>NW_026294525.1:32171096-32771096 GCF_007827085.1 Peromyscus californicus insignis
GCTCAGTGACTAAATCACAAACCATCGCAGGAACAATAAACACGAATCCAGCATCTGCGGTTTATCAGGCATAAAGGTGGCAACTGTTATCCCTCTTTATACGGGTAAAGAAACTAAGACACAGGAAAGTTGGGGTCTTGCCCAGAACACACAGCAGTTATTGGAAGAGGTAAGATCAACACCCAAGCAGTCTGGTTCCAAAGTCTGTCCTCTAACTGCTAAGTTAGAGGCATGCACATGACTTAATAGCATTGGAGTGGTTTAGGGACATAGGAGATAGGCCAAAGAACAGCAAAGGAATGTTTCATGTGAGAGGTTACACTGAGGTAGACCCCAGGGAGCCTGGAATTGCGGGAGGAGAGACAATGGGAAGAGCACTCTTGGGAGAGAGAATAGAACCAGCCTGTGCAAGCATGAGGTACTGAGCTCAGTCCCCAGCAACCATGTGAAAATCTAGACATGGTTCTGCATGCTTGTAACCCCAGGGCGGAAGGGGTGGAGACAGGCAGAGAGATTCTTGGGTTCCAGTGACAGACCCTGTCTCAGAAAACAAGGTGTGAGCCAGCAAGATGGCTAGCACCTAGAGGTGCCTGTTATTTAGACTGATGATTTAATTTCCACCCCAGGGACCCACGTGGTCGAAGGAGAGAACAGACTTTAGGAAGTTGTCCTCTGGCCTCCACATGTGTGCACTGGCACACACACACAAAAATGCAAACACACAGAAGAAAAAAAATAAAGTAAAACAAATAAGTTTTTTAAAAAAACATTTTTCAAAAAGGTGACTAGCTCCTGAAGAACGATATCCAAGATTGATCTCTGACCTCAACATGCATGTGCGGGCCGGGCATGGTGGTGGCGCACGCCTTTAATCCCAGCACTCGGGAGGCAGAGGCAGGCGGATCTCTGTGAGTTCGAGGCCAGCCTGGTCTACAGAGAGAGATCCAGGGCAGGCACCAAAACTACACAGGGAAACCCCGTCTCGAAAAACAAACAACAACAACAACAAAAAAGCATGTGCATACACATTTTTACTGCGTATACACAGATACATAAAAATAGGGGCGGGGGAAATCTCCCAGCTGAGTGTAATGCCAGGTTGTGTGAGCAGAGCTGAAACAGTTGGGACGGACATCTTGACTTGGACTCTAATTGAGGAAGATTCCAACGAGAAAAAGACAAACCCAAACTACACACTGAGGCCAGGATGGGAGGTCAGACCCCGTCAGCCAAGAAGTTTGCTCAAGCTCACCTCACCGTGTTGCGCCAATTGAAGAATTCAAAAGGGCTGTGACTACTGGTAAAACCAGCAAAGGTGTATACGTGCTTAACAACCACATGGCACCGTGGCACTTACTGTGCCAAGGGTCTGCTGAGCGCTTGTCAGATATTAACTCGTAAATAGCGACACAAGAATGTCCCTGGGCCTTGAGACTGCTGCTACAATGGACAAAAGTGTTCAGCGTAAGCCCTCAGGGGATAAAATTGGCTGTTACTTGAATAATAAGAAATAATACTAGCAAGGAGGTCTTGGAAGCACAGAAATTCGAAGCAAAGAAGCCCCCTTAATCCAAGTCCTTGAACTGAAAGTCTCCTGGTCAAAGGCCTCACAAGCAACTCTTAGCTTATAATCTCCATGATCTTTATCACTTTTGCTTGAGCCATTCCAGAAAAATCAATAATGCTTTCCCTTTAAGTTCCCAAAGGAGGACAAATGCATACATACTTGTGTCTGCTGGGGTTCTTCACATCCCCTTCCTTAAACTGACTGGAGGAGGTATTTAAATAAATAAAACACAAATGGTTTTGTATTCATTTCCTGGGGTAACCCCAAAATAGCTAAGATTGAGAGTCTATCCACAGTGCTCCACACCCTCCTGCCTGAACATACTTCATTTACATTTCCTAAAATCCCCCAAAATTCAAATCTCTATGATGTATCAAAAGCCACTGTTTTAGGACAAAGTGATATCACGGAATACACCCTGTGCCAAGAACGTTTCATCTGATTCAACATCACCTGAAGAGCACTGTTAAGAGATCCCCTTGCTTGGCTTTGTGTCAAGCTATCTGTCCTGCTCTGCAGAGGGTGCAGCCATGGAAGTTTACCTGGAGAGATCTAATGACGGTCTGCAGTAAGAGAAATCAAGATGGCATTTGGATAGATGAGAGACAGATAGATGCTGGACTCAGAAAAACATCTGCTATCTGACTGATGATGGCCATAGCAGAAACTTGGCTGTGCTTGGAGAAACAAACAGCAATTAAGGGACAAGCCAGTGCAGGGTAAGGAAGGCAATTAAAGTTAAGAGCAACAAGTAAGAGCGCAGGTAGTTAGTTCCCTAAGATGGAAACTGTGCCTTGAAGGGACAAGTCCATCCGTCGCAGTGATCCACTGATGTCCAGGGAATCAGACGGGCTGACAGCTGCAGGCAAAGGCACCATTGCAACCCCAGGCCACCACCACAGTCGAGGCCACAGGGGAGCACTTAGCTTTTTGTCTTGTTCTGTGTAATTAAATCATGATGTCAATGGCACAGTTGCTTAGAATTCCCAGGGACAGAAATCTCCACTGCTGGGCCTCGTAGCCCTGTGGTATGTATGGCGGGACCCTCCAAATTTTAGCTTGCAGATGATGGCCCAGAAGGTCTGGAGAGGGGGCCTGTGACACTTCACTTCTTACAAATTCCAAGGAAGGAGGCTGATATGTTACAAGGACACATAGTCACACTGTAAACAAGAAAAATGAACCCTTAGGGAATACAATGTGTTACCTTGTATATATTCTCTGATCCTCTTTTTTTTTTTTTTTTTTTTTTTTTGGTTTTTAGAGACAGGGTTTCTCTGTGTAGTTTTGGTGCCTGTTCTGGATCCCGCTCTGTAAACCAGGCTGGCCTCGAACTCAAGATCCACCTGCCTCTGCCTCTGGAATGCTGGGATTAAAGGCGTGTGCCACCACCGCCTGGCTCTCTGATCCTCTTAATAATCATCTGATGTAGTTTTATCTCCATAACTGTGGAAGCTGATATTCAGGAAACATATGTTTCTTATCTAATGAGCTAATAACAGTGCTAGTTTAAACTTAATTCTGTCTGACTCTAAAACTGCTCACCAAAAGCCACAGAAATGAGATTCACAGAATTATTAGTTATGGGATCTTAGATAATTCCTCAACTGCAGCCTTTTCTGAGATGTGATTTTTCCATCTCCAATAAGGGGTAAAGGCAGACTGGACCAAAAGATGTAGTGCATGGGGTGCGTTTTGAAATTTATAAAGGCTGGAGAGAAAGCTCTGTGAGTAAAGCGCCTACCATACAAGACCTGAATTCGGTGTCCAAAATCCGCATAAAAAAAGCTGGGTATGGTGGCACATGCTTGGAATCTCAAAAAAAAAAAGAGGAAGCCATTCAGTTTTAATTTAACTGCAGGCTCTCGTTTCCTCCAGAAAACTACTGTACTTCCCTCTGTGGTTGTTATGTTATATTCACACTTTCTGTTCCGCCATACAGAAAAATTAAAGATGACTAAGCCTGAGATTTAATAAAATCTGTGTAGCCGGACATAGTGGTGCATGCCTTTAATCCCAGCACTCCGGAGGCAGAGGCAGGAGGAGCTCTGTGAGTTTGAGGCCGGCCTGGTCTACAAAGAGAGTTTCAGGACAGCCAGGGCTGTTTCACAGAGAAACCCTGTCTCGAAAAAACAAAAAACAAACAAACAAAAAAGTAAAAAAAAATAAATAAATAAAGTGATATCTGTGTATAAAAGACATATTTACTGCTCCATCTAGGACAGTCTTTTTAAATTGAGCTATTTTGGGGGGATTTGTTGTTGCTGCTGCTGCTGCAGCTGCTCTCATTGTTTAAATGAGGGGTCCACCATGGCATCAATGGATTTATCCACTCTATTGCACCAAGACACTGTCACCCAGAACCAACACAGCAAAAGGACGAGTGTCTTCCTGATATACTAAGATAATCTTGACTTGAGCTGTGTGTGGCTACACACCTTGAATTCCAGCACTCAGGAGGCAGAATCAGGGGCATGTCTATGAGTTTGAGGCCAGCCTGGTCCACACACAGAAATCCAAATCCACCAGGGGGACATAGTAAAACCCTGTCTCAGATGATGATGACGATGATGACGATGATGATGATGATGATGACGATGATGATGATGATGGTGACTTTGACTTGGAGTTCCCCTTGCAAGGTCCTTAAGGAATCCCCAAAGATCTGCTGGCCCCATTTTGAGAACTGCTGTCTAAATATTCTGGCAAAAAAATTGTTCCAGCTGTGTTCTCTTTGAATTATAAACGTACTTATCCCAAATCACATGAAGATGGTTTATATTAATGTGAAGTTCTCCTAGGGAAAACTCTGGTAATGCATGTGATGTCACCATAAAAACTACTGTCTCTTTTCTGCTCTCTCCAAAAGAGATCACAGGCCTCGGATGGTCCATTAATGACTCTACATTGGTGCACTAAGGCCAACAAATTCCAATGGTAAGAAACCCATCTTGAAACAAACTTTTCTCAACAATTCTTTGCTGAGGAGCAAGCTAGAATATTTTTTAAGGTTCCCAAAACGCATCTGGATAGGATGCTTGCCAGCTAAATTATTGCAAAATCCAACAGTACAGTGAGAAAATTAAGCAGTGGAGTGTTTATATATAAAAGCCAACTCTCGCCGGGCAGTGGTGGCGCACGCCTTTAATCCCAGCACTCGGGAGGCAGAGCCAGGCGGATCTCTGTGAGTTTGAGGCCAGCCTGGGCTACCAAGTGAGTTCCAGGAAAGGCGCAAAGCTACACAGAGAAACCCTGTCTCGAAAAACCAAAAAAAAAAAAAAAAAAAAAGCCAACTCTCTCAGTTGTGTGCATTAGAAACTCAGGCCCAGGAGAGCTGGCTCCACCTCTAACCTGAAGTGGCAGTCCCAGTGGTCCTGACGACCAACTCAGCTACCACCCAGACCCACATTCAGGGACTTGGATTGGCCCACCCTAACAGCTGTCCCATCTATGACATGCTGGAGTTCTCGAAGGCACTGGCCCTGTGGAACGGTAACCACAGGATCTACTGCAGTATCTCCATGACGTCAGGATACCCAAGAGGAGTTTCGGTGAGGGTCCAGTGATGATGGTGTACCAGAAACCAGAGGCCTTCAACCAGATCAATGTCTCATTGCAACGAACATTTTGTGGATGGGGCTAATTGGACAAAAGGGATACACTGCATGGCACACCACAGCTCTGATGTCACTAGGATGAGTGAAGAGGTGATGTAAAGATCGAGGAGCGAGGTGGGGTTTTGTTTGTTTGTTTTGTTTTGTTTTGTTTTTAATTAATTGGGGAGGAGGATACTGCCGAGGTGAGGAGTGGATATGGAGGGGCTGAGAGGTGAGCAGGATTGGGGTGCATGATATGAAATTTCCACAGAATCACTAAAGAATTATGTTAAAAACAAAAAGAAAGAAACTCACAATTTACTGACATAAATGGTAACTAAAAGTATATTGATTTGGGGTTCCACCAGGAAAACACAGTTGATAAATTATCAAAAGAAACATATCTCACATCTCTATGTCACCACACTCTCGATCTCTTAATTTTCTATCATCCATTATGAAGAACACAAAGAAGAAAAGGGAACAGCCCAAGAGTGAGGAATCTAGATGTAACATTTGGTCTCCATGGAGAAGGTAAGCAAATGAGATAGGATTAGGGCTGAGGTCTTCCTGTAACTACTGCTGTGGCTGTTGCCCACGAATGTACATTTTTAGAAGTGGAGCAAATGAACAACCCGCATCTGAATACCCTTAGTCACTTATCAATGACACACTCCAGACAAGGAGGAGCGCTATCAATAAGCACTGAAATGCCAGCACCAGGGCCTCAGTTCAGTCCCCAGAACCCACATAAAAAATAAATTAATTTAAAAGAAAGAAAAGAAGAGAAAAACAAAACCAGGCATGGTGGCCTGTGCTTGTAATCCCAATACTAGGGAGGTGGAGACAGGCTGATCCCTGGGGCTGCTGAGAAGCCAGCCAACCCTACCTGTCAAGGCCAAGGCTAGTGAAGGTATATGTCTTAAACCACAAGGGAAGGGTGCCGAGGAGCAGAACAAGTTGATTTCTCTCTCTCTCTCTCTCTCTCTCTCTCTCTCTCTCTCTCTCTCTCTCTCTCTCTCTCTCTCTCTCTCACACACACACACACACACACACACACACACACACACACACACACACACAAATGCAGATTCCTTGGATGCATTTCACAACTTCCAGATCTTCCAAACCAGAACTTGAGACCAGACCTCAGCATTCTATGCCTTGAAGGCAACTCCCAGATGGTCTCTAGGCACACATACATTTTAAAATCCTGAATGAATCCCTCTGTGCCTATTTCCTTAACTGCAAGATAGAACTTGCTATTACTATATTTTCCTAATACAGGATTGAGATGTCAAAGGTCAATAAAAACATATAAGAGAAAATGTTTCTGAAAACTGTAGTACACTACTTGGATATTTGTAACCATCAAGCCTTTACCACCCACATTTCTACCAATTCTTCTAAAAACTAGAGAAAACAATAACCATTACAGATGTTATCCAACTGTTGTACTGAAGCCTTAGCTAACTAAAACACTGAGGTCAAGTGCTCCAGTTAATATTTAACACAACATTCTTGTCACTGTTTTGAAAAACCTTCTTAGATTCTTTCTAGTCTTGGCAAATGCATAACATATATTTAGACACCAAAAGGCTTTTCATGTTGAATCAACATTTTGATTATCTATCCTTCCACTGCAGACTTATGCTTACATAAATAATCTATGTTCTATCTGGACCTCAAAAGCCCAAAATTTCTTGTTTACATTTGGGGGAGGGGTGAGAGGTGAAAACATTTCGTGGTTGATGGAAGCAAGTTTAGTTTATCCAAATATAGATCTCTAGTTATAAGTTATCTTCCAAAAGCTTATTCATTTATAAGTTATTTGGAACTTGAAATGCGCTCTCTCTAGCAAAAATAATAAGTTATGAATCATAAATAAGTTCTCTGGCTTGTCCTCAAAGCCTATAATGAAGATGAAATACATCTGCTAATCTTAACACACACACACACACACACACACACACACACACACAAATATTTTTCATTGGTATTTATCAAGCTCAAAACAATACTGCCTATAAAACTATTGTAATTTTAAATACTGATATCTGGAAAAGAAAAAGTAATTGGAGAAAATACGGAGCTGGCAAACCAAAATTTCTGTACTTATTCTAGAATGGTTAGGAGCCTCCGGCTCTCAATTATCCATGGTGTTTAACACACCCAACATGGTCACTCCAGCTCCTGTTCAGGGTCATGATTAAGACGCTATGGGGACAGGAGACAGCAAAAGTGAAAACAGAGGAGAAATAAAAGTGATGTTGAAAAGGTGATTGTGTTCTCAAGAAAGAGACTGCCTGGCCTACAAACAGCTGGCCTGTAAAAAGCATGGCAGAAGTGGCAGAACAAACCTCAAGGCAGAAGAGAAGAAGTGACAGAAAACAGGACTGGGGAAAACATCTGCAGGAGTCCCCATGGCCGAACTCGGGGTGAGAGGGCAGATTTACCAAAGCAAAAGAAGTCTTGGCATAAATGAGGGAGGTTTCTTTTGGCTTTTTTATATATACTGGCCTGGCCACACCTGAGTAGTGTGTGCCAAAGGGAGAGATCAGGGTTACGTTTCTGATTCTGAACCCAAATTAAGGCTGGCTTAGCATGGGCTCTGCTTAGGCATGTAGGCTTTCATTCATCCTGTTCATTCATGACGCCCTCCCGCACTGTCATCCAAATAAAATATGATCCCAGTTTTTATCTTACCCCTGCAGTCAGAGCCAAGTGCCAAGCATATTTGGATTCTTCACATTCTGAGTTTACAAATGAGTGTTCTGTCTTCCTGTCTCGCCCTTTCTCAACTCCAACTATGATTTTAACTAGAAATATTGTATGTTCACTCAACCAACCAAATGCTGATGAATGTGAGCTACTGGCCGAGACCCACCAAAACCACAACAACCTACCAGGATCCCTCCCTCCATCCTTCAGGCTTTTCAGAGCATACGAAACAAATGCCTCTAGAGAAAAATTTTAGACTGCTCTAGCTTTGAAGACAGCCTGGTCATTTTGAAATAAAATGCTCTCTACTATGGCTAGGTGGATATTAAATCTGTACATCAAGGGGCAATGTCAATCCAAAGCTGATGGAGTTTTCCTGAACACTCTTCACGCAGTAGTCTAATGGGAAGGAGAAGGAAACTAAGAGAATGAACCTTGACACCCAAGTCTCAGGAGATCCACGTCAACTTCAGTTTCTTCAAGAGAACTTGTTCATGGAAAGGTCAACGCAGACTTCAGGTACCACTATCAACAGCAAAGCATGTGTCATATAGCACACATCTCTAGTTCCATAATTATAGGAGAAGGTTACAAACTCATAAAAGCAATGCTTTAGAAGGCCTAACCGGAGCATGCATGCAATATACTTGAAAGCTACCAGTCCTTTTAAAACTATAATGGGTAACAAGGATGTTTCAGATAAATACCTGAGCCCAACTTTAAAAGTGATATTTCAGTTCCAACTTCATCTGGAACCAAGGAAAGGCATTCCACACCTAACACTACTATACTGTGGATTGTAAATATTTCCCTGAAGCAGCATGAGCTAAAAGTCTTGGTCCTCAGGGCAGTGCTATTGGGAGGTGGTAGATTTGGGCAACTACCTCATGGGAGATTCTTAGGTCATGGATGCTGTGCACTCAGAGAGGACTGTGGGATCCTGGGCTCCATCCATGTCTGCTTTATCCATCCCTATTCCCCACTACAGCCACCCACTGTTCTCAGCAGAGGCCCAAAGCAATGGAATCTCCAGTAACATGACCTAACTCAACTTTTTCTCTTTGCAATTTAACTGCCAACATCGTCCATCGCAGTCAGGGAAAGCTAACACACATGTCATAAAGGTCAATGAGAATAGTGCTTGTTTCTCTCACGCGCTCTTTTCTTAGTCCCGCTGAGGACCTAGGCAGAATCATTGCAAAGGTCCAGGACCAAAGTCCTGGGATCAAGCACCACCAGGGCAATCAAGGCTAGGACAAGACTCCCTTTCTTTATTTATCCATATGCAACTACACCCTTTTCATTAATCAGAGAGAATGGGAGAAAAGTGCAAAATCGAATCACCCCTGTTTTCATCCTCCCTCTGCAAGGTAACCCTATGATTATCCCATTGGATTAAAATCCTGTGGCTAGGGAGCGGGGGACCTCTCCCGATCCTAACCCCAGGATGCAATTAGTCCAACCTGATTCTTCAGCTTTGTACAAAGTGTGCTGATGCTTAATCTGAAAAAAGAAACAAGATAAATCCAATAATTATAGTTTTCTCTAGAAAACACATCCCAGAGATCTTTGATGACGGTTGTCAAATTCCTTTGAGGGCCTCGGATGGGCAGTTATTAAAGTAAGGGAGGAAAAGAGGAAAAACAGGTTTCCCTTCCAGTTCAGCCCTGAACTAAGAGCTTCAGTGATAAATCAAGTAGCTTGGTGTATATTTATATTTTATGTCTCACAGTAGTCCACCAAAAGATCTGAGCGTCGGGCTAAAAGGATGGTATAGCAGGTAAGCACACTTGCTGCTCCTGCAAAGGACCCAGATTCAGTTCCCAGCGCCACACTGTGGCTCACAACCATCTGTAAACTGCAGTTTCAAGGGATCAAACACCCTCTTCTGGCCTCTGTGGGCACAAGGCAGACACATGGTGTACAAACATAAGCTAAACACCCATCCACATGAATTAAAAATATATAAATCTTTAAAAATAATCTGAGACAAGAATTCTTTCTAATTTCAAATATTCATAGTTGATCTGCTTGAGGAAATTCTAGGGTATAACCATGACAGTTTCTCAGAGGTTATCATCGGAGCCATTTGCAATGATAGAATGCCACCCAACCACCTGACCACAGGTGTCAAAGACTGAAAACTGTGTTCCAAAGACGAACTTTCGCTGAAATCTATCATGGGCCTATAAGCAAACTAATAAAAACCAAATTCAGCAATTGGAACCCTTTAAAGACTTATAGTAAGTATATAAGCATGTTTTATATTAGAATTTCATAAATATTCAGTGTGTCTTTATTGAGTATTTCATAGTATGCTAAGTACCTTAGGGCACTAATTAATATTCAGTAATTTAAGTAGTCATGTAACACCTAAGGTCTCCAATTTAAAAAAAAAAGACTCACTAGACTCAAACTAAATAAATGCCCATCAATATTGTATGAGTGACATATGATACAAAATTATACCCTAAGATGCAGCAGCCTGTGGTTTGGGTGTCTTCTCAGACTTATTTTTAAGAACTAAGGATATGACACCATCTCTTAAGTCTAGAAATTCTGGTCCTTAAAGTCCTATCGTGTCTGCATAGAATCTTAAATACAGTGGAAATCCAAATGACTGCAAAAAAGGAGACTTCAAACTTCAGAAAGGAGATTTTTCAACAAAACACCGCTCAGGTCATAATGTGTGGGCAAAGTCTTAGGACGCACTATCCACAGAAAGTTGTGGTTTGCGCATTACTATAAAATGACTACATCTTCCTTTGGTTCTGAATTTACTTGCCCATGTCCACTGCTCCATTTGAGTGCTCGTGAAACTATGCCATGTGCAAGAGAGTCGGCGTTCCCATTTTAACACAATAAACCTGATCTAGGGTGGATAAGGCAAGCCAAGCCCCCTCTCCACCCCACCCCCCGGCCCCGCGCCAGGAACTTATACCGACTATGAGACTTAGCCTCTCTGATGCAAGGAAGAAGATTCAAAGTGAAAACCAGCGTCCTGTTTCCAAAAGTTGGCTGTCGAGCCTGCAACTGTCCTAACAAAATAGCAGAGAAATATAGCAGGCCACCGTGCCAGCAACACAAACAGTGCTGCCTGCGGTTAAAAGAGCGGGCAATGAATTCCAGGCCGCTTCCCAGTCCCATAACGTGAATATTGAACGGGCTTCTAAGCAGCTGCAGGAAAACACCACGGCAAAGCCAAACCAAGGTGTTTTCTAAAGTTCCCGATACTTTTTAAAAAGCCGTGATGAATCTTTTCAACTGGAATGAACTCGTCTAAAGCCATGGACACCTGCACCCCGAACCAGGCCACCCAACGGGTTACAAACATCGCTGCGCTTTCCTAAGACTAGTTGGTCATTTTTGGCTTTTAGATATCCTTGTACTCTCTGCAGGGAGGGGAGGATATTTCAAGGTGACTATTTTAGCAGCCTGCTCCCTCGGGGGCAAGGGGCAGAGACCCTGCTGGTCACCGCGTGCCGGCGCAGGAGGCGCCCACGCTCGCTCGCTCTCTCTCTCTCTCCCCGGCGCCCGGGTGCTGACCGTGCTCTCTGCTCTCCCTCGCGCCCTCCCCGGGGGTGCCGGGTCGCGGCGGCGAGCGCCCACCTACCAGCGACAGCACTTTGTAGGTGTTGGGGTCCTTGGCTGTGCGGCCGCGCTCCGCCTTCTCCAGCGGCTCCTCCCCTAGGTCCATGGGTGCCAGCAGCGAAGCTGCGGCTGGCGATTCCGGCTCGCGGCCGTTCCCTGCCGGGCCATGCCGGGGCCGGTGCCCTGTCTGGTCGCCGTCGCGCTCCATCGCTCCGCTCTGCCCCCTCGGGCCGAGCTTTAATAGGCTCGCCGGCCCGCCCCGCCCCGCGCCGCCCCCGCCGGACCCTTGGCTCCCGGCCCTCGGTCAGCGCTCCGTCCCGAGCCACTCAACGCCCCGGATTATTTGGCTTCCTGTCTGATTTCGGGCCCTGGGCGCGTGGGCTATTTTGGGTCCCTGACGTGGGCGTGTCTTTAACTTCCACCCCAAACCCTCTCTCTCCCCGCCCGCGATCGTGGCACCCTACGAACCCTTGCAGAAATCGCCCCGCGTGGCCTCGCCGCGAAGGCTGGACTGGAATTGCTGTGTGGTCTGTAGAGGGCATGAGATCATGGAGCCCCAAAATAGAGCCCTAAAAGGATGAGGCGGCCCCCAGGTCTCAAAGGCGGGAGACGGGAGGCTTCGACCAGACCTGCGCGTTTCTCCTGAGCGTGTGGAGAAGCGACTTTCTTTTTCTCCCAGGAGCGCAAACAAGAATTCCCTGTCTGGAACTACTAATCGTGGGACAGAGGGTTTACACACCACTGATGGGTTTGCACAAACACATATATGGGACATGTGGCTTCTAGGGTTTCTGTCTTAATATACTTACTTATTAGTTGTTGTAGACTTCCGGAGGTTTCCAGGTATCAGGGTCATGCCCCCTTGAGGTCTGTCAGCACTTTAGGTGGTGAGCAATATAAAGAATTATCAATATCTACCTCCATCTGATACTCTTTATTTTTGAAGCAGAGCATGAGCAGTAGACTATAATTCTTGATGGGTTTTGTTTCTCCGTGGATTCTTCAACTTTTACAAGTCCCCTCCCATCAGCAAAAAAACACACCTCGCAGTACCCCCAAGGCAGAAGCAATGTGACCACTCACAGTGACTAAAGAAAATCATACCTTCATAAATCTTTCATTTGCTTTGTTCACATATGTATATACACTTACATGTGAAAATAGATGTTTAACGGGTGTAAATTGGGTTTGTCCCCTTTAAAATTGTCAACACTGGACTGTGGGGATGAATCAGCAGGTAAAGTGCTCCCTAAGCAAGCGTGGGGATCTGAGCACAAATGCCGGACTCCAAGTAAAAACCCTGTAGCCTGAGTTTATAATCCTAAAGCTGGGAGGCAAAGACAGATGGATCCTGGGATATGGATGGCCAGCCGGCCTGTCCTTTTCCCTAAGTTCCAGGATAGTGAGTAACTGTCTCAAAAGAGGTGAGCCGCCCCCCGGAAGAATGACAGCCACCGTAGTTTTGACCTCCACTTTCACATATGGATGTGGGTGCAAATGTGAACACACACACTCACAGACACACACACAGACACACTCACACACACATACACACACACAAGATAAATAAAAATAAAACAGTGTGGAGACTTTCCATTTATACTGACTTCATTCAGGCATTCAATAACGAATTTTTCAATATTTTGAATGCCATATATATTAAAAATTAGTAAAATATGTATCTATCTCAATGGAGGTCAGTCAAGCAAGGGGATAGAGTAGGATCAACACGTAGAGAGAAGGATCAACATCTATGTACTCAAGTCACCATATATAATAAAGCCACACATAGAGTATATTGAGAGAACAGATGATTGACAGTAAAAGAAACAGCCACCCCTGGAAGCAATTTTTAATTGATTTTATTATTGTCACCACTGAGTCAGCTTACAAACCACCCACGAGAAACAGGTTTTTCCCTGTTTCATAGTCAATCACGCTTGTTTTTCTTTTTTTACACAAAACTTGGTTCCAACTTTTTTCTTTAACTGTTTCCAGAAACCAGATTGAAGGGCAAAGTTTTACTCCACTGAATGTGGCCAAATACATGTCGGCATTTCTAAAAGCATTCAACAGAGACTTTCCAAAGTGGGCTTGAGTCTGAAAAAATGAATGGAATATGAGTATTGTCTGCAACCCAAAGCAACCACTGACTTTTATGCTGTCCTCGCTGGAAAAGTCAATGCAATTTGCAAGGTCACATTGTCTTGAGGATCTGGAGACTACTAGGAACAATAAATGAATTAGGCAGCCCCCTATAGACATGAGAGAACTCGAACAAATTGTGTTGGTAACAATTGCACCAGTTACTCAAGAATTATATGCGTAAGGTAGAGACTCAAATTTTTTTTTTAATAAATAGGAAACTTAAATGCTTTTGTGAATTCTCCAGAATGCAAAATATTCTCCACAGCATCTCTTTCCAAAGTACAATAAGATTGAGGGCCATAAAACAGCAGCACTACTTCTCTGGGTACACTAACAGTGAAAAATCAGTGTCTGGTCTGTAGTACTAAATCACCTGCTTCCGGGACTGAGGACTCTCTTAGCACAATAGCAAAGACGATCATTAAGAACTGAAAAGATTTGTATTTTATTATAACATATGAGTATTCATATTGGTCCATCTTGGTCCCTGAAACAGTAGATGTTGCTAAGGTCAAAATACCAAACAAAACCAATCCATCTGCAATGGAACTATGTCATCTCAAGGCTGAGAAACATCCCCTAGCTTTTCAATTTTGAAACGCGCTGATGAGTTTAGCAGCAGTTGCTGCTCTCTCCAGCTCTCTCCACTTGGCCAGTATAACACTGAAAACATCAAGGCAGGTCTAAAAGGAGAAAGCCACAGAGGACTTTCATCTGTATGAAGCCCAGAACAAATAATATCATGGCTTTTGTTTATTTTTAAGATTTTGAATGGCACCCTGCTCCATCTTTTCCTTCCTTCCTTCCTTTCTTCCTTCCTTCTTTCTTTCCTTCTTTCCACCCTTCCTTCCTTTCTCTCTTTCTTTTATTTTTAAATACCACCCTCTGCAGCAAAGGCTGGTTAACTTTGAACATATTCCCAGTCTCTAACCCTTTCCTCACTTACAGTCTGATATGAAACCACACTATTTTCTCCAAGTGCTAAAGAATTGTTTTGCATTTATCTGAAAATTCCAATATATTCTTTCTATAGTTAAGTCACCCAATCACCGTGCCTAAGAGAGTACAGAACAATTTAATGAATTATGTGTATTTTATACATAATCTTGAGGAAGAGAGCTGCTTTGGGGCATGTGTTCTACAAGGGGCAAGAAAGGCAATTCTTCACATTAGGGCTGTACATAATCTGTGCCACCACCAACACCTCTATTTCAAATGAACCTGGCGTTGCTAGATTATTGAAATTTATTGACTTTGTAAAATGATCTATTCATAAGATTATAAACAAGTAACTAACAGGTTTAACTAATGTGCATATCATAACATTTACCCGTACAGTTGAATACCTACTATTAACACAATCCACTTTAGAAATCTGTTCATCATCAGAGAAAGTTTCTTCCTATGAATTTGTAGTCTAAAACCTACTTCTGAGCTAGTGAGATGGCTCAGTATTTAAGAGCACATACTAATTTTGCAGAGAACTGGAGTTTGGTTTCCAAATTATGTCTGCCTATAACTCCTGCTCCAGGGTGATGAAATGTTTCTGGCCTCCAAGGATATTGACACTCATATGCACACACACACACACACACACACACACACACACACACACACACACGCACACACACTTACTTAAAAATAATAAAAATAAATCTAAAGATATGCTTCCACTTTAGCCCCAATTTAAAAAAAAAGGCTCCATTTTCCACCTATGGATTTGTCTTTTCTAAGAAATTCATATAAGTAGTACCATACTGTTGCAGAATATTTGTTTACATTGTGAAGATGTGTCATTGCCAAGATGCCTTCTGATTAATAAAGAGCTAAACTACCAATAGCTAGGCAGGAAGAGGTTAGGCGGGACTTCTGCAAACAAAGAGGACTCTGGGAAGAAAAAAGGCGGAGTTGCCAGCCTGCTGCAGAGAAAGCAGGTTGGGCAGTACAGAGTAAAAGTAACCAAGCCATGTAAAAGAACGTAGATAAAAGGATATGGGTTAATTTAAGTGATAAGAACTAGTTAGGAACAAGTCTAAGCTAAGGCCCAGCTTTCATAACTAATAATAAGTCTCTGTGTTGAGTTTCTCTGGCAGCCAAAAGAAAAATCCATCTACACCACACAGTACGATCGTTTGTGTCTGGCTTCATTCACTTGGCAGAATGTTTAGTAGTCCATCGGTGCTTGCACGTATATTAATAGTTCTTTACTGGGAAGGATATCATTTATCTTTTTGCCAGCCACTGAATATTTGTATCATTCCCCGTTTGAGTTATTATGAACAGCCCTGCTATGAACACTCACAGTATGTCCTTGGGAATCTGTGTTTTCGTTTCTGCCGAGTAAACAACTGGGAGCAGAAATAGGATTGTTGAGCCAGGTGTCAAATGTGTTTTTAACTTTTTGAAAGCCTCGGTGGATCCGCGACTTTTTTTTTTTTTTTTTGCTGGGACAAAATATCTGACAAATGCAGCGTAAGGATAAGTTTGTTTTGACTCTGAGTCTGGATGGCTTGGAGGAGGTTACTTGTCACATTGTGTCCATAATCAGGAAGCAAGGGGATGGATGGTGATACTTGCTTTCTTGTTTATCCAGTCCAGGACCTCAACCAATGAGATGGCACTTCCTACATTCAGGATGCGACTTCCACCCTTAGGTAAAACTCCCGGACAAAATCCTAATACACATGCCAGCGATGTGTCTAGATGACTCTACACCCCATCAAGCTGACAGTCAGGATTACCCAGCACACTGGGAAACGTTTACCAAAGTAGCTGTATACATGATGCGTGATCCCACAAATGAAGTGTGAGGCCACATTGTCAACTTCTGTTTTCAAGAAGTCTCCACATTTTGATGGGATTGTACTTAACCTATAAGTCATGTCCCCTTACTGCTGTGCCAGCTAATCTGTGAGTGTGCCTGTCCCCTGCTTACTTAGGTGATCTTCAGGTTTTCTCAGCAGTTGTGTTATTCTTTGCCTGTCTACATTCAGGTCTCGATTCCTTTTGTCTAACTATTTTTTCCTAAGTATTTTATATTCTTATATTATAGATGGAATTATTTTTCAGTTGTACATTTAGTGAGATAGGAGGGCCTAAGTGTTCGCTGCAATGTACAGAGGAGTTTTGTGTATTTACTTTGTAACCTGTGACTTACTGGTTCTAATTGTTTTATTTGGTTTGGTCTAATAGATGTCTTAGAATTTCCTAAATATGAATATTTGTAACTGTACCTCTCACATAGACTTTACACTTTACCCATATACATTATATTACATTACATATGTCATGAGTATATTATATATATGCAATATACATAATACAAACAAGAAGAAAAAATAGTTGTTACTGAGAGTATTGTCCATTTTTGTATTGGATCTGGGGGAGAGAATTTGCTGATCTCTTCATACTTGGATAGTTGGAAATCTACTACAGAGATTTACATTTTGGTAAAACTTGCTATATTTGTTTCAATTTTTAAATATTCCAAACCAAGACAATATTTTAAAAAACATCATGAGGGCCCACAAGGAGCACCCAACCTATGATGGTGACAAATCCAAATTCACAATTCGCAAACTTTGTCCTAGGGATGGATGTCCCAGGCCAGCCTGCGGAGAAATGCACGGTCCCCTCAGTCTTCACGCTAGCTCCAGGCTAGGAATTTTCTGCCTACACCAGTCCCTGCTCTGCGAAGGCAGAATCCCTTGGTTGTAATCACTTGCTGCCTCTTTCGGGTGACTCAGAGAGAAATCAAACGGCCAAATGTGTGGAAATGAGTTAAGGTTGGAAATGACTGGGGAGGGATTAGTTCTCCACTGTATAATTGATGCGTTGTTCTGGAACAATGAGGGTTTCATGCTAGATGACAAAGATAACAAATGTCTAACTATAATCTCTCTGGCTCCTTATTCGATGTCGGAATTCTCTGAGCATAATGCCATCTCCATGGGCAGCCTTACCT
Organism: Peromyscus californicus insignis; assembly: GCF_007827085.1. Classification (NCBI taxonomy): domain Eukaryota; kingdom Metazoa; phylum Chordata; class Mammalia; order Rodentia; family Cricetidae; genus Peromyscus; species Peromyscus californicus. The sequence goes on from NW_026294525.1 coordinate 32,188,684, forward strand.
GGGACAAGAAATTGCTAGCAAAGGACCGTTCTTTCTACTTTGGTGGGCATGGTGCCGGCTCTCTGGAAATCCTTTGAAGTTTTAAAGACTCTGTGTACAATAGAGTGATTTCTTTTCAGCCCTTGTCCTCCTGAATCACCAGAGATTGATTGGGATTAAGAGTTACATCATAGCCGGGCGGTGGTGGTGCACGCCTTTAATCGCAGCACTCGAGAGGCAGAGCCAGGCAGATTTCTGTGAATTCGAGGCCAGCCTGGTCTACAGAGTGAGATCCAGGACAGGCACCAAAACTACACAGGGAAACCCTGTCTTGAAAAACAAACAAATAAACAAAACAAAAAAAAAAAAAGAGTTACATCATTACTTCAGATCTGCTGGTATCTTTGGAGTAACTCACTCAGGGGGATAAATATGCTTTCCTGCCTGTACGATGCCCCGAGACTGCTTTGGGATGTTTCCTAGCAAGGAATGGACAGGGCTCTCACACAGTGTGAGATAATCCTTTCCTCGATTCTGTAGCTAGAGTTTTCCTGCCTGGCCCACAGTCAGGACAAATCTCTATCACCTGCCAGTCCCACAGCTGCTCAGACCCGACCACGAAAACACAGAGACTTATATTGCTTACAAACTGTATGGCCATGGCAGGCTTCTTGCTAACTGTTCTTACAGCTTAAATTAATCCATTTCTATAAATCTATACCTTGCCACATGGCTCGTGGCTTACCGGCATCTTCACATGCTGTTTCTCATCATGGCGGCTGGCAGTGTCTATCTGACTCAGCCTTCCACTTCCCAGCTTTATTCTCCTCCTTGTCCCTCCTATACTTCCTGCCTAGCCAATGGCCAATCAGTGTTTTATTTATTGACCAATCAGCAACACATTTGCCATACAGAACATCCCACAGCACGATTCCTTCACGTATTTCTCTGCATCTCGTCTCAGAGCCTTGCTGTCTACACACAGACCTGGTCTGATGTGGTCCATGAGTAATATCCACTGCGTCTTCTGAGATGCTTCTGGTAATTTCTGACTTGTTTTCTCAGCTCCACCAATGCTCAGAAACATTTTATAGCCCACTACACTCCCCCTCAGTTTACTGGACAGCTGCAGGCGTGTCTGAAGAAAGCCACATCCTCTATCCCACCCTACTGTGAGATCCTGTTTGATCCTCTATGCAAGAGTCACTGCCCAGAAAGCTGAGCTCCACAGTGTTATTCCACAAGCTCTTAACCCTAGTGCATTCCAAACCCTCTAAAGCACGTGGGAACTTCTAGATTCTTGTCTTCCTACAGAGCAGTCAGTGGAAGCTTCAGAGTGCTGCTTCAGGAACCGCTCTGCACCTCGGTGAGGAGGACAGGAACACAGGCTCCTCTCGAAGGACCCGTTCAGAATGAGAGGTGAAAGTGCATGCGCCCCTGGCTTCTGTTCAACGTAATAACCTCAGATCTGCAGTTCGTCTTACTAAAAGGAAAGACTCACCGAAAGTGTGTAACCAAGGACTTCCCTTAACCTTTTCACTCATCCCCTGTTCACACTGCACACAGATTGAAGGCTCAACTTTCCCCATGTTCCAGGAGAGCAGGAACTCACTCCGTGGCGTCATTGCTTACACCTTGAAATAACGTTGCAAAAACAAAATGTAAAAGGGGGTGGTGCTCCCACACAAAATAAACTTTTTGAAAGACAAAAATGTAAATATACACAAAAAAGTGTGCCTGTATATGAAGAACATGTGAGTGATTATTAAAAATCACCTAATAGCCCCTGCCTCATGCAAACAAATGTTTTTATGGAGCGAGTGACAAAAGTACTCTTCCCCCTCTCCCATTTATAAGTATTTTAATGGCTATATAAAACCATAAAATTTGTCTGCTTTAATGGATGCCATACTGTGTGAATTGAGACATTGTTTAAATTAGTTAATATTGTAACAGTAGATATTTTGTAATGTTTGAATGAGTTAAAATATCTATTTCCTCAAAAGTTTCTGTTGAAAACCTTGAAGCCCTTTCTTCTACTTTTTTGAAATACATAGTTGATCATTGTTATCTGCACCGCCTTACTGTGCAGGTGCCCATGTGAACTGTTTGCTCCTGACTGTAACTTGGTATCCACTAATCAATCTTTCCCTATCCCTCTCTCCCTCCTCCCCACCCTCCTCAGCTTGAGATGGTCACCACTCCACTCTCAATGTTTTTAATGTTTCATGAATGACTTCCTGAAGCACTTGTCTTTCTGTTTCTGGCTAATTTCATTCAACAAAATGATCCCTAGTTCCAACCATATCAACACAATGACAAGGTTTCGTTTTGCTTTTATATCTGGAAAGCAACCAGGTATTGTGTATCCATACCACATTTTCTTCATCCATTCCTCAATTACTACAGATGTAGGTATTTCTATATCATATCCTGTGAGAAAAAATGGGTACAGACAGTCATGGAGATGTCTCTTCAACACACTGATAGTGTTTTCTGTTGTTGTTATATACTAGAGAGTGGGATTGCTAGATCATATGAAAGATTCTTTTTTATATTATCTATTTAAGACGGGATCTCACTATGTAAACCTGGCTGACCTTGAACTCACAGAGATCCACCTGCCTCTGCCTCCCAAGTGCTGAGATCAAACACATGTATCATCACACTTAGTTTCCTTTTTACTTCTTGGAACAACTGTTTTCTATAATGGATGTACTAATGTACACCATCACCAACCAAGTAAATGGGCTCCCTTTCTCCACAAACTTGCCAGTTCTGGCTACAGTCTTTTATAAAAGCCATTCTAGCTGGCATGCAGAGATACTGGAATCAGTTTCAGTCTGTGTTCCCTCTGTGATTAACAAGTCTTAACATGTTTGAATACCTTTATTCCTTTGTATGTCTGATTTAGAGGAGTATCTGGGGGGTTGATGTGGTTGCCATTGAGTCCTTAGTTCCTTTCACACTCTGGATGTCACTAGCTGCCTTCATTTTCTCCATTGGCCTCATTTCCTAGCCTGTCCCTTCACTCTACTGGCCGCATCTTTAGAATGTGCAGAATTTTACTTTCCTTAATCCCATCCCTCTACTTTTGCCTCAGTTTCCTGTGCTTTTGGAGTTCCAGCCAAGAAAATCTTCACCCATTCCAATGTTCTGAAACATGTCCCCTGTTTTCTTTTCTTAGTTTTAGGTCTTACAGTTTTCTCTCTGACCCATTTTTGAGTTGATGTTTACAACTAGTGAAAGATAATCTAGTTTTGTTCTTCTGCTTGTGGGTACCCAGTTTCCCCAGCACCATCTCCTGGTAAGCCTGTCCCTTCTACCGTTTTTGCCTTCCATCTGATTACGAGGTGTTCTTACATTTATGCATTTGTTTGTGTCCAACTGTGCTTGCATCCGGAGATGAATTCTACTGGATCATGGCGAATAATCTATTAAACACACTCCTGGGCTCGGTTTGCAAGTATTTCGATAAGAATTCTTGCACCTATGGTCATCAAGAGTCTTGGCACTGGCATTTAGCTAGCTCACTTTCTTTTTCTTCTGTGTGTACAGGCCTGGTTTGGGTGTCGATGCAATGGGGGCCCTGTAGAACATGTTTGGGAGAATTCCTTCATCTTTTTTATTTTTAGTTACTTAAAGCTTAGGCCTAAACCAGAGTACAAAAAGTCCAGATGTAATCAGACTTGTATGCAGAACAGCCTGCACCTAGTATTTTATTAGGGAGAAGTTCAGACCAATAAAAGAAAATTTGTTGAAAGTTTGTCGAAGTGGACTTAGAGGGCTAGATCCTCCTCCTGATGCCAGAACACCTTCATCAGCAGAAAACGGGCAACTTGCTTTGTGGAGAATTTACCACAGAATAAAAGAGCCTCTGGGCTACTAGATTCTAAAACAGAGAGACAATAAATTATATGACTATGTTTAATTACTGTGTAATTAGCAAAATAACATGAAACATGATTCAGGTGTTCATAATAAATGCCAGTACACCAACCTTGGAATGCACTTTATTCACTGCCTGCTATATACCAAGGACGATACAGGAGACAAGAAGGATTTAAAAAAAATCTTCACAGAAGTTTCTAGCCCAGCATACTAGTGAAGTTTATTAAAGTGTGCTAAGAGCCATAAATGGAAAGCTTTGATGGGAAGCCCCAGGAAAGCTACCAACCCCAAAGTGAGGGGCACAGATATCATGGCCATTATTGTTTATACAACCTGCAGTATGCATTAGAAAACTATTCCCCAACTGGCCACTCTCAAGAGACTCTCTACGCACCCTGGACCATGTGCCTACTTTCATGAGTGACATGAGCAGTGAATGCCTCATAGATCTGGACAATCAACTGACTTAGCTGTGACGTTGTTGTTGTTGTTGTTGTTTTATCTTGAGCTGTAAGGTTTGCTGTCACCTGACAGTTCTGCACAAAGTAGCTCAGTGGTCAAAATGCAGACAACAGGACAAATGGAAACCATACAGGGCCGAGTCATCAAAGGAGTCTCACACACACAGGACAGGAAGGACAGAGGGGCACTTGCAAGCAGAACAGGAAGAGGGTTGATTTTCAATGCTCTAGCTCAGGTCCCACAGGACTCACTTCTAACTTGCTGCTCGTCTTTGGATTTTCCTGTTTCTTTATTCCTAAAACCATACCCTTCTATTCAGCCATGGTCTAATTTTAGTGGCTTTCCTTCCTTTCATATTAAAATCTTGACTACACCAGAGGTCATGGGAGAGTTCCTGAGAGCAGTGATGTCTGGGTAAATTTGAAAAGCCAGTGAATGTTAGTCAAAGAATGTAGAGAAGGGACTATGGGCATGAAGCCTCACAGGAGTGAGGCAGCATGGCTCCCCCAGGCACTCCACAGGCAACACTTAGTAGAGTTGAAGCACACTGCTGTTGATGGAGAGACTAGACTATCCAGCTGGTACCTGAACCCGAATGAACAGGAAGGCTGAATGAGACCATGCACACATTTCCTCTGCGATTCAAAACCTGAAGTAGGAGTTCTGAAAAGTTTGATAAACTAATGAAAAGACAAGATGAGTTGTGATATTTTGACTCCATGAGAAATATTGATATGAGTGTTGCAGCAGGTCAACATTCCATTTTGAAAATTATTTCAATGAGGAAAAAAAAGCTTTCAAGTTATCGTTATTAAAGAGCCATACGTAAATGGATGTAAAAATAACTGTAAGATAAATGGAATGATAATAATTCACAGGTTGCAAATTTTCCATGGAGATCTATAATCAGGTGATTGTGACTACTAGGCATCAAAAAATTGAAGATTAAGGTTGTTTCTGGTCAACTTGATACAACCTAGAGGATTTTGGGAAGAGAGAACCTCATTTAAGAAAATGTCCCCCAACAGACTGGCCTACAGGCAAGCCTTTAGGGCATTTTCTTGATTAGTGACTGGTATGGGAGGACCCAGTTCACTGTGGGCAATGTCACCTCTGGACAGGTGGTCCTGTACTGTAAGCAGAAGCCACAAGGAGCAAGCCAGTAAACAGCATTTCTCCATGGACTCTAATTCAGTTCCTACCTCTAGGTTCCTTGACTTGAGTACTTACTTGGTCTGACTTCTCTCCATGACAAAGTATGATATAGAAGTGTAAGGTGAAATAAACCCTGTCCTCTTCAAGTTGCTTTTTATTTAATTTTACTAATATAGTTAAAATATTTAGTGCAAATTTTCTTTGTTCCTGTGAGGTGCATGTATATGTTTGTGTCAGTATATATGTATGCTGATGGGTCTGAACCTATGTGTGTGCATGTGTGTGAGACTAGAGTTCAACATTGGGTGTTTTCCTCAGTTCACCTTATTTTCACCTTAGTTTCTGAGACAGGATCTCACTGAACATGAAGCTAAAATGTGACATTTTATCACAGTAATAGAAACACTAAGACAGAAATTAAAATCAATTTCATTAGAATAGAAAACATCTGCAAATCTTAGATGATTTGCATGATTACATTTTTTTTTTTTTTTTTTTTTTTTGGTTTTTCGAGACAGGGTTTCTCTGTGTAGCTTTGCGCCTTTCCTGGGACTCACTTGGTAGCCCAGGCTGGCCTCAAACTCACAGAGATTCGCCTGGCTCTGCCTCCCGAGTGCTGGGATTAAAGGCGTGCGCCACCACCGCCTGGCGCATGATTACATTTTGTTGCTAGAGTTTTTCTGCCTGGCCCACAGTCAGGGCAAATCTCTCTCACCCGCCAGTCCCAAGCCGCTCAAACCCGATCAAGTAAACACAGAGACTTATTTTGGTTACAAACTGTATGGCCGTGGCAGGCTTCTTGCTAACTGTTCTTACAGCTTAAATTAATCCATTTCTATTAATCTATACCTTACCACGTGGCTTGTGGCTTACCGGTACTTTACATCTTCCTTGTCCTGATGGCGGCTGGCAGTGTCTCCCCTCCCAGCTTCCTGTTCTCTCAATTTTCCTCTCTGTTAGTCCCGCCTATACTTCCTGCCTGGCCACTGCCAATCAGTGATTTATTCATTGACCAATCAGCAACACATTTGACATACAGACCATCCCACAGCAACATTTTTTCAAAGATGTCTTAAAATTGCAAAAAAATATTAAAATACCAAATTAAAATGAAAATTTCACAAATAGTTAACATTATTTACTCCTAGTACTCTCTCTCTCTCTCTCCCCCACTCTCTCCCTTCCTCTCTCTTTCCCTGCCTCTCTCATTCTGAGAAAGGGTCTCATTATTTAGTCCTAGCTGTCCTGGAACTCTTTCTGTGGACCAAGCTGGCCACAAACTCACAGAGAACCATCTGCCTCTGACTCTTGAGTACTGAAAGCAAAGGTATGTGTACCAAGATTAATAAAAGTAGAGCTGGGGAGGTGGCTAAGTTGCTAAGGAACTTCCCTTGTAAGTACAAGGACCTGAGTTCAGATCCTCCAGCACCCACATGAGCACAACAATGTCTGCAATACCAACTCTGGGAAAGTTGAGACAAGAGGTTTCTGGAACTTATTTATCAAGTGGCATAGAAGAAGCCATTAGCTTCAGGTACAGTGAGAGATCTTATCTCAGAAACTAAGGTGAAAATAAAGTGAACTGAGGAAAACACCTAATATTGAACTCTGGTCTCACACACATGCACACACACAGGTTCATACCCATCAGCACACATATATAGTCACATAAACATACACATACACCACACTTTAAAAAAGAAAATTTACAGTGAAATTTTAACTGTATTAGTAAAATTAAATAAAATCAGGCAAATGTGTATTTCAGTGTGTAAAATTACTTGAGAATATTTATGAAAAAAATTCACATTTTTCCTCATGCTTTAGCTTTAGTTTCTATAAATACGTATTGTTATGGTTTGAATTCAGAATGCCCCCCCCACAGTCTTAGGTTTTGAATAGTTATTCCCAAGCTGGTGGCTAGTTTAAAAGGCTGTGTAAATTTCTGAAAGTGTGTCCTGGTAGGGGGAAGTAGGGCATTGTTCAGACTTTGAAGGGATAGCCCAATCCTGCTTCTGTCTAGCTCTCTTCCTCCTGGTTAGCTGCCAGGTGAGGAGTCTCCACCATAACATCTGGCTACCACACTCTCTGGCTGCCATAGACTGAGGTCCGTCTCTGCTATATCAGAATGAAATCTCTCTGAACCAGTGAGCCAAAATGAAAGCTTCCCTCCCTTGCTTCAGGTATTTGCTCACAGCAACTCAAAGGAAAGCAAAGCACACGTTCACACAAGACACACCGTCTATCTGTCTTTCTCCGTCTGTCTGTCACACAACACAGGGAAAATGAAACTGTAGGAAACAATATGGCAACACCAATACTAAAGGGAATATATAATTCCAGTTTCTGAAATTACAACCACATCTTCAACAGACTTGAATTCTCATCACACTGAGCAGATCTAGGATAGAAAATAACAGTCATTTTAGCTATCACTTTGATGAATAAAACTTCAGTCTCGTTCATTCATTTTTTTTTACCTTCTTGTTTATTCAATTTTGAATTCAGCTATGCACCAAGTGTTTACTAAGTCTGTGTGATAAACAGAAAGCTGTTCCAAGTTTGAGACACAATTAAGGGAATATCAGCCCCTACAACGAGATCAGAGCACAGTGAAAGAGTTTAAGTTATATGCAGAAATCGTAACTTTCAAGTTCACAAACTTTAACACTATGGTGAAAAAGTATGATGGGCCAGAGCAACATATAACAGGAATGTCTGAATCAATCTTCAGTCTGCCGGACAGACTGTGGTTAGAGGAGTGATGTTTGAACCAAGATTTGAGTGACATACAGGGCTCCAACAGAGGAAGCAGAAACAAGACCACAGACACAAATTATTTAGAAGTGTGGGTTTTGTTGGTTATGCAAGAGTTGCACATAGGAAAAGTGAGACAGATTAGCTGTGAGTCATGAACTGGAGACTACTTGTAATTCTTAGCCCCCACTCTTAATAGTTTCCCTCTCATGTGTAAGAACAACTCAGGACACTCCCTACCCCAACACTTCGAGGAACAGATTGGAGATCACAGGGAAGGGAGGCCTTTGAAGTCACCAGCAAACCAACCTCAAAGGACAGCGAATGATAAAATGGCATTGAAAAGTGATTCAGGTTACATACATGTTAAAAATGGGAACAAAACCATGAAATTATGTAAAATACACATTTGAGAATAGATAGTCATCATTTTCAATCACAGCTGCTCCTTGACTTATTAGACAGTTACATCCTAATAAAACTACCCTAAATTGAAAATACTATGAGTCAGAAATGCAATCAACACACCTAACTACCAAACAGCTCCTTCTAGCCCACCATGACCAGGCTTGGCACCAGTATGTTAGTTTGCAGTTAGGCAAAAATCACCTAACACAAGCCTGTCATACAATAAAGCAATTATTGGATATTGTTGCTAACATGAAACCAGGTGCATATTGGTGAGACTCCTACAGAAAGAATATTGCTTGGACACTGTCTTGAAGTAAAAAAAAAAGTCATTGAAAATTGGGAGCTACAGTAAATCTACAGCTAAAGCTGCATATATACTTCAAGTGTACATTTACATGTAAATTCAATCTATTTAATGGAAAAACAGTTTGTATATGAATCTATGTGAAATGTGTATTTTAAAACCAAGGACAATCACAATGATAAAAGCTAGACATATGGAGACATTTGAATCTTAGAGCTTGTTGTGGTGATATATTGTGTACCCTAATAAATTTGCCTGAGGATCAAAGGACAGAGCCAGCCACTAGATTAGACACAGAGGTCAGGCAGTGGTGGCACACACCCTTAATCCTATCACTCGGGAGGTAGAGATCTGTTTGGATCTCTGTGAGTTCAAGGCCACACTGGAAACAGAGCCAGGCAGTGGTGGCACTCACCTTTAATCCCAGTACTGGGAAGCACACACGCCTTTAATCCCAGGAAGTGATGTCTGGGCAGAGAAAGGTATATAAGGTGTGAGGAAACAGGAATCCACTCTCTTTAGATTTCATAGAGGTAAGAACTAGTGACTGGCTGTTCTGCTTCTCTGATCTTTCAGTTTTCACCCTGATACCTAGCTTTGGGGTTTTTATTAAAAGACCATCTAAGATTCGAACAACAGCTTGTAAACTGTAAAGTGCTTCAAATTATATTTTAACAAATTTAATCAATTTTATCATTAAAAGTATTTGGAAATGAAAAAAACACCACACACAAAAATTAACCAGATCCAAAGTCTGTACAGTTAGAATAGGCTTCTAAAATTGTGGAGTTTTGCAATGGATTTGCCCATTTGTTGCTTGGCAGTTTTATTTCCTTGGTATTTAGTTTCAGGAACTCTTTGTAAATTCTGCTGTTGTGTCCTTTGTTTGTTTGTTTGTTCATTTAAGACCAGGGTCTCTCTATGTAATCCTGTTTTTTCATGAAACTCACTATTTAGACCAAGCTGGCCTCAAACCCATAGAGATACACCTGCCTGTGCCTACCAAGAGCTGGGATAAAAGGCATGCACCCCCCACACCCTGTGTAAATTCTGGATGTTGACCCCTATCTGAAGAGTGGCTGGGAGATTTCCTCCATTGGGTGGAGTGCCTATTTACTCTGCTCAGTTTCTCCTTCGCTGTCCTTTCTATGTTCATGCAGTCCATCTATGGACACTTGAGTTGAGTTAGGCTCTGTGCTTTCGGTGTACTGTTCAAAACATTCTTGCCTACCCCAGTTTCTTGAAGGGTATCCCCTATATTCTCTTCTAGCATAAATTTTGTATGTGCTTTTCAAAACAGAATGTAGAGAGTGTAGGTCATAACATCCAGCCGGGTTCTCTCTGTCTACACATCAACAACTGCCTCCCAGTTTGGAGACAAGGCCACTTCAGGAGATGAGCAGCCAGCAGCTCTCCAGCAATTGTGTCTTGGAAATATAGTGACGTAAGCAATAATGGGTAGAGATAGAAAAAGACTCTCATGACTTGCTCAAGCATGCTTTCCAGCAGTAAGCTGTGACTGAGGATGGCGGGAAAGCAGCCACTGACCGGAAGCCGGGCCAGCAGCTGGGAGATACAGAGTTGTGCTGTTTTAGAGCAAAGTCATCAAGCAAGGATGACTGTAGCAGGTACTGATGCAAACAACCATGAATGCCCTTAGATGGTCTTTTAATAAAAAAAAATCCCAAGAGCCTTGTGGGATAATCTAAGTAAATAATGATAACTAATACAATGATACCAGCTGCCGCGTAGTCAGGCAACTACAATACACTAGGACTAAGTCGTGGGATGGGACTCTGCTTGGGAATACTTAGTGTTTTCATCTGTGACAGCGACAGCAGTGATCAGCCCTATGAACAAGGCACAGGTCATCATCTTATACAGAGACTAAAATGTCCTCATCAGTGTCATGATAATCCATTGTACCAATAGACCCTGGATGTTAGGTTGTTTCTGATCTTGGGAGTATAGTGCTTGAAAAAAAAAACCCTCTGCACACTCTATTTCCTACATGTGTGACTTCATTCTGGTATCCACATTTACCAGTAAAAATGTTACTCATTGTATTTTTAATTTCTAAAGAAAATGGTCCTCTACATATAGTGAACAAATTAACATTTTTATAAGCAATGCATGACAGTTTCTGTGGTGTCCTCCAAGTTTTTCAATATGGTAAAATAGCAATGTTGGTGCCTGCCATATCATAGTAATTATTCTAAATGGTCTATACCCATTAAATTACTTTATTCCCCCGCACACACACCAAGAAATCTGAGGAATAGGTACCATGTAAACTTGTTTTCATCATTACTTTATAGGTGAAGGAACTGAGGCAAATAAATAGCAACAGAATTGTCTCTGGTGCCAAAGACAGATGACTAAGATGGTAAAGGCACGTGCTGCCCAACTGTGTGAGCCTAGTCATCTGAGCTGGATCCCCTGAACCTACACAAAGGTGGAAGGACAGAACCAACCCCACAGAGTTGCCCTCTGACCTCTGTGTGTGCACCCCAGAACATACAAGCACACATGCTGATCACAATAAAATTTTAGAAAACAAGTTTGTCTCCGGTGAGGCAATAGGTTGATCTAGCAGGCTTCAAACTCCAGGTCGGGTGCTTGGGAATCCATTATCCTGTTCAGTGATTCTCCAAACTGGTGGGTGAAAAGGATGCCCCATGTAGTGTTCATTTGCTTCCTTTGTGTGAAGACTGACCTTCATGTGAGAGTTTATATTTCTTTTTCTGTGAATTGGGCTATTGCCTTTTTTCATCCATTTTTCTCGTGGGTTGCTCATCTTTTTGATATGACTCTTTAAGCTTGACATATGAACTTTATTCATATGTTTTTGTTTTGGTCTTTTCACTAAGCAATTTATTATTATTATTATTATTATTATTATTATTATTATTATTGCATGGTCATACTTTTTAATATTGAGTTTTGTGGCTTTGGGTTTTATATCATACTTTATAAAATAGTCCCTCTGAGTTATTATTTTCTTTAATTCTCCAGTGTTATTCTAGTTACTTTAAAAAGTTTCTACATTTTATTCTTTGGTTTAACTGTCACTTTTTTGACATGGTAGATGCATGTGATCCTTTCAGTGTCCTATGTTTGAATATTACTGTCCTCTCAATCAGTCTTTCTCAACTCCCTCTAAGCACCCAAAAAAGCCAGCACTAGGTACCTATCCAATTAAAGCAGTAAGTGCAGCTAGGAATATTTCGTACTAGGATTTAATCTAGTTTACATGGGACTATGTATTTCACACACCAGTCAGGGCCACCAAGAGACCACCACCCAGATATCCTTTGGATCAGATAGAATGGCAACTAATTTTTACCATGTTTCCTGAGAGGTTAAATTGTTTTGGGTATACTATATTGGTGTAGATAGGTAGCCTCAGAGGTTGTCATTTGGTCCTGAAACTGTGTAATGGTTCTTCTCTGTGTAAGGTGAGCTCACATGAGCATTGTGGAACAACCACACCTGTTCTTTCCAACTGAACCTTAAGATACTTGGAAAGATGTACTCTCTTCATTCATTGGCCTCTGGAGCCAGACTTGAGCCAAGACCCCACTTATTGCTTGGCACCATGAGCTCTAGTCATTGACAATGCTTTGATTGAGACTTGATGAGACTTGACGAGAGATGGATCCTGGATTAAATAAGACTTAGATCTGATTGTTCTTGGAATGCCTGAGTGCTTCTATTTCCCCAGAGTAAGTGGCTGTAGATTTATTCAGAAGACTGTGCATATTTACCTGTTGCGGTGGTAGTATACCCATGTGTCTTCAGAGGAACCTAGTCTGTGACATGGCTTAGTTGGTAAAGTGCTTTGTTGAGAGGTATTTGGTTACACTGTGTAAAGATATGTCACTGTGATTAGTTCAATAAAAAGCTGAATGGCCAATAGCTAGACAGGATTTTCGGGGCAGAGAGGACCCTGGGAAGAAGTTGAGTGGAGAAACAGAAAGTGGCCAGTCAGAGAGGAAGCTGCATAAGCAGTACAGAGTAAAGGTAATAAAGCCACAAGACAAAAAGTAGACAGATAAAAAAAATGGGTTAATTTAAGTTGTAAGAGATAGTTAGTAACAAGCCTAAGCTATTGGCCAAACTTTCATAATTAATAATAAGTCTCTGTGTCATGATTTGGGAGCTGGCAGGAGGGACAGAAAAATCTGCCTACAGACTTGCCTTGCAAGCATCAGAACCATTTAAAAATGGGTATGGCTATGCCAGCTTATAAACCCACTGTTGGGAGGTGGAAACAAGGAGATCCCTGGGGCTTTCTGAGCAGCCAGCCTAACCTACCTAGTGAGTTACAAGCCTGTGAGAGATTCTGACTCAAAAAAAAAGAACAAAGAAAGTTATGCACAGAGGAATAGAGACAAGAGACACTGAATCTAATGCTGAATACACCATGAACTTAGGTCATGGGACAGAAGCAAGCTGGTTCTAACCAGAAAGCTTCTTTCCTCCTAGTGCTAGGAGGTGCTATGCGGGCTGTTAAGGAAGAAAATCATCAGCAGTCTTTCCCAATTGTGAACTCTCTGAGCTACAAGAATGACCAACTTGGCAAGATATGCCCATGGTGAACAGTGTCATGAATGTTATGGAGGGGAACCAACTAATTTCTGATTTGAGTTAAGGCACCCACAGGATGGAACTCCTATAAAGCTCACGAGAACTCATGACTGGAAAGTCATAGACCCTAGAAGACAATCTATTGCAATTACTTTATTAAATGCACATAGTATCAGAAAGCATTACCTCTATATCCACAGACTGGGGTAGCTTTCATCAGAGAAGCGTGTGTGTGTGTGTGTGTGTGTGTGTGTGTGTGTGTGTGTGTGTGTGTGTGCACATATGTGAGGGCACACACGGGGAAGTCAGAGGACAACCTGTGACAGTCATTTCTTTCCTTTCACCCTTTCCTGAGACGGATCAAGTCAACTAGTGTACCTAGACTGAGTCATCTCACTGGCCCTGGTTATAAGTGTTTTATTAGGAGACTTTGTTTGAAGAATGGGTGAAGAGGGGAGGTAGGTTCAGGAAGGGAGAGAAGTGTTGTGAGGTTGTGCCCAGTGTCCCAGAGTTCCAACTGGCATACCCCAAACAGCTGTTTTGGAGGCTTCCTTGACAGTTTTATGAGTAAAGGAAGTTATGATGATGTGGTAAGAGCTGCAATCAGAATAAGGTTAAGTCCTGCATACTCTAGAACAGTTGCTAGATCATAACCAAGACATTTGATTTTATTCCTCACTTTATTTCCACCTTTTAAAATTAAGAATAATTAAGATTCTGGGGATGTAGCTAAGTAGTAAAGCATTTACCTAGCACATGAGGGAACTGCAATTACATTAGAATCTGTTAGATCCCTAGCATGACAAGAAAAAAAATGTCTGGACATATAAAAGCACTTTGTAAATTATGTATGTGGGGGGGTGTGGATAAGAGTGGAGATCAAAGGTCAACTTCAGGTGTCCTTCCTCGGGAACCATCACCTCATTTCTTGAGACAGATCTCTCACTGAGACATGGGACTCACCATGCCTGGCATTTTCATACTAGTTCAGTTCCTCATGCTTGTACAGCAAGTGCTTTACTAACTGAGATATCCCCCTGTCCCAGCACTTTGTAAATCTAAGAATCACTTTGACCAGCCATGGAGTTCCTGTTGTAAATACTACGGAGTAGTTCAAATTAAAGGCAAAGTATTCCTAACCACAGCATTGGGTACTCTGAAGTGGCATTGATTTCCTCTAAAATTCCTGGGATTTTTTTTTTGTGTGTGTGTGTGTGTGTGTGTATGTGTGTGTGTGTGATGTTTCAAACTAAATAAATGTTGGCCAATGGATTATGTAAGCATTCTATCATTTACTCATTTCTATTTTCATATTGTGAAAAGTTAAATATATATATATGTGTATATATATATATATATATATATATATATATATATATATATGCTGTCACAGCAGAGTATGACCTTCAACTTCTGATCCCTGTGTTTCCACGCTCCAAGCATGACCCTGTGTGCTACCACACCTGGTTTATACAAAGAAGGCAAACTGGTTTTTCTAAACTGCTCCACACTGCAATTCTACCCTGAGGTGATAGTTGTGTAAATTTAACATTTCGGAGGATCCAAAGTAAATGTGTAATTATACAGAATGCTGGGCAAGAAAAATGATCCTTTATTTCAACGTAAAGTTTGAATTAAAAGAAAAGTGTCCTTTCTTCTGAGATCTATGCTGCAATAAAGAGCTGCACCCCTCCCCCCGACACACACACACACACACACACACACACACACACACACACACACACACTATAATTATCTTCACTCCTAAAGAAAGCACATAAAGTTTATTTACTGCTTGCCTGTCTGCTTCTGTCTCTAGCCTGGCCCATTCTTCCTTCCTTCAGGTCTGTTATTGTTTTGTTTTGTCTTGCCCTTATGTTGGTGGGTTGATGTTTGGGGTTTGTTGTTGTTGTTTGTTTGTTTGTTTTTTAGACAGCCTTGCTTGTAGCTCAGCCTGGCCTCAAATGCTCAATTCTTCTGCCTTCGCCTCCAGCCTGCTACTACAGACACACACTACCATGCCTACAACATGTAGAACTTTCAGATAATAAGCAACATTAAAATATCCTTTCCTAAGGAAAATTCTTATATTCCTCTCTGCTCTTTACCTCCCCTCTGCTTCTTCCAAACACAACTTATCATGTTGCATGTATGTTAGGCATAATAAGAGAATGATTTATTATTCTTGTCATGGTGGATCACTAAAGATTTTGGTAATTTTGAACAGTTCTTTGCTTGGAGTAGAAAGAAGTCCTTGAAAGTTACCACCTTGCTAAAGAAATGGCACTTTGAAAGGATTCTCCTATTGGTGAAATTATTAAGGCAACTCCACGTAGTTAAAAGGGAGGTTTGTTTTGTGGGGTAACTTACAAGTGAAGGGATAGGTAGGTTACAGGGTCTAGGAAAGGTGTAGTGCAGTCCAGCGGTGTTCTCTGGAGAACTCCGCTCAGTCTACCTCCAGCGTCCAGGGTCCAGGAACCAAGAGAGCCCGCGCATCTGGATCTCGGGTCTTCAGGGTCCTCTCTCGGCTCCACCTTGTAGACGTGACAGTTACCAAAGCCTCAGAGGGGGTGGTATTTAAAGGTCAAAGCTGGAATGGCTACCCACTACATTCTCCTGCTTTTATCAGGAGCTGAAGGATGAGATTGGAGAGACGGCTCTCTGGGTCAGAGCACTTGCTGCAAGAATAAGAGGGCATGAGTTCAAATCCCCAGCACTCATGTGCTGGCTGCCAGCCTAGCTCCAGGTTCCATGATAGACCCCTGTAAGAGAATGCAGAGCAGGCATTGACATCCTCCTCCTCCGGCCTCCACTATACTCATGGACATTCAACACATGCACACAGACGTGCACACATGGACAGAGGCTGTGTAAATAGTTTAAAATGAAGTTTACAATAGAAAATAATTAAGCATGAGAGCAATCTCTGTTTGCACAGCATCCCCTTCACCTAAATGTTCCACATGGTTTGAAACTATGTGCATGTTCTAGACCTGGGAATCATCTGCTCCATTCAACAAACATCAGGCAGTGGGAATGGAAGAAAAGAAAAATGTGTATCAAATTGAATTATCCAGTTGGTTGTTCTCCTTAATTCAGTCATTGGTGTGACTGCCAAATCCGTCTTCTTGGCTGGCATCCCACACATTCATAATAGAAGCCAAATGCCAAGACTGTTAATAAAGGTGAGTCGAATGCAGAGCAGCAAACTGGCAAGCTGTGCTCATCCACTCCTACAGCCAGGATCCCAGAGGCAGCCAGGGCCCACACTGAGATCATGTGTATTTAAACCAACCATCTCCTGTAGAGCACTGTGTATTAGACTTACAGGAAAGAATGTGTGCAAGACCATGTGTTTGTAGAAAAAAAAAATTTTGAAATTTCAAATTATATATTGTTTGCTTGTACTTTAGAAGAGCACAGATTTTGGAACATTGAAATACTATTTACATTTCCCCCTCCTTTTAGTTCCTTGTGAGAATTTCTTGGTTTGCATCCCAGTGCCCCAGGTCTGTATTGATATGTGTGCCCTGAACTTGCCTCCAGCCTGGTTCTCAGTGGGTCCATCACCCATGTGTCACACAGGATGTTAGGGCTATGTACCTGTAGAGTAAATTGAGGAAACTCTAGATACTGGGCGGGGAGGGGGAACCATCCCAGACAAGGTATTCTCCCGAGAGAAGAAGGGAAGGGAGGGAGAGGAGGGAAGAGAGGAAGGGAAACATGGCTCACATTTGTCGGCACTTAAGCCGTTTGCTAAGTAACCATAGAGAAATACACCGAAGCCAGATTCCATTACTGCACTCAGAAACCTTTGTGCAGGGATCATCAATCCTTAGTCTCCACATCCTGGAAGCAAGCCCCGTGAGTAAGAATGTACGAATGTCTCCGAGAACCATAGGAAAGTTGAAATCACATCTGCCGGGAAACCTAGGAATGACTGGTCCAGGAACTCTATATTCTATATATTCATTCTATAGTGTGATCATTCATTGCAGGGAACCAAGATGAACATCTTCACCATCTGCCAGAATTGCCCATTAAAAATAACAAAAGGGATGATTAGTTAATCATATATAGCTAAGTTGTTTTTTTTTTTTTTCAATAGCTTTCTGGATCTTTCTGAAGCTAAGATTTACTGAACACTGAAATGCATTCATGATTAGAGGTGACTCTATCGTCTCTGTATTCCATAATTAGAAACTGTATTTCTCCCCCAGAGACCTCCAACCTCCAAAACGACAGATCTAATTTCTCTAGCCAAAGCTGGGCTCATCTCATCTGTGTACACTCTGGTCTAGACTATGACCTACAAGCCAAAGTTGTCTTACTCCAGCATCCCACAGAGGAAACACATAACCATATTTGAAATGCCACTGATGAGCTTTGACGCTTTACCTGAGAAGTGCAAAAATCCTTTAGTGGGATACAAGATCTATTTTTCTAGTACTTCTATATAAATAAAGGAAGACTTATTATAACAACTTGAGATCTAGTAAGTAAAGGAAGAAAGCAGAGAGCATTGGGCTTCAGCTGTCACAAATAAGGCCACCATGGACTCTGAAGTCAGTCTGCACATGTTTCCCAACTTTGTGTTGAACATGAGTTGACAGCCTGACCCTTTCAAGATAACGACGGTAATCTAGAAAAATGAAAGCCAGAACTAATGATCCAGTGAAGCAAATGGCACAAAATAGAGCATCCTCTGGTGGATGAAGTTTCAGGGAAGCCCACAGAGGGTGGTGAGGAGAAAGCTGTCCCAGAAGACACAGAGCGGCTTTTAGAACACAGCGATTTCTACAAAATCGTGTCACAAGTTCCTGAAGTGATCAGGTGCCCTGGTTTCTGCCCTATCCTGTGTTCTCTGTGTCACCTTCCTTTTAACAGCCCGTAGTCCCATACCCCAACAGCTTGTGTCCCCAGGATGTTCTCCTCAGTAAACTTTTTTAATTGTTTTCAGAAAACTGAGCTCTTGCTTAACATTGGTGACCTGGTGACACATTGAGCTCTCCAAGTGTAACCTACCCACAATTTAAAGTCAACTGGTTTCTGGTTTAGAACTAGCAGGTTGGATGTGGGTCTAATCTCACCTAGCCCATCAGATATTCTCAGTTTTCAATTCTCCTACATTGTGACCTTGATCACCAACATGGTCTTTATGCTTATTTCCAACCATATACCAGACAGAGAGATAATAGAAGCCTGACATTGACTGACATTGGGAATGTTGCAGTGACCTGAATAGAACCAAGTCCCTGCCCGCTCCCCACCTCCTCAGTAAGGAAAGAGGAGTTGGGGGCAATAAGGAAACCAAAATATATCAAATACCAAATGGTAAATTCTGTGATTTAAAGTGGGAGGGGAGAAGCATGCTGCTGGAGATGGTTGCAGTTTTAGTCATGATAGTCACAGGAGACTGAGGAGGTGATATAAAAGATTTGAAGGAGGTAAGGGAGGCCCAGTGGGGGAAGACTTACAGAAAGGCACCCAGCTGGTACACAGCTCGAAGGCTGGAGCCAGCCTGGTCTTTCCAAGGACTACCCAAGTGATCGGTGCAGCCAGATAGTTAATAAGGAATGTTGGCTGGAAGGACAGCAGGTAGATAAGATAAAAAGAGATAAAGAAGATGGCCTTGAAGACATCTGAGTGACAAGAGTAACAACCTGATCATCCCCTTCCTCCTCCTGAATCTTGAAAACTCCAAATACTTCTTCAGGACTCTCCCCTAACAGGCCACTAGGACTTCCCATCTTCCTATCCTTCTTTTGGAGAACAGCCAGAGAATTCTATGTACACATCCAGAAATCTCCCCTAGCTGGACCCTCTTCCCATTTAAGGCAACATATTTCTTGGTTCCCTCTATAGCAGCGATGTTGAGTTTTACAAGTATTGTATTATTTGCTCTCGGTTGCTATGGATATATAAGCTTACGAAGAAGTGTTTGCTGTTGATTTTTCAGCCAGTTAGTTCAAGGGCAGAAGAAGGGCATGGGAGAATTTACAACGAGAGATTAGCATTTTTCTATCTTGTCACTAAGAGTGTCAACCTGAGACAACAGGCCTGGGGAAGATGAGACACACAAGCTATGAAGGCACAGTACAATCGCCCTGAATCTGTGACAGGGTGCCCCGAAGTCCACAGTCATTATGTTTATCACTGCACTGAATAAATACGCGCTTCCCAGACAATAGTCATATTTAGTAGTCAAGACTTACTGCTTTGCTCAACGTGGTGGCATACCTGTTGTCCTAACTTGGAGGCCTGAGGCAGGAAGATCATTACCAGATCTTGTTTCATTGAATAAATAAAATAGAAAGACTCATTACACTGGGCAGTGGTGGCACACGCCTTTAATCTCAGCACTCGGGCGGATCTCTGTGAGTTCAAGGCCAGCCTGGTCTACAGAGTGAGATCCAGGAAAGACACCAAAACTACACAAAGAAACCCTGTCTCAAAAAACAAAAAATAAAAATTAAAAAAAATGGCTCATTACTTTTCAAACCACTTTGACCTGTTGTATGCCATATTTTACCATATCCAGATAACATCACAGTATCAAAGTGTGACCAACCTTTTGATATTACAACACAGTATTGTTACCTGCAAAGTTTATACTTGAGAACCACACAATCAAGTCGCTACATACTCAAAACAAAACTTCACTGTGTTCTAAGTACAGTTATGACTTTGTATTGGGCCATGTTCATAGTTATTCTCAGCTGTAGGTTGCATATGCCTATAGGAAGGAGCCTTAGAATACTTTGGGTCACACATTGAATGTAGGAGATGAACAGTAATGATTTATAGGTTCTGGATTATAAACCTACATTATTGTCTTTATAATCACAAACAGTTCATAAAATGTGTCCATACTAAGGGCTAGTACGTAGGACACTTTCTTCTGTTCTAGATACTGTGTGAAGCATGCATTAACTCTTCACATGTGCTAACTTATTCAAACACCCTCTGAGGGATCATTATGACACTTTCCAGATGAAAACAGTGGTGTCTGGATGTTTAAGAAATGTCCTCAGGGCTCCTAAGCACTGTACCGTGTCTCTGTGTACAGTTTAAGGCACACTTTTTCACCTATTTTGCAGAGGGAAGCTTGGAGAGCACTAGGTAAATACAGCCAAGCACTGAAATACAACAAGCAGATGGATGTCATTAGAACTATCGTGAGATCATGATGGATTTCTCTGCTGGATGAGGGATATGTTCTTCTCAGAGAGCTGGTGATAACTGCAAAACTGTAGGAAATCTTGGCTTGTTTATAGGCTGCCACTTGGCTTGAAAGCTTTGTAAAATTAGACACAGACATATTATTTCAGTTTTTCCATTGCTGAGTCCAGTATCAACCAAGAAGCTCAGAATTTTGTGCCTAGGGGGAAAAAATCATGGAAATAAACTAAATGGACTGAGATGTTCCCGATTTCACAGCTGGAGTGTGTGGTAAGACCCCTCTATGATTCCGCTTTCTGCCTTACTCAGGATGTAAATGGTTCTTGGCCATTCTTTCCTCATTCACAGTAGGCATAGAGGGTGAGACTACAGACACGCTCCGTGTGAGAGACCCTGTTCAGCTCAAAGGCACTTTGCTAGCCTTGTGGCCTGGTTACTCAGGAGCACACAGAGGTGTCAGGCAGGGCTGTCCAGATGGACCACCATGTCCACAGCATCTCCATTTACAGACTCAACCAACCGTGGATTAAAATTACTCAGAAAAAGTGCTGAGTAAGTGTAGACATTTGTCCTTGCGTTATTACCTAAACCATAATTTGCACTGCATTCGGAATCACAGGTAACCTAGAGATAGTGTTGCACCTGGCCGATGTTCACAGTTCGCAAATGTTACACCCTTTTCTGTAAGGGACTCGAGCATCTCAGAATCCAAACTCCTGGAGATTCTGACATAAGGTCATTCACTCTTTTTTTCTGAAGATTTCCTTGCTTGTTTATTTGCTGAAATCTACTTAAATCCATTACATTTATAAAAAACTGAATTTTCCATATAAGACTTTGTAGCATTCTAGAAAATTCTGTATTAGTTATTTGTGATTTTTGTGAATTCAATGAAGTTTTTTCATTGGTATAGATTGTTATTTCAGAAATTCCTTCTATATTGAGGACATTTTATATGTAATACATATTTGTATATATATTGATATGTATAATATATACATATTCTAGAAATTTTTATCCTTTTACATTTTTTGACATTTCATGTTTCTTTTAATGTCCTTTCATTTAAAAAAAATAAATGTTTTTAAGTCAGGCATGGTGGTGCACACCATTAATCCTAGCACTCAGGAGGCAAAGGCAGGCAGATTTCTGAGTTCAAGGCCAGCCTGGTCTATAGAATGAGCTCCAGGGCAGCCAGGACTGTTACACAGAGAAACCCTTCTCAAAAAAGGCAAAAATGAATAGATAGATAGATAGATAGATAGATAGATAGATAGATAGATAGATAGATAGATAGATATGTTTTAAATTGAAATAGAATCACATCATTCCACCCCCTCCATTTTCCCTGTTCAGCTCCTTCCAGGTACCCTCTCCCCAACCTCTACCAGTCCCTGCCTCATTCTCTATTTGAGAACCTCTTTTTCTCTGATCGTTACTGTTACTCATGTGTGCATTTGTGTCCTGTTGTATTTCATTGGAGTTGCTTGCGTAAACATGGATGGGGAATTATTTACTTAAGCAGGGGCCACTCACCTTTGGCCACGGCACTGAGGAAAGCCTCTCCTTCCCGGAGCATCAATTGCTGCTAGACTGACTCGGGGACAGCTGGAGTTTTATGAGTTCTTCCCTGGGGGACTTTATCTCTTTGTATCTGATGTTTTAGGAAAAGTGTAATTTCTGATAAAATAATTCTCTAATTCTAAATTAAATTTGATGGACACCTCTGGTAAGATAACATAGTAATAAGCTTTTTTTAAAAAAAATTAGTATTTTCCTGACTCAAAACACATTACTGTTAATTAAAAAAATTCTGTTCTTTTAATAACTATGTATGCATTTAACAAATATCCATTAGATAGTTGGCACGTGCTTCAAGCACCTGCTGCTTCTCAGGTATGATGCTCTACAATAGAAATATAATGATGAATGAGCAACAAAGTGATTCCCTTCACCTCAGGGAGGTCTAATAGTGGTGTTGGGTGGTAGCTGCTAATTAAGCAATCACAGTAACACATATAAGCTAATAAAGGCTATTTAAAAATAATAACAAGACTGGTGAGATGGCTCATTGGGTAAAGACACTTGCCAGGCAACCCTGACACCTAGGAAGATTCCGACAATGCATGTAAAGGTAGAAGGAGAAAACCAACTCCACAAAGTGATCCTCTGACCTCCACATGCACGCCATGCCATGCATGCTCGCTCACACACATCATATCTCCACACACACACACACACACACACACACACACACTTCTTAAAAGAAAGGATATGCTGTGGGTATCGCTCTGTGTAAATAAAATGCTGATTGGCCAGTAGCCAGGCAGGAAGTATAGGCGGCACAAGCAGAGAAGAGAATTCTGGGAAGTAGAAGGCTGAGGCAGAGAGACGCTGCCAGTCGCCGCCATGAGAAGATGTTAAGATACTGGTAAGCCACGAGCCATGTGGCAATTTATAGATTAATAGAAATGGGTTAATTTAAGATATAAGAATAGCTATCTAGAAGCCTGCCACGGCCATATAGTTTATAAATAATATAAGTCTCTGTGTGTTTACTCGGTTGGGTCTGAGTGGCTGTGGGACTGGCGGGGAAGAGGGGTTTGTCCTGACCATGGGCCAGGCAGGCAGGACTGGAGAAAACTCCAGCTACAAGGATATCCAAAGTTAGCAATAATTTGTGCTATAATGTGAATAATTTGTGTCAATAAACTGTATTAGATGAATACACATTGTTTTTGGAAGTGTTGAATCACTCCACAACTCCATTTTAAATGTCAAGTCATCTTTTAAACTTAGAAGTCAAAACTGAGCTCCTAAAAATTCTTCTATCTTTAGATGGTGCCAACTTTAAAAACCTTGGTGTTGTCTTGACTTTTCTTGCTCCTTCATTCTTCCCACTAATTCCTCCCTGAATCCCGGGCATTTTCTTGGTGAATCATGAAGAGTATGTCTCTTCTCCTTTCTTCTGTGGAGGTCACTGAGGTCTGGTGTTAAATCTGCCTTTAACTCTCCCGGTGGAGGCAATCTGTCGTCAACACAACTGATGAACTGAACCTGCTATAAGCTAACTCAGAGTGTCCCGCTCTTCTCCCAGAAGTTCCACATCTGGCCCTTGATTGAGTTGGAAGAATGGTGGCCTGCACTGCAAGATGAGGGCCTCACTTCTCAGAACTTGCCTCCTGCTCCTCTGCTCCCACTCTTTCTTCACTGTGCTCCGTCTTCTTCGCTTACCCGGGAAACTGCCAGGGACATGCTGGCTTTGGTCCTTGCTCCTGCCATCTCCTCTGCCTGCAATGGCCAGAAATCAGCTTCATGCTTCCTTCCCTCCATTCTTCAGGTCTTCACTCAAAGAAGTGAAGTCTTCATTCAGATTGAGGCTTACCCCCCTTCTAATGTTGCCATCTATTTCCACACTCACTACCCAATCCCTGATTTCTGTCACGTTCCCATCTGCCGCCACGGGACTTGGTACCCACCCCTGCATCTATTCTTGAATAAAAAAGCCATGATTCTCTCTCTAGTACTACATAAAAATGCTCACAGGGTGGTGCCTGCCTGTAAACACAGTACTTGGAATATGGAAGCAGGAGGTTCATGGTCATCATTGGTGACATAGAACAGTGCCAGGTGCATATTATGAAATCAAATAAATATCTTCAAATGGAATATAAACATCTTTAGACCAAGTAGTGTAGTAGAAAATATAGACTTTAAGTTAGCAGACCTGAGTCCAACTACTGACTCTGCACTTTCTAACTGGGTAAGCTGGGTACATTAGTACCTGTTCTGAGACCTTGATTTCCCCACCTGTAAAAAGATGAACAATAGTGCTATTTTAGAACTACATGTGAAGCACCAGTTTGGTACAAGTTTCGTAGGTATAGATATTATATCTGTAATATAATATAATATATATTTTTGAAGCAGGATCTCATTGTGTATCATAGACCTTGCTAAAAAAATTGTAATCCTCCTGCCTCACCCCTCTGAATGCTGAGATTTCAGGTGTATTATGTGCCTACTTACAATACAATATTTTTATGTGAAACAGTTTTTTAAGACATATAATGCTGTACTTATTTTTCAAACAAGTTTCTACAAGTCAGTGTAGTTTGAGTACTCAAAATGACTCCCACTTTGGCACATTCAGCTGTCACTCAGACCAGCAAAACTCAGCAACAGTATTGACTCTTCCAGAGTATTCCAGATTCCCCAGAGAGCCTGGGCAGTTCAAGGATCTACTAGAAAATGACAATAGCCGAAAAACACAACTGTCTAAGAGTAGAGTTACTTGAGTCATGAACACTTGCTGTTGGAATTCCTGGCCACTCCCCGAGCTACATGGCCGCACATGCACTGTTCAGATGCTTGGTCACTCCGGGGCTTTGTGTCCTACATAATCCATGAACTGCATGATCTTGTAATTTGTTCACAGCGTGATCACACAATCTATGTGCATGCATGGCGTAGATATATAAGCCCATATGCGCATGTGCAGGGGAATGCATGAAAAGTGGGTCACAGACTCCTCCTTCTTCTTCTCCCTCCCCCCTCCCTGCACATGTCTTCCACAGGCCTGATCACATTCTTTCCTGTCCCTCCCTTCTCCTAATAAAACTCTTATAGTGGGTTTTGTCATGCCTCATGGCTTTTCTTGCATGGTAACAGTGCCACTTAATGAATAACACTGCGCCACCACATTAAAACCACACCTGCAGCAACAAACTAGTGATGTATTTATCTAATTATTCTTTATCAATAAAAAATCGGGAGCCAGATATCAGGGTAAGAACCTGAAAGATCAGAGAAGCAGTGGAGCAGCCACCAGTGACATCCTATCTCTTCCATTCCTCCATCCAAAAGGGATCCTCTCTCGGCCCCTCCTTACTACTTCCTGTCTCCTATCTGTTCACAGTCCTCCAAACCTCTATGGTTAATTTTGGTCAGTTAGTGGCTACCTCTGCCCTCTGACCCAAAGCAAGCTTTATTGTCAGCACGAAATCAAAATATCACACAACAAACAGTTGTCATTAACAGTTTGGAGCCTAAGAAACAGATGCAACAGGGCCACTTCTTGGAAGCAAATTGTGTAATGTTGACAGATAACAGAGAAAGCAGGAAGAAAAGTGTGTTCAACTTTGCTTTTTAGCTGTATTTCGAGAATGGACTTTAGGTCAAGACATCTAGGACAAACTTTAGTAGTAGCCAGGGAAGAGTAAGACATGTGGTATTGCAAGAGATCAAAGTGGAGAGCACCCAGGAACTGTTCTCCTTAGATTTCTGATCCATTGCTCATTATTTTAAAGTTGTTTAAAGATTTATTTCCTTTTATTTCCCATGTCTGAGAATTTTGCTTGTATGTATGTATGTGCACCAACTGATCAATATTGACCAGTGAGGCCAGAAGAGGATGTCAGATCCCCCAAACTGTAGTGATAGACTGTTGTGAGCCAACATATGGGTGCTGGGAACCACTGAGTGCTCTTAGCTACTGAGCCATCTCTCCATCCCTTTTGCTAATTATTTTTTAATTGGACTGAGATCTATTAGGCAAGGAGTAGAAGATGACAGCGGAATTGCTAAAGCTATATATAGTAGCAATGTCCTAAATTGCAAGTCAAGAGAGCTCAGCTTTAAATCATATGTTCAGTCCATTAGAGGGTATAACAGAAGCCCATGAAAGTAGTGAAGTATGTAGTTTTTCAAAAGTCACTTAGGTTGCCTTCTAAATATTTATGTTCACACTCATAGGTTAGCACAGCTCTCAACCTTGGTCAGAGAAGCTTCTTTTTGCAATGGACAGAAATTAATACAGAAACTTATAATTAGCCAAAGTGCCGAGAATAAGAGACTGTTGAGTTCTCAGCCATAAACAGGACATCTATAGTGACCCCTTCCAAAAGGCTCAGAGAACATCCCAGAAGATGGGGCACAAAGAACGTAAGTACCTCAGGATGGAGAGGAATGCTGTGACGTACTGTCTTCTGGACATGGCATAGTTGTTGCACTCATGAGCCCATGGCAGCTGTGGTTACCTACATAAGACCAGCTCAAAGGTTGGGCCCATTAGACACTCAGGGAGCTCCTCTAGGAGTTATTGGCAGTTAATGGCTGCTGGGGCAGGAAAATAATTTTTCTTTAGTGTTTTAGCCACTGGTAAGATGTCTGCACTCCAGTAAATAACCCCACACCCATGCCCATTCAGTGCAAAGGAACCTAATTAAACTTACACACAAGAAGACATGAATTAGAGGTGGATATGTTGGGAAGACGAAGGAGTCTTGAAGAGTAGAAGGGGATTAAAAGAAGGGAATAGGAATAAATACGACCAAGTACATTATATACATGTATGAAATTATCAAAAATAAAAATTTCAATATAAATCAAGCGAAGTCAATTTACTTTCATCTAGTGGGCAAATTTTTAAATGTATTTCTTTTTACATCTCTAATCTGACCTTTATCAATTAATAACTCCATGTTTTGTTTTGTTTTGTTTTGTTCTTTCTGGCAGCCACTAAATAAATGCAATGTTGTTGTCAGACTGGATCTACAAAAAAAAAAAAAAAATTGACACAGACTTACATGAGCTGCTAAAAAAGCTGGTATCTTCTCCCCTGACCTGTCAAAGACAGATCCTTGGCTCCTGCCTGGTGAAACATGGAGGAGAGTTGGCTGACTTTGTGTAGAGCAGCAGTACAGTGAGCGCACCATGAGGGTGACTTTGGTCTGTATGCATGAAGTTTGTGTTCAGAGAGGGTTCAAAGGCCACAACCGCAGTTCTCACTGGAGGATTGAGGTTAGCTCAAAAGGCTGATCGAAATGAAAGTGAAGTTGTCAAATGGATGTGGAGAGTAAAGACGCCAAGGGAGTACTGAGCGCCTGTCCTAGGGAAAGCAGTTGAAAAGAAATGCCCAGGTGTTTGCCCTGTGAGAAAAGGAGATGCAGGAAGCTTGTGTCTCCAGGACACAGAAAAACAGTGCTTCAAAGCGGGGTGGGAAAGGCTGAATGTTTACCGAGATCTGAGTCAGGGACTCCTCAGCTGCATTACCCTCTGTAATCCTCACACCGACTTCTAAGTCTGCACACTCTGCACAAAACACATCACATCTGCTGCAAGAAGACACAAACCGTCTCTCTCTCAAGCAGGGGTTCTCAACCTGTGGGTCCCATATCAGGTATCCAGCATATTGGATTTTTATATGACCATTCATACCAGTAGCAAAGCTACAGTTATGAAGTAGCAACGAAATAATTTTATGGTTGGGGGGTCACCACACCATGAGGAACTGTATTAAAGGGTCACAGCATTGGAAAGGTCAAGAAGCACTGAGGATTGAAAGCTTGTGTGTATCCATTGAAAGCTGCCTCTCCTGTGTAGCCAGATTCCTCTCCCTGAGCTCTGGACAACTGCTCTGCTCTAGATTGATTTTTCGCTGTTTGTGGAAGTTTAGAGCCATTCAGACTCCTGGACTGGGGATGAGGCTCTGTGGGTAGAGTGTCTGCCTGGCATTCACGAAGCTTTGGCTTAGATCCCTCGTACAGCACAGAACAGGGAGTGGTGGCACAAACCTTTCATTCTGGCACTGGGGAGGTGGGGGCAGGAAGATCAGAAGTTCAAGGTCAGCCTTTGCTGCCTAGGAAGTTCGAGCCAGTCTACAATACACGCGAGACCCTGTCTCAGAAGAGAGAAGAGAAAGAGATAAACTGTCCCCAGAGGAAAGCTATTTACCCAAAGGGCGGAGGTGCAGAACCCACTTCCTGTGATCACAGGTCACTTTGTGAACTGAAAGAACATCGGGGTTGGGAGTGCAGCTCAGCAGAAGAGCACCTGCCCTGGGTTCAATCCCTAGCAGGCAAGCTAGAGAAGAAGGGGAGGTGAGGAGAAGAAGGGGGGGGGAAGGATGAACAGAGGAGGAGGAAGAGAAAAGGAAAGGACAGAGTGTGAAGCCTGTAAATGTCACTTGTGGACCTGTGGTGGCCCGGTCTCATAAAACTATAAAATGATACAGCACAAACTTTGCACACAATGTGAGAGCTGTTTGCTGATTTTTGTAAATGGGGTACGAGAACTTTCCAATGCCTGTCGCACTTTGGAAATCTGCTATGTCTGGATGAGAAAGTCAATTCGATTACTCCAGTTCCATAAACGTTTTTGAATTGGGTGCCTGTGCCTTTAAAAAGCATGCTTACCTTCAAATTAGTTTTGGTTTATGGAGGCCCCAGAAGGAGTGTTCAGGAAGAAAGGAACCCTTTCAGAGAGATCTGGGGAAATATATGAAAAGATTCTTTGAAAGCTACAGCCTTGGAAACTGCCTTCCAAAGAGCTGTTGCTGGCTGCCGTGATCAGTTTGAATGAATTGGATGGCTTAGCTTTATTTTTAGTTTTTTAATAGCTCACTTTTTCCTACTTTTATCAAATAAACCAAATATCCTAATCTTTCTGGTGTTCCCTTTACAAGGAAACTAACAGCATCAGAAGCAGCATTCTTTTTCTCTGGCAACTTCCCCAGCAGATTCTGCATGTCCGAGGAGGCTGTGGCTAAAGAGAGCCTGTAGGCACACATTTAAGAAAATAAACGTCTAAACCATCACCTTTGTCAATGGTGGTGCTGTTAAAACACTGAGCTTTGGGGACAGGGAATGGGAAGGCCTCCTGTTCACTAAAGAAGTGACTGCCCGAATGACTTTGTTTAGAAAGAGGTGGAGGAAGGGAATCACATTTTCCAACTGTATGTGAGAGTTTAGGCGCCAGACTATTATGTGAAAAGACACAGTAAAGAAACTGCCAGCACGATTGCTCCATGGTATGGTTAAAGGGAAGGTTTATGTTGTAGGTAAAAGAGAAAAATATATCCAGAGGCATCTGGAAGGGTCCAGAGCAGAGAGAAAAAAAAGGCCGACTGGATATGGCCAGGGCTATCTGTGAGAAAAGGGAAAATAGCAGGACCAGGAGGGAAATGCCTTGCCCTATACAGAGAGCAAATGGATATCTGGAAGGAGGGAAGTGTGGGGAGGAGAGAAGGGCCAGGAGGCTGGAGCGGGGTCTTTAAAGTGTATAGCAAATATTTGTGAGTAGGGACTGAGGGAGCCTGGGGGCTGGCATGGGCTTTATTTAATACATAACCTCTGGTATATGTCAATGGAACCATATGTCATTTCTGCCAGGGATAAGAGAAATGGCTCCTAGTGGCAGATGGGAACTGGTTTCACAAGTCCCTGAGATATGCTGGCTTTTGTCTAGAAATCCCCCCATAGTTCAGTGTGAACTTATTCTGGATATTTGGGCTGCCTGAGACCTGACACCAACATGGTGGATTCTAGGCATAGACCATCCAATTTATCCTTCTGCAAGGTTTCTAACCAGAATCCAGCCAGTTCCTCAATCCTCCAAAGTTGTTCATTGCTAATGTTGACTTCTGATAAATAAATAAGCATTACACAAAGTACCTTAAATTCATAAGCAAATTCAGTGCTCACAGCAACCTCTTGAAATGAGTACCATTTCTCCCTTATTTCTACAAGGACAGAGACTGAGGCCAAGATTTTTACTTAGACAATGATTGGTCAGTGGTGATGCAAGCTTAGAGTCTGGCACTGTTATACCTGTACATGCAAAACTACAGCTCACATTTCAAAGGGAATAAGGGATCATTCATTCTGGAGCCCAAGATGAATGATTATGCGCAGGAACACAGACTCAGATCATCCCAAATATTGTATTTCAACACAGTAACAGTTCCAAGAAATTTTTGTACTAGCAGAATGACAAAAGCCATAAATAAGGCATTTTAAAAAATACACTGGTGGAAAGTCAATGTAGCCCCCACAGGTTCATAAGTTTAAATGCTTGGTCCCCAGTTTGTGCAACTATTTGGGAAGGATTATAAGGCGTGGCTTTGTTGTATGGGTGTGTCACTGGGGGTGGGCTTTGAGGATTCAAAAGCCCACACCATACCCACATTCCCAGTATCCTCTCTCTCTCTCTCTCTCTCTCTCTCTCTCTCTCTCTCTCTCTCTCTCTCTCTCGTCCTCTGGTTTGCAGATCAAGATATGAGCTCTCAGCTGTTCCTGCCACCATGCCTCTGCTCTACCATCATGGACCCTCTGAAACAGTAAACTTAATTAAATGTTCTCATTTCTAAGTTGGCTTAGTCATGGTTGTTATGAATAATTGTGTGGTGGGGGGGGGACCCCTGAGGGTATCCCGAGAGTGCAGGGAAACATGCTGGGCAGATGCAGTGGCGGGTTGGGCAGATGCAAACCATGCGGGCATGGCGGCCGCAGCCAGTAATTCACAACCCAGATGCCGCATCTGAGTAAAGAGTTTATTATAATAGAGAGATGAAGAAGAAGATAGGAAAAAGAGAAAAGAGAGAGAGAGAGAGAGAGAGAGAGAGAGAGAGAGAGAGAGAGAGATCAAGGGTGCACATTTCATGGAAGGAAAAGCAGAAGAGAGATAGAGAGGGGGAGGGGAGGAGTTTTACCTTAGAATGAGGCTTTTACGTCAGGATGCAGGGTGGCGCCACGGTGTGGGATTTCAAGGGGCGGGTCAGAATATTAACCATGGTGCTTTGGTCACAGCAATAAACAAGTAACTAAGACAGTTGGGTAGGCAGATTACAACCAAGCCAGGAAGTCTCTGCTGTAGGTCCCAGATGTTACCTTGATGACATTGTTAGCCTTTGAGTTGGGAGAAGCTAAGGGGTCTGTTTGCATATTACACCAGAATTTTCCTAATAGTTACCAGGATGTTAGATCCTACCACACCACACCACAGGTGGTGGACATACCATGTAAGGGTCTAAAACTAGCCTATGATAGAATATCGTGGAAGAGGGTGCAAAAAGAATGTAAAAGCTACAGGGTGGAAAGGGGTACTGTAAAACACTGTCTCCTGAACACGACCTCTCTTCTACGCATAAACTCAGCACCAATGGCTACCCACCCAGGATCTGCACAAAACTAGGCCCGACAATGTTTCAAGACGGGTGGTGGAGGATCTTACACCCTCTCTGAGGAGCCATAGATAGTAAATGATGATTGAAAAGGTGGGAATCAAGAGTCCTCACTGATGTGCTCATTGGCTCAAGGAAACAGCCTCCCACTCGTGCTTCGGCAGGTAACCCTTAAATATAACGGCTGTAATAACAAAACTTTTAAGATCATGATAATTTGACTCTAAGCAACAGCTCTCCACCACCATTGTTTTTTTATCAGACTTGTAGAATGTTTCAGGGGGGTGGGTGTTTGTTTTATCCTGGAAACTTCAACTCACACACCCACATGCTTCTCTCAACTTAGGTTCCTCTACCTAAGCGGGACCCATGGGCTGGAACTCAGTCTGTAGAACTTTGAGCGAAGAGAAACTCCCAGGTGGGAAATGTGTAATTGGAACCCGGGATATCTAGCCACTGGAAATGAAGGGAAACCATGTTGGGAATCATACATAATAAGCCGCAGATGTGACATCAAGTCTTCGGGGTGATTCATCTGCTGCCACGGCCGGAACCTCAGCCTGGAAGAACTCAGGCTGCGTCAGTGTGCTGAAATGAGGACAGCACCCCTTCCTGTTCTTTTTCTCTGGACTTTGGAGATCTGCCAGAAATGCCTGGGACTAGCCTTAGGAGGTGTATTGGCAGAACCCCTAGGAGTCCTTAGCCAAAACCTCCCAACACTGTGGGAATCACTGAGACTCATCTGTTGTACCTTACTCAGAGGTAGTCTTTCCATCGAGATAATTGGTTTAACACAAAGGAGCTGTTGTGGTTTGGAGCTCACAATTGATTACTAGGTTAAGATAAGTGTTGTTCTCGCCTTCTTTCCCCCTGGAGACCTCAGATAGCCAAGTACTTTTGACCTTGTGCAACTGATAGGGGGAGGAAGCGGGGAGGTAGGACGATGTGAGCATCCATTGTTCCACTTTTCAGCATGTGTTTTCACCCCTCACCTTTACACAAGCCACAGACATCTTCCCCTCACTGGAGAGTTGAGGACAATGTGATGATCAAAGGCCCTCATAATAAGTGGAAACTCTGTGCCTCGAAGTATTTAATGAACAAAACTAGCCCAACTAACGACATTCCTCTTCAAAGCATTTTCTCCTTGATTGTTCTTACGTATCTAGTCATAATTATTACAGAAGTTATAGAAAATACCTATCATCCAAAAATAGGAAATTGGAAATCAGGGACAATTGCCATTAGAAATTTTATGTATCTCTAAAGCTTTTATTTTTTGTTAAATTTATCATTTTTAATTTCATACATGTATCATATTACATTTCTCTCCTCCCACCAATCATTCCCAATCCCCTTCCCACTCCCTCTCAAATTCATAGCCGCTTTTTCTTTAATTATGTATGTATATGTATATATGTATGTATGTATGCACCTACATATAAATACATGAGTACAATCCACTGAGTCTGTCTACTGTTGCTCATATGCATATGTGTCCAGGGCTGACAACTTGGTGTTAGATATTCCATTGGTACTGGACAGCCAATTCGGGTGTTCATTCCTGGGGAAGACTAATTCTCTTCTCAGCAGTTGTTCAATACCTGGAGCTCTTCATCGACTATTCAAACATAAACATTTAAATACATCTTTTGGGGGAAAAAAAATTGGATCAAACTCTACATAGGGCCTTGACTTAACAACAGCCCGTTATCAAAGACTCTCCATAGAAAAAGTTACACGTTTTCTTCGGCGGCTGCCCTGTGGACTGCAGAACCTGGGTACCGTCCTGGATC
This sequence comes from Peromyscus californicus insignis, assembly GCF_007827085.1. Lineage (NCBI taxonomy): Eukaryota > Metazoa > Chordata > Mammalia > Rodentia > Cricetidae > Peromyscus > Peromyscus californicus. Next base: position 32,222,171 of record NW_026294525.1, read on the forward strand.
ATCAGCTTCCTTGTTACTTTCAGGCACATCCCAACAACTGTCATTCACACGGTATTGAGCATCTGCCAATTGCTTCCTCAAGATCAATTGCCAAAGCTCAAAATAAACATTAATTAAGGCTTATTAATACCTTTCCCGAGAAAGATGGCATTCACTAACGGTTTCACTAGCAATCTTGAAGGTGCCATGAAGACCTTCCAAAAGAACGGAGCAAACTGGAGCGCCCCCACTAACTCCTAAGAGAGCCAGGGTTTCCCTGTCTCACCATAGCCTGACCCCCAATGTACAGACACTGGGATGCTTAATAGTTCACATCAGATGATGTAAACAACTCTCCCTCTGTTGTCGCCATCTCCAGGTTATGAGATGAGACAGTTACTATGCCAGAACAGTGGTGAGCTCAGGGCCTGTCTGAACAACATTGCTGCCATGTGGAACATGAGAAGAAAGACCAGCAAAAGCCAGCATGTGCTGTAAAGGCCGACACATCTGGAGTACAGATTTATATATGAATCTAATACTTATAAGTCATCTCTTTTTTTATTTAAATATTTTTATTTTATAATTAATTTAATTTTACATATCAGCCACGGATTCCCCTGTCCTCCCTCCTCCCACCCACCCCCACCCTTCCCCCCAATCCACCCCCTATTCCCACCTCCTCCAAGGCAAGGTCTCCCCTGGGGAGTCAGTCCAGCCTGGTAGATTCAGTTGAGGCAGGTCCAGTCCCCCCTCCTGAGCAAAATGTCTCAGCACAGGCCCTAGATTCCAAAAAGCCAGCTCATACACCAAGGATAGGTCCCAGTCCCACTGCCTGGGGGCCTCCTAAACAGTTCAAGCTAATCAACTGTCTGTCTCACTTATCCAGAGGGTCTGGTCCAGTTCCATGGGGGCTCCTCAGCTATTGTTTCACAGTTTATGTGCTTCTACTAGTTTGACTATTTGTCCCTGTGCTTTTTCCAATCATGGTCTCAATATCTCTTGCTCATACAATCCCTCCTCTCTCTCTCCGATTGGACTCCTGGAGCTCCACCTGAGGTTTGGCCATGGATCTCTGCATCTGCATCCATCAGTCACTGGATGAGAGTTCTATCATGACTGTTAAGGTGTCAACTCACAACTCCAGGGCAGCTACCTAATAAAGAGGACCCTAAGAAAGACACAGGGATCACCCAACGACAGAGAAATGGATGAGATCTACATGAGCAAACTGAACATGGCGGGGGGGGGAGGGTAATGAAGGGCAAGGGTCGGGGGAAAGAGAGCTTAGGGGAGCGGGAGGTCCCAGCTGGATCAGGAACAGAGTGGGAGAGCAAAGAAAGAGATACCATGATAAATGAAGACCCCATGGGAATAGGAAGAAGCAGAGTGCTAGAGAAGTCCCCAGAAATCCACAAAGATACCTCCACTATAGACCACTGGCAATGGTCGAAAGAGTGCCTGAACTGACTTATAAGTCATCTCTTAAGTGCCAGCCCCTCTCCAAGTGCTTTATAAATCTCAATTTTTTTATTCTCATAATAATTCTATGATAAAGAAGATATTGTTTTGATCTTACTTTTTCCAGAAGAGGCTAAATACTTTGTTAGAGTTAATGAGTCTCTGAGTCTAACCAAAAAGTAGCTTTGCCCACTAGATGTCCCCGATCACATTAAAATTATTCTCAACAATGTCCACACCCAGGGATATTGAATACTCCATTCTCCAGTGAGCAGGAAGCACGATCCCACTGGGAGGGCCACAGAAAACATGAAGAAAACAGAACATTGCCCACAAAAAGCCATTTCATACCCAAAATAACTAAAATAACTTTAGATAACAATGTATTCCCTGTATCCGACTTAGACTTGCTTTCATTTGCCATTCACCAACTCTAGTTATTCCATTTCCTGCAAAGATGCATCTTTTTCCTTCAATAAATAGAACTGGGCAATGTAAAATATTACAGTTTCCAAGGCACTTTGATATATGCCATACCCTTTAGTCTGCAAAACAACCAGTTTGAAGGTACTGGGCTCAATAAATAGGATCCAAGACCTAAGCACAATCACTTATGTGACATCTCCTCTCTACTTTCAACTCCATCCTTACTCACTTGTCTTCGTAAACTTGCAACTGGCATGGAAATCATGTAGAAGTTTACAGGTACATACAGATATGTCAAAAGACATAGATATGTAGCAAGATTGATTGGACAGATTTGATAGAAAATAGATGCACATATAATTAAGGAGGGTCAGAGAGAATGAGTATTCTTTAAGAAAAAAAAAGTACAGTCATGAGTAAGTTCAGATTCCAGGAAACAGGGCAACTCAACTCTCACAGTCAATAGAAACTCATTTTTTAAAATACAGCATAATGGCTCCTGCCTTCAAAATGGAGTCAGGCAGATTCTTCATTCCCCCTGACTTATTTTTCGCTGTTAAATCTTTGGTAGGGGGAATGTCTTAATAATATCTTCAAGCAGCAATGATTCTAGAGTTGGCATCTGATGAGTAATCACGTTAGTGACATATTGGAAGGCACAGAGCCCACTTACGACAATTAGTAGAAATAATATTAGAGGACCAATGAAGGGGAGAACCATTTTAGCCATATTGTGTGGTGATATTTTTATCTGTGTACCCCCAATAAAGCTCATCTGAGGATCAGAGGAAAAAGCCAGCCACTACAGTAAACATAGAAGTCAGGCAATGGTAGCACACGCCTTTAATCCTAGCATTTGGGAGGCAGAGATCCATCTGGATCTCTGTGAGTTCAAGGCCACACTGGGAACATTATGGTGGCACATGCCTTTAATCCCAGCCCTAACCATAGAGGTCTGGAGGTCTGTACAGACAGACAGGAAGTGATGTAGCTGGGCAGAGAGAGGAAGTGAGATGGCAGAACAGAAAGGCATATAGGTGTGGATTTACAGGAAGTAGGTCTCTTTGGAGGCTGAGGGGTCAGTGAGGTGAGGTTGGCTGTGGCTTGTCCTATTCCTCTAATCTCTCGATTTTCACCCCAATATCTGGCTCCGGGTTTTTTATTAATAAGACAGTTTAACAATTCGTCTTACAATATTGGCCAGTCTAAATTTTTTGAGAGATTTTGTCTATTATTTTACGAAGATGATCAATTTGGTGGTCAACAGTGTGAGTGAAGTCAGAGACATTAAAACAGTATGTTCCAGTAAATTGCTGACAACTGAGATTATGTTTAAGTAGTAGATAATCTACAGTAGCTCTATTTTGAAGAACAGCTGTTCTTAGTTCTCCCATTTCTTGATTAATGTTTGCTAATATTTTTGCTGTAATGTTAGTGGTCTCTGAAATTAGACAGACTATTTTAGAAACTTCTCTCTGTATTCTAACGACAAGTCCTGGGACAGGTAACAGAAAGGCTGTGGTAGCAGCAACTGCAGTGGGATCTAATAGATGTGAGGAATCATCACAGTTTTTAGGAAGAGGTCTTGTAATTCTATTAACAGATTGTAAAGAATTGCTGAGTGAAATAGGTGTAACAGATCCTATCCCACATAAGCCCTTATATCCTGCTTGGAGTGCAGAACAAGCATTATTTTCACAGAAAAAAAAAGTCCACCCTAAGGGCAATTGTTTACCAAAGGAGAGCATGTGATAAGAAGTAGAATTACAATAAGAAGAGACATTTGTGCAATCAAAACATAGGCAGTGGAGGAAAAAGACATTATCAATGGCAACATCAGCCACAGGCTTTAAAACATTAGTAGGGGCATGTTCCGATTTATCCGCCATTATCATTGTATAATTTTCATAGGAAACCTCTGTTCTGTTCCATACAAATTTCTTTTTAAGATCCAGGGAATAGAGGGATCTCTTCTGACACAGAGAGAGGGTTCTCATTGGCTTTTTAGTGCTAGATGGACCCAGAGATTACATTCCACATTATTAGTTATGGACAGGGTTACTCTGGGTATGTTAAATTCGATTGAAGTGATTAATGACTCTTCCCTTCCCCTTCTTATTTTAGCACACCTGTAATTTCCACTATCAGAACCCTTTAAAGAATATTTGATTATGCTAAAGTCTGTGTTATTATGTTGAGATTGGTCAGTTAGATTAGTCCATCCCGAGTATCTTCCATCCATCTGGCTAAAGACAAATTGTCCCCCTTCCCTTGTCCAAATATGGGCCCTGGTGGATAAAGGCAACCTTTTACATGGCAGGACAATATCAGGATGTTTTCTATGATAGGAGTGCCTTTTGTTTCCCCTGTCAAGAAGCATTTAGGTTCTGTTTGCATAAGTTGAGAATAAAACAGCAAAACTGTTAGCCATAGGGCAGTCATGATGCAAATTTCAACAACAGGAACACAGTTATGTTAGACAGTCAAACCTTAGAATGTTTGAGTTTTAACAATCCTTTTCAGACACTTTCCACCTCTGGGAGTTCTTCTGTGGGTTCCTCGGGTACCTTCTGGAAGTGCCAGTGATGAATCCAGGCAGAAACACCAGGGACTTTAACAGCAGTAGGAGTCCAGAGAATCACGGTGTAAGGTCCATTCCATTTAGGTTCAAGCTGGTCAGTTTTCTGTTAAGTTTCTGTCTGGCAGACCTGTCCATTGGTGAATATGGAGTGTTGAAGTCTCTCACTATTAGTGTGAGGGATTTAATGTGTAATTTATGCTTTAGTAATGTTTCTTTTACATATATGGATGCCCTTGTATTTGGGGCATAAATGTTCAGAATTGAGACTTCATCTTGGTGGATTTTTCCTATGATGAATATGTAATGTCCTTCTTAATCTCTTTTGATTGATTTTAGTTTGAAGTCTATTTTGGTAGATATTAGGATACACCAGCTTGTTTCTTAAGTCCATTTGACTGGAAACACTTTTCCCAGCCCTTTACTCTGAGGTAGTGTCTGTCTTTGAAGTTAAGGTGTGTTTCTAGTATGCAGCAGAAGGATGAATCCTGTTTTTGTATCCATTCTGTTAGCCTGTGTCTTTTTATAGGTGAATTGAGTCCATTGATATTCAGGGATATTAATGACCAGTCATTGTTAATGCCTATCATATTTTGATAGCAATGTGTGTATGTGTGTGTGTGTGTGTGTGTGTGTGTGTGTGTGTGTGTGTGTGTGTGTGTGTGTGTGTGTGTTTCCCTTCTTTGGGATTTGCTGGTGTGTGATTATCTATTGCCTGTGTTTTTGTGGTACATCTAACTTCCTTGGGTTGGATTTTTTCTTCTAATGCTTTCTGTTAGGGAAGATTTGTGAATAGGTATTGTTTCAACCTGATTTTGTCATGGAATATCTTGTTCACTCTGTCTATGGTGATTGAAAGTTTTGCTGGGTATAGTAGTCTGGGTTGGCATCCGTGATCTCTTAGTGTCTTCATAATGTCTGTCAAGGACCTCTGGCTTTTAGAGTCTCCATTGAGAAGTCCAATGTTATTCTGATGGGTCTGCCTTTTTAAGTTACTTGGGTTTTTTCCTTTGCAACTTTTAATGTTCTTTCTTTATTCTGCATTTTTAGTGGGTTTGATTATTATATGGCAAAGGGACTTTTCAGGGGTCCAGTCTATTTGGTGTTTTGTAAGCTTCTCATATCTTCATAGAAATATCCTTCTTTAGGTTGGGAAAGTTTTCTTCTATGATTTTGTTGAATATATTCTCTGTGCCTTTGAGTTGGTATTCTTCTTCTTTTATCCCTATTATTCTTAGGTTTGGGCTTTTCATGGTGTCCCAGATTTCCTGAATGTTTTGTGTTATGACTTTTGGCTTTAATGTTTTCTTTGACTGATAAATCTATTTCCTCTATCATATCTTCAACACCAGAGATTCTTTCTTCCATCTCTTTCATTCTGTTGGTTATGCTTGCATCTGTAGTTCCTGTTTGTTTACTCAGATTTTCCATTTCCACCATTCCCTCAGTTTGTGTCTTCTTTATCACCTCTATTTCAATTTTCAGGTCTTGAACTGTTTCCTTCACCTGTTTGATTGCTTTTTTCTTGGTTTTCTTGGCTGTCTTTAAGGGATTTATTGATTTCTTCCAATTTTTTGTTGGTCTTCTCCTCAATTTCTTTAAGGGAATTTTTCATTTCCTCTTCAAAGACCTCTATCATAAAGTTATTTTTAAGGTTGTTGTCTTCTGCTTCTTCTACGTTGGGATGTTCAGGTCTTGCTTGTAGAACCACTAGGTTCCAGTGGTACCCTATTGCTCTTTATGATGTTGAATGTATTATTGCACTGACATCTCCCCATCTCTTCCTCCAATTGGTGCAAGCAGTGTCTGTGTCTCAGGGAGCTGCTCTTGGTCCAATCAGTGCTGTTGGTGTTTGTGTATTAGGGAGCCAATGGGGTCTCAGGGGATGGATGGGTTTGTGGGACAGAGAGGGGCTTGTAGACTACAGGGTCCAATGGGGGATGGTGGTAGGAAGGCCTGTCCACAAAAGTCTTGCCTGCTGGCCTGCAACTGGGGCTGCAATGGGTGGGGGTGGGGGGCACATGTTGTGCCTCTGGGTCTAGGGCCTAGAGACTGGGCTGACCGGCTGAGGAACAATTACCTCTTGGTCCAATTGGAGTTGACAGAGTCTATGTCTCAGGGAGTTGCTGAGGTTTTGGAGCAGGGGGAGGTTTGAGAGACAGAATGGGACTTGTAGATTACAGGGTCTGATGAAGGTGGTGGTGGGAAGGCCTGTTCTCAGCAGTCTTGCCTGCTGGCTTGCAACTAGGGCGGCAATCCAAGCTGGTCAGTTTTGAAGCAGTGGACTAATACAGTATGTCTGGGCTGGAATGGGTGATCATGTGGGTGGTACCCAACAGACTGAGCAGCCTGCACCTGATGGAGAATCTCATCCAAAGTTAATTTCAAGCCTTTTAAGGACTCAGAGATTGGAGTAGGGCAATCTGATAACAGTCTGGTATGTACCTGAGGGATCATGGGAGGTGGTCACCCATAGACTATTTCATATGGGATGAATTTTTCTCAGTAGGAGGTACATCAGATTCTGAGAAGAGCATAAGGCTAGGGGTCAACCTAGTTACTGGAAGTTTCAAGAGTGTATTTAGTTAAAAATCTCCTTTAAAGTTCTATTCATCCTCTCTGTATTTCCTGAGCTCTGAACACTGACATTTCCAACTTATGTTATAAGCCTTAGAGAGCAATTGAGATAACTTGGCTGTGAAGGCCAGGCTATTGTCAGACCCCAGAGATGTGGGAAAGCCAAATCTGGGAATAATTTCCATTATTAATTTCTTAGCTACTATGTGGGCCATTTCCATTTGGGATGGAAAGGTCTCTACCCAGCCTGTGATAGTATCAACAAAGACCAGCAGATATTTGTAGCCATACAGTCCTGGCTTGACTTCAGTGAAGTCTATTTCCCAAAATTCACTAGGTAGTGTATCCTGACTCCATTGGCCTGGAGGAAGTATGTCCTTCTTTGCATCTACCTGGACACAGGTCAGGCAGCGGTCTGAAATGCTCTGAAGTTTTCTCAGTGTCCAGGTAACCAGACATGAAGGGAGATGAGTTCTGAGATTTTCTTATGTAACAAGTACATGGCATGATGCAAAGCAGTTAGCCAGTTTGGGCCTACTACCTTTGGCATTAGATTCTTCTGTTAGGCAAGATCCACCATCTGTTGCGACTCTCCTGAGCCCCCAAGTCAGATTATGGATCATACTCAGGAACATCTTTGAGGCAGAGTGGGGGCTCAGGGATAGCAGATAGCTCCAGGACAGTCTGGAGTTTGGGTTCCCTGAGAGCAGCTTCTTTGGGCAACTTGAGCCGTATGGTTGTGACCTTGAGTTTGGGGTCTTTTTGTCTTTTTGGTGTCCTGCCCAGTGAATAATGGCCAGTTCAGTTGGTAACCAAATGGCCTTTAGCAACTGGACAATTTATTTTTATTAGTCTTTCTCTCTGGGGTGAGTAAGCCCCTCTGTATATATATATATATATATATATATATATATATATATATATATATCCATGAACATGAATGGTAGCAAAGGCATATCTGCTGTCTATGTAGATGTTCACCTTTTTTCCTTCAGCTCATCTTAAAGGCTATGTCAGAGCAATTATTCTGCTGCCTGGGCAGATATGCCCCTGGGCAAGGCTTGTGCCCAAATGACCTCCTTCTGGCCTGTAACCACCGCTACACCCACATTCCTGGCTCCTTCTTGAATGAAGCTGCTGCCATCCATACAGAGATCTGCATATCTCTGATACTGAAAGGACCGTCTCTCAGATATGGTCCCATACCTTGGAAGTCCATGGACAGGCTCCCCATGGTTGTCATCTGGCAGCAGGGTGATAGGATTAATGGCCAAGGATTTATCAAAAGTCAGTCTGTCCTTATCTAAAAGGAGGGCTTGGTAAGTCAGATGAGCATTAGCCATCCACCAGTTGGTAGCATCTCTTAGCAGGACTTCCACAGTGTGTGGAGCTGTTACAGTTAGAATCTGTTCTAATGTGAGCTTGTCAGCTTCTTTTGTAAGATTTGCAGTGGCTGCAATGACCCTTAAACAAGGGGGCCATCCAGAGGATACAGGACCCAGTCTCTCTGGGATGTAAGTTATTGTCCTTTTCCAGGGACCCAGGGTCAGAGCCAGGACTCCCTTGGCTACGCCCTTTCTTTCATGGGTGTAAAGATGAAAGAGCTTGGAGATATCAGGGAGAGTTAATGTAGGGGCTTTTACTGGGGCCTCTTTTAAGTTCTTAAAGGCCTATTCATGCTCTTCAGTCCATTCCAAAGGGGTGTTGCCCCTAGCCATAATGGAGTACAAGGGTTTGGCAATTTCAGCAAACCCGAGATACCCAAAGATGGCAATATCTGACACCTCCCAGAAATTCCCTAACTTGTTTCTTGGGTTACCTCAGGGTATTTACTACAGAAGAGACTTAAATCCTGGCCGAGTGCTTTATAGAAGATGGTGGAAGAGTTTTTGAACTCTTGAGGCAGTACAGGTTAGTTGTCCTGATATCCCAAGTACAGGGTCAGTCCATTCAAATGCAAAGATGGGATGACTTAATTTTGACAGAGGGCTGGAGAAGAATGCATCTTTTTAAGTCCAATACAGTGTGAACTTTATGCTCTGGTGGTAATAACCTAAGCTAAGTATAGAGATTTGGAACAGTTGGGTAAATGGACTCTATCCTCTTGCTCACTTCCCTCAAGTCTTGTACTGGTGTATAGTCTCAAGTTCCAGACTACTGGGCAGACAGCAAAGGGATATTCCAGGCTGACGAGCAAGGAATAGTATGCCTGCTTCAAGGAGGCGCCTGATGTGAATCTTAATCCCTGCCTGTAGCTTAAAGTTTTCCTGTGTCCCACCCAGTCCTGCAGCTGCTCCAACCCAATTAAACACACAGAGGCTTATATTTCTTACAAACTGTATGGTCTATGGCAGGCCTCTTGCTAGCTAGCTCTTATATCTTAAAGTAACCCATTTCTATAAATCTATACTTTGCCACATGGCTCGTGGCTTACCAATAACACCTTTACATCTTGCTTCTCCTGGCAGTGGCTCGCAGCATCTGCCTTGCCTCTCCTTTCTCTTCCTGTCTGTCTGTTTGGATTTCCCACCCGCCTCCAAGCTACCTTGCCATAGGCCAAACAGCTTTATTTATCAACCAATCAGAGCAACACATATTCACAGCATACAGAAAGACAGCCCCAGCACCTCCCCTGGCTTCTGAACTGATGGGGTGTTTCTTGACTGGAATGGGCATCGCCCCAGATGTTAGCTGCACTACGATGGGTAGTGCATGTTTTGCCAAGCCAGGAGGATTGTCCACTGTCCAAACTAGGAATTTCCTGGATCAGCAACTTTTTCTATTCCCCTTCAAGGGAATAGGTTGGATTTTGGAGGAGCAGATATTCCTCACTTATTGGTCAGGTTATACTTAAAGCCTTAGCAGGGCCTCCCAGTTGCAACCTAGGAGAGTCTCCTGAAAATGATTGTTGCCTGGAGCTTGTTCAAGAGGTCCTGCTCCAATAAAGTGTTATTCAGGAATAACAATAAAAAGATGAGTCATAGTTCCTTGTCCTAGGTTAACAGTCCAGTCACTGGTTCATTTGTATTCTTTGATACCCCCTGTTGCCCCCATACTTCCATTGTTTGGTTGGTAAGGGGTCCCAGGGACTCCTATAATACCAAGTGAATAGCCCCTGTGTCCATCAGAAATTTTACAGTTTGGCCTCCTATAGTGAAGATTACCACGGGCTCCTGGAGACCTAGTTGAAAGGAGCCTTGGCCTCACTAATCCCCCATAGCTAGGATTGCCTTGGGTTTGGAGGGAGAATACCTGTGTCCAGTATGGACATTCATTTTTCCAATGACCTATTTCTTTGCAGCAAGTACATTGGTCCTTTTGTAAAAGGTCTCCTCCTTTTATCATGGTATGCATGGGGGAGAGTGGCTGGGGCTTGCAGTGCAGTCATGGTGGCATGCCCCATCTTCTTTATCAGAAGATCTTCTTTGCTTTCTCTGCCTTCAAACACTTTCTGGGCTATCTCTAATAGCTATGACCTATTCTTTCCTGAAAACCCATCCATCTTTTGTATCTTTCTACATATGTCTGGGGCCGGTTGAGTAACAAAGGCCAGATTAATCTCTTTGAGATTTGCCAGCTCCTCTGGGTCTACAGGATTGTATAATCAATAGGCATCCAGGAGGCACTCCTGGAAAGCTGAAGGTGAGTCATCTGGGCCCTGTTTCATATCTGTTACCTTAGATTGGTTAGTGGGCTTCCAGGCTTTCAGAACCTGGTGATAATCACTGAATGACCTCCTACCTCTCTCTGTATTATAGTCCCATTGGGGTCTCCTTCTTGGCAGAGCACAGTCAATCACTTCTGCCCTCTGGTCACCAGCCATTGATGCTTTTCCAGGGAACGTTTCAGTTGCTTTCATGAGAATCTGTTCCCTTTCTTTGATAGTGAAGTGAGTACAGAGAATCTGCTGACAGCCATCCCATGTGGGGAGATGATTGAAAAAGATAGAATCAATTAGAGAAATTAAGGAATCAGTGTTAGTGCTGAAAGGGGGCTTCTGGTTCTTCCAGTTTGTAGAGATCTGTGATGGAGAAAGAGACATACAGGTAATGATTGTCAGGAAATGACCACAGGGGATCAAGGCCTGAAGGAGGTGCCACCCCAGAACCAGAATCGGAGGAAATGTTGGGAGGGCCATATGGGACTCCCTGGTGGGTGTGGAGAGGGGGAAGGACAGGGGGAGGTAGAGAAGAGCTGGGGGAGGGGGGCAAAGGTAGGTGGAGGTAGGGAAGAACTAGATGGTGGGGTAGGGGTAGACACGGACAGGGAGCAGAGTAAGACCTTGGTGGTGGGGACTTGGCTGGCAAAGGTGGAGGTTGAGGTGAGGAGGGGGGAAGATGATAAAGATGGTTATACGAGGGAGAGGGGGTTCTTCCTCCTGTGAGTCCTGCAGAACGGTCTTCAGAGGGGGCTCCTTGGTCTCTGCTACACCACCCTTGAACGGTCCATCTGTGACCATTTGTCCATCTTTGCCCATTTGTGGACCATGCAGACCTTCGGGGGGGGGGGGGGAGGAAGGGGGCAGGTTGGAAATTGCTTCAACCCAAGGCAAGATGTATCCGATTCGATCTGGGTGGCCAGGCACCGAGGGTGACATGAACCAACTGCCCAGGCGATCTGAGAGTCAAAACTACCCTGGGAGTCAACCCAGAATGTGGGCCACTCAGTTTCACAGAATGTTTAGAGGTGACTCTTGGTGATAGGATAATCATAATCCTCCTTAACTATGGCGAGAGGGGGGTAGAGGGGGAAGTGAAGTTTATCAAAATTCTTTAGAACACAGGTTAGAGGGCTGTTAGACTTGCTAGTCTTATTACTCATACTGTCCATCAATTCAGTCACCCCAAGTCCAAAGTAAATCAATTAACACAAAAAGTACAAAAGGCAGAAAGAGGACAGTAAAAATGAAGCCAAGACAAGACAAGGCGCACAAAGACAGAAACCGGACATAAAAACCAGACTAAGAACCTCAGGTGGGCAGTGAAACATCTTGCTTTTTGCCCTGGATGGGAGAATATTGGGGTCCCATCGAACCCTCCCCATATTTCAGATAGGGAACCCACAAAACAGAACCAGACTGTAACTCACCAGGAGGCCTCAGTAGATGCTTGCTGCTTTTCTCAGCATGAAAGCTCACCCCAATGGTCTGCAAATGGAAGGCAGCCCCAGTGGAACCTTGGAACCTTTCAAGTCATGTGCCTCCTAAGGTAGATCCCCAACTTCCCCACCCCGCTCCAGGAGTTCCAGAGCAAAGTTCTGGGTTTAGAATTTGGGTAGGTGGTATGTATCTCCCTGGGGCTCTCAAGAAAATGTTAATCCTAACGGTAAGAAGAAGACCACTACCACAGTTTCAGCCAAATTTGAGGCAAGCTTTATGTTTTTTATTGGGGTGCACCCAAGAGCTGGCCACCGACGGCCTCTTAAGTCATGCTGAAGAGAGCAGCCTAGAATCCATCTCTTGAGCCCCTTTTAAATCACAAGCATTTTTGCAGAAGGGAGACAGTGGGGTAATAAGAAAAAATTTTTTTTAAATCTTTAAAAAACATTATGTGGTCACCATGTGATTAGGGAAGGGTCAGGGAGGGTCAGTGTATTCTCAAAAACAAATCAAAGTTATAGGTTGGGAAAGGTCAGGTTCCAGGAAACAGAGCTACTCAACTCTCACAGTACCTAGAAACTTACTTTTAAAAATACAGTTGGGGATTTAGCTCGGTGGTAGAGCGCTTGCAAGGCCCTGGGTTCGGTCCTCAGCTCCGGGGGAAAAAAAATACAGCATAATGACTCCTGCCTTCGAAATCGAGTCAGGCGGGTTCCTCAAAGACCCTGTATTTTTTTTTTTTTCTGAACTTCAGTCAGCTTCTTATCCGATGAGCAATAGAATATATTCTTAAATTTCACCATAATCCAAGCTATCTGGCTTCTTGTCTCTCTGCAGTTGATAGAGAAATTAAACCCATTGTTGCGTTGTTTATTTATTCATCTGCCCACTCACATACGTGAACCTGTGCAGGCCTCTTCTATGCTGCCTACCAAAACAGCCTTGGGCTCTCTCAGCCTAAACACACACACATGTACATGCATGCACACACATACACACACACACACTCCCACCTCCCACACACATCTGTGCACCTACGCACACAACTACCATCTGCAAGTCTGCATTCCTCTGGATTCCAGATGACAAAGTATCACCACTCCTGCTTGTGTTCTTTAAACTCATCAAGTGATTGTGTTTTTAGGATCTGAATGTTGAATCCTCCAAAATTCAGATGTTAAAATCCTAACCTCCACAAGTGATGTTCGAAGGTGGGGGTGTTGTGCTTGCACCGCCAGACCCCCAAGCAAGACCACCACAGAGCCAATATCCAGTGCAAAACACAAAGGGGTTAATATAGGAAAGGTTTACATGCAGCTTGGGATTGGACGAGGAGGTTAGGGGTGAGATAGTTCTTTGAAGTTACTGGCTGAACTGTAAGCATGGAGTTACTGATGGCTAACAGGATTCAGGGTATCTACAGACACATACATTTTTTACTCCCTATGTCCTGCTTTTGTTGAACCCAGGATAGATACATTCAGATTTATTGCTCCAGTACTACTCTCCCCTGAGTTCAACTTCGGGTCAGTTGAGCCCATTAATCCCCATATCTTGTTTTGCCAACCCCAGGATATATAGATTTATTGTTTCAGCCTTATCTTCCCATAAGTTCAACTTCTGGTCAGTTCTAAAACTGCTGGTCAGCAAATACCTTTAGTTATGGGGTTACAGATGTATGCCACCATGCCTGGCCTACAAATGCATCTTTGACATCATCATCCATGTGAGCAAACAAAACTTAGCATGTTACTCCCCTTCTCAGTATGTTAGAAGTTGCCCCATTGGCCACAAGGTCCAACTGAAGTTCTTTGAGATGACATGTGAAGCCCTCTGCACCTGGCTAATCCCACTTTTGCAGTCTCCCATCATTTGCTGGACTCAAGCTACAACTACCATTAGTCCTGGCATGCTTCAAGCTTATTCTGCCTGGGACATTGCTGGTCCCATCATTTCTGACCACTCTCCCAGATGCATGCATGGCTGACCATCTAACTCTTCATTTTTCAGGATTAACTGGATGTCTTCCTCTAATAGACCTACCCTGTGTGTTCTCTCTATAGGATCCCAAAATCTTCACTTTGTCCCTGTTTCTGCTCTTCATGTCACTTTCATAATTTCCATACACCTTGTTTATTTGCATACCAGTTTATTATCTAACTTTCCACTAAAATGTACTTTGTATGAGAGCAAGGTCTGCTTATCTAAATACTGCCTTAACAGTTTCTGTTAGTGGTTGGTTGTTTTAAAATTATAAGAACAAAAGAAAAGAAATGAATAAATGTTGGAACAATTGAATAAACAAACCAACGAGCAACTAAGCCTGTAGGCATGAATTCCAGCTTTTGCTTCTGCACTTTCTTAACTTTGCCGCCACCACAAAACAACACATACTGGAAGATTTTTTTGTTTGTTTTTCTTGTTTTGTTTTGTTTTTTTCAAGACAGGGTTTCTCTGTGCAGATTTGGAGCCTGTCCTAGAACTCACTCTGTAGACCAAGCCGGCCTCAAACTCACAGAGATCTGCCTGCCCCTGCCTCCCGAGTGCTGGGATTAAAGGCGTGTGCCACCACCACCTGGCCAGACTGGCTAGCTTAAGCAGCAGAAATTTATTAATCCCAAATTCTGGAGGTTTAAAGTCCTATTTCAAGGTGCCAGCATGATCAGTTTCTGATGAGGGATCTCTGTGTTCTCAATGCCAAGAATTTATTGATTTGTATAAAGCTATCGAATGCCATCTCAAAAGCCCTACTCTCAGAATTCCATCTAATTCTGACTGCCTTTGAAAAGCCTTTCTCCAAATGCCATCACTTGAGAGGTGGAGCTTTAATGTATAAATTGAAAGAGTACAGTTCATTTATACCATTCTCTTCCCTCTGTGGGCTCAAGAGCAATCATTTCTGTTTTTAATAAAGTACTCACTTCTTCCTTTGGTCCTTGCTACCATCCCGAGTACTTAAAATCTTATGCAGCAACTAGTTTCTTACATGGCTGCCTCCACAATCAACACTGTGAAGTCCCTGAGGACTGTGCCATCTCTCCATTGTGTTACATCTGGTACCATGGCTGGCAGGTAGAGAGGATTCCAGAACCATACATTGAATGAATAAAAAAAAAATCTTCAGTGAATTCTAGCACCTAAGAAGGCACTAAAATATGACCCAGGCAGCTAATACTCATATTATAAAGCATATAAGAACTACTCAGAGGAGATTAATATTTAAACTGTCCTACAAAGTCTGCTTATAGTTCACTATCATGCATTAAGTTGTCATATGATTTCTAAGACAATTTATATTGGTGATGTAGGGCTATGATATTAAATCATCATGGACTGAGTTACCTATATAATAGAATTTTATTTTCTCACACTTCTGGAAGGCACTTTGAAATAAGCTGTTGGCAGGGTTGGTGTTTCCTGAGGGCTATAAAGCAAGAAACTGTTTCAGATCTGTCTCGTTGGATTATACATGGCTTTATTGTCTGTCATTTCCCACCCCCATAATCATCTATGTCTAACTTCTCTCTGTAAGACAGTAGTTGCACTAGATTGGGACCTCCATAATGAGCTCATGGTCACTTATTCCTCCTGTAAAGATCATGTATCTAAACACAGTCACAGGCTGGCGTCCTATGGATTAAGACTTTAACGTAGGAAATCAGATAGAGAATGTATTCAGTCTATAGCACAGTGTTTGTTGTGAAGATGAGAAAAATAAAAGGCAAAAGATATAAGCAGTCACAAGAAAGCAAGGAAGGAAGAAACATGCGAACACCAGAGTCAAGGACGGAACATACTTGCAGTAGTGAAATACAAAAAAAAAAAAAAAAAAAAAGAGTATGCACTTGAAAAAAAAGTAGAAGAAGACTAAACAAAGGGCAGAATAAACTCATGTTAATGAACAGGGGCTTTGGTAAATGCTTGGGTATATTTAGAACAGCCAATTTAAAGGAGCAGGAAAGGCTATAATACATTTTGTAAAGCACAGTCCTTCAATTGTGGCCACGTGGTTTTCCAGATTGCTTCTTAGAAGGGAAGCCTCTAGGCACATGATAAGCTTTGACTACTTAAGAAGACTCAGTTTCTATTGGTTCTGGTGGCCTCTGACTGATGGCTTATATTGCAGAGTGAGCTACCCCCCCACAGAGGAGAAAATGAAGTCGATATACTAGGAAGTTCGAAAAATTAATAAAAGAGCAGGAATTCTTTTTCATTCAATTTTTGCTCTTCCTCCCACGTTTTCCTGTTTGCCACCCATCTTCTAGGGTGTCCAGTTGGCTCTCTAGGAAGAGTGACTCGCCATGTGTAAGGAACCCCAGGGGAAGGGGATGGAGGTGGCTTAGGGGTAGACTAAGAGGAAAGACTGGCTTCGAAGGTGACTCACTCCCCAGATTGTTGCCAGGAATGATTTTACTTGGCAAAAACCTCTCATCACACTTTGTGAATATGCTGGGTGTCTGTTAAAATTTAAATTAGTATGTTTTTAAATGATGAAGAAGCACACAGCTCATTTAAGCTGCGAGATTTACATCTCACGGTGTTCTTATAGTGACAGAGCAGGAAGATGTGCCTGCTGCTCTTGGCAGGGACCTGCTATGATTTTGTGATATTATGAGTGCTTGTTTCTTTTGCCTATTTCTGGTTTATAATAATATTTTTTTAAAAAATGTTAGTTTTAGATTTTAAGGTAATATTTTAAAATCAATCCAGGTGTCTAAATTCATGTCCTTTTAACTCTGATTTTCCCCCCTGTTAGTTGGATTATCTAACACCCCCCCCATTTGTAATGTGTATCATTTCCTCATAAGAAATTAAGTGTTTGAATTTTTGTTCATGACACGAATTTTTAAAAAAGCATGTGTGAAAAAGAATAACTAGGAAAGTAGTCACCTCCTTTTTTTTTTCTTTCCTAAAAATACAGAAAGAAAGTATGAATGGCAGATAGCCAGATAATTATAAGAGCATTTTTTTCAATTAAGAATTGGAATGCTGTCTTAACATCTAAGAAACTCAGACATGCCTGAATTTCCTGGGTCACGTCTCTTCTCACCATGTGCCCATCCTAAAGTCAAACTCAGCATTTCACTACGTCTCTAAACCGACTCCACCATTCTGTGCATTTGTTAGTAACACCAAGAACTCCTAAGGAGTTCTGGGAGGGATGAGGGCAAGGCACATAAATCACATCACGCATCACCCAGGAGAGTTTAAGAAAAGTTAAACTCCCTGGTCACCCCCAAACTCCTTACTCTCTTCTGCCCATCGAAAAAGAAAATCTTTTCTGCGGTGATAGAATTAAACCGATCACATTTGACTAACTCAAGTCTAACTCGAATGACTTGAGTTCCTCAGCTACCAGAAAGAAAGTCAAACAGAGCCACCAGTACCTTTCAAAATTAAGTCCCATCAAAACTGCAACAAAAACAGGCAACAGCAACTGGCTAATGACTGTCTTTTTTCTCAATCAAGTCTGACCCTGGAGTCTATGTAAAAATGAATAGGGAAGACGCCACAATGAAGTAAAAATACTTGCTATAAAAATGTGTGTGTGTGTGTGTGTGTGTGTGTGTGTGTGTGTGTGTGTGTGTGTGTGTATGGGTGTAGGTGGGTAGGTGGATGAGTACATGTGTGTTTTTGTGTGTATGTATGCAGTATGCATATGTACGTGGTGTGTATGTGTGTCTGTTTGTCTGTCTGAGTCTGTGTATATGTGTGTGTAATAGTAGTGATGGTGAAATCCTGAAGTTAAGAGAAAATTATTTTCACCAGCTGAATACAGATGCTCATATACTCATAAATATATGTGGACAGAAGCCTGAAAGAGGCAGGGCAAGGACTCTTTCAGCCTGACCTTAGGCTGTCCTTGTCCTGAACTTTGGAGCTGGTGACTCTGGAGCTCCAGGTGATGAGACCAGGGGCTTTCTAAGCTAAGCCTCCTCTGCGTGGAAATATTCTGCTGTACAGCCTCTCAAACTTCAGGAGTTTTGTAAGTAGGGGAGATTTTAGATACTTCTGCCATGAGAGACAATGAACATGCTTTCTTGACAATATAACTATTTCTCCGTGTATAGGTACATCAAAATATGCCACAGAACTTAACACAGAAGTTACATAATACAGTATGGTGATTTTTAAAAGTACGTTGCAGTAGTGTTTCTTAGGACACAGGAAACCCTTCAAAACAATTATTTTTTTTTAAAGAAAACCTAAAAACCAAATCCTATACTGCTGTATAACTCATTTGACTGATCAAGATGAATTTTGGTTGGAAAGACAGAGACAGTTTCCCCTCGTCTGTGACCATTCTAGGCCTAAGCAGCATCTAAAACTATGTAGCGCAAAAGGGTAAAAAGATTTACCTTGATGGCTGTCAGGAATCCAAATTTGAGCTTTTTTCCAGCTGTTTACGCCATCCCTCGGCAACCATTTAGTAATTGCCCGGTTACTGTTTCCAAGCATGTGGGCCGTGGCTTGTAAAGTCAGGGTGGCAAGGGAGGAAAACCCAGCCTGCAAAGTTTCCATCAAATACGTCTGAACTGCAGACGGGGAATGAGTCACGCTGACTCTCCTTGGTCATTGAAGTTATACGGAAATTTTCTTCCTCACCTTGGCACTGCTTGCTACCAGCTCCGATGACTGCTTCCAGTCTTTGGGTGCTCTGTGCTGCCTCCCCCAAACTGGTCCTTGAGACACAAGACAGCTTTGTTCTCCTACCTTCCCTCTTGCTCTTTTCAAAGTATATGCTTTCAAAATATGTGCTTACAGATTATCTCTGGTTGTTCTGATTTTAAAATAAAGACATAACGTTAGATTTTGATACTTAATCTTGTAATTAGCGATTGCCTCTCAAAACCAATTCAGCTATGCAGTGTGAGTTGCCTGCTTGACTGCTCCAGACAGTCTTGATGAGTACAACCATCCTGCCATGTTCCCTAAACAACTCTTTCCTGTTCCTCCCCTAAGTGTAGCATCTTGGCCTCACAGACTTCTCTGTGACTCTCAAGTGACCGTCATCCATTCTGACCTGGGGCGTGGGGATAAGAACCAGAGAAATTAGTTTCTTAAGGATGCATGTGTTTCCGAAAGGCCACAAAGAATGAAAATAAATGTGGCAAATCTGTCTTATATGGGAACAGTTAAGAGTCCAGAGGACAAAGCTTTCAGGGCAGTGGAATTAAGCTGCTCATTTGGACAGTCCCCACACTTGGGAGAGGGGGCTGCACACTGGACCGTGGTCCACTGTTTTCTGAGCATCGCTTAGGGCAATTGTACCATCTCTCGGGGTTGTGTAGAAAAACTAGACTGTGTAAATGCTAAACATTGAAGCCTTGTGTGTGCATATAACAGCCAATGGCATCTGAACAAGGCCCATGGAACAGTTAACAGTACTGTGTCATTTCTTGGGCTTGGTACTTTCCTATAGGCACAGAAGATGTGGACACTGGGAAAGCTAGACAAAGGACAGCCTGGGCTTTCAAACTATTGTTTTTTTTAACTTCGTGTCAATCTATAACAGTTTTAATAATACATTTTGAAAATTCCAGAAGACACTTAAAAATCTTCCCAGAAGTGTACATCACACTAAAGGAATAATACCAAAATGTAACTTGCCTCACTTCCAGTATATTTTTATGTCCCTAAGTACTATGGCTGTTATACTTTATTGAAAATAAATGTTTTCATATCATGAATTCTGATCACAGTTTTCCCTCCCCTAATCCCTCCCAGATCCTCTCACCTTCCCACACTGGCCATTTAGATCCCCTAGTGCCAGAATACAAAAGATTAAATAAACACTAAAAGAAGCAATGGATGCAATGAAATCTTGAATAGGCTAGACATGGCCTGAGGGACTGAAAGAGGCAGGTGGCCCCAGACAGGAAGGGGCAGTGAAGAGGACAGCATGGAGTCTTTGGATGGATTTCCTCACATCAAAGCCATCAACTGAAGACTTGAGTCTAAATTGTCCTTGAGTTATGAAAGTTCGGTTTAAACACTGTGAGAGGCTGAAGGCAGAACTCAAGGGGACAGCTGATGGAATCCTGGCAGAACAGCATGTTTCCTGAGCTGTGGTCCAGATCATCTGAAGCATTTATCTAAACTGACTGCTGTGTCCAGTTTGTCTGAGCCACTGCGCCCAATCCAGTGTAAACTTTTGGTTTTGTTTTTAATAGGCCAGAGTAACAGGATTAGTCGCACCATGATATGCTCTATCACAGAATGTGAAAGGTCAAATTATCCTTAGAATTTAAGGATACACCAGTGAACAAGGATTGTCGTCAACGGTGACCAGAGTTAAAGCTCAGGGCGACCACAAACAGGATGGAGGATGCTTTTCATGTTCCTGACTCATCCTGCAGGAAGTAAGAGAGTCAGACTTCCATATCAGAGGCAACAAACAACAGACACGGTCCACAGACCTGCTGACACTGTGCCTCATTCAAGCAGAAGCAGTTTCCTAGTTACTTCTGGGAACTTCATATGTCACCAAGAGTACATAACACTACCTTGTGGCACCCCGCTACCTTGTGGCACCCCGTCTGTATCTAGTAACTCATTCCCCTGTGATGTAGGCACTGAGCAACCCCACCTTTTGTGGAAAAGAGAATATTCAGTTGTAGAATGTACAAAGTCTGCATGTGACACACCAGCAGGGAGATAGAATTTAACCCCCCCCACACACACTCTACAACTTAAGAATGAAATCACAGCCTCTAGGTCAGCAGTTCTCAACTGGTGGGTTGCGACCCTTTCACAGGGGTCATCCAAGACCCTCAGAAAACGCAGATATTTACATTACAGTTCACAACTGTAGCAAAACTACAGTTATGAAGTAGCAACAAAAAATAGTTGTGTGGCTGGAGGTCGCCACAACATGAGGAACTGTATTACAGGGCGGGCAACATTAGGAAGTTTGAAAACCACTGCTCTAGACACCACTGTCTTGTAGTACTCAAGTGAGGATGCTGTGTAGGTAAGTCTTTAGGAAAGTATCAGTAACAAATAGAGCAGGTATCATGCTAAAGAGACAAAGCAGCATTCCCAAAGTCAATAGGTAGGTTTCCTTAGCCTTAAGAACAATAAACTAATTGCTCTATAGTTCTTCGTGCTTCCACAAATTGCTGTTATTGACGGTTCAACAATGTACTAACTGGCCTCCCCAGACTTCTAAACCTATGAACCCTAATTTGCACATTAAGGAATCTAAAAATGTCAGAATAAAGGAGTTCCTTTAATCCCACATCCAGTGGCATACTTGACTGGTTGTTATTCCAGCTACATTCATCCTGTGGGTTTGGGATGAGTCTAAATTGCCCTGATTCTCTGTCATTGAAGGGCTGATGTTTATCCAAATCCTAGTCCCCTGATTGAGGGAGTGATTGTGGTCCACCAGGGACACAGTGTAAAAAGGAAGTTGTTTCCTCCAAGAGCCTTGTTTGTGTTTTTGACAACTGTTTTAGTTTATAACCTATTTCCACCCCCATCCCCTGCCCTCCAAAAGTAAACAGACCACAAGTCATGGTGCTGTGGGGGTGTGGATGGAAGAGGAGGGAGGAAAGAGCTTTCCCCGGAGCAAGAGGGTTTTTTAGCGAACCAAAATTTAATTTGGAAACAAACTCAAGTGCCCAAAGCAGATGGAGTCGACATGAAGATCGGTCCAGTTTCTAAGCATAAACATAGTCTCCCGAAACTCCATTTGCTGGTACAAAATGGTCAGACACTAATGGGTACTCATATTAGATTCCAATATCGTTAGTGGCTAAAGATGCATTTCATCATGTGAGCAGGCACACCTCTTTAGCCCACCTGGCCTCATCCGTCTACCCAACCACACATAGCAGGGAGAGTGGTCTCTACTGGACCAGAAGATGGCAGTTATTTCTGATTCTTTGTGGGAACAGACTCTCTTTTTTTTTCTCTCAAACTATGACACTGAAAACCCTTCCTGGAAGTTTTTTGGTTTTGTTTTTTGTTTTTGTTTTTTTAGGATACAATTTCACTAAGAAAATACATTTTCAAAACTTGAACTAAGTTTAGAAAATAAGCCAACTTTTAGAGTTTCTCTTCCTTCCCACTCTGTTCCCAAGACCTTAGCTGACTTCTTTGTGTTACAACGATAGTTCATTGTAACAATGATAATTCGCTGTAATTCTTAATTTGGTAAAAGAGGAATTCACATAAATATCCCTTTTCCATATGCCTGTTTATCAAACTACATATAACCTAAACTACCACTAACATGTGGTCTGCCCATTCCATTGCAGGCATTTCAGTTAAATACCCATCTATATAAAAAGCCTACCAAGGGTGCTGGAGAGATACCTCAGTGGTTAAGAGTACTGGCTGCTCTTCCAGAGGACCCTGTTCAATGTCCAGCACCTGCCTGCAGGCTCACAACCATCTTTAACTCCAATTCCAAGTGATCTGATGCCTTCTTCTGACCACCACAGGTGCCAGGCATGCAAGTGGTGCACCGATGCATGCAAAAATCTGCAAAATAAAAATTTCAAGCCTTTTGAAATTTGTTTGATTACATATTTAACTATCAACAGGAAAAAAAAAAGGAAAGTCACATTATCTGAGATGACAGAATTCTATTATATAAAACCAACTTGTAAAGGCCAATGTATGGAGGACCTGTCCCCGGCACTTGAACTGGCTTTTGGGAACTTATTCCCCATGCTGGGTTGCCTTGCCCAGCCTTGATGCAGGGGGAGAAGCTTGGTTCTGCCTCACATTGATGTGCCATGCTTTGTTGACGTCCATGGGAGGCCTTCCCCTTTCTGAACAGAGATGAAGGAGGAGTGCATGGGGAGGGGGGTAGATGGGAGGCAGGAGGAGGAAACAGGAGGAGAGGTGTAGCTAGAGTTTTCCTGGTCCTGCCTGGCCCACAGTCAGGACAAATCTCTCTCACCCACCAGTCCCGCAACTGCTCAGACCCAACCAAGTAAACACACAGAGACTTATATTACTTATAAATTGTATGGCCATGGCAGGCTTCTTGCTAACTATTCCTATATCTTAAATCAACCCATTTCTATTCATCTATAAGTTGCCACGTGGCTCGTGGTTTACAAGTACCTTACATCTTGCTTTTCATGGAGGTGGCTGGCAGCGTCTCTCTGCCTCAGCCTTCCACTTCCCAGAATTCTCCTCTCTCCTTGTCCCGCCTATACTTCCTGCCTGGCTACTGACCAATCGGTGTTTTATTTATTAACCAATCAGAGCAACACATTTAACATACAGAACATCCCACAGCACTTCCCCTTTTCTTTTTTTCAAAAAGGAAGGTTTTAACTTTCACGTAGTAAAATTACAGATAACAAAACAATTATCAAGCAAGAATTACAGTTACAATATCTAGTCTGCTTATAATATCTAGTCTATTTGTATTTGGCAAAATTAGAGAAGATATCCTATCTATCCTATATTTGTGAGTCTAAGGTTTCACATCTAACTTATCTTTTATCATAACTAAGGAAAATTATAACTATCTAGTTTTCCACTACATCAAAGACCTCAGAAAGATATAATATTACCTGAGAAATGGAAGGACACAAGCAACTTTCGGGAGCCTTGCGAGAGTAGACAGAGACAGCTGGCAGCCTGGACAGTCATCCAAAGTTCCTTAGTAAAGTTGGGGCATCTGTCTTCAGCCCACAGGGCTAGAGTGTCTCAGTCACTTCTCTCTGTGTCCTGTAGAATGTCTGGCAGTTTCCTCTGCGAAGCAGGAACCTGAAGGACCATTTCAACAAGCAAAGTTCAGTGGTCACCTTCTGATGGGTCCTGCATGTCCAGTCGATCAAGCGGTCCAGGCAAGGACAGTTTCTTACCCAAATGGCTATTTTTGCCAAGAAGAAGATAAACTCCATATAGAGTGTCTTCAATGCCCATCCTCCTCTCTGAAGTAAAACAGTGCCACCAGGAGCAGACATGTCTCATTGTCCAGAAAGTCTGAATTTTTAAAAATATTTTAAATACCATATTCTGTAGGTCTTTGAAGTGTTTGAAGATTACCTACCTAACTGAATTATATCTATGAATAGCTAGAAAACATAACTAACATGACTACAAGTGTGATTATTATAGATGACTAATTATTAATCTATTTCTTAATTATCCATTACAATTTAAATGAGTTACATAAACATAATACCTCAAACAAGAGTAGAAATATACATACAGTACAACAAATTTAACTTTAAATTTATATCAATAGACTAAAATCCATAGCAATGTAAAACATTTTTAAACAAGTTGTTGCTCTTTAAAAGTAGGTTCAACATTCTACCCTTTTATCCTATCCTATCAATATCCTATATATCAAGTGAGCAACCATGTGGGTGATGGGAATTGAACTCAGGACCCTTAGAAGAACAACCAGTGCTCTTAACCACTGAGCCATCTCTCCAGTCCGCAGGGGGCCTACCACCGGCCCATCTTGCCTGCTGCGCCCCACCAGACCAGTCTTGAAACATGGACCAAGGAGTCTAACATGTGCACGAGTCAGGGGCTCATCCAAAAGCCATTGTGGCGCAATGAAGGTGAAGGGCCCCGCCCAGGGCCCGAGGTGGGATCCCGAGGCCCGAGTGCACAGGGTTGGCGATGTATGCAGTTTTATCTGGTAAAGCGAATGATTAGAGGTCTTGGGGCCAAAACGATCTCGACCTATTCTCAAACTTTAAATGGGTAAGAAGCCCAGCTAGCTCAGTCGGTAGAGCATGAGACTCTTAATCCCAGGGTCGTGGGTTTGAGCCCCACGTTGGGTGCCAAATGTAGATGTAACAGTCTTATTAAATAACAAACACAGAACCAAATGCAGAGTTAAAAGCCCAAGAGGTCAGAGCAGTAATTAAGAGCTGATACTAAAAAAAAAAACCTCTCTTACCCTTCACTCCCACTATTGTCCTTCCCCTCAGAAAGAGACCTACTTCCTGTGTACCTGCCCTTTTATTGACTTTCTGTTCTGCCTTCTCATTGGTTGTAAACCCAGCCACATGACCTCTCCTTGTCACTGCCTGTCTATATAGACCTCCAGGTCTTCTGTGGTTGGTATTGAGATTAAAGGCATGTGTCTCCATGCTGGCTGTATCCTTGAACACACAGGGATCTGTCTGTCATGCGATCAGGATCAAAGGTGTGCGCCACCCAATGGTCGAGATACAGCCCGAAGTGACCAGCTCTGGTGATGGGATGGCCAAGCACCCTAATTGTCGTGCTAGAAACCCCATGCAACTACTGAGGGATCTGGATGCAGAGATCCATGGCTAGGCCCCAGGTAGATCTCTGGGAGTCCAATTATCGAGAATGAGGAGGGTTTATATGAGCGAGAATTATTGAGACCAAGGTTGGATAAAGCACAGGGACAAATAGCCAAACAAATGGAAACACATGAACTATGAACCAATGGCTGAGGGGTCACCAACTGGATCAGGCCCTCTGAATGGGTGAGACAGTTGATTGGCTTGATCTGTTTGGGAGTCATCCAGGCAGTGGGACCTGGTCCTGTGCTCATTGCATGAGTTGGCTGTTTGAGACCTGGGGCTTATGCAGGATCGCTTGGCTCGGCCTGGGAGGAGGGGACTGGACCTACCTGGACTGAGTCTACCAGGTTGATCTCAGTCCGCGGGGGAGGCTTTGCCCTGGAGGAGGTGGGAATGGGGGGGTGGGCTGGGGGGAAGGTGAGGAGGGCCGGAGGGGGGGAGAACAAGGGAATCTGTGGCTGATATGTAGAACTGAACTGTATTGCAAAATAAAAATAAAAATTAAAAAAAAATCTCAAAAAAAAAAAAAAGGTGTGTGCCACCACTGCCCGGCTTCTGCTATGGCTTGCTATTAGCTCTGACCCCCCAGGCAACTTTATTTATTAACATACAAATAAAATCACATTTCAGTACAAATGAAATATCACCATAGAGAGGAGGGAGGGGAAACTTGGTCGGTATGTAAAATAAGTGAATAAATGTAATTAATAATTTAAAAGGTCGATGTATGATCATCTTGGATGCTCAGATTATTCTTTGTCACCACACCTGTGCCATGTACTGTGAATGAGCAACCACACAGGTCGTGGGTACCAGATGACAAAGCACATGTCATTTATTGAAATGTCACGCAGCAGTTGTCCTGCTTGCTCCAGTAATTTCCATTTTCTGATGGAAAGAGCTTTTTTGAATTTCTCCATGTTTTAAATGAACATGTATTAGTTATATAGTGGACTTTGTTATGAAATTTTGTGCACGTCTACAATGTATTTTGAGCATACTTCCTCCATTACCCTCTCTTCTGACTGATCTCTTCCTCCTCCCAACCAGTCCCTTTCTATTTTCATGTCTCTTTTTTACTTTTTAAGAAAGGGATTTATAAATCTTTAAAACATATTTTCCTAAAAATTAGAAATTACCCAAGGGGGGGGGGATATTTGCGTCTGAACTACAGTAACATGAATGGACATTTCTCCAAATCCCATACTTAAAAACTATGCTTCAAAGGAGAGCCATGCCAAGGATCATGGGTCAACAGGCTTTAATCATTGTAAACATTGATTGAGAAGATTACATATGAGTTTAATATTTATACATGCTAATGTATAATTAATTTGTTATTTAACACATGACAGATATGTTTATATTGTATGGGTAGTCTTATAATGAATACATACTACTTTTAAAATGAAAATTTCCATTTTTGGTTGGATTGAAAACCATGCTTCATTGAACTCAGAGCTAAAAAAATTGACCTGATAATTAAATCTGTACCAATATACTCTAGTTTTATTTTAAAATGTACACATACATATTCCTCATTTTAAGGAACTCACCTAGAAGATACACTTCCCAAAACATAAAACTTCATATTTACAATATTATTCATTGCTGTATCTTCAAAACTATGCTTCATCTTAGTAATTATGTTGGGAACAACGTAAACATAATATGTCAATGATCTCAATAGTTTCTGCTCATACAGCATATATTCTAAAAGGAGACTACTGTGTTTATAGATCAGATATCTGTGACCACCAACTCAACCAAGTGAGCAGTGTGCTCTCAGTACCAACCACACAAATCAACAGTGTGTTTCTGCCAAATATAAAGTACTGAGGACAAATGCCACCAGCGTATTGTCACTGCCCAAAGTGGAGAGCAGGAGACTGTGAGGAAATGTCCCACAAATCCTCATGGACAGGAGGCCAGGATTCTTCAAAACCATCAAGGCTGTTTGTTAAAATGTGAGAAATGAACACATGTTCTTTTTCTTTCTTTCTTTTTTTCTGAGACAAGTAACTTCAAACAGAAGAGAATGCTTGATGCAGTGAATGAATCTGCTTCGGATCCTGGACCAGAAAATAAAATATTATAAAGAATATTATTCAAATGTGAAATTTCGTCAGTCAATAAAGTGTATGTCCATACAGTCTTGACATTAAATTCCTGGTTGATTGTGTTAATGCCCTTGATCTTAGAAAATATACCCTGAAGGATTGGGAATAAATGGGTCAGATGATTGCAGTGCACTTTCATAAAGCTCTTTTAATACATTTACACAATATATAGTGTATATACACATATATGATATATATGCACATATGTAGTGCAAATGTTCACAATCGCTGAGGCTGTAGTGAAGGTGACACAAGGATACTTCAGGCTGTTTTTTCAACTTTCCATGTGTTTAATGGTCTTTCTAAATAATAACTTTACTGCAGCTAACTTCAGTGTTTATATTGTTAGATTTAAAAGGCAAAATCTTATTGCAGAATAAAAATGAAATGCTGAAAATTATAGTTGCAATTCCCATTAAGTCCATGGTCCTTTAAATCATGACATTCATTCTTTCAGAATAGTCTTTCTCACAAACTTCTTTTTTCTAGTTTTCTTGGCTTTTCTTTTTTTTCTCTTTTTCTAGCAGTGCTGGAGCCTGAACACAGAGCCTTGCACATGCTAGGGAAGCATGCCCCCATCACAGAGCTACAGCCTAGCTTTTCATATTTCTGAGGTTTTTGTCTTGTTTGTTTATGAGACAGGGTCTCACTA
The DNA here is from genome assembly GCF_007827085.1 of Peromyscus californicus insignis. NCBI lineage: Eukaryota > Metazoa > Chordata > Mammalia > Rodentia > Cricetidae > Peromyscus > Peromyscus californicus. The sequence continues at coordinate 32,250,327 of NW_026294525.1, forward strand.
TGTAGCTTTGGCCGGCCTGGAACTCACTATACAGACCAGGATGGCCTCAAAGTCACAGTGATTCTCCTGCCTCCGCATCCCAAGGGCAGATTAAAGGTGTGCAACACCATGCCGCCCTACATATTTCTTTATAATGAATAATGAGGTACAAAAAGAAGGTAAATTTTTACATAATCTCTAGGTGAAACAGATTAATTTTTCCCATACTGACCTTTTTATTTCTATGTCATGCTGTGGAACGTCTTTCTGTACGCTGTGAATATGTGTTGCTCTGATTGATTGATAAGTAAAGCCATTTGGCCTAGCTCTGACCCCCAGGCAACTTTATTTAGATGGGAAGAGAAAGGAGAGAAACCAGCCTGCCACCCAAGGAACAACATGCCAACAGATCGGTAAGCCATGGAACACGTGGCAAAACATAGATCAATAGAAATGGGTTACTTTAAGTTATAAGATCTAGCTAGCAAAAAATCCTGCCATGTGCCATGCAATTGGTAATTAATATAAGCCTCTGAGTCGTTATTTTGTAAGTGGCTGTGGGACCTTGCAGCCAGGCAAGACTGGAGAAACCTTCCGGTTACAAGGTCAAGTGCTCAACAGTTTAGCCATGACCAGAGACTCTTGTAGGCAAACTGCGTTTCCAGGACCACACACAGTTCAGGATTGTAAACATCCAGCACTTATCTCCAAATAGAGAGGTATCTAAAGCCCAGGAGTTGTCCTCTATATTGGAGCCATGTTGGAAGAGAGGAACTTGGAAGGGATTCTGTCTATACATAGACTATCATCACGTTGCTGGACATACGAAAGGAGTCTTCTGTTTGAGTCTCACCTCTCCACCTCTCGGTAGTTTACAGTGTCATTGCATAACTTTTTATACTTGTGCTGGGAAAATGGCTTAGTGTTTAAGAGCACTCCGTGCTCTTGAAAAGGACCCAGGATCCTTTCCAAGCACCCACGCCAGCAGCTCACAACCACCTGTAACTTCAGCTCTAGGGGACCCAACTCCCTCTTCTGGCCTCCTTGGGCACCAACACACATGTGTGTATATGAGGTTCAGGGGTGCATGGGGGGGATGAATAAAATTACATTCAAAAAGATTTTCTAACAACTGTTTACAGCAATGAAAAAGATAGATTAGAATGAAAATATGCAATATGACTTTAAGGATTAAGGAAAAATAGAAAATTTTATTTTATGATTTCTTTTGACAGAAAATTTCTTCATGTTGTCAAATTGCTTTACACATTCATTCAAATAACAGTTTCAAATGTGGGTAAATATGTCTTCAGTTGCAAAATCTCAGAGACAGGCTGTGTTTTTTCCTGATAAAAGTCAAGGCCAGCAAGGAGTTCCACATCACGGACCCGGGCAACGTGGGCTTTAAACCTCTCTTCCACCCAGAGGTCTTCTGTTTTGTTTTCCTGGAAAATGAAACACAAACCTGTTTTCCACACTCCATCCCTTTTCATTAGCATAAAGATATTGTATTACTTAGGTAACAATCCTTTTGTGATTTTTTTTATTGCCATGACTCTTCATTGATACAACTAAATTTTGTTTAATCAAACAAAAATACTAAAGAATTACTAGCCACCATAAACTCATACCCACAGTGTACTTGCTGCAGTCACAAGCTTGTGTATGTGTGCATACATGGTCATGTATGTGCATGTGGAGACCAGATGCTGAGATATTGTGTTAAGTTCCAGGGATCTTCTTGCCTCCACCTTCCCAGGGTTGGGAGTGCATGTGTGCAGCACACCATTCAGGTTTTTTATGCAGGTAGTGAGGATCTGAACTCAGGTCCTCATGCTTGCCTGGAAAGCACCTTATCAACTGGGCTATTTCCCTAGCCCCTAGATGCAAATATTTTTAAAGACATGTATTTTAGGTATTGCTGCTTTGTTCCTAGGTTCAGAGCAAACATTACTAACTTACATGAGTCACCGTGAAACTAAACAGTCCTCTACCTGTTACTACAGATCAGTGTATGGTACACAGCGTTGGTTTGGGTTTTTGAACTTACACCAAGGGCACTGTAAGTGCTGTCTTCCAGTTATTTTTCATTCAAGGCCAAGTTTATAATCTATCCATCATGATGGACCCAGATCTAGATGGGTCATATTTTTAGCTGAAGTCTCTGGTATTTCTTCATCATAATTTAATGCAGCTTCTCAAAATTACAAAGCTGATATGAATGGGTATTTTCACTATTATAAATAATACTGTGATGAATAACTTGGAATGTTCTCCTTGTGTTTAAGAGCATAGATTTGAGGTTATATAAATGAAATTTTTAGATTATTGAATATGTGTAGTTATAACTCTATAAAATATTAAGCATAACATTCTTTAAAATGTTTATGTCAATTTACACTCTTGTAGGTAGTGGAAGATGATCCCCATGTCGTCATATCTTTATCCAGTTGTGAGTATGAAATAGTGGTTAATTGATTCAAGTGTCTCATAATTATAAATGTCTCACCCATATTGCTATATTCCAAATTCTAATTCCCTCTCCTTCCCACCCCCTGTGAATGTGTGTGTGCTTAACACTTCATGCTTCAAGGTGCTGGGACTTTTGTTTACATATTCTTTCATTCAGGGAAACATTAATTTAACGCCAACCTCAGTGTAGAACTTCAATGCTTGTGTCCAGAGTAAAAACTAGTTATATTACCCTAGTGAGTATCAATTATATGCAAATACAGACACACATACACAAAGACATTCAGATATAAATACTTGTTTACATGTGCAGATTCATGTTTGATATTAATTCTATAGCTCACACATCTACAGACAAGCAAAACTATCCATAAAGCACTAAAACATGTTTTAGACAGACTACTTTTGTGGCAGCCCAGATGAGATAGATGGGAGTAATAATTTTCTGGGCCCCAGGCTCTCTCCCAGGCATACTCACAGGACAGCTTTCTATGTTGGTGGGTCGGTGAGGGATGATGAAAGGCAGGACGTCTAGCCACTCAGGGCAGCTGTCGGGTGTGTAGGCATTGTTTTTACAACTTGTCAGCACCACAAAGTAGTGTGTTGGGATAGGAACATCAGTGTCGGCTACATGTCTGAAAAGACAAGTGAAGTGATTTGACATCATTACAAATGTCTTTTTTTTTTTTTCTATAGCTCTAAGGAAATGCCCAGGTGAAGACTTGCCAGAAGGAATAAGTGGAAAGCATGGATTGTATGGGAAGTGTAGTTTTATCAGTCTTCCACTTCGGTGAGCCAGAAATTTCTAGTCCAATGCTAAGTGTGATCATTCTAGCATTATAGCAAAATACCAGAATACAAGGAAAGACTACACAGAATCCTGCCATCTGTGTTTCCCAAGTCTGTTGGCCTCATCCTTCACAGGGATATCTTCTGATGAAGTAGGTGCTAAGAACAAAGGATCCCACTCCCTGTGCCTCCACTGTGTGTGTGGACGCATCTTTTCCTCGAAGACTCTCATTTAATAACTTTAACATGGAGGTGTCCACAGGGTTTACCTGGGGACAAATCCACATAACTGATGGTGCACGGGTTGCCTTTCCAGTAACAAATGAGAAGGTACATTTTAAAGTTGTGAGTGAAAAGTAAAGGTATTAGTTGAGTCCACTAGAAGAAATGTGTGAACTTGTACAGGCAGCAACCTATTACTGATTCAGAGTCAGGCTGTCTGGATTCCCATTCTGGCTTTTCCAACGTATTTGGTGAAGAATCTATTAGACAAGTTGCTTCATCTCTCTTAGCCCTGGTTTCCTCATTTCCGACTAGGGGCTAAGGGAACCTAATATCGAGTTGTTTTGTAGATAGACCAAGTCTCACTGAAGAAGTACCTCCTATGTAGTAGAGAGCTCTCAAAATACTTGTTAGAGTATTTCGACGAGAATATTTGATGTTAGCAAACGATGAGTAGACTCAACTAAACAATAAAACGCAAGTCAGATACGGTGGCACACACCTTATAACCTCAGCACTTGGGAGACAGAAGCAAGAGGATCGGGGACTCAAGTACATCCTCCGCAACATAGTGAGTTCAAGGCCAGCCTGGGTTACATTTGACCTTGTCTCAAAATCAAACAAATAAACAGCAGTGACATGAAAGAGCAGGAAACAATGCAGGGGCTGGTTCCATCCTTAGCCCAGCTTTGCTTTATCAGAAGGCATAAGTGGAAACCGGAGCTTCGCGGATCTGGGCTGGGGTGCGGCGGTTGTTTAGTTTTAACCTCCTGACATTTTGATAGGAAAAGAAGCAATGGATGGGACTTCTTTATGAAACAGTCAAGTTCTAAAGCACAATAAAGCACAGTAGCCATTCTTAATCAGTCTTAAACAGTCTATTATAATCAGGCGTGTGTACTTTGGTCCTGCTGGTTTTATAATGAAATCTATTTACATCCTCTGTTGAAAAATACTTTTGTAGATTGCCCACTGTATCTGTGAAATTTACTAAGGTAAACTTAGTCTTTATTTGATTTTTTTCCCAAATTACACTTGGTTCAAATCTATATTCATTGAACCTACACTGATTCTCTATATCTCTTTCAGAAAAATCTCATTTTGTCTTGGCTCACAGTTTATAACTTTTTCAACGAAAATTTTTACTAAACTTTCCCTGCACACTTTTGCAGTGGCTATTAGTTTAAATTTTGACTATATGATTTTTTTTGCTAAATATTTAGGAAGTTTAAGTTGAAAATTGGCAGCTATTATGTATATACTCTGTAATATTGAGATTATATAGCACCTGAAGTATTGAGATTTTCTCTTATAATACTCTATTGCTAAATCAAAAAGACAAATTACTTACTGTGTAATTTCATCTGGAGCATCAAAATGGCCATCATAATTATAATCAAATATTGGTCCACAAACTACATTCACTCCATTTCTTTCCACAGCATATTTTATAAGGAGAACCTCATGGAAGTAGTCCCACATTTCTAAAAAAATAAAAATAAAAAAAATAAAACTAAAAATAAAAAAAAGGAAAAAATGAGGTATTTTAAAATATCTGCTTCTACTGAACATGTGGAAGTATTTTCTATTATCTGTGCATTTAAATGGCATCACAGTCTACTTCAGTAACTGGCAGTGGTGATTGGATGATTGCATACATGCAGCAAAAGGAAGCAGACATGTTAATGACGATTCTTTATTGCTTTAGTTTCAGACTTGAAATTAGAGCAAAATATGCCTCCAAATTCCTTCAACCATTGTTGTCAACAACAGTCAGAACACACATGCTCTCTTATTAATCATCATTCTGGGATACATTTACATTACTTATGTGAATGTTAGTAAAATTCAGCTTTATGAATAGCTCTTAACAGTTAAGAGACAAAACCAAAAATTTTTAAATTATCAAATTCTAGCAGCAAGTCTGGTTGAAAAGGAACTACATCAAGAGTTTTGCACCCGTATTTAAACTTAACAGAATAAAATGATTCAATATCAATAACAAATTGTAGCAATAAAACATAGGTTCCATTTGGTAGTCCAAGGAGTCACTCCATTAGTTTAAGGTGAATATGTATGCACCGCCAGGCCTGCAATCCCAGCTACTCTGTGGGATTAGGAAGAAAGATAACAAGTTCAAGGGCTGACTAGACTACAAAGTGAGTTCAAGGTCAGTCTGGTCAATTGACCCTATTCCAAAATAAAGAATAACAACGGGCTGAGCATCTGGGTCCAGGTACATAGGTCAGAGCGGACTTATGGGTCAGGAAGAGTGCTTGTCCAGCACATGTGAGGCCCTGAGCCTAACGGCCAGTGTGGGACTGGGGAGGCGAAACACTTACTTTTGAATTCTTCATACATTGGAACCAAATTACTTGTAATTAAAGCATCATATTGACTCTCAGAAGTTCTTTTGATTGCTGTAAAACAAACATATATATATGCTTTAATACAGGATTTCAGCTGACTCGTTTTTTGACTTTCATGAAACCTCTTTCTACTATAACTCTCCAAATCTCTAAATCATGAATCTCTTAATCAACCATCTTTGTTCATGACTTAAAAAAAAAAAAAAAAACTAGAGTCACATACCAGGAGTCAACCCATTCCCAGAAACTGAAATTGTTGGAATTCTCATGAAAACTACATTCCCTGACAAACAGAAAAAAAAAGACTTGAGTTTTAGAAAAATCCCATTGGCTTTCATGTGACCCCAAGAGAGATCCTTTCTTTAAAAAAAAAAAACAAAGCAGTTTGTAATTCATTTGGCTGGTTAATCTCCAGTTCAAAGCTCTCGAACCCAGAGCCAAGCTGACAGGCCAGGTTCCAGCCCCAGTTCTTTGCGCTAAGAAGCAGCTGCGTTCTCTGAGAGAACCTTAGTGCAGGCATGATGCCAGAGATAATGTTTTCTTAGATGCTTGTGTCTCTTTCCAAATACCCTTCAGTTGTAAAATTAAACTTAAACCTGATGAACTCTCTAAACATCTGGGCCTGATTAGAACTAATGTGTGGTTCCCACAGAAAAATTTATTAATCTTTAAGGGAGCTTAAATCTTTAAGGAACCTCTGGCCAGCCCATGACCGCCAAAGCCTCTTAGGCAGCCCAAGCAGATCATTTGGGCAGGGAATATATGTTTAACACACACGCCACATCCAGCTGATTGAGGGCTTTCTAGCTGGTGCTCTAAAAAAGAGTCTCACTAACCAGGAGGATAGAGGAAGCCATGGACGATATTCTTGTCTGCTAAATAGAAGGAACATTTTTGGCTTTCAGAAGGAGGAACCCTGACATCAGCCCGCAGACAGTCTGGGACAGTGGGAGGAAGAGGCGATGTGTCTCCCTGTTGAAAGAGAGAAAAGGGGGGAAAAATTACACCCACAGTTGTGGCTGACCCATTGCCTTATTTGGTTTACGACTTCCCTGGGCTGTTTTTCATTTACCCTCTTCCTATTTTCTTAGTGAATCAGGTCTACGCCAGCAACGGGAATGGATGTATTCAGCTGTTTTTTTGTGTGGTTCTCTTCTGGTTAGGGGACATTGGGAGGACAAATCAAATATACCTTGGAAAAGAACATTTGCAGAATAAAGCCTGAACTGAGAGCAAAGGAATAACGGGAACTATTGCTGAAAAGAAAAAAATCTTTTTGAGGACTGAACTTTTCGGTAGGGATATGTTGTGCATGCAAATAGGAAGTGGGTTGAAAGTGTTGGGGCTGGAGTGCTGGTTCCCTAGTTAACAGCACTGGCTGCCCCTTGGTGCAGTTCCCAGCATCCACACGGCAGCTCATAACTGTCTGTAACTGCACTTCCAGGGAATTTGATACTCTCTTCTGGCCTTGTGGGCACCAGACAGACAGTTGGTGTACATCTGTACATGTAGGTAAGAATCAGCTACAGTTTTTCTAAACTGGGCAAGAAGTTCTAATCAGCCTACAAAGAGCTATATTTATCTAAACATATAACATATATATATATATATATATATATATATATACATATTATATATAACACATGTGTTAAACCATATACAATTATGACTATGTATACCAGGTTGGCCTTGAACTTGCCATATAGCCAAGGATGACTTTTAATTCTTGATCCTCATACCTCTACCTTCCAAGGGATTACAGGCATGTTCTGCCAAGTCTTATTTATATGGTGGTGGAGAGTTTAACGCCTGCTGGGCAAGCACTCTACCAACTGAACTACATCCCCGGCTTCCAAACATTCTTATTTTTCAAGTAAAGTAAGTTTGTAAAATAAATCATAAAGTAGATTTAAAAGATATAATTTCCTTTTTAATCACATTTGAAGACTAATACTGAACCTCATCCACAGGATTATTCTGCAAGTGTGATTGATGCGTGGGCTCCACATGCATGATGACAATGCGTTATGTGGTCATCACATTTGATGAATATATACTCATAAATAAGTGAAAAATATATACTATTTGTTTCCATTTTCAGAGGCCTTGATTTATTTATTCTGCCCTGTACTTGATGGACATTTTTCTGGAGAAAAAAAAAAACTTGAAATAATGCATTAAAAAGAAAATTATGCTAAGGTTGTCCTGTTTCTTATTCATTGTGTTGTGCTTATAGCAAATGTTAGCTATGTTGTCTCTCTGATACACGTGAGATCAAAGGCAGTGGTCTCTCAGGCAGAGGAGCACGTGCCAAGGGTCTAGAGCAGGAGACTGCTGAAGGGAAGGGAATTGGGGGTGGGGGGGGGGCGGGAGGCAGGGACTGGAAATGCTGGCACACAGCAGTGCTTCCCTAGGAAAGCACTTCCCGGGAACTCAGCACAGTTCTCATCTTGATTAAATATACACCTTTATCTTTGCTTTCTTCTAAAGCTCATGAAGAAACATTAATAATGAAGACACATAAGAAATTACAAGAGTCGGGCGGTGATGGAGCATGCCTTTGAGCCCAGCACTGGGGAGACAGAGCCAGGCAGATCTCTGTGAGTTCGAGGCCAGCCTGGGCTACAGAGCAAGATCCAGGACAGGCACCAAAACTACTCAGAAAAACCCTGTCTCAAACCCCAACCCCCCAAAAAAAAAGAAATTACAAGAAATGTTCAGAAGTGGTTAATGAACAAGATGAAACTTCCTTTAAAAGACAAACTGCCGGGCGGTGGTGGCCCACGCCTTTAATCCCAGCACTCGGGAGGCAGAGCCAGGCGGATCTCTGTGAGCTCGAGTCCAGCCTGGGCTACCAAGTGAGTTCCAGGAAAGGCGCAAAGTTACACAGAGAAACCCTGTCTCGAAAAACCAAAAAAAAAAAAAAAGACAAACAACTAAAAGCTAGATTTACCATATATATGACTCTGCTCTATTCCTATGTGTCTACCTAAAGGACTCTTAGCCAACATATCACCCAGAGGGTTAAATTCTATGTTTACGGCAGGATCATTCACTACAGCTGTGCAGAGGCATAGAGAAAGAAAACATGCTACATATGCGCAATGGAATTCATTCAGTCATAAACAAAATAAAGGTATGTTGTAGCAAGAAAAACAGATGTAGCAAGAGATAATTAAGCAAATCCAGGCAGTCTCTGAAAGACGATATTGTATGTTTTCTCTTATGTGTGGCTGTTAGAGTTATATAGATACATAAAACCATGTACATATATATGACAAGAAAGTAGAGGCCAAACTGTCCAGGGCAGCAGCTCTTAACCTGTGGGCCATGACCCTTTTGGTAATCGCATATCAGATATACCACATATCAGATATTTACATTGCGATTCATAACAGTAGCAAAATTACAGTTACAAAGTAGCAATGAGATGATTTTATGGTTGGGGGGGTCACCACAGCATGAAGAACTGTATTAAAGGGTTAGAGCATTAGGGAGGTTGAGAATCGCTGCTCTAAGGGGATGAAGGGACTAACAGGGATGGGGGAGACCTGAGGAAGAGGACAGAAGGAGGTGGGGGAAGAGGCTCTGTGATGTGTGTGTGTGTGTGTGTGTGTGTGTGTGTGTGTGTGTGTGTGTGTGAAAATGTCTTCATGAACACGGCACCAAGAGCAATGGCTATGTAAAGTGGAAAGATAATTAAATGTGGCAAAGAGAAAAGATATACAGAAGCTAGAAAGCATGTAAACAGTACGCAGACAGAGGGGGCGAGTGGAAAATGAAAGCCGACAACCTACGCTTTGGGGAAGCACCAAACAACAGCAAGAACGCAGAAGGGTAGAGCTTGATGTCTCCCCAAAACAGAGGACTGTGTAGGCCTGACTGAAAGCAAGAGGGGAGCTTAAACATATGTGAAGAGAGGGGACAAATAGAACACTTACCTTCTGGGGAGCCTAGACTACAGATAGCCATAGTACAGGGCATGGAGCAGACATACCTAATATTGACAAGAAGAAGATGAAACTCTGCTTGAGTGACAGACCCCACCCCCAATCCCATGACCCCACGTAGACTGTAGATCGTATACACCACCGGTGGTTTGGATTAGAAATGCCCTTTCTTGGGGAAACAAATTAGTCTGATAATAAAACTTAATATTTATAGTTAAAGTACATGGCAAGATGGCCGCTCCTCTTTTTAATCAAACTATGGAATCCTGTTAAGTCAGAAAGCACCAACCACATAGTTCCGTGCCTCATACCTAAAAAGTGAGCGGACAGCCAAGGAAGGTCCAAATGATATTTGGTGAGGGGAGAGAAAGAGGAATCAAAGAGATAATATAGAAAGCAGAAGAAAACCCTGAGATAGGTATGGGGATATATAGCATCTATATGCTACAAAAAAACATAGGAAGTAAAAACGATATGTAGAAAAAATAGAAAGCAAAAATAGTATGCTCTAGAGGATGATGTTGAAGATATATCTCAAAAAGTAAAATAAAGACAAATAGGTGAGGAAAAGTAGGGAACTGCAACATTGGCCCATTAATATAATATCCTATAAGTTTATAAAGAAAAAATTCAAAGATTCAAAAGCCTGCTAAACCACCCATTAAGTATAAAGCCAGAATAAAAACATTTTGAGAGCCAGGCGGTGGTGGCGCACGCCTTTAATCCCAGCACTCAGGGCGCAGAGACCAGCAGATCTCTGTGAGTTCGAGGTCAGCCTAGTCTACAAAGTGAGATCCAGGACAGGCACCAAAACTACAGAGAAACCCTGTCTCGAAAAACAAAAACAAACAAAAAAACAAACAACAACAACAACAACAAAAAAACATTTTGAGATCTGCATAGTCCCCAAAATGGATCAGCTTGGGCTAGGGCTGTATTATAATACATTCAGTTGTGGAGTGCTTGTCTAGTGCACATGAGGCCCTGGGTTCGGTTCCCATCACCTCCCCAAACTGGATGTGCTAGCACATGCCTGCAATCTCAGCATTCAGGAGGTGAAGACAGACAAGAAGGACAAGAATTCTGAGCTACATGAGACCCACTGTCAAAAAAAGGGGTGCCTTTTCTTCTTCCTGTCTAAGAAAGCAGAAAGAAGCAGACCAAGAAACAGGAAGATGTTTGGCTAAACGTAATAGATTAACAATAACCTTTTTTTTTTAACCCTACTTTAAGATACAGGGTCCAGAAAACTCATTTAATTTGCACTGTTTCAAAAGCATATGAAAATGTTCCGAATGACTAGTTCCTTCACTTGGCTATGTCATGAACTAGGACAACCTCGATGCCTGAACCAGTCAGCTCCATAAACACCTGGGACATCGTGAGATTTTTAAATAGATTACATTTCATGATTTTATCCTAACATCTCCCATGGTTACTAGGATTTTTTTTCTTGAATTTAGCTATTAGAATGTAATTGCCTACAGTTGCAATCATGAAAATGTTTAGGAGGGAAGGCTATCGTGATACAGAAAGAGACTGTAGCTTAAAAATTGTGCACCAGCAATTCGGTCAGCCCAACTGTTCACAGTATTATGAAAGTGGAATTCACACTGGACTGAGGGGAAATGGATCATGATGGCTGAAGCTCGAAAGTATTAAAACATTGTCACACACTTTCTGCTAACTGAAAATTTTCAGACTTATTTTTCATATATCAAACCTGAACCCACGAAGGGCCGCACATTAAGACTAGGAACAACAGGACACAGCCTGGTTTCTGAAGGTAGGATGAGGCAAGAGACAGCCCAGTCCTGGAAAGATGCAGAGAAGCTCTGTCATGTCCTCCCGCCCTGTCCTAGGAAAAGCGATGGTGATGAGCCCCTCCTACCACTCACCATCTCCACCCCACCCCGACCCAGCACTCCTGCAAAGCTTCGACCCCACATCTTTCCAGAGACCCCGAGATTTCTGAACCCCAAAGAAAGGCAGGAAAAACAATAAGGAAAATGTTGTCAGAGACGCGAAGAAAACATAGACTTCCCACCTCTCAAAATCCTTCAAGAACAGTGAAAATGAGGCACGGACAACAAAGAGATGCTTTTCTTTCCATTCTGGTGTGGGGACCAAACAGATCTTGATCAGCAAGAAAAAAATAACTCCATTAAAGTGATAGATGCCCCTATCCGTGGGCTGCCCACAAAAGCCGTAGTGTTGTAGAATATTATTTTAAGATGTGTTAACACTTGTTTATTCCGTGGAGTATTTGTTTAACGATGCAAAGATGTATTGCATTCTTTTACGTTGCATTTGTGTAGCTCTGTGAAGCTTTGTTACTTTTGCCTGTCTAAAACACCTAATTGATCTAATAAAAAGCTGAATAGCAAGGCAGGAAAAAGGATAGGCGGGGCTGGCAGGCAGAGAGGATAATAGGAGGGGAAATCTGGGAGGAAAAGACTGAGAAGCCAGAAAAGAAGGAGAGGAGGACTCTAGGGGCCAGCCACCCAGCAACACAGCAAGCCATGGAGCAAGAAGTAAAGAAAGGTATGTAGGATAAAGATAAAAGCCAAGAGGCAAAAGGCAAATGGAATAATTTAAGTTAAGAAAAGCTGGCTAGGCCGGGCGGTGGTGGCACATGCCTTTAATCCCAGCACTCGGGGAGGCAGAGCCCGGTGGATCTCTATGAGTGAGTTCCAGGAAAGGCTCCAAAGCTACACAGAGAAACCTTGTCTCGAAAAACCAAAAAAAGAAAAAGAAAAAGAAAGAAAGAAGGCCGGGCGGTGGTGGCGCACGCCTTTAATCCCAGCACTCGGGAGGCAGAGCCAGGCGGATCTCTGTGAGTTCGAGGCCAGCCTGGGCTACCAAGTGAGTCCCAGGAAAGGCGCAAAGCTACACAGAGAAACCCTGTCTCGAAAAACCAAAAAAAAAAGAAAGAAAAGCTGGCTAGAAATAAGCCAAGCTAAGGCCAGGCATTTATAAGTAAGAATGTGCCTTGTGTGTGATATTTGGGAGCTGGGTAGCAAACCCCTCAAAGAGTCAAAGAGTAATAAAACAACCAGCTACACTATAGTGTGTCTTGTGGTAAAGTCAACAATTGCACACAGCTGTTGATTATTGACCCGACTGTATAATTTCTTTTTCTATAGAAAAATGACTAGAAGTTCAAAAAAAAAAATGTGTGGGACATGTATTGTCCTTGGTTATTTAAAAACTTACAAAGAATAGCCAGAGAAACCCTGTCTCAAAAAATAAAAATAAAAAACCTTACAAACATGATTAGGTCATAATTTACAGGACCCAAGGGCCTTTTTAATAGTTCCCACTCAGAGGCAGCGAATTGGTTCAGCAGCAGGGACTTGCAGCAAGTGTAAAGCCCTGAGCTCGGATCCCCAGAATCCACACACAGCCCAGCACTCTAGTGCATGTCTGCAATCCCAGAGCTCCTGCAGCAAGATGGGTGGAGGCAGGAGAGACTCTGCAAGCTTCAGGTCCAGCTATCCTCACTTCCTCAGCCACGGACAGCAGTGGCTCTGTCTCAAAAAAGGCAGAAGGTGAGGACCAATACCAAAGACCCCCACATGTGCATCTACACTTACATATCTGAATATACAGACAACACACACACACACACACACACACACACACACACACGCACGCACGCACGCACGCACGCACGCACGCACGCATGCATAGAAAGATAGAGAGATTTTAAAACTTCCCAATGGTGTGGGAGATGTATATATACACTATGTAATGTATGTGTGTGTGTGTGTATATATATATATGTATATTATATATGTATATATAGAATATATGTATATTATAGAATGATAGGTATTTTTCACTATTAACTTTTTAATCAATAAAAGTTTCAATTTCATACTAAATTAATGGAGTATCTCCTTTAAACAACCACCACAATTCTTGCTTTATTTTCATTATTTTTTATCTAGTTAGACAAATAACTCAGACTTTCCTACTGAGTAGGCCCAGAAGCAAACCCAAGAAAACCCTGACCAGATTTCATGCTTCCAGAAGCTGTTGTGGGAGGACCATGATTTCAAGTCACAGTTCCTCCCCCGGAACTCCTCTGCGATAACAACCAGAATGACAACACCCACCAAAACCACAGAAAAACAAAGACGCCGTAAAACTGAAAGACAAAGCGATTGTACCCGTGCTCCAGAAACGCTTATTTAAAGCCTGATTTCTCAGATGCAGAGCTGATCTACGACATTTTATGTGAAGATCCAAACATCCTTCTGTGTAATTTTCTTGAACCACAACACACAGGCAGAGTAATTTCTGAATTAGAAAGCAGAAAATTGCTAGAAGCCCATCCTGTCACGTGTAGCGGGAAATACACGATCACTTTTGTGGGCTCAGAGAATGCACAGGGTCTTTTGGTAATGACGTTAATTTAGCCTGAACCCAGTTACAATCTCTCTGCCTTTGAAATCCTCAACTGCTCTAGTAAATTCAGGAATGCCAGACAACAAGGAGAAGCACCAAAAACATAAACATCCCCTTAACTCCAAGCAAGCCCTGCCTGCCTAGACTTTTCATGGTCAGGGACTGGACAAGGAAACTGACCTTGAACATGCTGTCGCTCTCAAAAACAAACACAAACTAGAGATTATTTTAAAGCAAGCTGAAAACACACACACAAACACCTGAATAGTGTGCCTATTAAGAGAGTAACAGGGCTACCAGCCTACATAGGAACTCAGGTAACTGTAAAATATTTACCCACCTTGGGAAACAAACATTAGCACCCTGTTAGTAATGGCCACAGCTGAATCACTGTTGGCTGTGAAGCTGACTTTCAGGACCCAGACAGCTTTAATTGGTAGGAGAAAAACATGCTTATTTTTCTGCAAATGTCCCTAACTGGACCAAGAAGAGGAGATAAACTAGATGCAGCCAATTACTTCCTGTCTAGAAAGGAAGTGGTGCCCTTAGCAAGACCAGTAATAGCTAGAGTTTGTCATAAACTTTTTGGCTCATAAATACTATGGTTTTTCTACACACACACACACACACACACACACACACACACACACACACACACACACACGGTTTTCTGGTTATTTATTCACCCTTCTGCTTGGTGGTATAGCTTTGTCCTTACAATGTTGAGACTAATTCGCCCAATACACACCATTCAGTTAGCAGTGCCCATACAGTGCTATTGTCCTGTAGACTTGAAATAAAACCCTTCCCTCCACTAAAGAAGTTCATGGATAGATTTCGGGCAGACTTTGCTTTCATCTACAGTTCCCTGATTGCAAATGAGATTGAATCACTGGAATCATTTTTTACTGTGCATTTACTAAGCTGTTTGCCTTTCTCTTGTTTATGTAGAGGGCTTGGTTATCTGTCTTAGACCCTAATTACTATTCATGATATTCATTACTTGTTTCTATATCCAATGCAAATGTACTGTCCCGTCTATGATTTTTCCTTTCTATACACATTAACACGAATATAGTCTAATTCAATTCCCTTTTTAATTTTGTTAGTATTATTCCCAAAATCCCCAAGGTCATAAAAATGTAAATGAAAAAATATGGATTTGCTATTCTCATTAGGCCTATAAGTCAGTCAGCAAGTTAAGTTTGTGTAGAGCATGAGGCAGGAATCTAATATTTTCTTCATGATGGGTACCCAACCATCCCAGCACCATTTAGAGGATCAGGAGTTTGCCAGATAGTGGAGAGGGTGCTGCAAGCCACAGAAATATACACAGTAGGATTTCAGCTGATTATGACAAAGCTAATACCAGGAAGAAGCCAAGGGCCTTCCAGAGGTCAAGCTAAGATTCAAGAAGCCTTGGTGATATTTAGCTTTTGATTATCAGCCGTTTCCTGCTATGAGTTTCTTGTGTGCTACTGTGGCTTTCCCATCATTTATTGGGCACCATTTCCCCTCTACTAAAGGAATATTTAGATAACCTTGTGCGCTGACAGCTATGCACAGCCAGAACCCCAGTTCAAGTCTCCCTGTAATTATCATCATTAGCAGCATCCGGCCAGGACCATCCCCAGAAGGAAGAAAGTACCTTATCAGAGATACCTCTGTACTCTCTAAGAACAGACTTAAGCATCCAGGTTACCTGTTTGAGAAGGCCTGGTGGATGTGCCAATTAAGCTTAACTACCTCCTTTCCCAAATCTTACCTCTAGTTCCAGATCTCCCTTTAACTATGACCAGAGGCATCTAGCTGTACACAGGCTGCCTAGCAACTGAGCACACCTTCCCCCACCCTGCAGAAAAAAACAGCAGATAGCTTGGACAGATAGGAGCCACAGGAAAAAAGAAGGCAGTTTTATTTTCTCCCATTGACCCAGCAACTTATAGATTCTATTTTTTTGTTTTGTTTTTGGGTTTGTTTGTTTTGTTTTGTTTTTTGAGACAGGGTTTCTCTGTGGAGCTTTGCGCCTTTTCTGGAACTCACTCTGTAGCCCAGGCTGACCTCGAACTCACAGAGATCTGACTGCCTCTGCCTCCTGAGTGCTGGGATTAAAGGCATGCACCAGCAACTTATAGATTCTTAACATTTTTTACCAATCATGCTTAAGGTTATAGTTGAGCACATAAGATCCCTCTTCTTAGATATTACCCAAATTTAGTCTTTAGTTAATTCATTTCCCCATTAATCACTTCCCTTTTGGGCTGCAAATGATAATTAACAATTACTGCCTCTCTATGTGATTCTTATCACCCCTCCATTTGACCCTGGAAGCCTGAATTTACACTGCTAAGGGAATACTGCTTCTAAGTGTATACATACTGGGACTCTCAGGGTACAGGGAGATGGAGAAGAGAAAAGAGAATGGAAGAACTAGATGGGTAAGAACTTGAGAGGAACAAACTGAGACAGGGAAGAACTAGATTGAAGGCTAGAAGAGAGGACTAGAGGAACGAGATGGAAGATGAGGAAGAGCCAGATGGGGAAGAACAAGATGAGGAAGAAACAGATGAGAGAGAAGGAGATGGGAGAGGAGATGATATGGGAAAGAACAAGATGGATGAGAACCTAGAAGGGGCAGAACTAAGATGAAGGAATTAAGATAGAACCTAGAGGGGACTGCAGATAAGTATAGAGAGAAATCAGGCAAGAAAGGAGCTACAAATGAGAGCAGAATAGAAGCTGTGTAGAGAGAGAACTGACACAGAATAGTAAAGTATATTGACTAAGGAGTTTCATGTACATAGATTCATTTCTTTTCACCAAAGATTAATTATCAGCTGGTTGTAGATTCTTCCCAGACCCTGGGAGGGGACTATCAAGGGGCTGGACCCCCATAGCCCCCAATAAGAGGGAAAGGGATTTACATCAGCAGGTTCTCAACTTCAGGCTAAAGAGACCTGTGACGCAATGCATACATACATATAATATTCTAGAACGCTAGACCACTCAAGGGAGGATTGGATAGCATTTACATTGTGCCTTTCACAGCTCACAGCACATAGGAAAATGCTTATTAAATAATCAAAGAGACAAGAGCCTTGTGTAAGTCACTATCACCTCTAAGGTACACTGGCCGCCTACTCCAGGAAGTAGGCAGGCAAGATAGCATGATCCTCCTTTTGCTTCTGTTTGAAATGTCCTTGTCTCCCTCCTTACCACTTAGCAAACTGGCCTACATTGTTACTTCTAATTTCTCCAGGCAAACCCAATGTCTTCCTTCTCTGTACCCACACACCACCTATAGGGCCTTTAGGTCATCACTGCAGCCTTTCCTTGCAAGTGACAGGAGTCTGTACTCAGCAAAACTGAATTCAGCCCTTACAGAGTTCAGAGTTAGAATCTTAACACTGCAGGCTGACGGCGGGGCTAAAAGCTTACCGGCTTGGGAACTGTGTATGAGCTCCACATGGGCATCTTGATGGCTTTTCCAAATCCACTGATGTATCCCCTGTGGTAGAGGAGACAATGCTCTTTGCTCTCCTGGGTCACCCTGGGCCTTCCAAATGGCAAATTTACTTTCACTGTTTCTGCGACTGAAATAAAAATGACATAGAACTTTCTTGACATCAGCAAAACGGCACACAGTAGCTACCTACCATTCTCTGGTGGTGGGTTCTATGTCAGGTCATTGGATTAGTATTTTGCAGCAGTCCTGAGATAGATTGTTATCTCATTACACCCACCACAAAAGTCAAGTTCAGACACGTCACTGGGCCACCCCAGGGGCTCAGCAAAGACCTGAAGCCTTCCTTCCTTACCTCCCCATCATTGAAGAGCTCACAAGCTACAGCCTAAGAGAATTGTTAGAGAGATTCATTATCCACCTTCTGCTGTGTGAGGTTAGGATGAGGAAGCAGGGCCTGGGCTGACATGGAATCTGCTGGCACCTTTGCTTTAAACTCAGTTTCCAGAACTCAGTGACGCGAACTTCTGTTGTTACGTCACCTTGTTTACAGTGTTTTAACATCCTGAAGAGCTGATGAGAGTTTCTTCAATATTTATTTATTTATGTATTTATTTATTTATTTATTTATTTATTTATGTGTTTGTCCTTAATGTGTTGCTATAAACTCAACTGCAAAAACTTAATAATATCTAGAAAAATTTTATTTGAACTGCACATATATGAATTTTTTTCTTATCATTCACCCCCAGATAATATACCACAATAACTATTCTCATAGCCTTGATCTCATTATTGGATATTATAAGTAATTCAAAAATGGTTTAAAGTTCATGCAGGGATATGCAGAAGTGACATGCACATACTACACCATCTTCTATAAGGGCTTCAGCATCCTCAGATCCAGGGTATCCACAAGGGGTCCAAGAACAACCCTCCATAGATATTAGGGATGACGGTACCCCTATTTTGTAGCTGATGCAACTGAGCTACTGTGACTTTAATACTTACAAAATAATACATCATGGTAATACTAATGCAAAAGACACTTGTAAATTCTCTCCATGGACTGAAAAAAAAAAAACCTTACAACTACATAAGGTTGTTACAACTACTGTCGATGAAGACACAGAGGCTAGACAGGAAGGCTCCAAAGAACAGGTTCAAACTCAGCATTTCCATTTGTTCATAGCTTAGAAAGGGAATGAAAGACGTGGATGAAGCATTTTAAGGGTGTTCCTGGGAACCCTGTAGCTCCAGGCTGGCTACTCTGTTCCTAGAGGTCTATGTCTGTTTGCCTGCTCCTCTTGTATATTGTCCATACAATCTACATTCAAAGGTCTTTGTGAGTTCAGTTTGGAAAATCGTCCAAGGGCAGTGTTGTGAATTGTTAGCTCTAGGTATCTACTGACTTACTGTCTCCTTCGGTGAGATTGAGCATTTGATTAGCTTGTTCTAGCTGAACATTCTGCAAGATGAGAGAGAGAAGGGAAAACATAAGTCAGAGTTTGAAAGAATGACCAAGAATATTTCTGCAAGCAATGGTACAAAATGTTTTACTACTGAACAATGGACCCAGACTAATCTGTGATTAAATTCCAGTTATGTCGCTGCTTAGAAACATAGAAGTATTTCTGCCTCACTGTGTGTGTGTGTGTTTGCAAAGATATTGTTAATGGGGAAAAGCATCCTGATACCAGCTGGAATTAAGTCGGGATGGCTGTGTCCAGATGCTTCTCAAACTTGGGTGTGAATACAGATGCCTGAAGAACTTGTTAAAGTTCAGATTCCGATTCAACAAGCCTGGGGGATGGCCTGAGTTCCCACATGTCTTTCCGACTTAGAAGAGATGGTAAGCTAGTTCTGAGGCCACATTTTGAACAACAAAAGGTATTCTTTCCAGAGGGAGATTCTGGGGTTACAGTCAGATAGGACTGCAAAATTTTGAATAGTAGTATATCTAACTTCTCTTGGGCCCCTTTTATCTCTAAAATATGGAACTGATTACCTATTTTATATTATTAATGATTTTTTTCATGGCAGTTCCATTGAAGCTGTCTGGAACAGAAAGCTGGAAATCACCATCTGAAGATAAATACACAGAAAAGAACTCTACACCCCTCCTAGGATCTTTTCCTACAGACTTACCATTTTTGAGAAATTTTACTGGACTTCTATCCTTCAGAGTCTTCACGCATAGCAATGAGGAACAGTTCCTACCTATACCACTTACATTTTAAGTTACTCTTCTGATTCTTGTCCTTGGCTCTCCTCCTCGTAGTGAAACTTTACCTTATCAACAGTCTCCTGGGATCTGAAGCCTTACTTCTGGACTCAGCCCAGAGCTTAATCTATTAAAAAGACCTTTTCTGTATATATTGCCAGTTTTCCAGTGTTCAACTGCCTCCTGACAGATTCTGCACTACTGTTCAGAAAATGCCACACAGCACACACACACTACTGAGTGTGTCTAAAGCCAGATTATAATCCCTTTTCCCTCTGTTCTAAATAGCTAAGGACACCATCTGATTCTTAAGCTGTAAGAAAATGGCTTAAAAGAGAACTCAGAGTGCCATGATTACTATGTTGAATGTCTAAGGTGAGTTCACATGCAGTAAAATGAACAATTCCTTTCCAAATAATGCTGTCCAGTTCACAGAAAGTACTCACATACTTAACCTTATAGCATACGCACTATAATATCTCACTTCCAGATACAGGTCAGAGAAACAAGAGGTATTTACTCAATAAGCATCCAAGTCAGAATGTAAACCTGATGACTCTTTACATTCTTGTAAAGACATGAAGCTGTTACTTACAGAGTTCAGCTCAGGACATGAGCAGTTCAGTGTGTCTGTAGGCAATGGAGTGGTAAAGCCACAGCTGGAAGGTGTTGACAATTCCCCTGCATGAGATGGCTCATAAAAGGGTGCCTTCAGAAGATGGTTTAGACTACCATGTGTACCATTGTTTGGTGCTGGTTGAATGTGTAGGAGATCTGTTATTTTTAAAAAATAACAATCAGTTCAAATTAGCTTGGACATGGAAGGCAACAACTCCTATGTGGGGTATTGGGGGTGGGGGAGAGTCACCCAGAGTTTAATGCCTGTTATAAAGCCTGCTGCAATGTGGCTATATTTTGCAGATATGACTTAGTTTCATGACTTCCATCCCTAAAGTCTCCAGCCTCTTGCCTGTCTATACTGGGACACTCCCTATGATGAACCACAGCAACTTCCATGAATTATCACTCTAGAGAAAATCTGCTTTGTTTAAATGATCTCTTTGCTCCTTAAACATACCATGACTGTGGAGTATATAAAGCTATACGCATTGTTGTTTATTTGTTTGTTGTTTTTGTTGTTATTATTGAGACAGAATCACCGTGTAGCCCTGGCTGACTTGGAACTGGCTGTGTAGACCAGGCTGGCTTGGAACTCCAGAGATTCACCTGCCTCTGCCTCCCTAGTGCTGGGATTAGAGGTATGTGCCACCATGCTTGACAAAAACTATGTTCTTGGGGCTCAGTGGTTAGAAGCGTTGGCTGCTGTTAGAGAAGACCCTTGTTTAACTTCCAGCATCGATCTGGCAGCTCCCAGCTGCCTGTGACTCCACTTCCAGGGGACCCAACACCCTCTGGCTTCTGCAGGTATCTGTACCTACACAGTGCACAAAAATTCATGTAGGCACACATATATACATATAAAGAAATTTAATAAACTTTAAAAAACTATACTATTAATAAAAATACATTTCTGGAAAGTTAATTGAAAAATCTTACAGTCTATTTATGTAATTATATAAAAATTCTCTAAGGATGAATATTTGTTTTTAAAACTTGAATTACAGGCCAGTGGGATGGCTCAGTAGGTAAAGGCAGTTGCTGCCAAGCAACTTGAGTTTGATCCCCAGGACCCACATAATTCCTGTAAGTTGTCCCTTGACTTCCACAGGTGCTCTGTGGCACACACACACACACACACACACCACCACCACCACCACCACCACCACCACCACACACTTAGTGTAATAAAAAAAATTAAACCTGCAAAATTTGTTCTTTATTTAGAGAACTTTTTCTATTTTTCCATTAAAAAACATATCAAATATTTTACAGGCATCATCATTTTAGAAGCTCTGAATGATAACAGGGTCATTTGAGACTAGGCCTAACTAACCCTTTTTGCTGGAGAGGCTCTTTCTCAGGTCTAGTTAACTGTCTTTGGTGAGACAGATAAAGGCTAGCCACTTTCCCCCGAGGTACCAGGCAGGTATTAATATTGTCAAAATTGTTAAAAATCTATTAAAGATCACTATTGGTGTTGATAATAAATTCTTCATTTTCCTCTAAATGAACAGAGACATTGGGGAAGGGGTAATACAGCTCCCTGGTTAGCAGCCTTTGGATTGTCTCTCGCTGTCCTTCCTGCCTTGAGTGAAAGGACACCAGGACGCCATCTGACAGCCAGCACGAATGCTTTCGTGCTAACACCAGTTATCTCAAACACTTCACAGATGCCTTCCTGCCAAAGACTGTCACTGACGTCCTCAGCTCCTGAAGGCAGAGCTGCAGCCAAGTTTCAAATACGTCCTAATGAACTTCGTTTGGTCAGAATCCACTCTGAACTGTAGTTGATTCTGCAGCCATTCCCCCAGGATCAGAGAGAGCCACTCCCCCCGCTTCTGCCCCCTCCCCCCCCGCCCCCCCCCATCTAGCTGTGACCAGGACTACAATTGGTAAGAAGCATAAGCCTCAAAAACTGCGATTGGTGCTGGGAGGCAAAGGTGTGATTGGCCCAAACAAAGGGCTGTGATTGGTCCAAACAGGCTTCAGGTCACTCTGTGAGTGGGCTGGAAGGTAATCTCCAGCACCGTCTTCCCTGATGCTACAGTATCAGGCCCCCAAAAAGGCTTGTCTTGCATGAGTGGTCCTTTTGGTCTATGGTCAGTATTGCAGACCGGGCTGGTAGCACAAAGAACGCAACCACAGAGACAATGGCGGAGACCGCAGAATACCAGAAGCAATAGAATAGCAACGGCAGCCAACGCTGAGCAGTCCACAAACCAGGCTGTGAAAGCCTCAAGGTAAGGGGATTGCTTGACAGCTGAAGAGGGCAGTGGCAGTGGTACCCCAGCCTCCTGAGTGACCCGTCTAGATGCCTCAAACAGTCCTGGCAGAGGCAGCCACCCTGAGCAGTCTGGCACTAACCAAGCTGAGGACGCAGTCTGAGCAGAGATAAAGGCGGTGGAAAGAGAAAAAGATACACATGGTGAGAAAGTGGGCAGTCAACCACTGACGAAGGGTAAACAGCTCTACGGAGCCAGAGAAGAGAACATGTAGACCTTGGCCACCAAATGAGCTCCAGAGGGCTGTCCAGTGTCACCGCCCAGGGTCTCAGACCCCTGCCTGAGAGCAGTAACACCCCCTGCTGCCAAGGGCCAAGAGGGCTGATACAGGAGACCTGCGTGAGGACTGAACACCAGAGGGCGCCATTTGCCCCTGCTTTGACTGCTGCTGCGGCTGCTGCTCACCAAACTCTGGTAGAAATAGATGGAAATAGAAGCTGCCAAGAAGCCGGGGCTCTAAGAGCTCCTCGGTGCCTACCCGTGACTTCTGTCTGGGTAGAGCAAAGGGCCTGCCAGACAACTGACTCCGAGCGATAGCAAAAAACCGATGTCCACTATGGGGCTCTCATTAGAACAAAAAGCACACGCTTCCTGGAATGAGTGAGATCGCACCCAGCGCACAGATTTCTCACCATTGTCTCTCTGGCCTGCCCCTCTCCCTTCCTAGAAGCTCTTCGTACCCTAAAGTTCCCGAGACAGATGTAGAGACATGAGATGGAGTCCCCTTTCCCTTTTTCGGGGCCAGTTTGAACGAACATGCTCCCTTCCACTAACTCCTTCAACTTGATTTTTCTGTAGAGCGTCCAGTACTATGAATCTTAGACTTCCTGAGACAGTCTACCACCTAAGACTCCTCGAGTCCTATCCGGTTCCTTCTGGTCACCCCAACAAGGCCAGCATCCCTAATACAAGCACAGCTATGGGAACCAAGAATTTGAGTTGTTGAGACTGTAACAAACAGCTTTTGAGGTTTTATCACATGTACATATTTGTTTGCTTTTGTTTATTGTGATGGGGGAGGGGCATGTGTGCCACAGCATGCATGTGGGGAGCAGAGGACAACTTGTGGGAATCAGTTCTCTCCTTCTAACATGTATGTTCCGGGACTGAAATCAGAAAGCACCTCCACTCGCTCTGCCACTTCGCCAGCCCCCACCTTGGGTTTAAGTCAGGACTGTTTGTCACATTTCCATTATGACAAGCCAACAACAAGATGAAGAAAAACAGTAGTGAATCTGTTCATGTCCAGCTGACAGTGAAATCACATCTCCACCCGCCTTGGATGGTCTAAGCAAATGATCTGTTGATATGTAGACTAAGGCAAGCATGGAGAGGGAGTTTTGGCTTCTGAAACACTAATTCTTTATAGTTTTTTTTTTTAACACTTCGTGTAGTAAGAAGTGTCTAGCAAAATGAGATTCTGTTGCCCTTTGTAGTTCCAGAGGACTTCTCCTTGCAATAATAGAAAAACATGTTTTAGCCGGGCGGTGGTGGCGCACGCCTTTAATCCCAGCACTCGGGAGGCAGAGCCAGGCGGATCTCTGTGAGTTCGAGGCCAGCCTGGGCTACCAAATGAGTTCCAGGAAGGGCGCAAAGCTACACAGAGAAACCCTGTCTCGAAAAAAAGAGAAAAACATGTTTTAGCTGAGTTTTTATGTATACATTTGTATGAATGTGTATGCGTGTGTGTGTGTGTGTGTGTGTGTGTGTTTGTGTATGTGTGTGTGTGTATGAGTGTGTGTGTGTGTGTGTGTGTGTGTGTGTGTGTGTGTATATGTTTGTATATGTATATGTACATACAGGTACACATGTATATGTGTGCATGTGAAGACCAGAAACTGATATCAGATTTCTTCTTCAATGTCTTTCAACTTTATTTTTTGAGACATGGTCACTCAGTGAGGCTAAGCCAATCCATTAGACTGGCTGGCCAGTGGGCCCCAGGGATCTGCTTGTGTCTGTTGCATCAATAACTGTGAGGAAACACTTTACCACAAGGGCTGAGGATCTGAACTCAGGTCCCCATAATTGTGCAGCAAGCAATTTACTGACTGACATATCACCTTGGACTTAGGTATGTTTATCTTTTCAAAAATTAGAATTTTTATTTTTCTAAATTTTATTAAATCATCATTTAGTAACTAAAATATTTTTAAAAAATCTTGGCTTCCTAAGATATAAGATTATCATTATTAGTAAAACAAAAGGAGTTATTTATGTAACTGAAAAATTTTGAATAAGAAATGTTCCTTATCCTTCTGCTTCCCATCTTCCTAATACAGGGCATGTAGCCTTCAATTTACCCCCAACTTCAAATTAGAAATCTATTACAAACTCCTGCACCCTTGCTGTGAGCTAACTTAAACATACTCACCACACAGTAGATTATAAACTTCAATATTTTCAAATGGTTCAATTTCAGTGTTCTCTTTAAAGCTGGGTCCATGAGCCAAAAAGAT
The DNA here is from genome assembly GCF_007827085.1 of Peromyscus californicus insignis. Lineage (NCBI taxonomy): Eukaryota > Metazoa > Chordata > Mammalia > Rodentia > Cricetidae > Peromyscus > Peromyscus californicus. The sequence goes on from NW_026294525.1 coordinate 32,275,570, forward strand.
CGCCTACACGGTAAGAGTTATATTGTTACTAGATGACATCTAACTGACAAAGTATATGAAGAGACATACATTTCTGTTGCAGACTATTTGTTTACACTGGAAAGACACGTCTTTGCCAAGGCACCTTCTGATTGGTTTAATAAAGAGCTGAATGGCCAATAGCTAGGCAGGAAGAGGTTAGGCGGGACTTTGGGGACAGAGGGGACTCTGGGAAGGAGAAAGGAGAGATGAGCCAGATGCAGAATGAGTCGGACACACAGAATGGGATAGATGTCAAACCCACATGGTGGAATGTAGATTAATAAAAATATGGGTTAATTTAAGTTATAAGAACTAGTTGAAAACAAGCCTAAGCTAAAGACCAAGCTTTCATAATTAGTAAATCTCCATGTCATTATTTGGGAGCTGGATGGCAGGACAGAGAGAGACTCATTACGTGTTTCCTTCTGGGACAACTCCCTATTTGTTCCTTAGACCTCTGTAAGAATTTCTTTTAGAGATGAGAAATGTTTTTTAAAACAATTTGCACCTGTGATCTGCACCAATCCCACTCAACCGTGATACCAGCTGTGTTTGTTTCTGTCTTAACTTGCCCAGCTTAACTTCCCCAGCTCCTCACATGCAGTAGATTAGAGGAAGCAAGCAACAGTAGGAAACCTATATCAGCATAATTCCTGGACATCTACAAGATACGCATTAAAAGTTCATCATATCGCACTATGCTCTCTGCTTATTTCTTACATATCACTGCTCAAAGACTGCAATGCCTGAGGGGAAATGCTGATGCTTTGAGCATTAAGCATCGACACCAATTCCTAAACTCATCTCATCTCTGACACCTCTTCATTTACTTGTGGGGTAGTGAGACCTAAATACGTTGATTCATATTTAATTAATCAGCTCTAACTTGACATTATTTGGCAGGTCTCGTTGTTATTTAAGATTGCAAACAACTAAAGTAAAGTAGCAAACACAGAAATTCTTTTTGGTTAATGGAGTACCCCAAACAATTAATTTTCCAAAGGTAGGAGAACCAGGTTGCAGAGACCACAAGTTCGGTGTGGGTTTGTTACAGAGGAGTGTGAGCTGTGCTTTCTCCAGGGGCCCTTCTTCGCGGCTCCTTCCCTGGGCTTCAGAGCTCTACAAACTCCTTGTTTTCTTCCTCACTATCACCTACTTCTATGTCTCTTTGCTTGTGTTTCCTCCACAGCTTCAAACAGAGATGCCCTGCACTGAGTCCCTGGTCTTTCTTTGGGTCTATACTCAACCCCCAAGCACAGCACCTGGATCTCTATGTTTTAAACAGTTTCTGTGCCTGAGACTTTGCAGCATAGACTCTTAACTGCTCTTCAACATCTCTCCCTGAACATTTAATATGCACCTCAGACTTGCATGCCCAGCTTGTCTCTTGCTTCCTCCTTCCCAATCAGCGGCAGCCAGAGTCAAACACCTTCCAGTAGTTTGCCAAGGCTCCCTTGTCCCCAACAAATGATGAATGCCAAACTAGGGTCTCTGCACTGGCTATTTCTTCTGCATAGGACACTCACTCTTCCCTTAAATATTGGAAAAATTGTTTCATCTTCGAGTTTCTGCTCAAATGTCGCCCAGGATCTGTGACTCTGTCTCACAAAAGTTGCACACCACCCTCAAAGATACTCCAAACCTTACTGGGCTCTACTTTTTCTCTGTGCAACACAGTAGTTCACCCACCCTGCCAAACCACACATTCCTTCTTTATTTGTTAGTTATTTGTTATCTCACTGCTGATGCTTACCTCCATGCTTTTGAATTCATTGTTGTAGCCGTGTGTGCCTCCTCCACAGCTTGAACTTGTTGCGCTCCTGTGAAGAGGTAACATTATTATACACTGGTCAGTGGAGTGATACAAGCTGTTATTCTAAGTCAAGCTTTGATGGCTATTTATATAGCTTCTGTGTTTGAAGTAACTTTTCTGATAACCAAATACACACCTTTTAATAGTCAAATCCACAGCCATTGATAAACCAAAGAGCAGGACAGAAAGAATGAGGATTCTAGCTTTTACGAAGAGAACTTAAGTATTGCTACCTCTAGGACACTGACAAAGGAGCAATAATAGTAAACACAGATTCGAAGGTTCCACCTTCAGGATGGCTCAACAGATGAAGGCACTTGCTATCAAGCCCAATTAAACTCTGATCAGTCCCCAGAACAAACACAGTGGAAAATGAGAACCAACTCCCGAAAACCATCCTCTACCTCCACACGTACACCATGGCACATGTGCCCACACTCACATACACATGCTTGCTTATGTTGTAGAATATTATTTTAAGATGTGTTACAGCGGGGCCTTGGTGGTGCACGCCTTTAATCCTAGCACTCGGGAGGCAGAGGCAGGTGGATCTCTGTGAGTTCACAGCCAGCCTGGGCTACAGAGTGAGTTCCAGGAAACTCACAAAACTACACAGAGAAACCCTGTCTCGGAAAAAAAAAAAAAAGATGTGTTACATTTATTTACTCTGTGGGACATTTGTTTACTGATGCAAAGATGTGTTGCATTTCTTTATGTTGCATTTGTTTAACTGTCAATCTGTGTAACTTTGCCTGTCTAAAATACCTGATCTAATAAAGAGCTGAACAGCCAATAACAAGGCAGGAGAAAGGATAGGCGGGGCTGGCAGGCAGAGAGAACAAATAGAAGGAGAAAAAGAGAAGAGAGAAGAAAGAACAAGAAAACAAGGAGAGGCGGGTGCCAGGGGCCAGCGACACAGCCACACAGCCACCCAGACAGCCATGGAGTAAGAGTGAAAGTAAGATATACAGACATAAGAAAAGGAAAAAGCCCAGAGGCAAAAGGTAAACAGGATAATTTAAAGTTAAGAAAAGCTGGCAAGAAACAAGCCAAGCTAAGGCTGGGCACTTATTAGTAAGAATAAGCCTCCATGTGTAACCTATTTGGGAGCTGGGTGGTGGGGTCCCCCAAAGAGTAAAAGCAAAAACAACCAACAACATTTTGGTGTACTAATGTGAGGCTCAAATTTCACAGCTCCTTTCAGAGTTTCTTCCTTACAGCAAGCCCTTGAGCAGCAGGTATATAAAAAAAGCTAAGTTAAGAAATGCCTCCAGTAATGCAGGCATTAGCTTCCTTCAGCTAGGAAGGTTGAGTGCAGTTCCTGAAACACCTCCAATCAGGCTGAGAGCTTAGCACTTGGCTTTCACGGCCAGAGAAGTAGGAGGAGCCAGCGGCCAAAGCTAAGTGGAGATCGATGCTGCTTAGCAGTTTAAAGGCTTATGCTTATGCAGTCAAAAAAAAAAAAAAAAGTAAATGATACATAGTAAAGCAGGTTCAGATAGAAAACCCTCTAAACAGGGTTCCAGTGTGTCTTACAATGTGTGTTGGATTAAGGAAGAAAAAGAGTATGGAGAGTCATAAAAAGAAATATAAATAGTTTAGAACTAATAAAGTCTTTAAAGAGAGAAGTAAAATAGTAAAAAAAGAATAAGCCATGTAGAAATGAAAAATACACAGGGAGTCTGGATCCTGTGTGTTATTGTGTTGATTTTGAATTTTTTGGTGACTGATGGGCAAAAGACAGCTGCTGGGAGACATGGGATTGTGAACAGGACTGCAAAATTGAACCAATTTAGATACTTTAGGAATGCCTTCACTTTAAAAAAAAAAGTCAAATGTATTTGTTAAATGGAAATCAAAAATCCTTTGGAGAAGAGGTTTTGCTTTTGTTTCCAAAGGAAACAAGAGGCTGTGGATTTGTTCCAGGTTAATATGCATCAGGTTTGACCAAAGGAGACATCCTGAACCTTGACAGGTGATATCTATCAACAAAGGTTACCACTGATCTTCCCAGGACTTGGTGATTCCCTTGTCCTTCACCCACAGACAGCAGGAAATACTCTAGAGAAAACAAAGCCCACATTCCCAAGAGTTGGGGGGTGAGGGTGGTCTTTGGTTATTTGGTGGGTTATGGATGTTTGTTATCATTTAAGGGAATATAGGAATGATAAAATAAAAGGGTAGATTATTGAATCTACTTTAAACTAAAAAAACAACCATCAATCTCAAAAACTTTGTATTGGTATGAACTTTTGTATATGGATACAAATTTAAGGTCATTTTTGCTGTAACATACTGTATACATGTTTTTACTCTTGTTTAAAGGATTTTTGTATATTGATAGAATTTTAAGCTTATTTTTGTTACAACATATTGTATATATGTTTTTGCTTTTGTTTAAGGTATTGTGTACCTATGCAGTTCATTTAAAATATAAGATAAAGTTCTAATTTTTGAAAGCTATTATTGTAAACTATATAGGATAATCAAGAAGCATAGGTTAGTCGTCATTTGTAACAATCAGATTTGTAGATATGTTAGGTATGCTTTCAGGATCACATAGAGATATATTTTTAAATAGATAGTCTTCACATACTTCAAAGACCTAATAGAATATGGCATTTAAAATGTTTTGTTAACTTAAAGTTTTTCATGACAATGAAAAACATCTGCTCCTGGCAGCACCAATTTACTTCAGAGATGATGGGCATTGAAGAAACTTCTTATAGAGTTTGCTTTTGTTGTGGGAAGGCTAGCCACTGGGCAAAGAAACTGCTCTTGCCTTTGACTGCTGACAATGTGCTGTGCAGACTGGATATGCAGGGCACACAGGAAAAAAACTATTAAACTTTGCCAAAACAAGGTAGGAGAGTCCTTCAAATTTTCTGCTTCAGTGAAAAATTTGCCAGATATCCTGGCCCTATTAGGCCAAAGATGAATGCCCCAACATTGCAAAGGAACTTTGGGTGACTGTCCAGGAAGCCAAATGTCTCTGTTATTAGATAATACTACATCCTTCTGGGTCTTTGGTGAGTGGAAGACTAGATAGTTATAGTTGCAGTTTTCTTTAGTTCTTATAGAAAGTAAATTAGGTGCAGAACTTTGGATTCACTAAGGTAGGATAGATAATGCATTATTTTCTCTGAATATGCAAACTACAAATGGAAAAAAATATTGTAAACATAATTCTTACTTGATAACTGTTTTTCTTGTATGTAGTTTTACTATATTAAAGTTAAAACCTTTCTTTTTATTTAGACAAAAAGGGGAAAATGTTGTAGAATATTATTTTAAAATGTTACATTTGTTTATGCTGTGGAACATTTGTTTAGTGATGCAAAGATGTGTTGCATTCTTTTATGTTGCATTTGTTTAACTCTGTCAAGCTGTGTTACTTTGCCTGTCTAAAACACCTGATGGTCTAATAAAGAGCTGAATGGCAATGGCAAGGCAGGAGAAAGGATAGGTGGGGCTGGCAGGCAGAGAGAATAAATAGAAGGAGAAATCTGAGAGGAGAGAACAGCAAGAGAAATCAAGGAGGAAGATGCTAGGGGCCAGCCACCCAGCCACCCAGCTACACAGCCACACAGCCACACAGCCACACAGCCAGCCATGGAATAAGAGTGAAAGTAAAATATACAGAAGTAAGAGAAAGGTAAAAGCCCAGAGCAAAATACAGATGAGATCATTTAAAGTTAAGAAAAGCTGGCAAGAAACAAGTCAAGCTAAGGCCAGGCATTTATAAGTAATAATAAGCCTCCATGTCATGATTTGGGAGCTGGGTGGAAGGCTCCCCAAAAGAGCCAAAGAGATAAAGGAGCAAAAAACAACCAATAACATGCTCCCATACATACACAAACAAAATAAGGAATGTAAAACAAAATTTTATAGAATTTTATGGTCAAACTCACTTTTGTACATCAAGTTCAATAAGACTAAGAATTCAGTAATTTAGGAATAGAATTTTGAAACTTGGGGAAATACTGATTCCTATTTCAAGGTGAAGATGTCTAGGAATAATATGAAGCCATGAATAAGGAATACTTGGGAGGGATTGCTAATAACATGGTAAGAAGACCATATATTCTGTAAATTCAATGTTTATTTTTAGCTTTCTGGAATTTCTCCCATAAGCTATTACTTCATTATTTAAATGACTCTCCAAATTTAATTAGTTTGTCTTTTGTCAACTTTTTCATATTTTAACATTTGAATTCAGTGCTATTAATTTATGTCCAGTTCATCATACAAAAATAGTGATAAATGAACTTAGGTTTCCTTAAAACATTATTAAACTGGTTCAAATTTGGTCACCGAATGGAAGAAATTTTAATTTCCAAAAGATGCCCTTGGAAGATTTCTCTCATCTGCTTCCTCTCCCTGTACCCCACAGGGGCAAACACAGAGGCAGGAGGGGGAAACAGAGGAAAGAGAGGGAGGGGTGGGGAGGGAAAGAGAAAAGGTGGAGGAGAAAATCTATGTTAACACTTGAAGGCTCCCCTGAACCTGAACACAGGACAGTAATTTAGTGGCTTAAAAAACTGACGCTGGGGGGCTGGAGAGATGGTCCAGTGGTTAATATCACTGGCTGCTCTTCTAGAGGACCTGGTTTCTAAACCTAGCTCCCACCTTACAGCTCACAATTGTCTGTAACTCCAGTTCCAGGGTATCTGGTGCCCTCTTTCGGACTCCAAAGGCATTGCATAAATGTGGTGCACAGACGTAAAGTGAAAGCAAAACACACCCACATGCATAAAATAAAATAAAAAAGTAAATCCTAAAAAAAAAAAAACCCTGATATTTATAGCTGTCACTCAATTTATGTAGCTCTGTTTCAATGAGAACTTCAGAGACCCATTCTTACGACCAATTGCATTCTTGTCTCACAACCATTATAACTGGCTCTGGAAACTGAGAGCTGGACTTTGGAAAGCATGAGTCAGTTGGAGCTGTGACGATTACCTTGACTTTCAAGTTCTAGGTGAACACATTCACTACTATCTCCTCCCTGTCTAATCAGCCCAGATGAAATTCTAGCGTCTGCATCACAGCTGGGTAAAGCAGGGGCAGATAACAAGATTCTCTTCTGGTACCCAGGCAGGTGCTATGACCTCCCCTCCCTAATCTCCTTCCTTCTGGTCCTCTCCATCTCACTTCTCTGCCATCATCCTCTGCTGCATCCTCACCCTCTCTGACCTGAACAAGTTTCCAAATCAATCACTCTGCTTTCAGAACTCCAGAATCTTCTCACACAGCACACACATTCCTAGCGTTTTTAAAAAAAAAAAAAAAAAGTATTTTTGTTAGGCACTGGTGAAATAAAAATACATGCTCTTATGAGTACAAGTTAGAGATAGAATATGAAGAACCAGCCGGGTGGTGGCGCACACCTTTAATCCCAGCACTCAGGAGGCAGAGGCAGGCAGATCTCTGTGAGTTCGAGACCAGCCTGATCTACAAAGCAAGTTCCAGAACAGCTAGGGCAACACAGAAAAATCCTGTCTCAAATAATAATAATAATAATAATAATAATAATAATAATAATAATAATAATAATGATACAAAGAACCAAGATGATTCTGGAAAATCCAAGTCATAAATTAACCATAATTTCATCTTGGTGATACACTAATGTCATCACTCCCCTAACTCCACAGTGTCCCTTGAGGCTGCCATAACATTGACTAAGTGTGGTCTCTATATAGTTTTCTAAGATACCAACCTGTCTCTCATTAGACTACTCCATTCCCTAAAGCAGAAAATGCAAATCTCACAAAAGCCACCTCAAGCTACCTGATACCTACGAAGGATCTTCTATTTTTTTCAAGATCTTCTACTTTTAGGAAAGTGAATTTTCAAAATACTAATTTTTCTGGGATAGGGAGACAGCTTAGCTGATAAAGTGACCACCATACAAGCCTGAGGAACTGAAGTCAGATCTCCAGCGCCCACATAAAAGCCTGGTATGGCCCGGCGGTGGTGGTGCACGCCTTTAATCCCAGGACTTGGGAGGCAGAGGCAGGTGGATCTCTGTGAATTCGAGGCCAGCCGGGTTTACAGGGCGAGTTCCAGGACAGGCACCAAAACTACACAGAGAAACCCTGTCTCAAAAAAATCAAAAAGCAAGCAAACAACAACATCAACAACAAAAGCCTGGCATGATTGTACATCTTGTATGTTCATGTATGCAACCTTTGCCTTAGTGCTGGGTTGGGGCTTGGGGAGATATGCAGATCGCCAGAGCTTCCCAGCCAGTCAGCCTAGCCAGTTGGTGAACTCCAGGTCCAGTGAGAGTTCCTATTTCAAAACATAAGTTAGAACGCAATAGTGGAAGATATCCTCTGGACTTCATCAGCACTAGTGCACCCACATGCACACAAATGCACTACACCACACACACACACACACACACACACACACACACACACACACACACGCCAATAAAATTTATTCCACAAAAGAAAAACACTCGATAGGCAAAAGATTAGGGTTGTGTGTGTGTGTGTGTGTGTGTGTGTGTGTGTGTGTGTGTGTGTGTGTGAGTGTGTGTGTGTGGTTTTTGTTGTTGTTGCTGTTTTCCAGTCCCATAAGTAGCTTCATGGGCAGGTAAGCCTTGAACGCACAGGCTGATACTGGCCAGACCTCACTGCCAGTTTTTGAAAAGGATACAAAGCCTGTCATTTGGAACTGGGCTTTGGCAAATGGTACCTAGAGGCACTATGGTGGCTGGACCCACCTTTTATAATCCTAGGTCATTATGTACCAATGGCCTCCTGACTTCTTTGATTTTATACCCCAAACAGTAAATATTTAGGGACCGTACCTCCATTTAGATATATTAAATTACTAATAATAGTAGTTTAATTTAAGGTAATACTTTTAGAGAATGTGGTCTTGAACCAGGATACCCAAGCAGAAGACACAAAGGACTAAGAAACCCATTCTCAAGGAGAGGCTATTGCCATCTAGTGACAAAGTGAGGAACTGCATATGGTCTGGTCAAACTGCATTTCTAGGTTAAGCTGCACTGATACCCATTAGGCCAGAAAATACAGAACAACACTGATTCTGTTGATGTTCACTCATACATATAGAAGAAAATGCTAAAATAAAATTTTAAAACTCAGAATCAGTCCAGGTGTGGTGGCACACACTTTTAATTCCAACACTCGGGGTAGAGGCGGGCTGCCTCCATACTGAGTTTCGGGCCAGCCAGAACTACATAGGGAAAACCCATCTCAAAAAACAAAAAAACAAGGCCGGGCAGTGGTGGCACACGCTTTTAATCCCAGCACTCGGGAGGCAGAGGCAGATGAATCTTTGTGAGTTCGAGGCCAGCCTGGTCTACTAAGTGAGTTCCAGGATAGGCTCCAAAAGCTACACAAAGAAACCCTGTCTCAAAAAAACAACAAAAGTCAGAATCCCTTCACGACAAGAAAGTAGATCTGTATTTGTTCTCTGGCTTATGTACTCAGAGATGTGTCGCCACCAATTAGTGACCCGGGCCATCAAAAGACTATTTTATGGAAGCCAGGAAGACAATGGTCTTAAAGAGGCAGCTAACCATTCTGGCGACGGCCACCCTCAGCCTGGATGATGACAAAGCCTTAGCTGTCTGTCTATCTGTCAGGGTAGAAATGTGCTGTCACTCACATCTCAGGAGCACTTGTAAGCATTTTCAACACCCCTTTATATTTGATCTGTATTATGAAAATTAAGACGCTAAGAGCAACTGTCTAACAAAAATACCAGCAAAGAGGAAGTCCTGGGTAGCATTAAAAGGTCAAGGCATTGTGGGTGGTCAGAGAAGTTCACCCCTAGTGGGAGGGGGGAGCTGAACAAGCACACCACCCAAGATCTCTGCTGGGAGTAGACAAACCTCATAGCCAGCCACTGCCGATCCACCATGAGATGCGCTTTGTCGATTCTGACATTGTTGGCATAGTGCAGGCGTTTCGGCAAATCAGGAGTCAGGTAGGGTTTGAAATGTTGAGTGGGTTTCCGGCACTGGAAGAAAAAGATGAGCATTTCTCCATGACACCTCAAATACGCAGACTAACTTTTAAAACTCCTGTTTAAACTGGGCAGTGGTGGCGCACGCCTTTAATCCCAGCACTCTGGAGGCAGAGGCAGGCAGATCTCTGTGAGTTCGAGGATAGCCTGGTCTATAAAGTGAGTTCTAGGATAGGCAGAGCTGTTACACAGAGAAACCCTTTCCAAACAAAAGAAAACCTTAAGGCAAGTTTTTAACCATTTTTAGATGTGGATTTGGCTCAGCAGTCAGAGTACCTGCTGTACCTGCCAAAGACCGGGGTTCGGTTCCCAGCTCCCACATGGTGGCTCACGGTCACCTGTAGCTCCAGTTCCTGGGATCCCATCCCATCCCTTCTTCTGACCCCCTCAGGGTCTTACAAGCACATGGGCACATAAACTCATTCAGGCAAACATACACATAAATTTTCAAAAATAAATCTTTTCCAAGTAAGTGGCCTTAAGATTAACCAATAAGGTAGAAATGTTAACTCTCTTATCCACATAGCCAAATATAATAATCATGTTATATTTATCATTACTGCAATCATTACGTTGAAACTGAAATTTTGTTTAAATGGTTAATGTCTTTCTTAAATTTGTATTCTTGGGTATTGATCTTACATTACCATAAATTTCTCCTCCCTTTTTTTTTGACAGAAAATTAATTATGTGTAGATTTATAGTGACAACTTCAACTTTTGAGTCTAAATTGTATATGTTAATAGATATGGACACAAATATACAAGTCAGTTTAATTGTGCCCAAAAATCCCATCAAAATCGACTCATCTGACCTTATAAATAACCATTCCCTTAGCTCACAAATCACTTAAGTAGCTTTTGAAACTAAACACATTCTCCGATTTGTGAAAAGTGCACGGGTTCATCACAAAGTAAAATTTTATTTAAAAAATTGTTCGATAATTATCATTTTAAAACTTTAAAAATGAAAATCACATTCGTGTCTACTCATGCAAAGTAAACATGGAGAATTGAGAAACAGAATTACAAGGAAACTTTCATAACCTCTGTGAGAAACAAAATTAGAAAAAATAAACACGTAAGTGAGAATATGAGGAAATGAAAATTCCTCTTTCTTATTCTCGTGTATTTTAAACCATAGTATCTCATCTTCATTATCAAGCTTGTGTCAATCTTATCTCTTAGGCAACTTAGAGGAGGAAAATGAGGAACTATGAGATATGACATAAAGATAAAATTTAAAAGAGATGCCGGCAATGGGAGAGTAAGGAGACATGATCAAACCAAAGAGGAAAGTGAAGGGCCCTCTAACAGGCCGCGGCATGGCAAGCATGGCTCCAGCAGGTTAGCCCTCTCCCCTCCCTTCTCCCTTGCTAAACTGTTACATGACATACCTAAAGCTAGCCCCCAAGGTCTAGTCCCTCATTTTACCACCGACTCATTCCTGAGACTGAACACCAAGGTCCAGCAATCAAAATCCATTATTTGGCCACACTGGCTAACTTGTCCAATCAGGACTTACCAACTCACCCTAGCACAGACTTAGCCCTTTCTCCTTAAAAAACACCTGCTGAGCCAGGCGGTGGTGATGCATGCTTTTAATCCCAGCACTCGGGAGGCAGAGGCAGGCGGATCTCTGTGAGTTTAAGGCCAGCCTGGTCTACAGAATGAGTTCCAGGAAAGGCGCAAAGTTACACAGAGAAACCCTCTCTCAGAAAAAAGATGCAGCACCCCTATCCCATTCTCCACTTGCCCCTGGGGTAATAAATCTCCTTGGGGCTGAGAAGTTGGTGTCTGGACGTGTTCTGTACCCACTCCGAGGCCCCCTTACAGAGGGGAAGTATTTATTGCACACTTCTGCCAGGTTTCTGCTTGTTTGCTTTGTTTCTGTTCGGTTGCCTGTTTCGGTATCTTTTCTAGACTTCGTACTCGCTACCTCAGTGTTGTTGTCATTTCCTGGCTGGCACGTGGCAATGCTGAGTACAGCTCCCCACAAGAGAACAGAGCACCATCTCTGAGATCGGCAGGTAATTGGACCGATCACACATTTTCTCTGGGTGTGCAAACTAAGGTAAATCCAGAGAAGACGGGTTGGAACGCCAGCTTCTGAGGAAGCACCTGGTTATTCTTCGTGTTTTAGAATTTGGTGCACAGACATCAGATTTAAGGTTAAAACGTGTCTCTCATCATCGTTAGCATGGTGTGGAGGTTTCACTTCAGGTCTGCTTGAAACTGTGCTACTACAGTTTTCCAGGAAAAACAAACCACTTCGAGGAGAACGGCAGCCCGGTTCTCTCGGGCTATGTAGCTCCACACCAAGCCTGCACGTGTGATGCCGTGGGAAAGGACCTCAAAGGCTGCCTTCCTCAACTCTTTGCGCCTCTTGGATATTAGAGATGCGCTCCTCTTCCCCAGCGTAACCTCAGCTGCATGCAGATCATTGAGTGATGGGACACAAAGAAAACAAGTGTGTTTAGAGAAGCCTGAAGAAACTTTGAGCACTGCATGTACGCAGTTCACCGGTAGGGGGCGAGGTTGTTTATCAGTTCTGAAAGATTACTGTGCAAGCGTCTCTGAATTTGCAAGAGGTGACAGATGACATTAACCATGTATTCAGTGTTTCTTTATCCTCTGTAGTTTACATTCCATCTTCCTGTTTTTGCTCTGACTGCTTGCCACGCACACTTAAAACAATTTAGCGTCATTCATAACAATAATAAACTAATAAATTCCATACAATAGGAATATACCTGTGGCTGTATTTTAATAGCAACAATAGTGTGTATACACTAATAGATCTTAAACATGGAAATACACCATAAAAATTTCCAAAAGGGACTTACACTGAGGTTTCTGACAATTTCTTCAGAGTTAACTGTTTCAAAACAAAAAGATAAATCACATTACACATAAGTCACTGCCCCAAATGCACACACCTCTAGCAAATTTGACACACATATCTATTTATCCATAACTGTGATCTCAGAAAATTAGCTTAAAATTCCTTAAATCGAAGAATTACTTTAGAATTCAAGACTGGAGTATGATCTGTTTTGAACCAACAGTGTGAGCGAGCACCACGGATCACGTAGACTAACTACACTTAAATGGGGGGATTTCTCGTGTGCTTCTGTGCAGTTTTCCCAAAAAGCCACAGAGGAGCCTGTAGTCTTGACGGGCTCTCAGAACGTGGTAACTACAGTTACTCTTTCAACGTTTCCCTTCATTTTCTTCATACTTACAGGTAAAAAAGTCCTGAGGGATATTTTGGGTCCTGATGCGAGGGGCGGGTCCTTGGTACATATAGAAGTTTATCTCAGGGAAATAATCGGTCATGTACTCCACCTTGTCACAGTAGGTCTGGTCCATTCCTAAAATAAAATAAAAACCTCAATGGATATGTGTGTATATATATATATATGATAGCAATCGTCTGTCTTTGTTCATGTCAAATATATGTGTCAAACACAAGTAGAGTGAGCGTTTGTACAGTTTATTCAGTTGTTATTCTGCAAATGGCAGAAATTGAAAATCGAGGTGGTGGATGAGAAGACTTGTCATGAAGTGAGACCCAGTAGGAAAAACTAAGTAGGCCATTTGTTTAAAACAGATGAATTAAAGGATTCTGAAGATACATTTGACATTCATTTAAGCATCGTGTTCTCTAGAACCAGATGTTAATGAATTTTTTTCTTAAATGGGTAGATTCTTAAGACTGCACACAAATTTTTTAACATCTTCCTTTAATAAAACGTTCAAAGCAGCAAAGATATAGGAAACCATTTTAGAAGCTTTCAATGCACTTTACAGTGGGTGTCAGTGGGGCAAGGAGGCGGTTTAAGCATGAGCACTTTAGCGTGCAGGAAGAGTGGTCTGCTTCCTTCCCATTTAGCACAAACAAACTCAAAAGCTAACTTTGAGCTGGTAAACAAGAGGAGGCAGGGCTTTTGTGGACAAGAACAATGCTTAAACGCACACCTGCCATATGATTTAAGAAATACAGGGAGCTCCGTAAGACTCCCCATGCAATAAAGTGCAGCAGCCACTAAAGCGTAGCCAACTACTACAAAGAAATCACGGCTAAAAGGCCCCCTGAAGGACTTTGTAGACTGAGTGACATCCCTGGTCTACAGCCCTGTTAACTACTATTAACCCTATTTCACTCTACTTCTCAGAGAGTAAAGCATATGGACAGATATGCGGAATTTTAAAATAATTAAGGTAGAAATTTTAGACCTCTTTCCATGAGTTACCACAAAATCCATTCTTTACTTTTTCAATAACATCTACATCTGGAAATCCAGATTTAAAATCTCACCATCATTTTTTTTTATTATCTTTGGAAGGATAAAATATAATCAATGATAAAATGTAATTAAAAAAAAAACACCATACCATGATCAGCCAGAAGGATTATATTGACACAGTTGTGTAAATTCCTCTGTTTCAGACCCTCCATCAACATTCCGAAGGCATCATCAACTAACTGCAAGGCTTTAATTACCTGAAAAAAAAAGTTTTTAAAGTTAAAGTTGCCGTTTTAAGTTGTTTCAGTTAACTGAGTCATTACCCAATCAAGGAAAAAGTGAGCATGTTTTCTTCTCAAAAATTGTTCCAATTTGCAGTACATCATCAGAGACAGCACCTGTCGCCACAGTTACCAAAGATAAATTCTCTCACTTTCTATAAATAATAGCAAAAAAGTTGGACCACATTTCCTACAAAGAAAATCCGACTAAAGGCTTATAATATATGAAAGAATATTGACTACCAACAAACACCATTCAGCCATAGATATTTTCATAAGAATGCCTGATGGCAGAGGCATGAATCTGGGTACTCCTAAAAGAGCCAAAGAGTTGCAGACATTCTGAAAGATGATGCGACAGTGGAGACCAGACCGTTAAAAAGCAGTATATTCCACAACCTGATAATTCAATGTCTATGCAAATATTGCATGCAAAGAAACCTATCATGTTATGTGGAATATTCCTTTACACTGTGTGAATATATGTCACTGTGATTGGTTTAATAAAGAAGCTGACTGGCCTATAGCTAGGCAGGATAAGGTTAAGCAGGAGAGCCAAACCGAGAGGACCCTGGGAAAAAGAGGGACAGAGTCAGAGGAGGCGCCAGGAGACTCAGAGCGGGCAGGATGGGAAGTACATACATGAGGTAAATGAGCCCCAGGGCAGCACACAGATTTTTAGAAGTGGGTTAATTTAAGTTATAAGACTAGCTAAAAAACAAGCCTAAGTTATCGGCCAACCATTTATAATTAATATTAAGTCCGTGTGGTTATTTGGGGAGCAGCTGGCAGGACACAGCTGATCAGCGGTCTAGACAGAAAAGTTCACCTACAATGTTATTGACTTGTAATTTTAATTCTAGAAAAAGTAAATTATACTCAAATTTTAAGATGCATATGATATAGTCCTTACAAAGTGTGTGTGTGTGTGTGTGTGTGTGTGTGTGTGTGTGTGTGTGTGTGTGTGTATTTTGCTAGAGCTCAGGTTCATAACCACAAACATGCTAGACAAACCAAACTACTCTCCCTGCTCATAAAACATTTTTAAAGAGAACAAAGCATAGGAAAATGCTCACAACACCATGTTAAACATTAACAAAAGAAAATCAAATTATAAACTCGGCCATTCATATTACATAACCCTGGTTTTGTATATAAGTATCTCGCCCTTTCTAAGGAAAAACAAATGAACAGGAAACTTACAGAAATATACCAAATCATATAAACAATGCCTGTCTCTGACTAGCAAGTTGGGGTTCATTTTCTTTTAACTGTTCATAGTGTCCATGTTTTACAATTTCTCTTAACTTTACCAACACAGCACACTGAACTGACCTAAAGTTTAATGAAATTTCAAAGTTGTCATTTTTCAGTGAAAAAGAAAGTATCATAGTAATGGATTAGGAAAATGTGTCTTGTTTCTCATGCTATTACAATTATTGTCTTTGTTTTCTTCTTTAGAAACCGCATTTTACAAATCAGACCAAGCTGAAGACATTAGCTAATTCTCACATAGAATCCTCACAGAAAACACTCATGGATGTGGAATGTCCCCTTGAAAAGATTGAGCACTCTCATGGGCCCACAGTTACTAAGAGACAAAAAGACTGGAACCAACCCAGGATCTGTCTTAGACTAATCTGTCACCAACTCCAAGCTGCTCATATGACTCTCAGGCTCAGAGTGTTTCCAATCTAGTTTGCCAGTGTCCCAGATTCCAGTGTCCCTTTCCATGTCATCACCCGACCCACGTCTCCCAGTCACACCAAGAGCTGGTTCTCATCCTCTGTCCTCTCCCGGCACTTGCTACGCTGCTGCCACTGGATGTCCCACTGTCTTGAAATCACGCATGCATGTATCCTTCCTACTCCAAGGTCAACGTGAGCTCTTGCAGGGCAAGATCCATATACCCCAACTCATCACACATCTGCTAACTCACCTTGGCATCTTTTAGGAATTTATGCTCTGTAGAAGAAGTAAGCAGCATTGGGAATATTTTAATGAAAAGGAACAGAATGTTTATAGCTGTGGTTTGGATGTTAGGAAGCTCAGCTTCTCTTTTGTATTGCAGGCATACACAGGGTGCTGGGTCTCTAGCACCAGGGGAAGAGAAGAAAATGAAATTTCTCTTTTGCATAGAATCATGATGGTTCACTTTCACAATGATCACTGTGGGAAT
Source organism: Peromyscus californicus insignis (assembly GCF_007827085.1). Taxonomy (NCBI): domain Eukaryota; kingdom Metazoa; phylum Chordata; class Mammalia; order Rodentia; family Cricetidae; genus Peromyscus; species Peromyscus californicus. The sequence goes on from NW_026294525.1 coordinate 32,292,126, forward strand.
AGTATATGAAATCCTTGTGAGGGATTGTGCTTTGCATCTGCAACTTCTTTTCCTGTAAGACTAAATTTAAAGCCACTGAGGATCTAGCTGGCTGGAAGCTCTATACACCAATGCCTTCCCAAAGCCCCACCTTCCTCCCAGACATAACCTCCTCCATATGTCTCTCTACAGTGGCACTTGCCAGGACTCTGAAATTCTGTCATGTGTGTGAACATTATCAACACTGAAGCTAATCTGTCTCTAATTTTCTCTTCAGAACAACTTGTTCCTCCCAATTTTTCACCCTACTAAAGGTGTAAAGATTCCTTATTGGATAATGAGTAACAGGTGACTTTTCCTGACTCGTGAAGACCAGTCTGTGTGAGTTTCATCTTCCATACTAAGAAATCCTGACAATGAAGCCGCACTCAGGAGACTGAGGCGAGAGGATTGAGAGTTCAGTGACAGACAGTGGGACTCTGTGGGGAGAGGGAGGAAGGAGGAAAGGAAGGAGGGAGAGAGAGACAGGAGAGGGAGCGGGAAGACAGGAAAGAGGAAGGAGGAAGAGGAGGGAAAGGAAGCAGAGGAGGAGAAGGAAGAGAAGGAGGAGGTGGAGGAGGAGGGAAGGGTGAGTGAGGAGAGTGGAGGGGGCAGGAGAAAAGAGAATAGACTAGAAGGCTGGAGGGGAAGGAGAGAAGAGCAGGATTGGGAAAGGAGGGGAAGGAAAGGGAGGAAGGGGAAGAAAGATAAAAGAAGTTTCTGGACTCCTATGGCTTCCTCGCTAGCCAAATCCCAGGGCCCTCTAAATGACCATTTCATTAAGCCCACTCAAGTGTAACTTTCCCGTCACTTATCGCTTAAGCTATCAACATTTCAGTAATTTAAAAATCTTAATCTTAAAGGCTTCCTTTAACAGCAAAAAATTTCGTGGTATTAGCTCGTTACTTCCTTCACTCTTTCCAGGTGGCTTTCTGAACTGAGACATTGCCTTCTCCACCCCAGCGCTGCCTAGCACAACGGTAGACCCATCAGAAACTCTTCAGAGTAGCAGAGGAAGACAGGTTTTGAGAGTGTATAATCTAGAACAAATTAAGGAGCTGAGTGCACAGGCCGAAGCACGCTAAAACAGCCCTTGTGCTTTTAACTCACAGGTTTTAGGAACTTTGATTTAAAACGCGATTACAAATAACAATGGTGATGATACTAAAATTGCAAAGCCGTCAACCTTCTGCATCCATTTTTCCTGTTTGTTGTGAATCTTACATAGGCTTTTGTCTTCATCTTTACTCCCTCCTTGTGACATTTCCACTTCTGTGCTTATCTGCCTGCTACCAATTTCCAGCTCTTCACCTGCTCTCAGCTTTCAATACATATTGTTTCTTATATTCATTTGGACATCACAGTTACCTCAATTGCATAATGAGCATCCCCCCCCCACCCCGCCGCCGCCACTCCCAACCGTCCCCCTGTGGGAGACTTATAAATGTCAAGGGAACCACCATCACTCACCTATTTGCATATGACAGAAAGCAGAAACGCATCATTGCTCGCCCATCTCACACCTAGTCATGTCACGTCTATCCTCTAACTGAATCTCAAACAAATCCTCTTCCATCCTTGATGTTGGCCTCCTCCCTGGTCCAAGACTACCCCTCTCTGTTCTGGACTACTGCAGAGACTAGGATGTTTCTCCCTCCTTCTTTTGCATTCCTCTTGCCCAGTAAAAATGCTCTCTAAATACACATGGAACTGGCCATTCCCACTTTGCTAATAACAATGCCTCGGTGCTGCCCACCGAACACTTTTATGGCCTGCAGAGATCTGCATGATTGGGTGTTGGCCTCCTTCTCTAGGCTTCTTTAGAGCCTTCTCCCTGATTCTCAGTGCCCTAGTCAGGGATGCCAGGGACTATTCACACTACACTTCAAACAGTACCCAACACAGAGTAGCTTACCATAATGGTTTCCCGCTATGACCATTCTTTACAATCATGGTGCTGTCCACCTGGGGAAGGGGGCCAGTAGTCTGTCGGCATGTGGTCCTTCTGTGTGTCACTGTAAGATGTCCTCAGCTCCCTCTATCGGGACATTTGTACATTTTGTTTCTTTTTTTGTTACTCAGGGGAGAGACTCTCTCGTAGGTTGGTTGTAGTGTCAGCTGGACACAAATTAAAATTGGCTGAGTAGGAAGCCTCACCCGAGGAATTGTCCTGACTGATGTGGAAAGGTATTAACTCATTACTAATGTTGTGGTATTAACTCATTACTTTCTTAATTCTTTCCAGGTGGCTTTCTGAACTAAGCCTCCTTGACAGTGGGCAGCACCTTCTGGTCTCGGCCCAGATTAAAAAGGACATTTTAGAAGGAAGATCATCTCCCCGTTTGCTTGGTTGGTTCTCCCTCTTACAAGCTGATTTGCTCTGTTGTTGCTTCTGATTTTCTGGGCTCCCAGTGCCAGATTGAGAACACTGAGGCCTCTTGCCTTATGGACTGAGTAGCTGGCTATTGTGGCTGCCCAGCAAGAGACAGCCATGCTGGGACTATTCCAGTTACTGAGGCACCCAGCTTCAAGGACGGAGTAATGACCGAGTTCCCAGTGTCTCGGGTATGATTTAGCTATCATTGCCATTTTAAAGGTCACTTAATAAGTTATTTTGGAGGTATGTGTGTGTGTGTGTGTGTGTGTGTGTGTGTGTGTGTGTGTGTGTGTATGTGTGTGTGTCCATTCCCTTGGTTCCGTTCCTCTAGAGAACCCTGACTAAAACACTCCTCCAGCAAGCCTCAATCCCACCCACATCTGCCAGAACAGGGCCTCTTCATAGACATCTCTGAGCACTCATGTTTTCTTCACCTGCAGAGCTTTTCATAATTACTCTTAAAACTTAAAAGCAGGGAGGGGCTGGAGAGATGGCTCAGAGGTTAAGAACACTGGCTGTTCTTCCAGAGGTCCTGAGTTCAATTCCCAGCAACCACATGGTGGCTCACAACCATCTACAATGAGATCTGGTGCCCTCTTCTGGCCTGCAGGCTGAACACTCACTGTATACACCATAAATAAATAATATCTAAAAAAAAAAAAAAAAAACTTAAAAGCAGATACTTTTAAAACTAGAGCACAAAAAAGAAGGAAAGAAAAGTAGGAATTAATGGTACCTAATCTAAGTCAGTTGCAGAGGCAGATACATCCAGGACAGTGTTCCTCCTCAAATGATTCATCTTATCAAACCCGTGTAGCAGCAAACATAGATAACAGCTAGACTAGAGAATAAACAGAAGAAAGGCTTTGGAGTTGGTGAATTATTCACCCTCAGATACACTGGAATAAGTGGAAAGTTCTGTATTAGGTTCCAAATGGTACTGGAAAGAGGCTCACAGGTGGTAAGAACTCAGCAGGGCCTTGCCTTGGGAATCATTTTGGCTTAACAGGAAGAAAGAAAAAGGTAAATAGGAAAGGAAGAGGCCCAAACAAACATGCTTACATTTCAGCGGAGAACAATTGTTAAATGAGTTTTCCACAGGGCGTCTTACTCCCGGGAGCTTTTAAAACTTCCCATTATGGCCAAAACAACAGAGGTTCAGGAAACAGCATGGCTTTGCTTGTTGAAAACAGTATTTAAGGACAATAGCCATGTGGAAACGTTGTATGAGAATGGTCTAGCTAATGAAGAAATTGGTATTAGCAGCCACTCCAGTGATAACAAGGGCTCTGAGAGGAATCAGTCCCTGAGGTGCCTGGGAAGAACTGTGAGTGACAGTGGGTATGGTATGAGTGACAGCTGGGACACACCACAACAGTCTGGCAGGTGACTTCACTTGAAATGTCCATATTACAGTGCTGAGTGGCCATGCCGTATCTGGCCTTGAGTTCTCAGTATGTGAATTAGCAATACCACATGAAAATCTTCATCAGATTGCCAATCAAAAGAATCAAGATATGGTTAGTTAGGCAGTTATCCTTCCCAGAACTTTTAACAATTTCACGATTGAACTAGTAAACTAAAAATACTGATTTTAGACTTTTGATTACTTGATCTCATGTATTTCTTAAATGTATGTGTCCAGTAGAGATTTTTAAAAACCCATCTTATTTTGTAGGTTAGAGCTGGATGATTCTCCATTTGTTTGGAAACAAACAAACAAACAAACAAGCAAACTTACTCCAGCACTGACTGGTCCACTGTTATGCCCTGCAGAATCAGGTTCTTCCACATATAAGGTATAAAAACTGGGTCTAGGGGTAAAATTGAAACAAAGGAATGCATTTACAATGTGAGAAAAGCCTACAGATAGATTTGAGCATCTTGCGGATCATGAGCATGCTGGCTGTTCCTGCCTCTTTCTCTCTGTAAGGCCCTCATCCAGGTGGGTGGATGCACTTGGCTTGAGTAGAGTTGAGTCTCCTAACGGGAAGTAAATAATACTTTCCCAGAATCAGCACTATTGTGGCTCAGTTGTGAGAACATATCTTGCTCTTGTAGGTAAGACCTCTCTCAATGCATCCAGTCCTTTCTACTTCCTGGTGTCTGGCCTTTGGCTGACTCTTTGATCTGTGCCTAGTTCCTTTGTGAGCAGCTGGTCTCTGATGTGATGGTTTCTGTTTACCTGGTACTCTCTTTCAGTATTCTGACTCTAGTCTGTGGCCCTGGCCTTGCACCTGCCCCTCCAGCTCCTGGAATCTATCCTCAGAGACAAGTGGAAGAACCCCTATCATTTCTGCCTCAATTCTATATCTTTGGGATATCTGCCTCAATTCTATCTTTGTGATATCTGCCTCTCCTCTTAGGGACTGACTGTACCTCAATTGTTAGTCAACAAGCCCCCCATCCCACCCCAGAGCACCTGTTCTCAGGAATAATTCTTGAAAAGTGCTCATTAAAAAAGCAATGCCAATTGTTAGTATAGTGACACGTGCCTGTCACTCACATCTTTCACCTCAAAGAGGATAGATAATAAGAGAGTTTTCTGTGGAGCCAAATATGAGTGATCAAATCCTACATTCCAGCATGGAAGCAGTTTCATAAAGTTTGGCTACTATCAAAAGAGAGAAAGTCATAGATCAAGAAGACACTTTCAAATACATTGGTGAGAACATCAGAGAGGTGGGTTACAGCAAAAATGGAGACAACTCTGCTATCAATCCTAGAAGCTGTTGATTGCGTTCTTAGCCCTTCGATTGGTGGAAACTAGGGTCTTGTTAATAAATTCCTGAAGTTGTTTTTTACCTGTCAGTCACAGGATGTTAGGTCTGACATAGAGGTGGACAAGGAGTGGCTATTTATAGAGCTCCATATGGCTTAAAATAAATTGTAATTTGGTTCTAGACATTTCCAAATCTTCACAGTCTTTGGAGTGCTAATCAGTTAATCAGCCTTGGAGAAGGTTTCCATTGGAAAGAGTAACTTCTTTCTAGAAACATCCGTTCATACTCAGCACTCAGTAGGCAAAGGCAGGGGGATTGCAAGAAGTTCAAGGCAGCCTGGTCTGTATAGTGAGTTTCAGGCTGGCGTATAACTAAACTACTCTTAAAATACCAGAAGGGGTTAGAAGGAGAAAAAGGAGGAAGAGGAGGCAGGAGGAGGAAGAGGGAAAAAAGCAGACAAACAGACAAGGAAGGAAGGAAGGAAGGAAGGAAGGCAGAAAGGAAGGAAGGCAGAAAGGAAGGAAGGAAAGACAGAGGACAGACAGGGAATTTCAAGATTTTGAAACATTGTCAGTGATGGTACAGAAAGCTCCCCTTTCACCCACACGTCACAATGGAGAACTCTTCCACAGAGGAGTTACCTTTCAGCTTTGGGCAGATCCAGCCAATTTAACAATGTAGAGATCCTCCTTTCATATGGGACAGAACTGGAATAAAAAGTTTCGAAATTTTAATCAAATATTGTCAATCTATTCGTCCTTAGGGAGGGGACTTAACACCTTCAGGCATTCATTCTGACCATAACACTGAAAGGGGTGTGGCATACTCAAAGGGTCCCGTTGTCGATACTTTCTCAGAAAGACTTTCAACAAACTCTGCCTAATAAATAGACTTCTTTCTTTCCTCCTTACTCATTTCCCCTTTAATTTTCCACAACTAAATTGAAAACCATCAATTATCAACAACTCATTCTATTAACTTTTACTCATTTTTGCTTTCACAGTTATTGGTTGTCTTCTGGCAGACAGTATATATGCATTTGAAGTAGAATTTAATCAGTGAGTGAGAGGCCTGAAAGACTTTCTCTCTGGCTTATATATTGTGATGGTTGGTTTTATAAGTCAACTTGTCACTTAGAATCACTTGAGTGGGATCTCAATTAAGGAATTGTCTATATCAAGTTGGTCTGTAATTATATCTATAAGGGATTGTCTTGATTATTAATTGATGTAAGAGGGCCCAGACACTGTAGGTGGTACTATCCCTAGGCAGATGGAAAAGAAAGTTGGCTAAATGTTAGCCTGTGGGAAAAGCAGCAAATAGCATCCCTCCATGGTTTCTGCTTCAAAGCTCTTGCTTGAGTGCCTGCCCTGACTTTCCTCAATGGTAGACTGTGACCTGGAAGTATAAACAAAATAAACCCTTTCCTCTTGTAGGATGACTCTGGTCATAGTGTTTATCACAGTAAGAGAAAAGAAACTAGAACACATAGAAATCCATTTAAAGTGGCTCAAAACAGTATCTGCAGCTACCTCTCTTTGATCCTGCTCTCACTAGCTTCCTAGAATACAATAGCACATTAGAAAGAATATGCAGAGTGTACTTACGAAGAAGGATCTGAATAGTTGAAAGATCTAAATGTTCTTTTGATGAATGTCACATCAGTAGCTTTCTGGCTACAACTCCCTTACAACAATACACCTTAGAAGCTATATACAGAGCATGGGCATCGAAAGGCGTTGAAGTCTTTGGTGCAAAACAGTGCTGTCCTTGGACTTGTACTTTAAAGGAACCCTTTTGACTGATGACTGAGAATAGATCAGAGGGGGGAAGAAGCAGAGGGGTGTCTAGAGAGGAGCCCCAGTGACACAGGCAAGGAGATGGGCGTACAAAGCCGAGCAGTAACAAAGACTCTCAGGTTGCATCGTCTGTGGAGTAGAGTCAAAGCGTGGCCTAACAAACTGGATGAGGGATATAAGAAAGAGGACAGAAACAACAACTCTAAGATCTTGGGCCTCTACAACTGAGAGAAGAGAATTGTGACCAAAATTAAGACCAAATGCAGCTAGAGGGTAGCTCAGTGGTAAAGTGTAGGCCCAAGATTCAGTTACTAATACTGAAAAGAAAAAGAAAGGGGACAGTAAGATGGCCCAGAGACTGCCATCATTACTTTTAATTGTCCACTTAGAATCACTTGGAAAGAGAATTAATGAAGGACTGACTATATCAGGTTGGCCATTGGGTATGTCAATAAAATTAATTGATGGGGGGACCCCAGACCAATGTGGGGAGCACCAGTCCCTAGGCAGGGGCTCCTGAACTCTATAAGGATGGAGAAACCAAGCTTGGCACAAGCAAGCAGGTGAGCATGCACACGTTCATTCTTTCCCAGTTCTCGACTACGGATATGATGCTATCCATGGTCTCGTGCCCCTGCCTCTGTAGCATCCCTCAGTGACAGATTTTAATCTGGAAATGTGAGCTTAAATCAATCCCTTTCTCCCCTAAGTTTCTTTTTGTCAGCAACAAAACATCAATAAAAATGAAACCACAACAGAGAAGGTGTCTGCTACTGAGCCAGGAGATGAGTTCAATCTCTGGAACCCATGTGAAAAAAGATGAGAACTGACTCTCGAAATGTGTCCTCTGACTTCTATATATGCTCCATGGCGCACTTGAGCACAGTACACACACACACACACACACACACACACACACCAAACAAACAAACAAACAAACAAACACATAAATGAAAAAAATCTTAAAAATAAATAAATAAGAAAGAAAGCTGATTCTATAGATCTCTGCCTAGATGGATTCTTATCCAGAAACACTTTTCACTACCTGCTGTAATTCTTGTACATGGTAGGGAAGGAGCCGTTGATAGCCACATCGGATCCTGGCCAGTAGTAAGCAGCAGCTTTTAAACCTTGATATATTGCTGTTAGCCAAATCTAGAAAGAGTGAAAGTCAATAAGGTAACTGTGTCAGTACAAACACTGTAACTTACTGCTAACAACTATTTTGACGGGGGTTGGGGGGGTTGGGGGGGTTGTTCACAATCATTAAATTTTGTCTTTACAATAACTTAAAATTTACAATCCATCAATCTGCCTCAAAAGAAAACATCTAGTAAGGTAGTAACAGTTCATTATTTCTTTCACACTGATAAAACTGCACAATTCTTCACCTTTGAAGGAACTGCAAAACAGCATGGGGGGGGGGGGGGAATAGATGCCGTTCCGAGAAAATTGAGGGCTGGTACACGGATGACACAATACCCCAATTTCAACATAAAGGACCGTAAAGGTTTTTTTTTTTTTTAATTCAAACGATAATAAATAGTAGTAAAACCTTCACGTCTGCAGCCATTAGAAGCTACATGGGTGATGTGAAACTCGGGGTAGACTCAGAAACCTAAGCCATTGTCACCCAGAGAGAGAGACTTGGAGACCACGAGCAGAATGGTACATACCGGCTGCCCACTCCACCAGGCAGGATTGTTTTTCTCCACTGAGGAAAGTGAAAAATTCTTGTTGAAGTGCACATCGTACATGTTATTGTCAATGATGCCGTGTGACTCTGGATACAAGCCCTGTAACGTTTATTACAAAGGTAAGATTATAAAGAAGTTGTACTTTAGTAAAATACAGGCAAGTTGTAATAGCAACAGATTTGCATTCCTTCCTCCCTAGGAAGAATGTCATACTCTTCAATATAAAAGTCTAGCTCCAAAACTAAACACCAGGAAGATACACAGCTCCTTATCCTACAACCCTGTTTCTTGGCTTCAGCAGCAAATGACCAACATCAAGCAGCTGGTTTATATTGATGCCTGTTGTGACTTCACTGTTAAATGTCCCACAGAGGCTGTTGTTTTAACACTTGGTTCCTGGCTGATAGTACTGTTCTGGGAGGCTGGGAGACCTTTAAAAGGTAAAGCCTTGATGGAAGAAGTGGGAATCAGATTACTGGGTATAGGTCTGGAGGTGTGTGTTTATTTATATATTTATTATCTGTGTGTGTGTGTGTGTGTGTGTGTGTGTGTGTGTGTGTGTGTGTGTGTGTGTGTGTCGTGGGGGTATGAACACTCCACAGCAAGCACAAAGAGGTAAGAGGACAATTTGCAAGAGTCAGGCTCTCTCCTTTCACTAGGTCGATCCTGAGCATAGAACTCCAGTTGTTAGGCTTGGGGACAAACACCTTGACCAGCTGAGCCATCCACCAGTTCTTGGAGCCCTGACCTACTTCCTGTTTTTCTCTCTCTACTTCCTGTTCTCTCTGCTTCCTGACTACTCATGAACATGACCAACTGGCCTCCCACTCCTGGCAACATGCCTTCTATCATGATGGAACAAGTCCCCTCAAACTGCTGAGAATAAGCCTTTTCTTATGTGCTTTAATTCCACAGAGAATTTTGTCACAGCAGTGAACAAAGTCACTAACCCAACTCTTGTGTGCTTAGTAACTCTCTGTTACCTATATTTTTTTCATTTACTGAGGAGAATCCATTTGCCTTGGCTGTTTAATCTTTGAAAAAAAAATGTCAGGCCGGGCGGTGGTGGCGCACGCCTTTAATCCCAGCACTCGGGAGGCAGAGCCAGGCGGATCTCTGTGAGTTCGAGGCCAGCCTGGTCTCCAAAGCGAGTTCCAGGAAAGGCGCAAAGCTACACAGAGAAACCCTGTCTCGAAAAACCAAAAAAAAAAAAAAAAAAAAAAAAAGAAAAAAAAAGTCACTAGAATGAGTCCATTTATGAAACAAAATTCTGTCGAGTAAAAATCATGAAAAAACTAGAAGACACTAAAATTTTCCACAGAGAAGTTACCAGCTGACCTTTAGCTAAGTAAAGGGCAATCAAAAAGTCCAGGAGAATGATATTTCTCACATGCTGGAGGTTGCCATGACCTCACAAAGGTGAGCTAGCCTAATTCGAGGCATTTGGGGTTAATGAATGCCTCATGGCACTCTATTGGCCTCACACTGAACCATGCCTTTCCGGCGTGAATTCAGTCACGTATGATTACACACGTACTTATGAAGTGTGTGACACAAGCTTGTGCGGTTCTTGCTCAATATTTCTGTGTGGTAGAGTCAGTTTCCTGCCCATGGCTTCAGCTCTTCACCAGGGTCAAGCACTTACCGTGACAATAGTATAGTGGTTTGGGAAGGTTTTGGTGGGATACATTGCTCTCATGTATTTGGAGTGAATTCCACATGTTTCTGTCAGAAAATACAGTAAGAGATTAGAGAGTCGTTTCTTTCTCAGAAATATTTTTGCATAACTAAATACCAACATGTTTCCAGAGAACTGAAAAGTGGGTTAAAGATGGAAAGAGGTTGAAATTCTGACCCCTAAACTTTGTCCATTACTTGAAAAAAAAAAAAAAAAAAAAAAAAAAGGCCATCTTTAGGAGACCAGTGGGCTCTCTTCTGGGAAGAGCCGGGAGGGTTTGCAAGGCCCTGTGGTTTCTGCTGGTGCAGCCCGCCTCTGCTTTGACACCACAGGTAATCCACCCACAAGTGAGTGTGACCGAGATACAACAAACGCCATCAGTGGACATCAAAGTTTGAACTTCCTATCATTTTATAGGCTGCAAGACTTTCTTCTTCTCTTTTAAATCACTTAAAAAGTTGTCGCCCGCTGGTGGTGGCGCACGCCTTTAATCTCGGCACTTGGAGGCAAGCGGATCTCTGTGAGTTCGAGGCTAACCTGGTCTACAAAGTGAGTTCCAGGACAGCCAGGGCTACACAGTGAAACCATGTCTTTGAACAGTCCCCACACACACAAAAAAAAAATTTTTTTAAGCCTATTCTTAGTATATGTCAGATCAAATGGAATAAAGCTGAGTGATCATAATTTAGCCCAGGAGACCCAGCTTGTTGACCTTTAAGATAAAAGCACCCTAAACTACGCGCTACTGGCATCGTTTTCTTTGGACTCCTCTCTTCATGTATCTGGTCATTATGGCAACCATTTCTACACAGTATTTAGCTCTCAGCTGACAGCTTCTATATTTAAAACAGTCAGCATAACAAAAATCACCAGACCTGTCTACACACCTGAAAAGGCATTTGAGGTATACAGCCACAAAAACCCTGGCCACCAAGTAATGTTTGCAAAATGAGTTCACTCTCCTGCTTATTGTTTGGAGTTCGCTTTCCATTTGCTCTATGGAGCTTCCTGGAAGCTGTTTTTCACAAAGTATGTCGTTAACTGTGCTCCCATTGTTGGTCCGTTTTCAATGTGAGCAGTAACCCCGCGAAAGGAGGTCATCACTGCTAGAGCACATGGCTATTTCCTTTGCGGCGGTGAAGCGCACAGAATGTTTCCATCCCAAGTGCCACGACCCCTCCTGAAAGCCAGCACTCCATTATAGATTCTCTTTAAGTTAAAGCACAAAGTGAAATTGGTTGATAGCCAAAATGTCACGTGCTCTGCAGCTGAAAACAATGTTCTTCCAAACGGCACGAGCTTGGTCTCCTTCCCAGCCTTTGTTTGGTGTTTTTTCAATAGGATCCAGAAGTTTCCCCCTTCAGAATCTCCTGGGGACCCGCCCATATTGAGTCCACTGTGTAGGGCCCTTGATGGGAAGAGGAAAGGTGGAGGTGTCGCCTCCTTAGGAAGTTATACATCAGGTGATCGGGAAGTTCTATGATAAAATGAGATATAGTCTACTTTAATCATTAAAAGAATGACACGGGAGGAAATTTTTATATAAGGAACAGAAATGTAGAATCAGTTCCTGTTTTGATTTCCTTAGAAAATGGGTGGGGCAACTCAAGTTTCTAAATGCTTATAGATACCGGCTATAAATGAACTGCAATTAAACAGTCACCACCCTGGTTATAATGTCCCAAACATCTATGGCCACCTTCAGACTCAGGCTACCACTCTATGTCATGTTTTATAACCAGGACACTAAAGGACATGCTACAGAAAGCATGACCTTCTAGAAGTGTTTCTTCTGAATCTAAATTGTGGCCCAATGGAATGCTTCTAAAAAGACATGATGGGTTGCTTCCACAGGGAAAAGAAGGCTATTAGGCCAAGGTTTTGCTTTGACTCTGTACTTTCTAATGTTGCTTAAAAATATTCATTGTGCACACAATTGACTTACAGAAAACATTTTCAGAGAAACAAAATTTTAGGGATGGGGAAATGGCTCAGTTAGCTGCAAGAGCATGAGGAACTGAGTTTGGACCTCCAGCACCCACATATAAAGCCAGGTATGGCCATGTGCACCATTACCCCCAAGTCTGGGGAGGCAGAGACAGGTAGATCCTTGGAAGTCACAGGCCACCTAGCCTTGGTGAACTGACCTGCTCCAGGTTCAGCTAGAAAACCTCTCTCAGAAATTAAGATGAAATTCGATTGGGAAAGATGCCTGATATTGACTTCTGACTTCTACATACACAAGCACACATTATGCATGCGTGTATACAAACACACAAGCGAGTGTACCATGCATAAGAAAGAAAAGAAAATTCCAAATAAAAATAATCCAAAAACGTAAACAGGATCATTTGCTATAACCAGATTTACAGCCTTTATGACTATAAGAAGAACAGAAAACTAAATGAGGAAAAGAACCAAGTCAAGGAATGTACAGATTGGAGCTTTAAAGCAGTCTTGATAAAATATGAATTATTTTTGTGGCATATCGGTATGCCACAAACTGATGATATACAAACAGCTCAGCAATATTTACAGACTCGAGATATGTACCTTCCATTTTTCACATATCTTGTACCCTCTGCAAAGACTAGTCAAATGGGTTAACCTATGTCCTATCCTGAACTCAGTGGACTAGGTAAGCTCTGTAGGGTGTTGATCTCTCAGAGGTTCCAAGTACGTGTCTAAGCCCACAGAGCACGGGGAGAAGAAAGGATTAAAGAGGGAGTAGTATTGAGAACTTAAAAGAGTAGGAAGCCCTGTTCCTCTTCATCACACCACAGGCATAGCCCTTCAGTAGCAACTGAATCAATCCTCTGGGTGAGAACTCCAGGATCCTCTTCAGAGGCTCTCCAGAAACCAAAGAGAACAGGAAGGATTGAGCTAACATGTGCACATTCACCCCAGTTCCCCACTCTGCCTTAGCCCAGAGTGACTAAGGAGAGCACCCTTGCTGGAACCTCCCCCTGGAGTGTTTCTAATCATGTATCTCTTTCCTCAAAGGAATAGCTTCTGTTTTGCCCCCTGTCAGAGTTACTTTTCCTGACACTGAAATAAAATCCCCAACAAAGGCAGCTTAAGGAAAAGGGGGTTCACTTCAGCTCACAGTCCTTTGTTGTGGGAAGTTCAAACCAGCAAGAGCTTGAGGTGGCTGGTCTCATTGTATCCAAAGTTGATAAACCGAGAGCAGTGAATACTTGTGCTTTGGCTCGGTTTGTTATTGTTGTTGTTGTTTGGTTGGTTTGGTTAGGTTTTTGGTTTTTGGTTTTGTTTTGTTTTTTATTTTCTTTTTTTTATTTTTTTATTATTATTTTTTATTTTCTTTTCATGCTTCAGTCCACCATTCTATCTCAGAGAATGGAACTGCCCCTTTTGTATAGGTCTTCCTACATCCGTTCACCTGGTCAAGAAAATCCCCACAAGTATGCCTGAAGACCCATCTCCCAGATGGTTCTAAATCTCATCAAGATGGCAACGGAGATTAATTGTCAGAACCTGCCTTTGTAGCGCTAATAGGAACCAGTCTGCTTGCCTGGAAGCCAATGAGATCAAAGATAATGGATGCATCGAGAATAACAATTAGCCAGCTGCCTCTCCCTTATCACAAGGAAAACAGGCAAAGATTCCAGGATTCCAACTTATTTTTCTGGGGTCACAGAGAGTTAGAGGAATGCCTGATGATGACAAAATTGTATTTTGGTCTTGCTTGTTTTGATGAGATCTGGTATAAATTTGATATTTGCGCATCCCCTAAGAACAAAGAAATAAGTTGAACCTAACGAGGGTTTGAAAGGCCTCTAGCTGTATGATCAGGCTAATTGGTAAGTTTCTCTTATACAAGTTCAATAGACTGTGACTAAAAGAAGTGACTGTCTTGTCTAATTATAGACATGAATAGAGTCTATAATTAGTAAATAAAAACAATAAGGAAATAAGTTCAAAACAAAGGAACAAGACAAATTTTCAGAAGCCGACCTTAATGAAGCAGCAAAGTAAGATTTGTCTAACAAATAGCTACTGCAAGGATACTCAGTATTGATACATGAACAAAACCAGAATTTCATAAAAGACGTAGACAGTATTCAAATTTACCAAAGAATGCCATAACTTCACTGAAAACTTCACTAGAGGACCACCGATTCAGACTAGATCAAGAAGAAATGGCCAGAAAACTCAAGGATTTCACTGAAAATTATGCATACAGAGAACAAAATTTAAAAGTAATGACAAAGAGAATATAAAGACAAAGTGTCTTATAATACACCATTAAGAGGACCAATATACATACCATGGGATTTGCAGAAGAGGAAGAGAAAGAGAAGGGGCTAAAAGGTTTATTCAAAGAAATAAAGGCTGACACACTCAGATCTGGGAAAGAGGATATACATTCAGTTCCAGAACACCTACAGAAACCCAGAGGACAGGAACCTAAAAGACCATACCAACATGCATTACAAATTGACAGCATCAGAAGAAAAGTGACTTAGCACTCCCAGGGAACCTCTGTAGGTCTGTAAGTAGTTTTTTTTTTTTTTTTTTTTTTCCCAAAAGAGAATCAGAAGTGAGGAGAATAATGAATTCAAAGTGCTAAAGGAAAAAGAGTAAAGCCCTACCAAATAAGAGCAAGATAAAGAAAAGAAGTGAGAGAAGGAAGAAAGAAAGGAGAGAGAGAAGGAGGGAGGGAGAAGGAGAGAGAGAGAGAGAGAGAGAGAGAGAGAGAGAGAGAGAGAGAGAAACAGGTTTCAGGACAGAACTGAGTTCATTAGCACTAGACTTGCCTTGAAAAGGATGCTGAGATGAAATCACATTAGAAGGTAAGAAAGCATGAGCAGAGGTAAACATACAGACAAATACAGAATATATTAATTCTATGCAAGGAGTAGGTAAGTCACATTTAATTCCCACATAAAAGGTAAAACACAAAATATTATAATAATTGTAACTAAATGGTAAGATGATGGATAGACATTATGCACAGGTATAAATTGTGACATAAATTGTATGTTAAGGGAAAAGTATGGAGTTTCGCACATAATTAAGTTTGTTATTGTGAAATAAGTGGTTGTAATAGGATTTAAAAAATGTGTAAATTGCCATGGTAACCACAAAGAAAATCTGTACAGAAATTATACAAAACAAAATAAAAAAAATCAAAGCAGATTTTAAAGATTAAGAAAAGAGGAAAAAAGGATCAGAAGAACTAACAATGTCAGGCCGAAAGCAATGGGTAAATGGAAACAAGGAATCTTTCCATATCAGTAATTATATGAAATGTATACACCCAATAAAAGATGGAGAGTAGCTGACTATATTAAAAAACAAACAAACAAGTGTATGTTAACTAGGAAACTCAGTTTGATTTAAGAGCACGGACAGTATGGAAAAAGCTACCAAATTGTGCACCAGCATATACACAATTTGCTGTGTAAAATGAGTGCCTTTTAGAGGTCCTCTGTAAACTCCGTGCTCACAGACAACACTGTCTCGTACACTTGGGCTGGTAGCTCTAGAGCCAAGTGTTCTTATCAAAATGCAGCAGAAGGCAGAGGGCAAATGACCTGCTGCAGAGAACTGAAGGGACCTACTGTTCATAAATGCCAGCCTTGCCAGCTTGAATCCCCCCAAAAAATTCAACAAAAGGAACCTGCTGGATTTTTACTGTCTACTAGATACTTGTAGTCTTATTTGAGCCTCAGTTTCCCACCTAACTTTCCAGAATGGCAGCTTCCAACCCAAGCCAGATCCATTCCATCTCATTGGAAAAGTCCCAGGTCTTGTCTCTAGCCATTCTGTGTCTACAGCCTTTCAAGCTAATCTGAAATAATGCCATAAGCCCGTCACAGTATGAGTCTGGGAGCCATATCCTCATCCACTTAGTAGTTATTGATATGACTCACTGCTGTGCGGTTTGAGTTGATGCTCAATTTCTACAAGCATTGTAGTCCAACCTCAGCAGCTTGATGAAATGCTAGGGAGGGGCGTTAGGGCTTCCTTAAGAGAGATGCCTACTTCACCTCCAGGCTACCATAATGTTGACCCTATTTCATAATATCTGCTCTTAATCCATGGATTAGTTAGCTTTGTGTCAGTCTAACCATAACCTGGATAAGCAACAAGAAAAGCAGGATTTAGTCTGACTTCTTATGTGTCCAGAGGATTCAGTGTTCAGAACGCACAAGAATGTGTACTGAGGAAATTCTCTTTCTCCTGTCAGGCAGGAAGTGGCAAGGGAGAGGCAAGAAGAAGCCAGGAACAATACTCCAAGGACCTGCTGACTTAATTCTTCCAGCTAGGCTCCAAACTTTTTGCAAAAGTTTCCAAACATCTTGCAATAAAGCCACCAGCTAAGACCCACGTATTTAAAACACCAGCCTTTGGGGGAGGGGCATTTCAGATCCAAACCATAATAATACTCCAGTTCCCTAGAAACTAACAAGGAGGTAGCTTCATTGGCAGACTTAAGAAGTAAGATCTTGATGCATTGGCTATCAAGATGGACTAAATACATGACTAAATGTATTCTTTAAAGCAGAAACCAGAAAGCTCTGGTTGAAATATTTGTTAATGCCATTTCCAGTTCTCAGTGGGGTGAGAAAGTCAACTAACTCCACTTGAAGACAGATTCAGTTCAGCCTTCTATTAAATTCCCTTTTGAAGACAGGATTTCATATCCATGTTACCAAATAAATTTAGAGAATGAGGTAAAAACTTCGAGGTGTCGGTTAACTTCCCAGACCCTGGTAGCTCTGCACTTGGGAAATTCTCAGTCTCTTCGCCAAAGATCTGTCTGAATGAGGAGACGCTGAAGGCATTGGGCAGCTGTGTTGCAGAGAGAAGCAGGCTGCCTTCCCAGGTCATCTTGACATGAGACTAACTGAAGAAGTCATCAGATCTTGGCTTTTCATTTTACTAGCAAGGAAACTGAGGCTCAGAAAATGCAATCCCCTTACTCGGGCTTAAAGAACCATTTCCTAATAATTCGAAGAAAAATCAAAACAAGAAACCAATCAAATTGTGACTGTCTTTGAGAATTTTGGAGATAATAGAGAGTCTGGGGGAAAAGAAATGAAAGACCGGAATTGCAGAGTAGTGGATGCTATGAGCCCCGGAGTTTGCTCTCAGGCTGTGACCTCGGGCATTCAGATTTTACTTATTATTATTATGTTGAATTTCATGAAGGCCAAGTACCCTAACTCAGAAGCATAGTGCTGTGATAATAAAAACTGTTTGTATCATAACTTGAAACCACAGTGAGCTGACAGCAATCCTACCTGCTAGGAGAAGACCATCTTACAGAGAAACAAACCAGGGCTGCAAGGAAGAAGTGAAGCTGCCTGAGGTCTCTTAGCAGCGAGTGGAGGAGCTGGTTCCTAGGCAATCCAATACCAGAAGTGGAGACGGAGCCTGAACATGGGAGGCTCTAGTGGAGTATTAGTAGATGCCAGATCTACCCAGCAACCCAGGCTCCTTCAAGCTCTTGTCTTCCCGAGTCACAGCCACCTTGCTGAGACTCAGAACCCAGTTCTGACAAATGCCACGTTTGAGTTGGTACACATAATGGATTTCCATAGTTCAGAAGTTACCTTCAAACATGGATCACACCAAAATAAACAAAATGCTGAGCGTGCTACTTCAGAAAAAGACAAGGAGAACTAACTAACAAGTAGGAAAATCTTTCCCTAGTGAAAATAGATAAACCAGGAGGCTAAATCATTGAGATCTTGAGAGGACCGGGAGCTAAGCCAAACCACCAAAGCTATCAGAGGAAAAGTTCTCCTTCAGTGACAAGTTGAGTGCTTTTCTTTGTCATTTGCACTCAGTCGGCTGTCAGGACTTACTCAGTTTGTTGATATTCGGCATGAGAGTACTCCACGTT
This sequence comes from Peromyscus californicus insignis, assembly GCF_007827085.1. Lineage (NCBI taxonomy): Eukaryota > Metazoa > Chordata > Mammalia > Rodentia > Cricetidae > Peromyscus > Peromyscus californicus. Next base: position 32,310,294 of record NW_026294525.1, read on the forward strand.
TGTAAATACTCAGCTCTAAAGCCGTCCATGGAAAACAAGATAACCGGCGGCAGGTCAAACCTGAAAAATGGAAATCAGAAACTTTATCCGTGACCTTGGCACTACTTAACCATTCTCTACATTAGAAAAACACTTAATAAATAAATAAGAAAATGGTTCTGGGTCAAGCAACGGTCTCTGAATTTCAACCACCTTTTGGACAGTCCCCTGACATGAATTTGGTAACTAGTTCATGATGTGTTTCTTACTCTAAAGCTTCATTTTTTGACTTTGTGCTCATATCTTAGGATATTAACATGTATCCACAAATTTTAAAGCGCTTTTAGACCTGTATTTAATATAAAATGATTAACAGCAATTTGGCAGTTACAGCCATAAACTGTATTTTTAAAATTTGTTATTTATCTTCACTTGTTGACTTTGGCTTGCATGATATACATGGTCATGTGTGACAGATGCATACTTTCATGAACTTTTACTAGTCAAACTCTGCCATGTAACCATCACTGATCAAGAAACAGAACATGAATAATACCGCAGAAGCTGCCCAGATTCCTTCCTCATTCCTGACCTCAGCAAACCCCATCTCCAACCAGGATGAGCAGTATCTTGACTTTTAGGAACAATTGTTCCTACTTCGATACTAAATTTATATATAAATTGAATCACATAGTATATATTGTGGGGACTATACTATCTTTTGCTTGGCATTCAATCATATTTGAAATTAATCTATCTTGTGGCTTAAAATTATGTCATCCCTTGTAACATTTGCTTAGTTTCTGGTGCATGAATGAATCACAACTCATTCTTCCCTCTGTTGACAAGCATTTGGGTATTTTTCAAAGTGGGTTTGTCACGAATAGCAACTATGAACACAGTAGATTTGTTTTTCATTACAGTGCTTGAAAAGTGGATATGATGCCAGGCATGGTGGTACATGCCTTTAATCCCAGAACTTGGGAGGCAAAAGCAGGGGGATCTCAGAGTTCAAGGCCAGCCTATAAAGTGAGTTCCAGTATAGAAGAGAAATCCTGCTGGAGAGATGGCTCAGAGGTTAAGAGGACTGGCTGTTCTTCCAGAGGTCTGAGTTCAATTCCCAGCAACCACATGGTGGCTCATAACCATCTATAGTGAGATCTGGTGCCCTCTTCTGGCCTATAGGCACATGTGCAGGCAGGACACTGTATACATAATAAATAAATCTTTAAGGGAGGGGGGGGGCGCGGGGGCGCACGCCTTTAATCCCAGCACTCGGGAGGCAGAGCCAGGCAGATCTCTGTGAGTTCAAGGCCAGCCTGGGCTACCAAGTGAGTTCCAGGAAAGGTGCAAAGCTACACAGAGAAACCCTGTCTCGGAAAAAAAAAAAAAAAAAAAAAAAAAGAAGAAGAGAAATCCTGTCTTAAACAAAACAAAACAAACAAACAAAAAGACTAAATAAACAAAAAAGAGAAAAATGAGTATGGAAAAGCAATCTTCACCTCTGTGCTAAAGCAGTTATATATTCCATTGGTTTTAACAAAAACATACTTTTTAGAGAAATTTGGTGAGAGTAAATCCTTAAAATTCTAATAAATTACCCAAATATGACTGAAAACAAAAGCCTGGATGTTGGTGCTAGGTAAAATAACAAAATGGCTTCCATTTCTTCAATATGACCGAGTAAAGCTGAAAAAGTTACCAGTATGGCCATCGCTTTCATAGTGTAGAAGACACCATGAAGGGGATCTAGAAAACGAGTTTGTTTGGTTGCTTAGAATATTTATTTTTTTTTATTTATTGCAGAATAATCAATAGATTTTTGAGTAAGACATTGTGCTGGATGGTGAGTGTAAAGGCGTAATGGAGCCATAGGAAATGAAATCGAGAGGTAGCTTGCCATGGCCAAGGGCTGATTCTCAGTAGAGTCAAGCACACAGAAGAATACCAGGTTAAGTCTCCACAAGGTAAGAATAGGCTTTCTAGGAAGTGTGCCTGCTAACAGATCAATAGAAATTACACAACATGCCGGGCGGTGGTGGCGCACGCCTTTAATCCCAGCACTCGGGAGGCAGAGGCAGGCAGATCTCTGTGAGTTTGAGGCCAGCCTGGTCTACAGAGCGAGATCCAGGAAAGGCGCAAAGCTACACAGAGAAACCCTGTCTCGAAAAACCAAAAAAAAAAACAAAAGAAATTACACAAGAGAATGGGTCTAATGTCCAAACAGGGCAGTGCCCTGCACACGGGCCCAGAGAGAGCTGATACCTACAAACACATGTTTGAGTCTCAAAAACAATGTACTAAGCCAGAAGAACCAAATATGAGAGGATATACAGCAAGATTCCATACAGCATGACTCCATTGATGAGAAAGTTTAAATAGATCAGGCCTGACTGGGGAAAGAACTCAGAAGCCTTTAGAGAGCAGAGACTGGGAAGGGACATGAGGCATCTTATTGGGGTGGTGAAACTATTCTGTGTCATATAAGTGTTCTGACTGCTCATTACTGAGGCTTGTGAGTTTCCAAGTTTTATTGTACCATACGCTTAAAATAGTCGCATATATGAAGCATATCTTGATTTATAAATAAAAATGAAAAAACTGGGACCCTTTGAACTTCAATATGCAGAAAATATATTTTAAAAAAAAGGTGTTGGTGGTGCAGACCTTTAATCCCAGCAATCGGGGACACAGGCAGGCGGATCTCTCTGAGTTCAAAGCCAGCCTGGTCTACAGAGTGAGTTCCAGGACAGCCAGGGCTACACAGAGGAAACCCTGTCTTGAAAAACAAACAAACAAGCAAAAATAGGGGCTGGAGAGGTGACTCAGCAGTTAAGAGTGCATACTACCCTTCAGAGGGTCTGCATCCAGCTTCCCACATCCACATCAGATGATTGACAAGTAATTGCAGCTGCAGGAAATCCAATATCATCCTCCTGCACTCACACACATGCACCTGCTGCACACGGACACACACTCACCCACGTGATTACAAATTAAAAATAATTTTTTGTTTGTTTTTTTTGTTGTTTTGTTTTGTTTTTGTTTTTGTTTTTGTTTTGAGACAGGATTTCTCTGTGTAGCTTTTTGGTGCCTGTCTTGGAACTCACTTTGTAGACCAGGCTGGCCTCGAACTCACAGAGATCCACCTGCCTCTGCCTCCCGAGTGCTGGGATAAAAGGTATGCACCACCACCGCCAGGCCTAAAAATAAATATTTTCTAAAAATTAAATGGTGTGGTGCAACTTATATTAGAAAATATCCGGACAGCTGTGGGCGCTGGGCACCAAACCTGGGTGTTCTAAAAGGGCAGTGAGCAATATTGACCACTGAGCCATCTCTCCAGTCCCCACGTTGTTAGTATCCAGCTTCAGGGATAAAGCTCAGAGAAGTGCCTGGTGGAAAACCCCACGGGGCAAAACCAGTACTCAAGCTTTGTCGTACATCCTTGCTGTTTTTCTAGAGGCTGCTGAAGAGGGCTGGTGAATCTAAGGATTGGCACAAGCCAAATAGCGTGACATAGAGCCAGACATGTTATCTCTCAACGAGGGTTTCTCCTAAATTTAATCATGAGAAGGAAGAAGAGGTGGGGGATTAATCAGAGTTAACGGCCAAAGCAAAAGGATGATTTGTCCTTCTGAATGTAGGGGAAGGGGTTGCTATGTTGGTAGATGGACATGCTGTGTCTATCAAATGGTCTTCTAAATTGCTACGTTTATGTTGTTTATAGATCAGCACTGTAATCAGTTTTGGTCAGAGAACCATCTTTCTGCAGCGGTCAGCAGTTCACTCAGAGACTTGTAACTGGTCAAAGTGCTGAGAATAAATTTATCAATGCTTAGTCACAAATGAGATAGATGTCTACGTCACCCACTCCAAGGCTCGGGGAACATTGTGAAAAAGGGGACAGATAGGAGGATATAAAAGCCAGATGAAGGTGCCTGTGTGTGTGTGTGTGTGTGTATATAATACTGACTTCTAGACATGACTGTTGCATGACAGCAGCCATGATTACCTTCACAAAATCCCCATATGACTGGGCCTATCAACACCCTGGAATGGAAGGGGAGGGGCTCACAGGACCTCATTCCTTCCCTGAGGATATATGCAGATAATGGTTGATGGGGAAGGAGAGAAATTTTTCTTGAGTGATGTAGCCAGGAGTGAGGGGCTCTTGTAAACCAACTCCCACCCACACCCTTACAAACATCCACAATCAAACTCACTGGGTCACCAACAGACACACAAAAGCACTGTGAGTGGGTTTTGGGAGGTGCGAGTTGGGAAGAACAAAGAGATTAACAGGCGTGAAGGAGACAAGAGGGGGTGAACACTGAGGGGGACCCTGCAGGTGTCCAGGCAGGGACGCAAACCTCAAAGAGGGGAGAATGAAAACTCACTTCAGACTTGGGGAGTCTGATGCCGGGGGAGTTCGATGCCAGGCAGTTCACTGTCAGCATATTTAAAACACAGTACAATTTGGGGAAAAAAAAGTTTCCAGGCAACAATGAGTCCAATTCCAGGTACACAATAAACTTAAGCTGTAAGTACGTAGCAGAAACTCCTTTACAAAGTACATGTGATCATGGCAGGAGGAGGGAATTCTGTAACTAAAGGGCCTAGAGTCTAGTGTGGTCTCTTACTGACAGCATAGAGGTCATCATAAAGAACACGTAATAGCTCTCCTAAGAATGGGTTCTATTAACTGGGAGTTAGGGAGGGATAGGGGCCCCTTTGTGTTTAATGTTCCTGGTTTCACCAGTGATCTGGGGGCGCAACCTTTGTGGAACCCACAGAACACAATCCAAATATGCTATGTACATGTATGAAAACGTCAAAGTGGAATCCGTTATTGTGGACGATTGACATATTTAATAAATATTTCTATTGACCTAACTTAGATCCTATCCCTGTCTCCTTCATGTTTCTCTGTTGTTTGTGTGCATATGAATTAAAAATGTCCTGCTCTCTTCTCCGGGCCGGTGAAGCCTTTCAAACTTCTATCTAATTTTTCTGTTAAAAGTTGTGGCTTCTTATCCAAGAACCTGGTCTTTTCAGGCTCATATACATCAACTCAGATCATTTATTTCCGAGATCTCTGTCTCAAGAGCTTGTGATTTTATGTATTTTTTTTTAAGATTTATTTATTTATTATGTGTAGTGTTCTGTCTGCACATATCCCTTCAGGCCAGAAGAAGGCGCCAGATCTCATTACAGATGGTTGTGAGCCACCACGTGGTTGCTGAGAATTGAACTCAGGACCTTTGGAAGAGCAAGCAGTGCTCTTAACCTCTGAGCCATCTCTCCAGCCCGAGCTTGTGATTTTATATGATACAGTTTTTTAAAGAAAGACAGCATTCCTCTATGCTGCTCCAACTGGCTTCCAATTCCTTGGCTCAAGTGATCCTCCTGCCTCAGTTTCTCTAGTAACTGGGACTTCTGGTGCTGGCATACAACCATGCCAGGTTCCCTACATAAATTTTTTTCATGAAATGACGCAATTTTAAAATGCTGATTCTTCATAAAGCCAGATATTCCTTTCATCTTTTGCCCCCCCCACTGCCATCCCTAACTGCTGAGCCCAGAAAAGTGAGGGCCGGGGACAGAGGAGGGAAGGGAAGTTCACCCTGAGGGGGAGGTGACAAGGGGCATGTCTTTAGGCATCACCAAAGTCCTGGGAGCAATGGCTCTTCCCATGGGAAGAGAGGCATGATGGGTAGACATCACTTGACAAAGGTCCTCCTGTCACTGTGAGCCTTTCTTCCCATGATTCCCTTTCCCTACCCTCATTTGGAAGATACTTTGATTGTAAGGATGTTAATTGACCGAAAACAGTCCTGTCAGGAGTCAATTTAGTCTGAATTCCAATCTTGCCCATAGGACGCTGGGAATGTGGGTATATGCCAACAAATAGGCTTAAGTTATTGTGAGGCATGAATATAATTACACACAAAAGTAATTTGTCAACAGCAGAGCAAATAAATGTCTCTTGAGTGTGAATCCACAAGGAGTCCAAACTTCTGTTAACGATTATATTGTGAGAGGGGAGTGTGGAAATTCTACTTGGCCTCTCCCTGTGGCTTCATGTGCCCGTTAGTTACGAAAGGGTGGTGAAGTCTCATGCCATTCCTGCTTACCCTTCTGGACACTGGAACTCCTGGGATGTGGCACAGGCGTCTGTCACCCATGGGGTCTCTCCTGCAAAGCAGATGGCACTGTTTAAGGCATCGGCGCCACACACAAACAGAAAGACGCAGGGATTTGCGGGGTGTGTCTTCTCCGGCTGTTTAACTGTTATCACTCGGATGACTAACTTCTTCCAGGACACAGTATGCGCTATCTCATGTGGCAACGGGGGCCATGGCCTCTAAAGACTGGAGATCAGTGATCTACACTGCTAGGTGCCAGGAAGGGAAGCCACTCCATCCAGAAAAGCAAAGGAGGGTCCTTAAGTGGAAAGAGTATTTCTTCCCTGATGGGTTTGTTTTTCTCACACCATACCTGAAGGATATTTTCACAATGGCCGTAATAATAATAATAATAATAATAATAATAATAATAATAGATTTAATAAATACTGACACAAAACCTAAAGAAAAGAGGAAGAAAACCATGAAGAAAAGAAGTACCTAACTGGAATGGTTGGTCTCAGATGGAAAAAACTGAAAAATCTTAACAACAAAAGTTTGCTGCATGAATGTTTCCCTTTATAGAACATTCCAGCTAACGAACAAAACAGAAATGAGAGAAGACCCATGTGACGATGTGCAACTCCTCATGACATCTACCACAGAAGATACAAGTCCACATAATGTACAAACTGTAGATAAATACCAGAGTTTCCACAGTGCTCTAGCTCTAATTACTAAATTTCTGGAAATATATGGAGTGATAAATGACATAAGCACCAAGCATTATTAGCAAAACCTAGACTAGGAAAATCTTTAGAACAAATGACCTCATTTCTCTAGTATATAAAATGTTAGAGGCTCAAAAAAGAGGAAGCGTAGTTTTGTTTTGTTTTTTATAAAACTTGAAATATATCAGTCACTTGCAAAAGCAAGCACCTATTTGAATTTTACATCAAAATTTTAAAACACTATTATGAAACAAAGAGTAAATTTTGAACATAGATTAGCTATTTGATGAATAGAAGCAATTATATTTATAGGTAATGTTATAATGTTATTAAATCTTTATCTTTTTTAGACATGTAATGAAAATATTCCAGAGCGGTGATGCTAATACCAGCTTTGAAATAATCTAAACTTTTGAGAGGGAGAAATAGACAGAGGAAGACAGACAGAGATGGCAAAAAAATGATGTGTATCCTTTGGTTTTAAAAAATTAAAATAAAGGAAATACAAGGCTGGAGAGATGGCTCAGCAGTTAAAAGCACTAGCTGCTCTTGCAGAGGACCAGACTTCAATTCCCAGACACACATGGAGGTTCACACCATCTTTAACTTGGGTCTCAGAAGATCTAACATCTTCTGTATTCCACCAAAAACAGGCACAGACTTGGTATACAGACGTACATGAGGAAAACATTCATACACATAAAACTTTAAAAAGAAAAAGAAAAGGGAATACAAGATTTGGAGATATGCAGACCATGGTGCTAGACTCCATGCTAATATCACACTGGAAATCATCTAAAAGACTAGTCCATGCATCACTCAGCTACCTAGATAAATATGAATCTTTACCTGGGTTATTCCTTTAACAACTCATAGTAACAATTAACTAGTAGAAAACAAGTAAAAATATATGGTGATGAATTCTTACATAATAGCAAATAAATACCATATTGTCCTGTAATAGGACAAGTAATTGCAACCCCGCCAGAGGCTACAAGTTCAGTGACTGTATTTCAGTGTTCTTTCTATCCTTTGCATGGTCTTCTTTCTGAAGCAGGTTTAAAATTCAGTTGCTTATCTTGCTGAGTTACCAAACTTTTCCTTGCTCACTCTGCATTTATCTGCAAGTCATGCTACCGTTATAAAAATTATGCTTTGTCAGCATGAGATGGGATTGGCCATGAAATGGTAAGTGCTGAAGATAGGTGGTGGACAGACATGAGGAAAAAAACACCAGAAGCCTCTCTCTACCTCTGCTTGATAGAAATTAACCTGCTGGGCGGTGGTGGCGCATGCCTTTAATCTCAGCACTCAGGAGGCAGAGGCAGGCGGATCTCTGTGAGTTCAAGGTCAGCCTGGTCTACAGAGTGAGTTCCAGTACAGGTTCTAAAGCTACACAGAAAAACCCTGTCTCAAAAAAAAAACAACAACAACAACAAATTAACTGTAGTTTTTAAAGTTTTCTAAATTTGCCAAAATATAAAAGCCATGAGCAGGTTCTTGCTCCAAAATGATTCTGATTCTCTTCAAACTACTCTCTGAAGCTGTTTATTTAAATCTAAAGGAAATTATGACTTTAGAGTGAGAAAGCACTAAATTTAATTTGAAAATCAACAGGCAATTAGCCCTACCAGACTAATGAATGTGTATAAGACTAAACTCGCGCACTGCTTATAACAAGCTTGTCTCCCATAAAAGTCAAGGAACTCGGATGAAAATTTTACATGATCTCAGCACAAAGTCTGCAGATAAAATATTAAAATTACAAAACTGGGACAAGAGAAGGGAGACTGTAAGGACAAGAAAAATTACATTTAGTGAAGCTAGAAAACTAGGCCAACCAGAAACCCTACTTGCTTTTTCAAATACTCAGAAAAAAAAATTTATGACTCAATATTCACTACTAAGTATTTGAAAACTGTTACCATTTCAAGTAATTTTCCAGTAAGCCTGGTTTTGATTATTTTTAATTATTTCTCATATAAAATGACTCATATATCAATACAAAACATACTTTCTATTCTTGACTAGAGTGAGTAATGTTTCTAAGACCGTTAAGAATCACCCAAATGTAACTGTTGCCTTGTTTGCTGACCTTAACCTTGATATCCTCCCCATGCTAATTCCCTGCCGGGTTCCACCCTCCTGAATGCTTAAGGGAAGTTCCTTGTCTGTGTATCCCGCATAATGGGCGTTAACAGCTTAGATGCAAGATTGTAAAACATTGATAGCGAACTTCTGCCCTCCTAGGTTCTCCCATTGTGCTGTTAGCCTGTATTTAAGACCTCCTCCCTCCTTCAATAAACGGCATTCGGCATTTAAAAAAAAAAAAAAAAGAATCACCCAAATGAAGGATAAAATGGTAATGTGCTAGAAGGGAGTCCCAAGGCTCACATCCATATTGTACAGTCATGGAAAAGCCATAAATAAGGAATTAAGCAAGGGCCCAGGGCATGCCTCCATCCCCTGTGTTAAAAGTGGAGCAGTTGCAAACACATCCTACTTGCGGAGAAACAGAATATGGCTCTTGGAACCTGCCTTGCCCTGGTAGTCACGGCTGACCAGTAAGCTCAGACATGGGCCAGTAGGGACTGAACACTCTACCTGTTGAAATTCTTTGTTTGCACAACAGATCTAGATGGGAACTTCTCTGGAAGCATTCTTTTTCCTGTTTTGCAAGTTGTCAGAGCTATATATCTTATCTAGGTTGAAGAGTTGTCCTACTTTAAAAACCAAAGAAGCCTTGCCTGGAAGTCTCTTGGTCTGGGCTTGTGTGTTAGTTTCTCTGTCTGTTGTTGTCGTCAAACATGGCGGCCGAGACAACATATAGAAGAAAGAGATGATTTGAACTTAGTTCCAGAGGGATATGGATTTGCTGTGACAGGGAGGTTTAGACCCGGGTGGTACAGAGGACAGAGCCAAAAGCTGAGCGCTCATATCCTTAACAAAAATACAAAGGAGGAGAAGAAAACCGGAAGTGATAGGGGGACTGTAGCTCTGAAAGTCCACCCACAGCGACACACTTCCTCCAGCAAGGCCATACCGCCTGAGCCTCCCCAAATCGCACCACCAACTGGGGGACCAAACATTCAAATTCCTGAGACTATGGCGGACATCTCTCATTCAAACCGCCGTAGCTCCTTTCTACCATTTCTAGAGTATAGCACCCAGCTCTACCAACATTTCCACTCTAATTTCTGTCTCTTGCTTCAAAACCTAGAATTCAACTTAATTTCTCTATTTTGTTTAAAAACATTAAGTCAGTAGAGTGTAGAATCACAGGAACAGGATCTTCAGTGTGAATAAGTTAATGACTGTGTGATGTGCAATTTTCATAATGCATCGGGTGTTCTGAAGCATTAGCTTCCAACAATTTCAAATCTCTATGAAGTGAGCTGGAATGGCCAGGAGCCAGATTCTTGCACTAGGATCTTGTATTGGTAAAAATTCCCTAAGGGCTCTTAGTCTTTAGATCACTCAGGACACGGATCATTCGACATTTGGTTGATAGCTCTGTTATGTAGCCTTCTCAGCACACTTTAATTATGGAATCTGCCATCCAGTGTCTCAAACCACAAGTAAACACGGCATGGTCGCTGGACTGGAAACACCTTGCTGTTACATGATAATAAGGCTATGAGCTCTTTTATCTGTCTATGAAATAGACTTCCTTTCTAAACCCCATTTCATCTCACAGTAAACACATTCCATCTTTTCCTGTACACAGAGTAATAGCTAAATTCTCTCTATCTCTCTGTCTCTCTGTCTCTCTCCTTAAAAATCTTTGTAGCTCAGGATAGCCCTGAGAAACTGAGCTCCGGTGAACCCACAGAGGCAAACGCACCAATACCCTCTGCTTACCCTGACAAACAGTCTTGTAGTCGGCACAGCAGTCCTTCTTCTGCAAACAGTCATCTGCACAGGAGCAGAGGCTCATCTCCAGTCTGCTCTCCCCACAACGAAACGAATTGCACGTCCATATTTGAGCTGGAAAAGCACTCAAGTCAGTTCAGAGCAGTTACGTGCACCAAACAAAGACTGCAAATGTCATGCATTCTTCTCGGTGTCATTACAACACAGTCAAACTCCTGATTTACCCGCTTTAATAAATGAAAATACATCATACAAAACAAAAAAGACGCCATGACTCCACTTTCCTTGCTTGGGTAGCAGACCGAAGTGAAGCTTCACTGGTTGAACTTGGGCCCTGAGTTTGCAGATGTTCTATCTAGACCCTGGTCCTATTCCCACTCAACTGCAGGAATTGCAAATGGTGAAGCATCATGAGCACTGATGCAATATGAGTGTACCCAAGAGCAGCCTTGCCCAGCCTTGTCTAAGGACAGCCAATAAAGAAAAGAAAGCGGTGACAGAAGTAATAAGGAGCATCCTACAGTTCCGTGGAAACCCAGGTCATTGCGTGCCATCTCACTTTCTGTACAGTCACACTTTAACTGCGGTCTAAGTGCAAGCTTCTGTGTTTTGCACTGAGGAGGGGAAATGACAATAACCTGGTGCAGACACCCAGAAAAGATGCTGTGGGTTGAACTGTGCAGTCTTAAGAGGAGACAATGAAGGCCTAATCCCCATTATATGTGAATAGTATCTTACTTGGAAATGCGTGCAAATCATTTGCAAAGAATCAGGTAAAGTGAAGTCAGTGTGGCAATCCTCAAGGTCGGTATGGTAATCCTCAGCGCAATGGCTGGCCTTTTTCTCTCCCTTTTCTCTCCTCCTCTCCCTCTTTCTGCTTTGTTGCTGTTTTCTTTTAATAACCCTTCGCTCTAGAGCCCCACCTGACCTCGTCTTCCCAGCCCCTCTTGCTTGGCCTCCTGAGTACTGAGATTAAAGGCATGGACCACCATGCCCTGATTTGGTTTACTTATAAATCTGGGGCAAGTTGGAAACAAGGACACACAGAGGAAGGCTATGTGAAGAGATGCAGATCATGCGACAGTGACAGCAGAAGTTGAAGCGGTGGTACTGTCAGTCAAAGAACATCAAAGCTTGCCAATGACCAACCAGACCCTAGAAAAGAGGAACCAAACTCTTCTCCCTCACAGACAATGCTACCAACACCTAGATCTCCGATTTCTCACCTCCAGACTCCAGAGAAAGGACTTCAGTTTTGTAAGCTACCTAGACTCTGGTGCTTTGTTATGGTAACCCGGGAAGCAAACACATGGTGGAAGGTTGTGATGCCTGAATGAGGGCAGCCCAACTAATACGCTAATCAACAGATTGTCAAGATACATACTTGACTTCACACAGGTGTCTTCGAAGTCCCAGCAGCAGTCCCCTCGGCCCGTACATCCCGAGTCACACCGGCAGCCCTCCAGTCCTCTGTGCGATGAGTCAAAGCATTTTTTTCTGCAGCTGCCTGTCAAATGAAAGGCAGAGGATAGCAACCTTGAGCAGTTAGCCAGGGTTTCATCCCTAGGCGGTGAGCACACATAGATGTCCTTAGCACAGGCTGAGACTAGACTGATGATGCTAGGGCTCAGTATGACGACGCTGTGCTGAATAAGAGAAATGGGTATATACAAGGCGTGGATGGGAGCACAGAGGTAGGACGAGGCGCAGGATGACTCCACTGAATCTCAGGTAAGGGGCGGGGCTTTCGCAAATTGGCAAATTAGCAAAGCCAAGAAGGTCAGTGTGTAGTTTGGAATGGCTAACTAAGGTAGAGTTCAAGACTCAAGACGGACTGGTACAGGGAGAGGAAAGCTGCTCAGGCCAGGTTAAGAAGAAGCCTGAGGCTCAACTGTGCTGAGAAGTCACTAAAGAGTGAGGAAAAAAAAAAAAAAAGAGCAGCTCAGATTTGCATTTTAGACGTTCATTCCAGGAAATAAGTGGCAGGCAGGGAGCGAGAGGACGGAAACTCTAATCCAGTGGGGGATTTTAACCCAAACTAACGAACAAAAAGAGGAGTGTCTAAAGGAAGGTAACAGCAGTATACACAAAGAGGACACAGACACAATGTAGACAAAGTAAAGTGCACTCAAAGACGCTTTATGTGTAGAATAAAAAAGAAGAAGACAGCCGGGCGGTGGTGGCGCACGCCTTTAATCCCAGCACTCGGGAGGCAGAGCCAGGTGAATCTCTGTGAGTTCGAGGCCAGCCTGGACTACCAAGTGAGTTCCAGGAAAGGCGCAAAGCTACACTGAGAAACCCTGTCTCGAAAAACCAAAAAAAAACAAAAAACAAAAAAAAAAAACAAAAAAAAAAAAAAAAAGAAGAAGACGTTAAAAATGACTCGTGACATGCAGGGCAACGTTTCAAACAACATAAGCTCAATTCCCATTGTGCTCGGAATGAAAATCCGAGACCAAGCTTTGATATACCAACCCCTATGGATTCCCTCCTCTACCTGGCCGAACCCAGCGTGAGACTGCCTCCCTCTGGTTCTACTAAGCCTAGCTCATGACCTCCCTGTCATCCCTCTAGGGGAGCATGCCAGGCATTCTCCTGGATTAGGCGTTTGCATTTGCTGTTTCTAGCTCCCTAGAATGTTCTGCTGGAATACATGGCTGGCTGGTTAGAAATAACAGTCTGCCTGGCAGCTTTATCTAAACTCGATAATATGGAAACTCCCTCCCTCCCCAGCAAGGCTTCCTGCTCTCTACCTGCCCTTATCTGAAAAACGTTCCTGGGCCTGGAGGACTGACTTTATCTAAAAGCTGTCTCTAAACCAGATGCCTGATTCATCTTTAGCTTGACCCTTGGCACAAATCCCTGCAGAGAAGACTTGTGCTAGGAGCCCTGCTATAGGACCCTACTGCCACATACTAAGCCTTGGGATGGGAGCATGCCACTTAATGCAAATTAGGATTTGTCCCCAGGCTCCCCAATCCTATATGTTCCTTATCCTCTGGAATAAAATTGAGCTGATTCACCGAAGTCTGTCTCCAGAGGCAGCCCTCCATTTGTGCTCATGAGCCATGGATAAAGCTTTCTGTCACCCTGTCTGCCTCTTTCCCCTCTCAAACTGATGGGCTGACAGGCCAAGAAGAAAGAGGACCCCCACATTCTTCCTTGGAGAGTATCCCCACTGCTTCACTTCCATGAGCTCGTAACTCAAAAGTTCCTTCACAGCCGGGCAGTGGTGGCGCACGCCTTTAATCCCAGCACTCGGGAGGCAGAGCCAGGCGGATCTCTGTGAGTTCGAGGCCAGCCTGGGCTACCAAGTGAGTTCCAGGAAAAGGCGCAAAGCTACACAGAGAAACCCTGTCTCGAAAAACCAAAAAAAAAAATTCCTTCACACCCACATCCATTCCCACACACTAGCCTGACTTAACGTTTCATTTTCTTGGTTTTGGTTTCACTCATCATTCCCTTGGAAAGCCCGCCCCCCCACCCCTACGCTACATGACTGAAGATGGCCTTCAACTTCTGATCCCCCTGCCTACTTCCCTCTCAGTGCTGAGACCACATCTGGTTTATGTAGTCCTGAGTACCAAATCCTGGGCTTTGGGCATGCTAGGCAAGTACTAGACCAACTGTATCAACAGGGCGACATCTTCAGCCTAGAAATGGACACTCTTGAAAGGGCCTTTATCTGTTCTCTTCACCACTATATCTTAATTAGAAAAGCATGGGACAAAAGACAACGTTCAATTTTTAGTGAATAATTAAAAGATATGTGCACACATGACAATAAATGTGTAAGAATTCACACACGGTTTTAAAATCCACCCAAGGTACAATTGACATTGCAAATGAGGAAGGGTTACATGGAGCAGAGAATGGTTAAAACTGCTCCTCATTGGGGTTGAAGGGACTGGGCACAAGAGTGAATAAGTGATAAGTGGGCGGACTGTGCTAAATGCCAAGGAATACGGAAAAGAATGAACGAGGTAGAAGGGGCCTTGAGTGGGAGAGGAAGAAAGACTGAGATGCTGGTAGGAGGGCTGAGAACCTGAGATGAATGGGGGAGGATAAAGGAGAACCATTCTGGGAAGGCAGCCAGTAGGTATAAGGAAGTAAGGAACAGGGGACATCTCTGAGACAATAGGGGATTTTGTTCAGAGATTAGTATATGCCTTTTGCAGTCAACTTGTGCAATTTGGAGGATGAAATAGCCAAGAAATGATGCCCATTTGTATGCACCAACACCAGAATGATACCAGTGAAATGGCTTGCTGACATTCGCTCCAGCCAGGCACAGCTGCACCTCTCTGAGACACAGCGGTCCAGTGACCACAAGATGGCAGGAATTTTCCAGCTAATATGCACTTTTTTTTTTTTTTTTAAATCTGTGCTGTGTTCCTGTGTTGCATGGAAGAACTGCATGTAAATTCTTAAATGACAGCACAGCTTCCCCCAAGGGCATCCCTAATGAAGAGATGCTAAGATTTTTCTCAGTGGAGCTGAATGGAGTATATTAGTCACATTGAAAGGGGCATCGGATGAGTTAAAAGCAGGCTTGTATTTCACCTTAGGAAAAACACCAACACAATCTACCAAAAACTACAGGAGACTGGCCAGTAGGATGGCTGAGGAAGTTTAGAAGTTTCTCATACGAACCCAGTGATCTGTCCCGAGAACCCCAGAATGAGCGAGAGAACAAACTCCCCAGATTCTTGTCTTCTGCTCTCCACACATGTGCTGTGCACACACACACACACACACACACACACACACACACACACACACCATATACACTCATATCATGCACCTATGCATGATACTAAATAAAATTATAATTTAAAAAAAAATTATAGAAAATGCTGATATCATCACTTATAAATGGTATATTTGCTATTTGTACCAGTAGGCTAAAAACAAAGGAAATATGATTTTATAGTTAACGGGATGTATTTCCTATTTTTCTTTGCTTCTTATAAGAAAAAAAAAAATGAAGCTTTTATTATGTTCTACTTGTGAAGAATTTAGCATTGATTGACCACATCATGGGGTGTGAAAGATATGACAATATTAACATGCTGTCAAGGCACAGAGGAGGCAGACGGTATAACAAAGACTTTGGAAGGTCGAGAGGCTGATACAGTGGAAGTCAAAAGGCTGAAGAAAGCAGAGGTCAAGGGGCTGGCCACAGTGGAGGTCAAGAAGCAGACACAGAGGAGGTCAAGCGGTTGGCCACAGTGGAGGTCAAGAGCCTGGGCATCATCATCAGATATTTATAGAGACAATAGGATGTCTCCAATTAGTTACTTTGTTTTCCATTTTGTAGGCCAGGGTGAAAGAGTAAAGTTCAGAGAGAACAATGAATAATGTTGAGTATGAGGGAGGTGTGGAGGGGAGTCGGGGCAGGGAGCGGCAAACAGATCTGGGAAAAGAGAAGTCTGAATGGATTAAAGCCAGAAGAATGAAGAGACTGTTTATCTTGTTTGTTTGCTTTTGCTTTTTTTTTTTTTTTTTTTTTTTTTTTTCCAAAAACGCTGTAGGACATACCTTGCTGTTCAGGTTTCCTGAGCCCAAGTCCCAGACCTAATCCGAGCGACACAATCACCAGCAAAGCAAGAAGAACCTATTACAAAAAGAAGAAGAGGTCATCTCTATGATTTTTTTAAACATAGACAAAATGACGGGCAAGTACCTTTCCTTCACAGGTCAGCGCGAAGCGCATGCGGCTTACAAAATCTATCTGATTACAGAAGACACCGGACGCAACAATGACGGGAACGTGGTATTTTATTCAACATTTGATAGAAAGAGATTTGGGGAAAAATTACTTATTTTTATTTGTATCCGCTTTTGAAAGAAGTTCTTCTGTAGCCCAGGCTCACTGTGTAGCCAAGGACGACCGTAAACTGATCGCCCTGCCCCCTACTGGTGGGATTACAGGTTTGTGCCTCTGCTGGTGCCTGCTTTATGTAGGGCCGGAGATCAATCCCAGGACTCCATGCGTGCTAGACGAGGACGCTAGTAACTAAGATACATCCTAATCCCATGAGAAAATGTTCTGTACACCAATTACTGCAGATGTCCAAATTCAAACCCTTTCGTAATTCAAATACGTGTTTGACTCCAGGTGGAGTGAAAGCAGAAATTCAAACCACAGGAGTGATTTACCCCACCCCACCCCACCCCACCCCACCCCACCCCACCCCGCTGTTTATCTCACTAGGCTTTTCCTTGGAGAATATTTGGAGGGAATGATTCCGGCATCCAGTAGAACTGTGAAATCCTTAAGCGCCTCCTTGCTAACTAGCCACATCTTTTGTTCTGTCCCAGAGGACGAGGGAAATAATTAACACGGGTCAGCACACAGCGTACTGCTGATTAACTGGAAGGGTCTGCTTTGCTCTGCAGTCCATCCACACAGCCGATAGGATTTGGAAGCTTCTGGACCACAGACGGTTTAGGTCATTGTGATAACTACTGTGACAAAGCTATGCAGCACAGGACACTCCCTACTTCCACCAGATTCAATGGCAACGTGATTAGATTCTTTTACCTAAACCATGCATTCAAGTGGTAAGAGTACAGGCTAGTAGTGCTGGACATGCTGGACATGGCCACAAAGAATGGTAACAGGGTCCAGTGAGATGGCTCAGTGAGTAAAGGTGATTGCTGCCAAGCCTGATGACCTGAGTCGGATCCCTGGATCCCACAGAGTAGAAGGAGAAAATAAACCCCCCTAAGTATGCTGTCTTTAGACTTCCACATGTGTGCTATGGCATGTGCTTGTCCCCATCAATAATTATATTTTTTTCTTTTAAATTTAAAACAGTGGTAACAGACACAAGTTCAAATGACTTTTGAAAATAAAACAATCAGCCGGGCGGTGGTGGCGCACGCCTTTAATCCCAGCACTCGGGAGGCAGAGCCAGGCGGATCTCTGGGAGTTCGAGGCCAGCCTGGTCTACAGAGCGAGATCCAGGAAAGGCACAGAAACCCTGTCTCGAAAAACCAAACAAAAGAAAAAAAAAAGAAAAAGAAAAGAAAAGAATCTTGATTCTAATTTAAAAGCAAGCAATAAACCTTGCAAAAGAACAAACATAAAATTGTTTACATAATAAGGAACTGCACAAACTATTGACATTGAAGAGTTTGAATTTTGAAAACCAATTGAAAATTTAACACATTAGCTTTTTTGTTCAATGAGAAACAGTGAGTGTAAATAGCTACTTAAGACCAACGATAGTGGGCGGTGGTGGTGCACACCTTTGACTCCAGCACTCGGGAGGCAGAGGCAGGCAGATCTCTGATTTCAAGCCCAGCCTGGTCTACAGAGTGAGTTCCAGGACAACCAGGGCTATACCTGGAAACCTTGTCTCAACCCCCACCCCCAAAAAGGGGAGGGACATTAGGAGTTAAGTCCTAGTCACAGTGCCTAGGAACCACAGATATCATTACCAGAATTATTAGAAAACATAAGCCAACTAAGGTCAACTCCTTATGGGAAACCTAGTGCATTACAGATTTACAGATGAATATGTTTTGCCTTATGTATTTCTTTTTTGTTTCCTCCACTTAAACTTGCTAAAAACCAATGTCTGTCTCCTCTTTCTATGCTTTAAAATTTTGTAATGCTAAAATTCACATTTTTCATGATTTTGTATTTATTCTGTGTATTTCTGGTTTCCCTCCTCCCTTCTTTCTTTCCTCCCTCCCTTTCTCTCTGCCCCCCCCCCATTCTGTAAGTTCCTTGGCAACCAAAGATTCACAATCACTTTCAGTGTGTAATCTATTTAAATCTTCTTGATATTGAAGTACACATGCATCTTGAGCTGTCTTATTATGCTGAGCACAAAGTAGGAAAAAAGATTCTGGACTCCGAAACTTACTGAGAACTCAACATTTGCTGGATAAAGTATAAGAGAAATGTGTAGAAACCTTTAAATGTGCTATTTTTTTAGTTTAGTTTTGTTTTTGAGATGGGGTCTCATGGAGATCAAGCCAACCTCGAACTCCATTTGTAGTTGAAGATGACCTTGAACACCTGATTCTACTGCTTCTGCCTTCTAAGTATTATGATTATAGGCATATACCACCATATCCACTGAAACCTTGAGACAGAGAGAGAGAGAGACAGACAGAGAGAGAGACAGAGAGAGAGAGAAAGGGAACCATTAGAATCACTTTGAAGGTATGATTTTAAAATAGTAAACTTCCTAATATACAGGGAAGAACAAATATGCCAGAAAGATTCAAAAAAAAGAAATCCCCAGGTTGGAGAGATAGCTTAGTCACTCCAGTGTGTACCTTATAAACACAAGGACCTGAGTTCAAAACCCAGAACCCAAATCAAAAGAGTGCGGCCTGGTGATGTGCTCTGCTGGGATGAAGACACAGGAGCATCCCTGTGGCTTAATGGTCAGCCAGACTCTCCTAATCAGCAAACCCAGGTCCCAGTGAAACACCCTGTCTCAAAAAGAAAAAGAAGAGGAAGTCTCCTGTGAGATAAAACCTATCCTTGTGTTCGTGCTCACGGGTGCCTCAGGAAGAAAAGGAAAAGAAAAATACACAAGGCACCCAAGTTTCGTTCCCAAGGGATTTTGATTCCTTGAGTTGACAAGATGGGATAAAGAGAGCAGCATAAAGCCTGCAAAGACTTCTCTGTAATTCCTAGAAAGATTAAACACTGAGAACTTCATGAGGATTTGGTTTATCGTAGTCACTGGGCTCAAAGCCCGTGCATTGTTTCACTAATACTAGAGAAAGGAGTGGGGACATAGGCCAGCCCTGAGGAGTCAGAGGAAGCCACAGCAAGACAGACATGATGCTGGGTGAGTAGTCAGGTGGGAGATATCTGAAGTTGAGGGAGGAAGACCCAGCATGCAGTCAGAGATAGTGGCTTAGGGGGAAGTCTTAGGCTGGGGGCAGGTATGACACAATATCACAAGAGATTACGGAGACTGCCTAAAGAAAAGATTGTCGGATAAAATGTGGGGAATGCTTATCAGTAACATTCAGTGAAGATAAAGGTAAATCAGCCGAAAGACAAGTAAGTTTTAAACGTGAGCCTTTCAATATTGTCAAGGAAGCAAGGGGAGAGAACATAAAAAAAACAAAACAAAACAAAACAAAACACCAAACTTCAAAACATCCACATATTGTTGTTAGGGCCGGGGCCATTCAAATTGGAAATGGGGGTGCATGGAGGGAGAGGCGGATCAGCCGCTAAGGAAAGAAAGCCAGAGCAGGCATTTGGATGAGCCATGAGAAACTGGGGTGCTGGACAGAGTCTCCCACATCTGCCAAAGCTTGATGAGGAAGAACAAAAACAGACTAATAAAACCAAGGAGCTTTTTAGCATTGTGTTTTGGGACAGGGTAGATAGTAGAAAAACCATATAAAAAGATGGACATGGGGAAGGTGGCAGAAGAAACTCTCTCACCTGGACGTTAAATAGAATAAAATATGGATAAAATCAACAGTTCCTCAAAAAGTATATGGTAATGGTTTCATTCACTAAGTCCTTGCTCTTACGGTACTCATGCCATTCAAAAACGGCTTGAGCTCCAACTATGAACATGTGGAAAAAATCAGTGCAAAGTGTTTTCATAGTCTTCTGTCTTCTAGCGGAATACTAACCCGTTGTAATCCAAAGTTCCAGTGGAACGTAATTGATAATGCTAACTTGCGTTACCGTCAGTAAAGATAAAGCTGTGGACACAGTTACTTAACGTTTTAACTTAAGTAGCACCACAAACAAACACGAGTGGAAAGGCATGCAACTCACATCTGCCACCAGGCTTGTAAGACTAAAATTAACCGCTGTACTCACCACACAAAGGATTTTGTATTTCCTGAGACTGCCTTTCTTAACGGGCTCCTCCGTAGCTAACGTTAGCTGGGAGTCCATTGTTCCTGCAGCCCTGCAAACCTGTTTAGCCAGAAAACAACAATGCTCTTTCTTTCCTCTAGTCAGGGAAAAAGAAACTGTCCTGAGTGCCACAGCTGTGACTGCCTTTTAAATACCGGAGAAGAGCAGAGCCCTGTAGTGATTGGGTAATCCAAGAGGGGAAAAGCCTGGTCTGAGAGTATTGCCTACAGAGTAAAGTTCGTTTCTCCGGACCTTGTGGACAGCTGTTCTTTACAGCCTTAGATATTATCGTCTACAGTAGTCAGGACATGGAGATAGCAAGAACAATATGTTAATCAATTAAAAAAAATCTTATCTTTTGTTTTTGCTTTGTTTGTTTGTTTATGACAGGATCCCATGTCATCTCTACCTCCTGAGTGCTAGGATTATACAGCACGTGCTGCCATGCTCAATTTACAAAGTCCTGGGAATTGAACTCAGGACTTCAGACCAGCTACTAAGCACTCTACCAACTCAGTTCCACCCCCAGCTCAATTGTTTTCTGGGTTTTGATTTTATTTTTCTCTTGAGGCAGGATCTTATACAGTAGCCTGGGTGGCCTCAAGTTTCCCAAGCCGTCCTCTCTCAGACTCCCAAGTGCTGGTGTTACAGGCACAGGAAATTAATCATTTATTTGCCTTAAAAGTCAGCCGGGCGGTGGTGGCGCACGCCTTTAATCCCAGCACTCGGGAGGCAGAGCCAGGCGGATCTCTGTGAGTTCGAGGCCAGCCTGGTCTCCAAAGCGAGTTCCAGGAAAGGCGCAAAGCTACACAGAGAAACCCTGTCTCGAAAAACCAAAAAAAAAAAAAAAAAAAAAAAAAAGTAACTTCAAACAAGAAGCCTTGGGACAGGGAGTTTGTGCATTTATACAAATGTATAAATGCATATCGTGTTGCAGTTGAAAATGAGTGTATTTAATAAAGAGTTGGGGAGCTCAAGAGATGGCTTGGCGGTTATGAGCACATTCTGCTTTTGCAGAGAGTTTCGATCCCAGCACCCATATCAGGCAGCTCACAACTGCCAGCAACTCCAGCTCCAGGGGATCTGATGCCCTCCTCTGGCCTCCAAGAGCATTAGCATACATGCACGCACGCAGTGCCCCAAGAGCACTACCACACACACATACACGCAAATAAAAATAGCCATTGTAGCCGGGCGGTGGTGGCACACGCCTTTAATCCCATCACTTGGGAGGCAGAGGCAGGCAGATCTCTGGGAGTTCGAGGCCAGCCTGGTCTACAGAGTGAGATCCAGGACAGGCACCAAAACTACACGGAGAAACCCTGTCTCGAAAAAGAAACAAAATTAACTAATTAATTTAAAAATAGCTATTTTAAAAATACAGGGGCTGAAGAGAGAGCACAACATTGGAGTGTATATGGTGTAAGGATTATGTCTTTATTATGTCACCAGCCTGCGATGGTGTCCCAGCCTAAAAAGCAGGCATGCCCTCTCTGGGCTCCCTCTTTCCATACTCTCTCTCTCCGTGTTCCCTCTGTCTTCCACGCGGTCTCTCTCTCTCTCTCTCTCTCTCTCTCTCTCTCTCTCTCTCTCTCTCTCTCTCTCTCTCTCTCTCTCTCTCTCTTCTCTCTCTTCTCTCTCTCTCTCTCTTCTCTCTCTTCTCTCTCTCTCTCTCTCTCTCTCTCTCTCTCTCTCTCTCTCTCTCTCTCTCTCTCTCTCTCTCCTAATAAAGCTCTAGGAAGGTAATTAGGGCTCGTGATTCTTGCGCAGCATCCAGCGCCCTCTTCCGTCGGCGTGGCCGCCATTATAACCAGCATATGGCTCTTGCTGAGGCGTCATGTTGGATTTCCAGCATGAAATCCCTACATCAGACGGCTCACAACTGCCTATAACTCCAGCTTCTGGGGGATTCGCAGCCTCTGACCTCCAAGGGCACCTGCACTCATGAATACCTAACACCCCACACACATATATACATAATTAAGAAAATGAATTGATTAAAATAAAATAGAAACGTGTTTGACTATAGTGGAAATTCTGAAACTACCATCAAGTGTTTTAATTCTGTGAAGATTGTGTCTTACATTTCCTGAAGTCCACAATTTAAGAATTATTTTAGAGTAAACAACAAAACAGTGTGTGTAGGTGGTGATTCGAATAAGAAATATCCCTATGGGCTCATATATTTGAATGCATAGTCTCCAGGGATTGGTGCTATTTGAAAGGATTAGAATGATTAGGAAGTGTGACCTTGTTGGAGGAAATGTGTCCCGTAGGCTGGGCTTTGAGATTTCAAAAGTCCATGCCAGACCCATTCTCTCTCTCTCTCTCTCTCTCTCTCTCTCTCTCTCTCTCTCTCTCTCTCTGCCCATGGATCAGGATGTAGAACTTTCAGCTACTTCTCCAGTACTGTCTGCCTACCTGCTACCAGGCTAACTGTCGTGATGATAATGGACTAACCTCTGAAACTGTAAGCAACCCACAATTAAATGTTTTCTCTATAAGAATTTCCTTGTCATCATGGTGTCTATTCATAGCAGTAGAACAGTGACTAAGACAGTGTGTTTTCACTGCTTACTGCAGTATATGATATTTAGCAATTTTCAAAGCAGGAGAAAGTTGGACTGGACCAAGGTTTTACTATCCACCGGGACACTGTGAATGTGGATGAGAATGAGCCACAAATTTGCTTCATGACGCTAAGGCTGGATCCAGTAACTGATGGCTACCAAACTTGAGTCTTTGATGCCTTCTTCCCTTCTCCGTCTCTTTCCCCCTCATTGGGCGCTCTAATGGCACTGGCGTATTTGTAGTCCAATTCCTGGCTTCCTTTGGTTTCCAGACAAAAGGAGCTCCCTGGTCCCAGGTAGAAGATAGTTCCTGCACTCTGTAAGCTGACCTGATTGATAAAGGAGTGCTCATTCCTGGCAGCTGCACGTTGCTCAGCCATGTTTGAAAGGAAACAGCTCTTCATGGCAGGAAGGGTTTGATGACTCTGTGATGGCTGCTTTCTCACATTTTAAGAAATGTTTTCATACATATTATCTGATGTCAAACTAAGGACATCTTTAGGGGTGTCTGCTCAATGGTACAGTGCTTGCCTAGTACATGTAAAATCCTGGGTTCAGTTTAAGTACCTAAAAATGACCCAAGTGTCCCTTATAATGATTTTATTCTTGTCTCTTAAGTGAGCAAACTAAAGCCCTGGTTGCCTAAATTATGTGACTAGCTCTCCCAGTACTACATATTTGCTAAACACCAGAACTAGACCTGGAACCCAAGTTCTAATTCCTTAATCCAAGCCTATTTTAGTCGATCACGCAACAGGTTCTTGTAGTGGTTTGAATAAGACTAGCCTACATAGGCTCATATATTAGAATACTTGGTCATCAGGGACTGGTATTCCTTGAGAGGGATTAGGAGGTCTGGCTTTGTTGGGTAGGTATGGCCTTGTTGGAGGAAGTGTGTCACTGGGGCTGGACTTTGGGGTTTCAAAAGCTCAACCCAGGCTCAGTGTCTCTCTCTTCCCGCTGCCTCTGAAAACAGATGTAGAACTCTCAGCTCCTTCTCCAGCACCATGTCTGCCAGCATGTTGCCTTACTTCCTGCCATACTGATAACAAACTAAACCTCTGAAACTGTAAGCCAGGCTCAATTAAATGCTTTTCTTTTATAAGAAGATTAGGCATTGAGTAAGACAGCTCTGTTTTCCAATGCATATAGACTGAAGCATTATAATATGTTTACTCAGTGCTGAGATGAAGGTTCAAGTTGATGGAAAAGCTAAATTAATAACAGTGGGGTCAAAAGTCATAGCAAACTCTCTAGGTTTTGATGACACTAAGCCAGTGATTCTCAGTGTGGAAAGCTAGTCCTATAATCACTGCTTGCCTTGTCAAAGAAACCATGAGAACTCCTCTCTGGTGTAAAGATTATTTAAAACCCTTCAAGCTGGAGTACACCTTATGGGAAATGCTGCCCTAGGTAAACTTGTCCAAGTATGACACAGTGGAAAATAAACATGAAAAGAATATGATTTGCTGTACAAATATTCAGAAACATTAAGAATAGTTCCAAGAATCATATCAAACCTCTTATTAAAGCCACTCTCTCAAGCAAAATGTCTGTGGCACAAAGCCAGGTTTGTGTAATTTGTTTGTCTAATTTTTTCTCATCATTTCCTTAGCTTATTATGTGTCTTCTACTCAAGCCTGGTCTGTAGAAGCAGGATCATTAACTGCTAAAAGAAAGAAAGACAGACAGAAAGAAAGAAAGAAAGAAAGAAAGAAAGAAAGAAAGAAAAAGAAAGAAAGAAAGAAAGAAAGAAAGAAAGAAATACTTTTCAGAACCAGAAGATTCCATTGAGATCATCAAATCCAGGGTTTGCATACTTTTTAAATTAACAAATTCTGTTCCTTGACAATTTTATACGTGCTTATAATGCATTCCAGTTATACTCCCCTTGATACACCCTCTCTTACCTCCATTTCACTCCACCAGTCTCCTTTCTTCCCCACAAATCTGTTTTTTTTTTCATATTCATGACATTTTGTCTTGTTTTATATCGGAGAGTTTAACAAGGTCTGTCTGTGTAACTATTTGGATAGTTTGTAACTAATGGATAGTTTGGAACTATCCATTAGAGACTGGTGGACTCACTAGTAAGTACACAGCTAGAGACTATGCCTCCCTCTCTCCCAGAATGCATTAGCTGGGCCTGACTTGTGTAGACCCAGTGTCAATGAGCATACCTACTATGAGTTCATGATTGCCATGGCCATGTGATGCTTAGAAGATGGCGCTTCACAACCCTCCTCTCTCTCTCCTGGCTTATACTATCTGCCTTCTCTTCTGCAATATTCCCCGAGCCTTAAAGAGGTGGGATAAATGGTATAAGTGGGCAGCCATGAGTCTCTACCGTCACCTACCTCCATTCACTGCAATCAGAAGCTTCTCTGGTTATGGCTGAGAATACCCTTTGCTTGCATATGCTAATGTAGATATTCATAAGAAAATTTGATGCTATGCCAACTCAGCTAAGCAGCACGAGTTTACTTCACCCGAGAGCTTAAGACCTCTTTAGTCATGAGTTCTTGACTGGGTTTACAGTCTGGGCAAGGATTCTCTCTCATAGGGTGGGTCATACATCTAATTGGGGAGCACCAATGGGCACATTTGCCTGGCCATTTGTTATTGTAGTTAGGCGTTCCAGAGCTGGGTCAGATAGTTTATGCCTTTTCCTCCCGGGCAGGTTACATGATACCATCTGACACTGTGAAAGCCATCTAACAAAAAGAAAGTGTCCAGCTCAGTTACAGCTTGGTTTACTTTTGTTTTGTTTTGCTTCAGAGCTGAGGACCGAACAGCACTCTACCACTGAGCTAAATCTCCAACCCCGGTTTACTTATATTTTGTATTCAAGATGTCTGGTATCTCTGGCAGTAGAATCATCTCATCTGTTTCTGGTGGACAATCAAGTGAAATTACAAAAGTGTACATTTAGGGGAGGGGCCTTTGAAGCCTCCCTGACCAACAACTCCCATGGCAGGATTCCATACCTGGCACTGGAGTTTTCCTTTAGTGACCCATTAATTACAGAATCAACATTATTTAGCCATCTGCCACCAAACCTATTTTGTTAACCAGATAGTAGGTGCCCTTCTTTGCTTTCTCATGAGCTTGTAAGATAAGTTGTGTGTTCTGTAAATGACAGAGCCAGAGATGTGGAGCTGTCCAGGCCTTTGGATTTCAGAAGATCGTGAGTAAGCCCCTCAGACCTCAGACACTCAGCTACTTTCTCTGTTGGATTTTGATTTTGCTTGGACCTGACTGTAACCATGCCCTGGTTCTGCCCTTTTGTAATAAGAATATTTAACTTGCTTTTTTTTTTATGAGAGCCTACAGTTCAAAGACTTTGGACTTGTAAAAAGACCTTCAACTTTTAAGTCACTAGAATTTTTAAAGACTGTGGGACTTTTAAAAGTTGGATTGTGTTTTATATTGTGGTGTTAATATTAATGAGATCTTGAGGACAAGCAAGAAAGGAAAGCTTATGGTTTCAAAGTGATATATTTGGGTGTCAAGCTGACAAGGAGTCAATTGTGCTGGTTAGTCGTTTCTCAACTTGGCACAAACTAGAGTCACCTGAGAAAACGGAATCTCAGTTGAGAAAATGTTTCCGTCAGATTGTCTGTAGACAGGTCTGCGAGGCATCGTTGATTAATGATTGATGTGAGAGGGCCCAACTCACTGTGTGTGGGTAGTGTCACTCCTGGACAGATGGTCCTTGATTGTACAAGAAAGTAGACTGAGCAAACCAGGAGGAACAAAACAGTAAGGAGTACTCTTCCACAACCTCTGCTTCGGTTCCTGCCTGCAGTTTGCTACGCTGCCTGAGTTCCTGCCCTGACTTCTCTTCATGACAGACCACAACTGTAAGACGAAATAAACCCTCTCCTCGGTGTTTATCACAGCAATAGAAACCTAACTAAGACAACATCCACGGATGTGTCTTGGTTTGTTCTTATGTTTTGTGATTGTTGCTGTTGTTCTAAATTTTGAAATTTGGCTTCCTTAAGTAGAATCTTCTAGAGCTCTGCTAAGTCAGGGGTACTTTCTAATATCCCTTCAGGGATTTTACATATAGCCAGTGCCAGCCTAAATGTTTTTTTTTAAATTATGAATTTATTCCCTGCTGCAAACATCCTCTCTATGTAATCAAATTTGCAAATAGTACAGATAAAATTAGAAAGGTTTGGTCACCTGTGTAAGATATCTTGGCTAGTGATATCTCAGAAATGAGATACAATTTATAATTGTTGCATGATACTGGTTTTAGGAAAGATTGAGCCTGTATCAAAATGTACCTTAAAAATGGGAAGCCACTGAGTTTTAGACCGTATGCATTTGTCATTTGGTTTGAACTCTTGCAGGCTTTCGGGTTTTGAAAACCTCTGCTATTGCTGCCTGGGGGGCAGCCTTCCGGCAGCACAGGGCTCAAAGGGAAATCCACAAAGAATGAGCTTACTAGACTCTTATCTGAGGGGGTTAGGGAAAAAGACACTCACACACTCTCTTGGTGGTTTCCTTCAGACCTTTCTTTATTCTTCTTTTGCATTCTCTAGTCTTTATTTTCCTGGTGATTACCTTCTCTCATTCTTGATGCTCTCCTTCTAACTCTATCTTTATTCTTCATGTTTCCCTTCTAATTCCTTCTAACTCTCTCTAACTCTCTCATTTTTGATGTTTTCCTTCTAACTCTCATTCCTGATGTTTTCCTTCTAGCCCATTTTAACTCCCTTTAACTCTATCTCTGTTTTTTTCCCTTACAACTTACATACCCCAGCAAAATCTTTCAGGCAATATAAAAATTACAATGTGGTTACATTCTGTTTTTCAAGTGAATGATTACAATGAATACAAAACAAACAGTAAAAAATAGCATATTTTCCGTATCCCTTACATGATTAAACATTTTACATATTGCAGGTGAAAACAAATTATCCCAAGAACCTACATACACTCATACCCAAGTAACTTGTTATAGATTAACCGTGTGGGCAAACAAGGTATTCTTTCCAGTCAGGTCTTTTACTGGCAGGCTGCATTTTGCAGTTACAAAGAAAGGGCCAATTACTTTATTACTTATCTTGAAAGGTAATCTTATAAGGAATCTTAAAGAAATCAAAAACCTAAACTTTTATATACGAAAACGAATCAATCAGTTCTAAATCTTTAGGGATGCATACCAACTCATCAATAGTTTTTTATATCAGGAGATTGAGAGCAAAAATGGGTACAAGGAATTAATCATCACCTTTTATCAACCAATCCTAGCAAGAAAAGTGTGTCAGCGAGTAATAACTGGGCTGCTTTGTTCTTGTTCCCTGACCTTAAAGAGTTCCTCACTCAACTACGTGCCTTTCTAAAACTTTAGATTATCTTCTTGGGTTTTTCACCTCAAAGCTATTTGACAAAAATATCTTAGTCTAACTTTAAGCTATTTTCAAAGCTTTATTTGAAACTTATGAACACACCTCCCAACATTACGATTAAAAGAATTTCAGCTAGCTGGGCTAACTGGGACTCAATTGTTTTTCTTAATCATTAAGCTAAGCCACAGTCTATACAGCTCCTCAATAGAGACTCATGTGTTACAGCAGTGCGATACATCCTTGTTTATATTTTTAACCATCAAAACTCTATTTAGACTAACATTATTATTACCATTTAGGCAGTACAGCTTAAGAAGAAATCACCTTCATAATAATCCACCCCATTAAAAATGTCCAGAAGAGCAGGCTGTTTCATGAGATAAGCACACTACATTACAGGCAGTGGGGATCTCCCCACACCATTCACCACCATGCCAGATACCAGAGAAAGACAGCAGAGCAAACATGTGAAGGCACAGCAGAAGCAAAAGACATACCAGGGTCTGTGATCTTGGGGCTTTGCCTGTCCAAGATTGACTCCTCAGGTTTCCTCTAGGTGGACTGACACCTTGAACTTCAATTGCCACCACACTGCTGCACCTCTGACATGGCCACCAGTGCTCTGCCACTTGTGCCGTTCTTGAGGCTCCTGCTTGCATCTGTGATGGTTAATTTTAATGGTCAACTTGGAGAAGCTATAATGCTGTTATTGAATTAAGCACTATTCTAGGATGTTATTGTGATGGTATTTTGTAGATGTGGTAACAACTACAATCAGTTGAATTTTTTTTTAAAAAAATCATCAATCATGTAAGTAAAGGCTGAAGAGAGGGCTGAGTGGTTAAGAGTGGTTGCTGCTCTTCCAGAAGACCTGGGTTTGGCTCCCAGCACCTGTTGTGGCAACTGGCAACCATCTCTGTAACTCCAGTTCCATGGGATACAATACCCTCTTCTGGCTTCAGTGAGCTTCTGCACACTCTTGGCATATGTTTGCACTCACAAATGCACATACACATAAATAAATAAACATAAATATTGAAATGATGATGATGATGATGATGATGATGATGATGATGGGGATGTAAGTGGTCCTTCTTTAATCACTCAGAATTGGTCAGAGTAAAAACTGGGGGACTGAGCCATACCTCACTTGGTAGAGTGCTTGCCTAGAGTTTGCAAAGCCCTGGGTTCCTTCCTCAGCACCCCCATGAAACCAGGCATCATGAAGGCAAACACTTGTAATAGTACACTTGGGTCATGGAGTCCAGAAGATCAGACCATCCTCCGTTACAGCCAGCCTGGGCTACATGAGATCTTGTCTCTCAACACCAAAAAAAAAAAAAAAAAAAAAAAAAGAGAAAAGGAGCAAAAACAAAACTTTGCTAGGTAGAATATTTAATCTTGAGATGGCAGCTTTAGCCTGCTCTCTGTCAGGCCCATCTGGTCAGTCGTATGGGTTTTGGACATCCCCAGCCCACAAGAACAAAGTGAGCCAAGTCCTTTGCACCTGTATGCCCCTGCTTCCAATTAAATTTCTTTGGAGAACCTTACCTCTGTTTCCATTTGTTGTTGTTGTTTTGGTTTGTTTGGGGTTTGGGGGGCCTCACTAAAACAAACAAACAAAACTCCTCCTTTACTTAAAACACCAGGATCCGTGTTCTTGTTTTTTTAACTTGGTTTAATCCCTAACCTTGACAGTTCAAACCATTTGTGTGTCTTTGCCCCCAGAGGGTTTCTCCTGTCTTTCCTCCCCTTCCACTCTCATCCTCCATGTTAGCGCTCTCTGTTACAGTCACAATGTCTCCAAGATCACTTAAGGGAGAAGGGTTGATTGCTCCTATGGTTTCAGAGGTTTCTGTCCATGTCAGTCGGCCTTGTGACTTGGAGCCTGTGACACAGTAGGACGTTGGGGAAAAGATGCTTTGACAGAAAAAGCTACGCAGCTCATGGCAGCTGAGAAGCAGAGGGAGAGAGAGAGAGAGAGAGAGAGAGAGAGAGAGAGAGAGAAGAACCCCATCCTTTTTAAAATCTGGGAACATAAAAAAATGCTGAACAGATGAGGGTGGGGTTGTGGAATATTTGTTTACACTGTGAAGATGTGTCTCTGCCTAAGGCACCTTCTGATTAGTTTAATAAAGAGCTAAATGGCCAATAGCTAGACAGGAGAGACTAGTGGGACTTCCGGAAAGAGAGAGAGAGAGACTGGGAGGAGGGATCTAAGGGCGTGATTTTGCCAGTAGACTCAAAGCAGGTTGGATATGCTGCACTAAGAAGAGGTAACTGAGCCATGTGGCAAAGGGTAGATTAAAAAAAAATATGGGTTAATTACGTTATAAGAGCTAGTGGGAAAACTCAAGCTTTCATAAGTAATAATAAGTCTACAGGTCATTATTTGAAGGCTGGCAGTCCAAGCATAGTCTGACAAGAAAGCTTGCTACAGGGCAGTCCCTTGCAGGTGTCAGAGAGAGGAACAAACCTGTGAAGAGATGAGAGTGAAGACCCGATTCAGACTGACTTCATCAACCTGGATCAAACTCCAAGGAGTCTAATGCCAGGTGGTTCATTGTGAGCATATTTAAAACACAGTGCAATTTGGGAAAAGGTTTCCAGGCAACAGTTATTTTAATTCCAGGTACAGAATAAAACTTAAAGTGTGACTACTTAGAAGCTCCTTTACAAAGTACATGTGACCATGAGGGTGGGTTCTATAGCTCAAAGCCTAGAATCGAGTGAGGTCTCTGACTGATAGCATAGAAGTCAAGCAGGCCATATAGAACATGTGACATGGCCTTAAGGATGGGTAATGGTCCAGGGAGGAAGAGTCTGGGATAATCATTCTGGGGGATTTGGGTGAAATCTGCCTCTACAGGTAGCAAAAGGGTCACTCGTTCATTATTAGCGCAATCCACTCCCAGCCTTCTGGGCAGGAAAGCAGATATTTTATCTCCTCCCTTGTGTGTTTAATTGGTTAATTTCTGCTAATATTGTTGCTGTAAGCAAAATGGGTATAATATGGCCTATTCCACATAAACCTTTACAAACAGTCCTTAGCATGGCAAAACAATATCATACTGTCTCCTATTACAGGTGTGTTTTTTTTTAATCTCCCCTGATAAAAGGCATTTGGATTATGCATTGACAAGAATTAACATGCAATAGAGTCATTAAACATAACACTATCAATTTTGGGTTTGTTTCCCCAAAGTCTCAGCTTAATGAGTTAAAGCCCTGGTGTCTCCCCAAGTTATCAACTTACTCTCCCTCTTGGGATGTTGATACTCTTGATAGATTTATCGTCTGCCTTCTGATGTTCCGTTCGTCTGGTGGTCTCTGAGTGTTCTTGTTGGATGCATCAGATCAGGAGCCATCTGTGACTTTGTTCATTTTGGGGGAAGATATAAGCACTTTCTCAGTATCAGACTCTTTCTTTTTATTTAGCATTTACTTTAGATTGTGTTTCCTTTAGGACAAATGCCTTTGGGCAGCAGAAAAAGCATTATTCTTTTTTTTTTTATTTAAAGTTAGCATAGGTAAATAATATGTGAGAATTTAGGTGGGTGTAAATACCCCCTTTCTTTCTTTCTTTCTTTCTTTCTTTCTTTCTTTCTTTCTTTCCTTCCTTCCTTCCTTCCTTCCTTCCTTCCTTCCTTCCTTCCTTCTTTCTTTCTCTTTCTTTCTTTCTTTCTTTCTTTCTTTCTTTCTTTCTTTCTTTCTTTAAATTTGCCAGCTGAGTAACCGATGGTGTCATTCCACAGTAGCTTGACCCTGTAGATAATAAGGGATTTTAGTAACATGACTAATATTAAAATTTCTCAGCCGGGCGGTGGTGGTGGTGCATGCCTTTAATCCCAGCACTCAAGGGGCAGAGCCAGGCAGATCTCTGTGAATTTGAGGCCAGCCTGGTCTACAGAGCAAGATCCAGGACAGGCACCAAAACTACACAGAGAAAACTTGTCTCGGAAAAAAAAAATTCTCAAATCATTTGCAAGCAGGATCATTATTAATTTTTAACTGAAATGAGAGTCCTAGAAAGAAAGTGCCTAAAGAGCTATTTGACAGTTAAGTTTCAGGTACGATATAATGGTATTTCACTGGCATTTCCAGGGCCCCTCACTATTCCTGTGGTTGTGCTCTGTAGCTGACTAGCTCAGGAGAGGTATTATGCAAGCCTATAGTGCACTCTGAGCACAGATCTTTACATGACAGCAGAGAATGTCTAAGACACAGACAGCCGTATTTTCAGATGTTAAGCTGATGTCCATTCATTACTAATTATGCATTAGAAAACTGGAATACTGTGTAAAACTTGTCTTTATGTTGTATAAAGCAATGCTTTTAATAAAGGACAGGCTCTTGTGAGCCGCTTTTAACTGTTTGCCTTGCCAGAGTCTGGTCTTTTATCAGACCAAGGGCAAGCATAAAACTAAAGAACAAACAAAACCTATTGAATTAGCAATGGTCATTAACCTTTCAAGATTTAAATGTATAATTTTGGGGTCTTCACATTTAGAACAATTTTAATTATGAGTTTTAAGAGATTTTCCTACTACGTAACAGGATATTTAGAAGTACCTGAGAAATAATTACAGAAAATCCTGAAGTAGAAAACAATTGCTTGTTACCTCATTTTGTACACATCCTGCTTTCTCTCTGTATCTGGCTGGTGACTCCTCTGACTCCACCCTGCTTCCCAGCATTCTCTCTGCCCTGAAATCCAGCCTAGCTATCAACCAATCAGCTTTTTATTATGAATAAAAAAATGAAAGCAACATATGTTCATAAAGTACAGCAGGATTATTTCACAGCATTTCCACCCTTTTTGTTTAATTAAAAAATAAAGGCTTTAACTCTAACGGAATAAAACTATAGACAATAAGAACAATTATTAAGTAAGAATTATATTTATAATTTTTAATGAGCTGCATAAGCACAATACCCCAAACAAGAGTGAAACATATAGTATAGACAAATAATTTTTAATTTTTATCAATGAACCAAAATCCATACCAATATAAAATATTTTGAGATTAATGGTTTCTTTTAGAATTAAGGTAGATTTAATAATTTATCCTTTTTTTCCTATCATTCCTATATCATATGCCTTTCTTTTCCTTTAGAAACAGATATTTGTTTTAACTCCTTTGGCCAGCTTTCTTCAATAACAACTTGTAACCAGGCCCCATTAAATGATAACAAACATCCATAACCCATCTTTTGGGAATGTGAGCATTGTTTTTTCTAGACTACTTCCTGTTGTCTGGGGGCTCTGGTATCTTTGGAGTAAGCTGAGAAAATTCAGGATAATGGTTAAGTCTTGGCTGGAGTATTCTATGAGGCTGAATCATCTCAGTCAGCAGTCTTGAAGCTGTCTGTTCTGGATGCAGAACTCTTAGGAATGCAACAGAGGCATTTTGAGATGCTGATCACCTGGGCCATTCTTTATTGGTGTCTTGTCCCCTTGTTCTCAAAATACATAAAGTTTTCATTGTAGCATACTTATCTGCATTAATACAAGTATTAACTGTGCATTGTACACAAGTCAGCCAAAAATGTTTTTTTGTTTTATGTTTGAGCAGGTAAAATATACATTATGTGTCTTGTAGTTCTTCTAGGTTTATTTCTTTATGTCTATAGTCAGGATTTTCAGGGAATCTTCCTTGTTCAAACCTAATCATCTTTAACCTTGAAGGAATCCACAGTTTTTTGTTTTCTGTAGGAACAAAAACAGAACCTCTTCCCCAAAGCAACACATCTTTTGACTTCCATTTGGAAGTCAAGAATTTTAAAAAATATATAAGTTGGCCGGGCGGTGGTGGCGCACGCCTTTAATCCCAGCACTCGGGAGGCAGAGCCAGGCGGATCTCTGTGAGTTCAAGGCCAGCCTGGTCTCCAAAGCGAGTTCCAGGAAAGGCGCAAAGCTACACAGAGAAACCCTGTCTCGAAAAACCAAAAAAAAAAAAAAAAAAATTTAAAGACAGCACAATAACATACATGATCCAGAACCCCTGTATATTTTCCATCTTTATGTGCCTTATTATTATTATTATTATTATTATTATCATTATCATTTTAGTTTTTCGAGACAGGGTTTCTCTGTGTAGCTTTGCACCTTTCCTGGAACTCACTCTGTAGACCAGGCTGGCCTCAAACTCATAGAGATCTGTCTGGCTCTGCCTCCTGAGTGCTGGGATTAAAGGCGTGTGCCACTGTTGCCCAGTGGCTTATTATTTTTTTATTCCCTTTTAAGGACTTTATTCTTTTTAAACTGTTTTTTAATCTATAACTGTGTATACCCTTTTTCTTTTTTCTTCCAAGCCTATGTATATTTTTAAACATACTGTAACCTGTTTAGAGGTTTCTTTTGTTTGGATCTGTCTTTATTGAGTATCTGTATTGTTTTTTGATCACATTAAATGAATCTGAAACTGCTATGTCAGTCACTGGTGCTGCTCAGCTTAGCGCATGGCAGCTGGTGGCTGGTTCTATCCCATAGGCAGCTGCTGGGAGACACACCTCTGCTCTGCAGCAGGTATGAGACTGTGAGACTAGGAAGCCATGCTTGGCTACATTTTGTGTGTTTGGAACCTTTCTTTTTTTTAAAGCTTTCTGAGGTTTTATGTGGAAGTAGATGCCAAATGTTTAGGTGACATTTATCAAAAGAAGTTTCTGTGTCTGCTAATCAGCTCTGTCCTTACAGCTGCTCCAAAAAAAAAAAGAAAAACCATACAGAGACAATATTGATTATAAACGATTGGCCAATAGCTTAAGTTTGTTTTTAGCTAGCTCTTATAACTTAAATTAACCTGTTTCTATTAATCTATGTGCTGCCCCAAGGCTCATTTACCTCACCTATGAACTTCCCATGTTGCTTCTTCAGCATCTCATGGTGTCTCCTCAGACTCTTCCTTTCTTCTTTCCAGTGTCTTCCTAGTCTGGCTTTCCCACCCAATCTCTTCCTGCCCAGCTATAGGCCAGTAAGTTCTTTATTAACCAATGAGAGAAATACATATTTACAGTGTACGAAGATTGTTACACAGCAATTTTGAAAAAATTTTGTTGGTGATCCAATCTTTTTCAACACCCAGAATTCTAGAACTAGCTATTACCGCAGAGGAAGCAATATCCAAGAAATGAAGGGACTGTGAAGGCTTTTATGTCATTGAAGGTAATGAATACTAAATGTGAAACACCAAGCCACAAACTTTGTACTGGGACTTAGCAAGTGTAAGAATGTTGAGCTTCTGAATTTACTTTAAAGAGCTTTAATCTGGAGAAACAAACAGTCTAGGCCTGTAGACCATGGTACAATGTGGTGTGTGCTGTACTGTGGTGATATTGTGGTGATACTCCAATATATTGTGCACCCTAATAAACTTATCTGGGAGTCCAAGAACAGAGCAGCCACTAGATAGACATAGAGGCCAGAAAATGGTGGCACACACACCTTTAATCTTAGCATTCTGGTGGCAGAGATCTATCCCGATCTCTGTGAGTTCAAAGCCACATTGAAAACAGCCAGGTATGGTGACACACACCTTTAATCCCAGAAAGTGACGGCAGGAAACAGAAAGGTATATAAGACGTGAGGACCAAAAAATAGAGTCTTTTTTAAGCTTTTAGGTTTTTAGCGGCAGTTCAGCTGAGATCCATTCAGATGAGTACTCAGAGGCTTCCAGTTTGAGAAAACAGGACCAGCTGAGAAGTTATCGAGATGAGGTTGGCTGTGGCTTGTTCTGCTTCTCTGATCTTTCAGAATTTACCCCAATATCTGCCTCTGGGTTTGTTTTTATTAGTAAGACCTTTTAAGATTTGTGTTGCACTGTACAAGTGGTGTTGATGTAACAAGGGAGCAAAGGAAGAAGTACATTTTTCTAAGGAAAGTTGTCGATAGAAATAATTAAGTTCCTTTTCAGTCTGCCAAGACACAAAAACAGTATCTGTCTGTCTGCCTATCTATCTATCTATCTATCTATCTATCTATCTATCTATCTATCTATCTATCTAATCTGTCTACCCTTCTATCTATGTATCCATCTGTGTGTATACATACATATATAATACATATAAACAGGGTGATAGAAACTCTGCACACATTGAAAGCTGAAAACACAGACCTCTTGCTCTATTTGGAAGCAGAGATTTGACAGCCTTCAGAATGTTATCCACCTGCTTACACTCTTACACTGAAGGTGTCTGTTCTGCTTACTCAGACTTGCCAAAGAAGGAAGCCTAGAATGCTCAATCTTGGGAATTTCCCAAAACAGCATGCCTCAAGACACCCCATATTGGTGTTTAAAGTCAGCCCAACCATCACCTCAGAGTCTCTGAGTAGCTCTTTCTGTCTCTACATTCAATCATAAACACAAAAGAAGAACTTCTAGGCAGCTGAAGAAAGGCAATAACAATCAAGATAAGGTAACAAGGAACATAGAAGGAGTGGAGGGACTTAAAAACTATCACTAAAGTGGCATATAACTGTAATCCCAGCACTACGGCAGATGAGGCAGGAGGATCCCAAGTTAGAGGCCAGCTTAAGTTACATAGTAAGATATATATTAGTAAAATAAAATACAGTCTAAAATTGTGCTAATGACTGCAGAATTCAGTGAACATATGAAGAGTCAATGGATTCTTGGCTGGGAATGTAACTTAGCTGACAGAGTGCTTGCCTAGCACTTAGCTTGCCATGCACTTAGCCCTGAGTTCAATGCTCACTACCACACAAACAGGGCGTGGTACTGCGAACCACAATCTATTACCAGGAATGCAAAGGCAAAACAACCAAGAGTTCAAGATAATCTTCAGCTACAAATTGAATTTGAGGCCAACTTTGGCTACATGATACCCTGTCAGGGAGGAAGGAAGGAAGGAAGGAAGGAAGGAAGGAAGGAAGGAAGGAAGGAAGGAAGGAAGGAAGGAAGGGAGAAATGAAGAAAAACAGAAGGAAGAAAAAGAACGAGACTATAAAACAAGCACAAGGAGAATTTTGAGAGAAAAACAAATTTAATATATTTTAGATACTTGGTGCACTAAATTGCTTTTTGCTGCTGTGATAAAACACTGACCAGAAGCAATTTCATGAAGAAAGATTTTTTTTTTTCCGTCTTACAGTTTCTGATCCATCATTGAGGGAAGCCGAGGCAGCAACCCAAGCAAGAGCTTGAAGCAGAAACAGTAGAGCATCACTGCTTATTGGGTTTTTCTTCACAGCTCACTCAGCTTTCTTTCTTTCGGTTTTTTGAGACAGGGTTTCTTTGTGTAGCTTTGGAGCCTGTCCTGGAACTCACTCGGTAGCCCAGGCTGGCCTCGAACTCACAGAGCTCCACCTGGCTCTGCCTCCGGAGTGCTGGTATTAAAGGCAAGTGCCACCACCACCCAGCCAGCTTGCTTTCTTATACAACCCAGGCCCACTTGCTCAGGGATGGCACTGCCCACCGTTGGCTGGGCTCTCCTACATCAATTGTTAATCAAGAAAATGCCCCCACTGGCATGCACAGGGCAACCTGATGGAGGCGACTCTTCAATTGAGTGTCCCTCTTCCTTGGTGACTCAAGTTTGTGTCTCGTTGATAAAAACTAACCAGCACATATGGTGACAGATATTTAAATTTCAACGTAGAGAATTTTGCCTCTATCAAATAATAAAAGTTGAAGTGAGACAGAAGTGAAAAGGGGAAGGGAAAATCACCCACAAAATAGTTGAGGAAATTTTGCTAGAACCAAAGGAAATGTGTTTTATGGCTTAGAGGGCCACTGCATGGCTAGTTAATGAATAAAATACAGACATCTACCAATAATCTCTGTAGTGATGGTTGGGTCTCCTAAGCTTCAGGCAAGAGAAAAGTAGGTACCTGTGATGTCTCTAGAATCAAAAGAGTTTAAGATTTCCCAATAGCCATGATAAAGAGAGAGAACAGTAGAACAATGCCTTCGAAGAAACGATCTTCAACCTATAATTTCACATACAGCCCACACTCATGTTCAAGAGGAAAATACAAGAAGAGCGTTTTAAGACATGCATTTTTTTGTTTTTGTTTTTGTTTTGTTTGGTTTTGGTTTTGGGTTTTTTTTGGGGGGGTTGCTCTACACCCTCGTTTACACTAAAACAAGATAGTACACTATAGAACAAGGAGACTCCACTTTTACAGGAAGGTGGTCTGACATTAGATCACAGCAGAACAGCCCAGAAATTAAACAGAAGGACAACAAAGGAAAATACAGCACAACAGATGTGCAGGGACAAAGAAAGAAACCAGTTCAGACTGGTAGAGAGTGACCCAAGAGTTTGGTGGTGCGGCCAGCTGTCCAGGAAGAGTGGACTTTGTGCTTTCAGTAACCCTGCTTTACCAGGTTCTTAGGAAACTCTCCCTCGTCTCTGGTAGTCTCACTCCTTAAGTAAGAGAAGGACAGTCATTGCATTTCATTGCACAGAAAAATTGTCTCTGAGATCTAGAGACAGCTGTGTAAGATTAGAACCTAGGAAACACATCATTGCTCACTCCAATGGCTGTATTCACACTAACTATCCAATAGGCAGTGTGGGACACCCAGAGTGCTGTGTACTCTGTGTTTCCCAAGACTGACTCTCTCTCTCTCTCTCTGTTCCATTCTACTGACTTTTCACAGAAGGGAAACCACCATGACAAACCTCTGGGAAACTAAAGCCAGGCTGTGGCTGAGACACTCTGCCCACTTATGTTTTCCTGGGAGATTTTATTAGCAATAGTCACATAGTCCTTACTTTGTACCTCATTTTTCCCCTTGCTACTCACCTTTGGTAAATGAAGACACATATATAGTGGACGAAAATATAAAGGCAGTGGAGGGAATGACCACCCTCTAAAAGTAAGGACAGCGTTGTCTCTGGGAGGAGGAAGGAGATGCTACTAAACAGTGGCACACTAGGGTGTTGACAATGTTCCTCTTTTCATCCAGTGAAGGCACACTAGATATTTGTCCCCAAATATTTGCTTTATTATTACTACTGCTATTATTACTTGGGGTTTTATTTGAAAAAGACAGGGTCTCATGTCACCCAGGCTAGCCTCAAACTCCTTGTGCACCTGAGGATGACTGAACTTTTGGTCCTTCTGTTCATACCTCCTGACACTGTATTCCAGGAGTGTACCACCATGTGCAAGTTCTGCAGGGCTGGGGAATTGAACTCAGGGCTTTGTGCATGCTAAACAAACACTCTACCAGCTGAACTATATCTCCCACCCTCCGTTAGAGAATGTTAATAGGCCTTAGATCTGGTTAAATTATTTTTAAGTTGTGCATATGTCTCACATTTTCTTCCTTTTGGATGACTGATTTCATTATTGAAAATACAATAATCCTAAAAGATAATGTTTATACCTGAAGCTAAGACATAAAATAACAAATCTGAGTCCTTAAAAAGTCTCCCTGACAAGAGCTGCCCCTGCCCACCACCACCTGCAACACTCGGGAGAGCAGGCCTGCACCTCGCCTGGGCAGCACAATAGAGCCAATCCGGTTGGCAGAGATGTGGGTGAGCCAGCCCTGAATTTGTGAGCATGGGAGAGCTGTCTCCATTACTTGTTATGCCCCCATCATGAACCCCCAAGAGACCACCAGGAATCTGAGTTCATGCAAAAGCCATTATTGCAAGCTCGAGCTTGGGCCTCCCATACGTTCCAACACAGTGGCTGGATCAGGGAAGGACTCGAGCTCAGTTGAGGCAGGGTTTTTAAGGAGTAAAGGATGGGGGGGTGGGGGAATTCCACATTCAGATGGGGACTGAACTTCTGATTGGGCAGCAGTTGGGCAACAGAAGTCTTGTCAAACAGGGATTAGTACTGGCGTTGCTGCGAGGAAATTGGCAACTTATATACAAGTGATGTAAGCTATCCCTAATGTTCTAGAGCATCTAGTACTTGTTTGTCTCAATTCTGATTGGTCTCCCACAGGGTACAGTTTGTAGCTTTTCCTGGTTATTGTAGTGATGAGGCCTAGTCCCAGCATTGTTAGTCTGCAGCCTGTCATGGCTGCACTAATGTTAAGGTAGGCCTCTTCATTCCCGCCTCTACAAGTAACAAGAGAGGACACAATCATGGGTGTGTCCAGGGGTTCTAGGGGATGATATTGAGACCAGAGGACCATGAGTTAGACTGCGTTGACTCTGCCACACAAATGTTAATCAAGCAGGGTCCCAAGGCCAGTAAGAGGATAAAGATTAGAAGTGGTCCACCTAGTGCTGAGAGTAGGGTGGTTAGCCAAGGGGACCAATTAGAAAGACCCTTATACTATCTAGAATGTTTCTGGATCTCCCATTCTCTGTCTTTAGTTTTTTTTCTTAGTTTAGCCATTGAGTCATATATGATGCCTGAGAGATTCACATAAAAACAACATTCTTCCCTGAGTGCAATGCAGAGCCCTCCTTACTGTATAAAAAGGAAATCCAGGCCCTGCCTGTTCTGGAGGGCTATTTCAGCTAGGGAGTCTAGAGACCTTTCTAGTTTGCCAATCGAGTCCTCGACATGAGCCAAGTCTGAATTTATGGCTGATTGTAAAGTCTTGTAATTTTGTCTTGTAATATCAAGGCTAAGGTCCCTGTACTTGTGACTCCTACTAACCCAAGTCCAACCAAACTGGAGAGCATTATTGCAGCTGCCCCTATGAATCCCTTAAATTTGAAGTAGGGAGACAGGGCTAATTTCATCTGAGTATCTTCATAGTATTTTATGTTGGAGAAGAACTGGATCATCATACACTACCCCCTTCCTGCATTTAGGACTGTACTGTGAATGTATGGGGTCAACCCAGTGTTGTAGGCCCATCATCCAGATGGGGCACCATAATGAGTTTCATTCTGCACTTTCAAGGTTTTATTTTTGCTGGACTATCTCAGAACTATTGACATAAAAGAAACAGGTTTTCCCCCAAATGGAATTTGCCTTTGACTTAGCATTTTTCATCTTGTTAAGGGGACAGGGACGATGTACTCTCTTCTGTAGCTGCTTCCAGCTAAAATTGGGGTGTCCGATTTCAGGGCTCAGGAAGGCTGAAAGGCTAGTCAAAAG
This sequence comes from Peromyscus californicus insignis, assembly GCF_007827085.1. Lineage (NCBI taxonomy): Eukaryota > Metazoa > Chordata > Mammalia > Rodentia > Cricetidae > Peromyscus > Peromyscus californicus. Next base: position 32,351,842 of record NW_026294525.1, read on the forward strand.
CTGGGCAATTGGGGCATTTATCAGGAGCATCTGATTAGCTGTTCCAGGTGAAGGGACAGGGAGCAATCATATCTGCTGGACTGGTTCACATCAGCTTTCAACAAGTCCAGAGCTCAGCAGTTTGCAGTCCATAGGTGCTCCCTGGATGGTGTCTGTTAAATATGCCAAGACAAATACAGACATTAAAACTTAGGAGCTTACAATCCTCGGGGGAGGCTTTGCCCTGGAGGAGGTGGGAATGGGGGGTGGGCTGGGGGTAAGGTGAGGGGGGGCGCAGGGGGGAGAACAAGGGAATCCGTGGCTGATATGTAGAACTGAATTGTACTGCAAAATAAAAATAAATAAATAAAAAACTTAGGAGCTTAAAAGAAAACCTTATATTTGGAACTTTTACTTATCTACAGTTCATTTGACCTGTGACAGGTGGATTTAAGCCTTACAACTGTTTTTTTGACTCTGCAACAAGTGTCTGTAAAACAGCTGGAACAGATTTACCTCTTAGGTTAGCTGATGAAAAACATTTTTAAGTCTATAAAGAAAATTTAAAATCTTGAGCTTATGACTGAATGGTGAGTACTCAGTGCTCTGTCAGTGTATCTGAACTCCTTTTATTAATGTTAAAACTCCAAACCTTTGAAATCTCAGTGTAACGATATACTTCTAGTCCAGTTTGCAAGTCATACAGGGTGTGTAAGATTAATGTCCAAGACCAATTGTCCTGTCAGGCTTTCATGGCTTTTTTTTTTTCTGACTATTAAGGGAACACATAGAGAAATATAGTATGGCACTTGTAAGCAAGGCAAACCTGTTTGCCTTTTTTAAGTAAGAGACCTAATATCTTTAATTCATTAATGAACTGACTAATGAACAAGCAAGATAGCTGCAACCTTGAGGGAAGGAGCTGATTGCCTGCTGTTGCCAAAGCTACAGTTAGCTTAGCTGTCAATGTCAGAGCTCTGAGAAGGATTAACCAAAATGACAGAGGCTGGTTTATAGTCTTTACCTAGACAGCTATCCCAGGCTCCTATGGACTCTGTGGCAATGAGGGCAGAGGTATCAGGACAGCAGTCTTGGCCCCCAGGCCCAGAGGATGAGACACTCTCCTGTGGAGGAGGAATACGGGGAGATCAGCCTCATCTTGTCTAGGCAAAGTGGGGCATCAACTCTCCAGTGTCCCGCTTGTCCACAGTTTGGGCTGAGCCTTGGCAGAAGGTGAGGCATTGGGGCAGTCTCACCCAGTGGTCAGCTGGTTAGCATTACCATAGTCCAGTAGAGTTGCCCATTGCTGTGCCCATTGTCTGTCTTCTTGGAGCCCTTGGGAGTCACTGCTAAGATCTGCAAGTCTCTGTCATATAAGTTTAAACATCTTAAGTGCCATCTTCAGCAAATCTCTGACAGTTTGATCACTTGAGCCAAATAGCTCCTGTCTGTTTTTAGTTATTTGGTTTAGGCAATACTTTGAAAACATGTAAGAGGCTAGATAAATTTTTCCTGTACTTGATTGCGTTAGTCCTTAGCATGACTAACATCTTAAGTATAGTTCTGAACATCTTAAGGCTTAATCATCTCCAACAGTTTATAATAACAATTTTTTTAATTGAAGATCTTTTTAATATCAAGACAAGACTTTTAATTTGTAAACATAATCTACAAACAGACTGGGAATCTTACATAGTGTACCATTATAGAAACACAACAGTTTCTTACACAGTGTACCATTATAGAAACATAACAGTTTCTTGTATGACTCAGTTTACCAAAATAGCCATAGCCTAACAATGCTAGCAAAAACAAAGAGGTTAGATATATATCTTTAAACCAGTTTTTGTAAGCTTGAATAACTCTTAAGAGAGACATTCTTTAAGTCAGTGGTTTTTAACTTTTTGTGGGTCACTGTTATGCAAACATTTGATATACAGTTGACCCTAGGCTACTCCTGTAAAAAAGTCTTTTGACCCCCAGAGTCTTGAGGTTCAAAAATTGTTCCAAGTTCTTTGTCAGATTATTTAAGGTCATTGTCTTATTACATCACAAGATAGAAATAACCCAATTTTTGGTGCTTAGTAGTTGTAGCCCTAACTTTAGTTGGCCAGTGACATATATTGGGTGTTTGGGATTTCAGTGTAGTATTGAGCCTTTCTCAGGGTAAGCCTTTAAACATAAAAACCATGTTCTGGGGTTGACACATTTCAGTTGACAAAACCAGTCAGAAGCAGTACTAAAGGGGTTAAAAAGCAAGGTTAGCACATTTGAATATTTGCCCAGAACTATAGACATTGATGGATTAGATCTTTGTTTTAAGGCTACCTATGTAGCCTTCTGATTATTAACCCTGTGTTAAAGTTTTGAGTTAACCTTTTGTTATAAATAGTATAGATTTTAACTATGCCTAATACATTTATAAACCAATAATTTTTTGGTTGTTCTGCTCTGGTTCTTTTTGTCTGCCAATTTTTGACCTCAGACATAAGGACTTTAAAAGTAAGTCTGGGTCTGAAAAATGGTGGGCCATAACCCAATTTCAGAGCCAGCTTTTTAATAAAACAGAACAGTACAAAACAATTTTTATACAGAGTGTAGTTCTAATGGCCAGAACGCCCAGAGATAAATTCTGAGCCCAGGTGGCTGGCTGCAATACTAACAGCTGAGCAGTAACCAAGACATACAGAACATAGTAAACTCATACATCTAGCATCAATAGTGTAGCAGAAACCAGAGGCCTCGAACCATACCAATGACTCTTTGCAATGAACACTTGCAAGTAAAGTTATATGGATAAAAGGGTTTACTGTGTGACTCACTGTGGATATGAAGGGATGGAGAAATGAATGGGATGGAGATGCATGATGTAAAAGACACAAAAAATAAATAAAAAGAAAGTTTTTTTAAAATGTTCCCTTAGGCTGGGTAGTGGTGGTGCACCCCTTTAATCCCAGCACTCGGGAGGCAGAGCCAGGCGGATCTCTCTGAGTTTGAGGCCAGCCTGGTCTACAGAGTGAGATCCAGGACAGGCACCAAAACTACAGGGAGAAACCCTGTCTCAAAACAAGCAAACAAACAAAAATTCCCCGACAGAAGTCATACTCTGCTTTTAGCTGTACACGACAGATTTCACTACCTTGTTTTTGTGCATTTGTGTGTTAAGATACTGTCTGACTGTGTAGCCCCAGCTAGCCTTGAGTTTGCCATCCCACTGTCTCTACCTCCTGTGATCCAGAATTATAGACATGTACCCCTGTGCCCAGCTTGCCTCCTTGAGTTCTTTTTTTTACATAAAAATGTCTGCCTGAAGGACGGTAGATGGGAGAATTCTATTGTCTGGCCTCCTTGAGTGTCATGGAGAGGGTGCTGTTATCACTAAATGATCTACACTTGACTCTCAGGGGACTCAGTGGAAATGGTGAGTGGTAAGTAGACTCCTAAATAAAACATATGGCAAATTGTAGTTTCCTAAGCAAAGTCAACATTCTTTTACACTCGTTGTAATTAATAAAAACTAAGACTAAAAGAAAATATAGCTGATTTCTAAAAGTCTAATGTCTATGGATCCAGTAAAATCTCAGAATATTTAAGTAGGACATGGCACTGAAACATGAAGTATGCAATTTTATATTAAAGAGAAATTTTCAGTGACGCCAATGAAGTTTTGCCATGAAAGACAATAGAGATTTAAATGCAAATGGATTCTAGCACAGTTTCAAATAAAGTTACGGCCATAATACCTGTCACAGTGCATAGTATGTATTAAACACACACACACACACACACACACACACACACACACACACACAGAAAGAGAGAGAGAGAGAGAGAGAGAGAGAGAGAGAGAGAGAGAGAGAGAGAGAGGGAGGGAGGGAGGGAGGGAGAGAGAGAGAGAGAGAGAGAGAGAGAGAGAGAGAGAGAGAGAATACAAATAACATGTTGATGAGCAGATTTGACCGAATGCTTTCTGGTGTCCATTCAAGAGGCTAGAATGGGTCAATGAGTCAACTCAGAATGAGAACACTAACATATTCTGGAAAACCACCTGAGAGAACGTTGAACGCAATGCTTTGCCCAACTTTTCTCAAGTATATGTTTGTAGATTTAAAAAAATTATATAGTTTTTACCATTTAAATGATTGTAAGGTAATATTCTAATAATCCTCATAAAATTCATAGGAAGTCCCAAATTGCTTTTATGGAGAAAGGAAAAATGGAAGAAATAGATATAAAAGGAAGGGAGGAATGAGATAAGGAAGGGAGGAATGAGATAAGGAAGGAAGGAATGAGATAAGGAAGGAAGGAAGGAAGGAAGGAAGGAAGGAAGGAAGGAAGGAAGGAAGGAAGGAAGGAAGGAAGGGGAGAGAAAAGTAAGATGTATAGTTAAACAAAGGCTTTCTTTTATTTTATAGATAAAGGAAGGAGGAGAGAGGGGATGAAGAAGGAGGGAGGGCCAAGGGAGAAAGAGCAGGGTAAAGGAGGGGGGAGCAAGAGGAAAAGAAAAAATGTAAACACAAACATTAGTCAACTAAGATCTAACCCTGACCTTCTGAGTCCCGTCCCCCCCCCCCCCCCGCCCCAACTCAGAACCCATATGGCAGAAAGAGAGAACTGACTCCTGCCAAGTGTCCTACACTACTACATGTATACTGTGGCATGTATGCGAATACACAGGCATGCACTAAACAATGTCAGAATGTGTTGAATTACAATATGTTCACAAGGTGCAGTGGTTCTTATGGAAACACTTTGCCCAGTGGTCCTACCTACCTTGATAATCTGGCCAGGGTCAATGTAGTTGCTTTTATTCTAATCTCAATTAGTAACATTAGCTTTTATAACACATATCACACAGTAAATATAGATAGAGATGAATAGGAATTAATTAATGTGAGTTACACAATGAATACAAGCTAAAGAGGTTACAACAGAATTCAAGAGGAATGGGTACGTTGTCTGCATTGATAAGATAATGAACCCAAATCTGCTGGAGGAAGGAGTGTGCTGCAGAGGCAGTAGGGCAGAACTGGGTTCAGAACAGGAACTGTAGGTCCAGGTCCAAAGGGGTGAGCAGATAAGCAGCAGACAGACTTCTAGTCTGTCAAAAGAGGAGACAGAGCTGAGCTGAAACCTCAGCATAGTTGAGAGTTCTTTGTTGGTCCCTGACACGCACTTACCTGGTATCAGACGACAGATGGGTGTGAGGCCATTGGATAGCCTTGCTAGCTGTTCATCAATTTATGGGGCCCAGATGAGGGAGTTACACCCTTTCTTTGGTCCAGCATGTCAGATAAGTTTTGGGGCCTGGTATCTCTGATCTGATTGTAATATGCCCATATGCCCCTACAATCTCAATTCAATATGAGAAATTTATAGGGTGGCACCCTTTCTACTTCCAAGAACAAGTCATTTATCAGCCTGTGATATGTGGATGGTGCTGGATTGATTGTGTTGTTTCCGCAACAACCCTGGTGTACAATCATCCTCCAACGTCAAAATGGAGTCCAAAGCTGCCTGTAAAATGGAGTCCCTTGGGGCAAGGCACAGCCTGAAAAGCCATTGTTTTATAGGAGGTAGAAAAACTTAGCATACAGCATAGCCTAAGCTCAACAAAGACAAGGAGTTTTCTGCTACTGATAATTGCAAATGGCCATGGATGTATCAAAGCAACACAAATTTATTACTTTATAGTTCTGTTTATTATAAGTCCAGTATTAATCACTCTAGGTAAAAGTCCAGTTATCAAGATGCCTGGAGCCCTCTGAGGACTTGCTAGGGAAGAGTTTGTATTATGGCCTTTCTGGCTTTATTGGAAGCACACACACTCTTCAGCTAATAGTTTCCTTTCTCCACCTTCAAGTCCAGAAACTTCCTAGATTTTGTTTTACCTTCCCCCTACCCTTATTTACATCCTTTCTGACTCTCAGGAAGGTGAATGCTCCAATTGAAACAAAGAAAATGAGATTTTCCGTTCTTCCATTGTGTTTGAAAAAAATGCTAGCCTCTATTCTCATAATGCAAGGCTAAACTCTGTTTAGCAGACACAACCACAACACTGTACTGTTTTAACTGGTTCCCCCAAATCTCTGACACAACTTCAGCACTGAGTTGCCACAAGTTGCCAACCTGTTCTTAAATTTTCTACAAGCACTTAGTATGTATACACTCTAAAAACAAAGGCACTTTTCCATATTGTCACAGCTATCAAGACCAGGAATTAACATCTCTGTTTTTTTTTCTTTATCTCATTTATTTACTCTGTGTGTGTCTGTTTGTGTGTGCACACGCATGTGTGCCCAGACACATGCACACAGGAAGGACAAGTTTCAAGCGCGGACTCTCTCCCTTCCACCTGGAGTTGTGGAGAGTTGACAGTGCCATCTCTGGTTTTTAATTAACATTAAAACCGGGGTCTGCATCTCCCATCCAGTCTTCAGTTGTCCTTTTGGTTTTGTCAACTTTTCTTTAGTGTGAAAAACTCTGCAGAGAGTCATGTTCTGTGTTTAGCTGTCGTTGAGTAGTTCTTTCATTCTCAAAGGCTTACTTGGCCATTCCTTAACTCTCTTAACTCTGATGCTTTGAATAGTCCACACCAGTTGCTTGTAGAGTGCCCATCAATCTTCTCAGCTTTGTATTTCTCCATGAAGTATACAGTTGCTTTGAAGAATGTCCCTAAGTAGTCAGTTTATTTTCTCCATGAAGTAGATTAACATTGTGCATTGTTGGCAGACAAGAAAAGAAATGTACAATGTTCTCATGACATCCTATCAGCCAGGCACATGATTCACATATTCTCATTGCTGATAAAGCTCGATCACCTGGTTAAGGTGGTGTCAGCTACGCTTCTCTACTGCGATCTCTCTCTCTCTCTCCTACCTCTCCTCTCCTCTCTTTTCCTTCTTTCCTTCCTTCTTTCTTATTTTTGTTCTCTTTTCTGAAAGGATTGGTGATCGAACCCAGGACCTTGAGCATACTTGGTAAACGCTCAAACACTGAAAGACATCCTCAGCCTCGAAGTTTCCTTTTGTCCTTTTGTATTAAGAAGTACTGTTTACATTTTCTGCTGCCAGAAGTGGCCAGGACAATGTTCCTGGGTGGCTGAATCTCTGTTGTGTGACCTACTAGATGTAGTCTACATAAGAAAGACACCTCGAAGAAATTTAAGGAGGCTGGGACAGAATGATTGTACACAATTTTCAGTGATGGCAGGGATGGAGACTTATCTCCATGCTGTGACCCTCGGTAACTTGAGTAGTTTCCTAATCTTTTAGAGACCTTGACTGAGATAAAACTGGATCTTTGGATTTAACTTAGGATATATTTGTAGAAGGAACAAGTATGAAGTAGAGTTGGGGCTTATTTTAAAATAGGGCCAGCAAGCTGGCTCAGGAGGTAAAGGCAAATATTAATGATCTGAGTTCAATCACGGGGACCCACATGTCCTCTGACTTCCACACCCATGCCATAGCACTTTCACATGAATACATAGACAAATGTATACTTTCATCTTTAATTTTTTATTTTTGAGAATTTCATATATGCATACACCGAAATGTGATCCTATTCATCCCTATTTGCCCCTCCAATTTTCCCCATATTGTCTCAGCATGCCCCTCTGCCTACTTCATCTCTTATTCTTTTTATAACCCACTAGATCTAGTTAGGACTGATCCTTTGTGAATGGATGTAGTGCAATCCACTAGGGCAAGGAAAACCTGTCAGTGGCCATATCTTCAAAAACGAAGGATTCTTGCTTCCCTCAAAATTATCCACGACATATAGCTACTCAGTGAGGGATGGGACCTGAAGATCATTTAGCCTGTTTATGCCAGGTTATTAGTTGGCTTGATATTGTTCTGGTCTTGTGAAGGTATTCATCAGTGCTATGAGTTCATTATGGCGATATCCATATCATGTCTAGAAGACACATTTCACAGCATTCCTCCCTATCTTGTGGCTCTTAAATTCTTTCTGCCTCCTCTACAGCTGTGGTGACAGATGTTCTGATAGTGCCAAGCTCATTCTCTTATTCTCAGCACTTCAACCAGTTCTGTATCTCTCCATTGACTGATGCCCACTGCAAAGAGAATCATCTCTGATCAAGGCTGAGAGCAGCCTGGGTTTGTAAGTATATGCATATATATATATAGAAGGCAATTTGACAAAACCAGTTCAAGACCAGCCTAGGAGACATGAGACCTTATTGAAAATTAGAAGAAGGGAGAGGAGAAAGAAGAGGAGAGGATGGAGGAGCAATAGCATCAGCAGCCATACAGAGGGAAGACAATGAGAAAACTTAACATGTCCATCTACTAGTCAAGGAGAAAGGCCACAGAAGAAACCAGCCCTGCTGTTGGTGCTGCTGTGGATGAGACAGCCCTGAAGTAGTGAGCATGGGAGAGATGTCCCCATCACCCATCTGTCCTGTGGCAGCATGGGCAGGGGAGAGCTCCCCCCCTCCATCAATGCCTGAGGCAGGTGTATGAGAACCGGCCCTGAGGTCACAAAGTGGGAAGAGCTGTCCCTGTCCCCCACCAGCTGCAACACTTGGGAGAGCAGGCCCTGCACCTCACAATAGAGCCAATCTTGTTGGTGGAAGTGTGAGTAAGCCAGCCCCAAAGTTGTAAGCATGGGAGAGCTGTCCCCACTTCTTCATGCGGTGGAGTGGGAGGGGGAGATGCCACCTGTACCCTTCACCCCTTACCAACTAAACAGACGAGAGAGCTGATCACCCTCCTCCTGACCAGTTGGAGCACTCAGGAAAGCAAGCCCTGCCCCTCAACTAGGCAGCACAGCAGAGCTGCTCAGTGGTTGGATGTGAGGGTGATCCAGGCCCAATGTGAGTAAAGGAGAGCTGCCCCCATTACTCATCTGACATGTGGCAGCATGGGCAGAGGAGAAATGCTCTCCTCTCCACCCCCTGCCCAGTAGTGCCTGAGACAGGCGGAGTAGCTGGTCCTGGAGTCACAAGAGCAGGCAAGTTGTCCCTACGCCATGCCTGGGCAACACAGGAGAGCTGGCCCTGCTCCTCGCTCATTGCTCTAAGAGGTGAATTAGGCAGGGCAATGCAGGAGAGCTCACCCTGGTGGTGAGGACAGCGGAGAACTGGTAGACAGACCAATTCTGCAGCTGCCCAAGCCCAGAACCAGGGTTGTGACTTGGCCTGCCCCAACATCCACTCCATCTATGATCTGCTGGAGCGCGTGAAGGGACCTGACCCGCAGACCCAAAGCTGTGGGATCTCCACAACGCAGGGCAACAACAGGATATCCAAGGAGAGTCCTAAAGAGGGCCCAGCATCAATAGTGTAGTTGAAACCAGAGGCCTCGAACCAGACCATTGAATCTTTGCAATGAACACTTGCAAGTAATGATATACGGACAAAGGGGTTTACTGTGTGACTCACTGTGTCACATTGCAGCTTCCATGATGAGATTTTTAAGATTTTTTCTCTTAAATTTTTTTTTTAAAAATTGGGGGGTGGGGTGGAGGTGCAGGGGCAGAGGGTGGATGTGAAGGGACAGGGAAATGAATGGGATCAAGATACAGGATATAAAAGACACATAGAATAAATAAAAAGAAAGTGAAAAAAAGGGTAGGGAATAAACCCTGACTGCACATTCATCTTAGACTTCTAGCCTCCAGGTTTGTGACAACATAAATTTCTATTGTTTAAACTTGCCAGTCTTTCTTATTACATCCCTAGTAAACAACACACTGGACATAAGTCTTCAGGTTATTCTCCAACAGGAAAATTGAATAGTTCACCTCAGTGTTTAGGAGCTATGGCACAGTAAACAATGATATACAATGGTTGTATATGCCCATTACATTTGCTGGGAAACGGAGTTTCTGCCTGGCTATACTGGGAATCAGCAGCTTCTTGCCTAGCAGCTCTCAGGAAGTCCTTCCTGTTCAGCAGTCTGTACTATTCCATAGGACACCACCTCTCCCCCACAAAAAAAAAAGTCAAAGGAACTTTAACAGCCTATGACTCCACCTAGTGATTTTCCTCATGAATTAAAGAAGTTGATCCTCTAAGAGATATAAGAGATAAAAAGGAAAGCATTTGACAAAGTTCCACATCTATTAACAATAAATTCTCAGTAATAAACTCAGGCGTGATGATGCATGTCTGTAATCTCAGCATTCAGAAGGCTGAGGCAGGGGGATTAAGAGTTTGAGACTAGCTTGGGCTACCATCACTGTCAAAGCAGAGCGTCTTCAGCTGCCAGCATGAAACCCACATGTAGGCTGGGGATGTGTCTTGGTTGGTAGACTACTTGTCTAGCAAGCAGGAAGCCCTGAGTTCAATCCTTAGTACCACATACACCAGGTGTGGCAGCACAAATTTATAATCTCAGCATTCAGGAGGCAGAGACAGTGTGGTAAGTGCATTCTTTTAACTAAGGGATGGCAATGTGGCATAATTAATATCTATGAGGGTGTTCACGACTCTGCCATAACCCTGTAACGTAGATCATCTAATCTGAATGCACGTTTCCATATACAGGAGACAAAGGGGGATAGAATGCCAAGGGGAACTAAGGAAGCCTACATAAGGCTATATATACCCTGCTGCTATGCTAGGGGCTCAACCTTTGGATGTAAATCCTCTGAGCTAGTGCTGGCACAAACAAAACACTGCTTCCTGGCAGCAAGTCTCAGCGGCGTCCCATCTCTCTGCATGATAATCCCACAATAACAGAAGGATTAAATCTTCAAGACCATTCTCTGCTACATGGTGAGTTCATGGCCATCTTGGACTACAAAATACCTCATCTCAAAACTATAAAATAAAATAAAGACCCCCCCCCCACAGAAACTCAAGACCGTCTTTACAAGATCCCCAGAAATCCCCTCTATTCCCCAACATTGTGTTAAAAGTAAGTAACTTATTGGGGGGGGGGGTACTCTCCAGTGGTACATATTTTTATAAGTCATCCATGCTTGAAGTAGGGGTTCCCAGTGATGAGGCTGCCCAAGTCGCCATGCTGCCATAAGTAACTATAATAAACTCAGCAGTTCACCAAGCTGGGCTTAAATGGAATCCTTTCTTTAATCTGCCAATGCCCTCTGATTAAGGTTTGTAAACATTTATTTACATCTCCCCCAGAAAAAAAAAAATCACATGATAATTTATCACCAGCCAGGGAAGATAATTTAAAAAAAAAATCATGGACTTAAATATCAAAGCTAAAACTATAAAGTTTCTGGAAGAAAACATTGACAGATAGCATCATGGCCTTAGAAAAGATGAAAATTTCTTGATACTAAGACAACAACAACACATTTAAAGTATTCATTAAAATTAATCTACAGTGAAAGAAACTTTAATAAAATAAGAAAACACTCCAGCACTCAGGTGGTTGAGGCAGGAGGATTGTGAGTTCAAGGCCAACCTAGGGTATATAGTGGTCTCCAGGTTGAAAAGCAGGAGGAGACAGGAGGAAAGGAAGTGAAAAAGGAGGGGACAGAAGGGGAGGGGGGGAAGAGAGAAAAAGAGGAGGGGAGAGAAGTGGGGGTGGGAAAGAGCAAGCTAAGGCAAGGAAAACTGTTGGCTATATAAGATGAAAAACTTGAATACAGAATGTATTAGAACCACAAATAAGCTTATGAAAAACTGTCTGATTGATAGTACACAGAAGATGTAAACAGTCCTATCATAAATATCAAAGACATGAAAAACTAATGGTAGTAAAAATAAAGAGCAAGTGCTTTCTGGTTGTAGGGCAGTGTGGCTGAGCAGCTGGCTGCACAGGATGTCAGAAATTTTCCAGGGCGATGAAAAATAGTCTGTTTTTAAATCATATGCTTAACACGACCACTCACTTGCAAATTAAAAATAATGCGTTTAGCCAGGCGGTGGTGGCGCACGCCTTTAATGCCAGTACTCGGGAGGCAGAGGCAGGCGGATCTCTGTGAGTTCGAGGTCAGTCTGGTCTACAGAGCGAGATCCCGGACAGGCACCAAAACTACACAGAGAAAACCTGTCTTGAAAAAATAAAAAATAAAAATTTTTTTTTAAAAAAGCGTTTATTCCGTGCTTTTTTTTTTTTTTTAACATTCATTGAAAGGTGGTGACAGCGCACATACTAACAACTGAGGCTACCATAGAGAAGATATGGTCCACGTGGGGAAGAATAAAGTGATGTCAGCTGCTTCAGAAGATCAGTCCTTGACAGACACCCACTTGGTTGGGCTGTAAGTGAACTCCAGACCCGACGCAGCTCCGGCTCCAGCCAGGCGGGGGTGACCTGCAGTCAGAAGGCGACAACTCCAGTATCAAGGAGCAGCGCTTATCAGCTTGCCGGCCACCTCAGCACGCGGAACCATCGGCCAGGGCTACAGATATCGGGGGGGGGGGTTGTAATGAGAACGCACCGGGCCCTTCCGAACTTCCGGACGGGCTCTATTTCGTGGCGGACCTCTGCAGGAAGCGGCCGAGAGAGCGGGCCTTCCTTCCTGTGGTTCCACCCCTTGGCTCCGTTCTTCCCGGGGCTAGGGGCTTACCCGCGCCTTGCCGGGCACCCCGGGAGCCCGGGGCTCGATGGTACCGATGGAGACGCAACTGCAGAGCATTTTCGAGGAGGTGGTGGTGAGTGCAACTGTCCGTAACCCCGGCGGAGGGAGCGGGGAGGAGAAGACGGCGGGCCCCGGCTCTGGGCCCGAGCAGGCCCCTTTCCCGCCCCCTTTGTTTTGACATTGGAATCTATACTGGGGTTGGCGGTCTCCAGTCCGGCTGTCAGATTCAAAGAAAGCATTGCTGGTTCCCGCGCGTTCCCGATAAAAGGGACTTGTCCTATATTGCCCTCGACGAATATTTCTCCAGGGGATACCTCCCACCCCCTCTTTACTATTCAGATCCTTTACTATTTTTTTTTTCTTTGCTTGTTTGCAGAAAACAGAAATTATAGAAGAGGCTTTCCCAGGGTGAGTATGTGGCAGGCAGCGTTTTCTGGGGCTGGTTTTGGAGATTTATCTTTGTAAGATTTGACTTATGTTGGTTTGGGGGGAGTTACAAGATCTGCCTTGCTGTCTGTGTATCCTTTTAAAACTAGTAGTAAGTAATGTGATTATTTTTTTTGTTTTTCAGCATGTTTATGGATACCCCCGAGGATGAAAAAACAAAATTAATCAGCTGTTTAGCAGCCTTTCGACAGTTTTGGAATGGGCTTTCTCAGGTGAGACATTTCATGTGTAACATCCAGTTGATAACTTTTGGCTTCCTTCTTTTTTACTTGTTATATCTACGTTGATCTTTTTTCTTAAGGTAGTTTAGGAAAGGAAAAAATAAAATTGCCATCATTTTACATTCATATGTAAACTGGAAAACCTGCGTTGAAAGTTCAGTGTAATAAGATCGCAGTGGGAGATGTTTTTAAATTTTTTTCCATGTTAGATTATATAAGGTCATTTTTATCCTGTTTTGCTATATTTTGTTTCCACATGGAAGTGGATAATGTTAAACATTTCTTGTAAAAGAAAAATGTCACTATTCAAAAAATTACCCAGTGTTTATGAGTATATGCCCTCATAAAGGTACTGTAATAAAATCCCTGTTAGAATAGTACATTATCTTCTCGGGATGCCCTGTAGTAGGGAAATGAGCTACTGAGCTCCCTTTGCCCGTGAGCCAGTGATATTTGGCCCCCAAGTGTGGGTCCTAAAGACAATATGTGCTATTTTTTTTTTAATTTTCAAAAGGTAATACTTCAGTGTGAATCAGAAATACATAAGGCAGAAGAACAACTCCAAAGGCTAGCCGCCTTCCTTTCCTAGCCTAGCCACCCACCCTTCCTGTCTGAAACCAGAGTCCCAGTTGGTATTCCCTGAACTGTTTATCTACAAGACTGGGTCTCTCTGTATCACCCTGCCTTTGTCTCCTGAGTTCTGAGATTACAAAATCGTCTGCCATCACGTCGTGCTTTTCTCTTTTAACAGTGCTGGGGCTTGAACACAGGACTTTTTCACACACGCTAGGCGCACACTCACCTAAGAACTATGTCCTACGTGAGGCACAAACTCATTGCCGAACTGCATCCCCAGCCTCAGAATTATTTTTTATTTTTATTGAATATTTTTTGAATATATTTTTATTTTTATTGAATCACCATATACCATTTGTAGTGTTCAGCACTTAGCTCCTCACTTTTCTCTCCCTTAATAGTCCGTTCTGAAAGTAATGTCAGGTAATTTTAAGAGTTTCTTTTCCTCTCTTACATCTTATAACAGTGTAATATATTGTTATGTGGCTCTTCCGTCTTTATTAATTAACCACATACTTTCAAATTTTTCTGGTTTTTTTTCAGGTAGAGTTTTGCTATATGGCCGAGCCTAGCCTTGAACTTTCAATTGTCCCCTTTTTTCTGCTTCCTGGGGTCATAGGCATGGACCACCAGGCTTAATTAGATGTTTCTATTGACTTTTCTACCTTAAACAGTGTTATAGTGAATAATATTTTTGATCAGACATAGGATCAGTTACTGCACATCATATTGCTAAGTCAAAAGATAGACTTTTTTTTCTTAGTTATGGAGTGGGGGTGTATAATACATATGATATTGTCTCTATACAATCCAGACTTGCTTGGAACTGAAACTAGATATGTGGTCCAGATTGGCCTTGAACTAATGACCCCCCTGTCTCTACCTCCTAAGTACTGAAATATAAGCATGCATAACTACCCCCAGCAATATTTATAATTTTATGGAAATTACCTAACGATTTCTTAAAAGTGTTATCTAGTTTACACTCCCAAAACCAACAGGTGAGAGTATTTATTCCTTAGAGGTATACAATAGAATGCTAATAATTTCTTACCCTTGTGTATCAAGCACTGAGAAATTTTATCTTGATAAAACTTTACTTTTTCTTTCAATATTTAGCATCTTTCATGCATTCTTAATTTTTAACTTTTTGTTGCGCTTTATTTTTAACTTTTTATTTTGCTTGTGTGTGTGTCACAGAACTTGTGTAGAGGACAGAAGACAACTTTTTTTGCAAGAGTGAGTTCTCTCTATCTACCATGTGGGTACTGGGGATTGAATTCAAGAGGCTAGTCTTGGCAGCAAAGAAGCAAACACTGACCAGGCATTTTTTTTTTTTTTTTTTTTTTTTTTTTTTTTTTTTTTTTTGGTTTTTGAGACAGGGTTTCTCTGTGTAGCTTTGCGCCTTTCCTGGATCTCGCTCTGTAGACCAGGCTGGCCTCGAACTCACAAAGATCCACCTGCCTCTGCCTCCCGAGTGCTGGGATTAAAGGTGTGTGCCACCACTGCCCGGCTCCAGGCAGCTTTTAAAATGATTCCCTAAGCATTTAGGTGTGACCCTTCAAGAAGTTTATAAACCCTTCAAGAAGTTTATAGACTAAGAGAAAAAGCTAAAAATAAAACTAGCAATTCTAGATCCCAGGAGGGTCAGTGATGTTGTGGAAGAGCAAGGCATAGAGATTCTTCTGGGGTGTCCTGGAAGGCAGTCTTTGTATGAGCATGACTTTTAGTGTTAGGTTTAAATTACCAAAACCTAGACATTCAATTTGTCATTGGAATCATGGTGGGCTCTGATTTGCATTCAGGGGGATTGGATTCATTTAAATTTTGATGAGACTGAGGTACCCACCCACATTAGTTTTTTTCCTCCAGCAAATGGACTATTCATATCACCCTGTAAAGATACTGCTTACAGTAACTTAAGTGAGTTTTCTTTTTTTTTTTTTTCTTTTGGTTTTTCGAGACAGGGTTTCTCTGTGTAGCTTTGCGCCTTTCCTGGAACTCACTTGGCAGTCCAGGCTGGCCTCGAACTCACAGAGATCCACCTGCCTCTGCCTCCCGAGTGCTGGGATTAAAGGTGTGAGCCACCACCGCCCGGCTTAAGTGAGTTTTCTATTGGTCATGAATTTGTTAATGTATTCTTAACTACTCCTTGGAGGTCTCACGGTAGGAGTTTAATATATTTAATTGAAAGATTTAAAAATTAATTTAACAAACATTAAAATTTATTTATTTGCTTGTCTATTTATTTATTCATTCATTCATTTGGGGACAAGATCTTGCTAGATACAGCTCAGGCTGACACAGAACTTGATATGCAACCCAGGATGACTTCATATATGCCTCATCCCCTCAAGTACTAGGTTTACAGCCATGTACCATGCCCATGGTTAACTCTGACTTGAATCTTGCTCCTTTAGGGGTTATTTTAATTTGCTGATGTTCACAGTGAAATATTTCATTTACAGTACTGACACATTCCCAGGTATGATATTAGCCATTTGTGTTATTTAGAAGATGTAACTTCAGGCCTAAAATAAAAGGATTTTCTAATTTTTAGGATTCTCATGAACAATGCATCCAGTGGATTGTTAAATTTATTCATGGCCAACACAGCCCCAAAAGAATTTCTTTCCTCTATGACTGCTTAGCGATGGCAGTTGAGACCGGTCTCCTTCCACCCAGGTATGTTTGGGTGGGAATGAGCGATACAAAGACCTTTCATTGAGAAAGGCAGAATTGATTTGAGGTTGTTGTAGAGAGATAAAGGATGGAAAGGGGCGTGGAGTTCATAAATAAGTCAGCTTAAGTAAGAGGCAGGTGGCGGTGGCGGTGGTGGCGCACATCTTTAATCCCAGCACTGGGAGGCAGAGCCAGGCGGATCTCTGTGAGTTCAAGGCCAGCCTGGGCTACCAAGTGAGTTCCAGGAAAGGCGCAAAGCTACACAGAGAAACCCTGTCTCGAAAAACAAACAAAAAAAAAAAAGTAAGAGGCAGGTATTTTTGGTTTTAAATTGATTTTGTTTTTTATGTATCTGTATCTTGTGTTAGTAGTTGCCACATATACACATAAGTATCCCTGAGGAGGCCAAAGAGGGTATTGGATCCCTTGGAGCTAGAGTTAACAGGTGATAGGAGCCACCTGGCATGGGTTCTGGGAACTGGACTCAGGGCTTCTGCAAGAACAGTGTGATCTCTGAACTGCTGAATCATCTCTCCAACCATTTTTGTTTAATTTTCATAGTGCTTCATAATTATAGCCCAGTGTAGCGAGGGCCGAAGTCCTTAAAAAAAGCTTTCCACACTCATTCATCTCCTGGGACCTGTATTGAGGCTATCATTCAGGGACTACCAGTATCATCTGTTGTGAGCTGGGCTTTCTCATAGGTTGGCAGAGTTCAAAAGTTTGCAAAGGAATTCAGTCAAGAAGTAACCTGGCATCCTTGTTGTCCCTCTAAACATGCCCAGACAACACAGACCATCCCTCTAGTTCTCCCAGAGGTGTGTATCAGTGTCATATTTCATAGAAACATATGGAAATGAAAATGTAATGTGGTCACCTTGAAAAAAATACAGTTTGCCACCACCTGGTAGATGATAAATATTTAACCAAAAGCTTTTTACAGGTTTTTTTTTTTTCCTAGTGAAAATATAGCATTGTGAATATCATTTAGTTCTACTTACTGTTTGAGCTTTCTTCTAAGTAACAACCGGGAAGTGTTACATATATACCTGGAACACTTTAACAGAGTAGTTTTAGAAAGCATGCTTGGCATGCATGTACAATACCTAGCATCACAGACCATAGCCATTAGAGAATTTTTAGGGTTCTCTCTTGTAACTGGAATATTCTTTTTTCCCTAGGATGGTTTGTGAATCTTTGATAAACTCTGACACTCTTGAATGGGAAAGAACACAGCTTTGGGCCTTAACGTTTAAGCTGGTTCGGAAAATTATTGGAGGAGTGGATTACAAGGTATTATTTCCTCGTTGTAAAGAGTGATGCTTTAAGACATGATTATTTTTTACAGGATGTGTATCTTATTTCATGTGAGAGAAACAAAGTGGAGAGTATTTATAACTTGACTTTTGTGCATCTGTGCTGAAGGGATTTAAGATTACTCAGTTTAGAGTTTATTTCCTCCCAACATTTTAAAGCATACACAGTACTAGTATGTTTTTATGACGTAATGGGAAGTCATAAGGCAGAATCCATGTTTGATGCCAGAAGTCTTTTATTGCTTGGTGAAAAGAAGAACACAGAGCAGGGGTTTGTGGACCGAGAATGCCACCCTGATCCTTTAGAATCGTGTCCTTCCTTACCACGTGTCTTCAGGATTCTGCCCCTGACCAGAAGCAGCAGCATGGTCTCTGGTTGCATTTCACCGTCCAGCTCAGGAGCTCCACGGCTGCAGCAGCCGTTCAACCTCACCGGCTTTTGTTACTGTCTTTTGTCAAGGACCTGCTGGGACACGGCCTTGTGCTTCATGTCTCTGTGTTCTTCAATCTCAAATGATCCAGTAACGGCCAAGTAGGTAGTTACTGTTCAATTAGAGCTTACCCTAAATTACCCTAAAGTTAGCCACAGATGACTTCTCAGATTCTTTTCTCTTTACTCAAACTGAGTATTGTTACCCGGGTTTCCAGAGTATTATTCACGTACATCTCTGTTCATAGCAAAGCTGTGCTTTTTTGTAACCTTTTAACAGTAGGAACCCTTCGGGTATGTTGAGAGCCAGAAAAGACTGGCAGAGTATAGGAAGTTCCATTTGTATTGTAGTGATTTTCATTTTTCATTACAAGATGTTCTGCAGAATTCTGTCCTATGATGGAGCGTTATTCTATTCTCAGGTCAGTGTTAGGAATCTGCTACCTCCGATTTGGGAAATTTTAAAGCGTGACCTTGAACACACTCCTGAAACTTGGTGGTTTATCTCACATGGAGGACTTTGTACTTACTGTTTGTTTGAACCCATGTCATCTCTCTACGCATTAGGGTGTTCGTGACCTCCTAAAAGTGATCTTGGAGAAAATCCTGACAATTCCGAATACAGTAAGCTCTGCTGTGGTCCAGCAGCTTCTGGCGGCCCGAGAGGTAATTGAAACGTCAACCGGCCTGAAATCTGTTGGCATAGCCTCCCCTGTCTCTGTTTGCTTAGATGTGTGCTTTTCAAACCTGGCTGGAGCTGGGGAGACAGCTCATGGGAAATAGAGTGCAGACACCCAGTACCTATGTAAAGAAGCCAGCCACGTGCCCCGTCCCCCAGGCCTACAGCCCTGTTGTTGTGGGACAGAGGTGGGCAGATCCCCAGAGCTTGCTGGTCCGCAATTCTATAGAAAACAGCAGGCAGACACCTGATGCTCGTCTCTGGCCTCTGCATGCACAGGACAACTGCGCACGCGCACATAACTCACACAGCACTCACACAGGGATGCAGTGGTTGTAGAGCCCTCCTTCCTTCTGCTGAAATAAAACCAGCTCTGCTTTTGATCAGGTGCTCCGCCACACTGAGCTACATCTTAGCCCCGTCAGTTTTGTGTTTGAAGATGCTGTTGTTTCGTTGCTACTGCATTTCTAAAGGAAATTTTAAAATTTCCATTCTGCTACCTAGATACGGTAGGAGTGCAGATGCTAAAGTATTTTAAACCATTATAAGACAGACAGTGGCCATACTACTCATAATACTGTAAGGATTATTCTTCTGTTACTGCCTTAAATCTATGAATATTTAAAGCATTGTTAAGGTATTACTACCAACAATCCATTCTATTGTGAATTACTCTTCATTTTTATACATGCTTTAAGGGAATTCCTCTGTTAATATTAAATTTTGAAATGACACTTCTGCATTTTAAATTGAGTATGTGTACATGTGTATACACATACTTATGGAATGGTTAAGTCAAACAGTTTAGCAGACTTGACCTCCCAGTCTTTTGTCTTATTTTGTGAGGTAGGGTATCATGTAACCTGGACTGGCTCTGAACTAATTTGCAGCTGAGGTGAAGATAGGCTTGAACTCCTGATTCTCCTGTCTCCACTTCCCAAGGGTTGGAATTTTAGACGTGCTTCCATTACATTCTTTTTTCCTGACCAAGCATTTACGATCTCCTTAGCTATTCCAAGTATATTATAGGTGTACTTGACTAACATCTGACTAACTGAAGTCAGGCTGTCTAACAGACCTGTGGAGTTTGTTCCTCCTGTCCAGTGACCAGAAGTGTCTTTTCATCAGCATCCTGCAGGTGCACGCAGACGGAAACGCTTTACCAGCTGAGCTGTCTTCCCGGCCCTGTGTGCTAACTTTTAAAGGCTTTTTTGTTGCTGCTCGTGTCGTATTTAAAGGTCTTACGTGTGAGGCTAGTCAAGAATAATGCTACCTTTTTATATCTTGCAGGTTATAGCTTATATCTTGGAACGAAATGCCTGCCTGTTGCCAGCCTATTTTGCAGTCACGGAGATCAGGAAGCTATATCCTGAGGGAAAACTTCCACACTGGGTAAATTTTGCATTTTCTAAAACTTTAAATCCTTACCAAAATTTTATCAAATCTATATTAATTGTATTATTTATATGTATATATGTACTCTGTGTGTGTGTATTTATATACTCTGCATGTGTGTGTGTATATTAGTGTCTTAGTTAGGGTTCCTGTTGGTGTGATAAAACACCATGATGAAAACAACTTGGGAGGAAAGGGTTTATTAGGCTTACACTTCAGCATTGCTGCTCATCACTGAAGGAAGTCAGGACAGGAACTCAAGCAGGGCAGGAACCTGGAGCAGGAGCTGATACAGAGGACAGGGAGGGGAGCTGCTTTCTGTTGCTTGCCTATGGCTTGCTCAGCCTGCTTTCTTTTAGAACCCAGGACCACCAGCCTAGGGATGGCCCCACCACAGCCTAATCTTATGGAGACATTGTCTCAAATGGGGTTCCCTCCTCTCAGACGACTCTAGCCCGTGTTAAGTTGATAGAAGATTAGCTGGTGTAATTGTACATCTGCGCACATGCTGCACCATGAGTGTGGAGTCAGGACAGCTCTGGGAGTTGGTTTCCTCCTCTGTCAGTGGGTCCGGTATTCACACTTAGGTCATCAGGTGTGCACAGCAAGTAGTTTCACCTGCTGAGCGTCTCACCTCACTGGCCCTTTGCAAAGATCATGATTTATGTCTCAGAGCGAACATAGGGAACGTAAGGATAATCCCCCAGAGTGGGGGGTTCCAAAGGAGGCATAGTGCCGTATGCACATCTTCAGATGCTTACTCTATCCTCAGATAGTACATGTTTTTATACACTTAATACTTATTTGTGTGTGTATGGACTGTCTACACCATGCACGTGGCTAACTTACACAAGTCATTTTTCTCTTCTACCTGTGTGTCCCAGGGATCATACTGATGCCATCAGCCTTGATGTTAAGCATCTTGACTTGTTGAGCCATATCACTGGCCCAATAAATGTATTTTTGAACATAATATATTTGTTTCATATCTGTTAACCCATTGAGACAGTTTATGTGCTTCAAACATACATAGCTTCATTGACTGGGTAGGGAGGTAGTGGCTTGGCTTGGCTTAACCTGGGGACATACGGAGTGACAAGTGTCTGGAGGAGAAAAGGGAACTAGTCTTTGAGTAGTTATTCTGTGCCAGGCTTGTGCTAATTCTTTGTTCTTTATATTACCTCGATTTTAGTAGATAATCACTCTGTGCGGGTAATCATATTATTTTTATATTTATTTGTTTTTTTTTTTTTAGATACTAGGAAACTTGGTATCAGACTTTGTGGACACCTTCAGGCCCACAGCAAGGATAAACTCCATTTGCGGTAAGATTACATTTAAAGTACACTTAGTATACTAATAATACCTGATCTTTAGTGACTATGAGTCTGTTGGACAAAGCTGAAAGATGGCCTTCCATGAGTGGCTTGCCACTCTGTAATACTCGAGGGAACTGATAATAGTATTTATTTTCAGGTGCTTTGGATAAGACAAAGACAGAAATCATAGAATGGTATAACTTTCACATAAGATCATTCCAGAAGTTGTGTTACCTTATAACTAGGAACGCTTTCTATTTCGTGTATTTTAATTAACTTGACATAACTTTTATTGTATTTTATTTTTGGATTTTTAAGACAAGGTCTATGTAACCCACACTGGCCTCAAACTGTGTGGGCAAGGGTGACCTTGAACATCGGATTCTCCTATTTCCACCTCAATGCTAGATTACAGACATGCTGCCACACAGTTTATGTGGTGGTGGGGATGGAACCCAGGGCTTCATTCCTGCTGACTAGTCACTACCTGAGCTGTATCTCTAGCCCCTGGAAATGCTTCTTAAACTCTAGACAACTGGAAATGTCAGTAAGCTTGTTCTACTGTGGCCGTAAATAATATTGGGAATACCAGACTCTTCCAGTCCATTGTGATTCATCCCTTAGCTCTTCGTTGGATATTTTATCTATCATCTTTGCAATGCTCAGATATATTGCCAAATTATTTCTAGAAATTATGGTAGCCACATAACTGGGAATACAGACTTTTTTTTTTTAATGATCAGATATTGAGCATTTCTTACAAGTCAGTGCAGTGTTAGTCACTGGGAATATAAAAATAAACTACATAAATTCTAGACAGAAAATTCTGAGCTCTAGTTTTTGTAACTGGTTGGATATTAATATCATTAAATGAATTATAGAACTGAAGCAGATCTTAAGAAAGATGATGTTGAGTTTACTTCAGATAGTTTGAGCTTGGAGTATCTGTGGTATCTACATGACCCTGTTGTTTAGCGTTAACCCTAGAGAAAAGATCTCAGGCTGTATCCGTACAGTTCCATCTCATAAGCACTGGAAGCTTGGTGTTTTGTACAGTCTGTAGCAGCTTTGCTGCCGGACTGCAGAGGTGACTGTGCACCATTACAGCTTTGCAAGAGCAGATGGCCAGCTCTATTTGGCTCTGCACTTTGCTGATCTCTGCCTTAGACTCTTAAACAAAATGCAGCAGTTGTGACTTTGGAAGCCTTGTACAAATTGATTGTCCAGCCGTCTGAAAGGAATACAGGTGATGAAAGTTCTCACACTTGAATCTGCTGACAGCACTGTTAAGGGCATTTAACCCGGTGCCTGCTTCAGCATGCAAAGATTTACATAGAAATATTCTTGTGATGCATACAGGCCGTTGCAGTCTTCTGCCAGTAGTCAACAACTCAGGAGCCATCTGTAACTCCTGGAAACTGGACCCTGCAACTCTTCGCTTTCCTTTGAAAGGCCTTTTGCCGTATGATAAGGTATGTATTAAATCCAGTGTAACCTTTGGCCACTTAAGAGTCGCCATCCCATATTGTCAAATGTTCGATGCCAGAGGCCTCGTAACGGTCTGGAAAAGTCAGTCTTTTAAAGAAAGATAGCTTATGGCTCACTATATTTACAGTGTGTGTTTTGGTGTTGTCTTTGGTTTCAGTTTTGCTAAGGTTTTGCTATGTAGCCTTGGCTGGCCTGGAACTCTGTGCAGTAGTCTGGCCTTTAGCTTGCAATGACCTCCTTGCCTTTGCCTGCCAGTGCTGAGATGGCAGCTGTGTAGTGCCACATCTGGCTGTGGGTGTTATGTCATTCTACTACCCAGATATACTCTGTGGTTTGTGGATTTGCCTTAGTGGTACTTAGATATAGAAAACTCTCCTTAAGTAGGGTTCTTGTCCAAGGCTCTACATTTAAAGAAATAAAAGACTCAGTATTTGAACTCAGGACCTGCACACATTACTATTGGTCTTTTGGCATCTACCTTTTAAAATTTGGCAGTAGTGGTTGACTTGAAGAGATTGTTTAAGAACTGTATCCATTGTCTTTGGTTAGATTTCTGAGCAGAAGATTCTTTACAGCGATTTTTACGACAAATATGACTGTCTAAAGTCATGTTTCCAAGTTTAATACCAAAGCAAAATAGGTGTGTTTTTGGAATCACTGGCTTTTCCTGTTAAGAAAGAGCAGTCCCCCAACTGCATTAATGAGCAGTCTTGCAGATTGCCCTGGCTCCGAAGTCTACTTGTCCTTAGAACTGTATCCACAAAGCTAGTTGTTGTGACTCAAGCCTGTGACCCCAGAACTTCTAAGGATGAGGCAAAAGGACACTACGAGGTCTGGCCATGCTGGGCTTCATAGTAAGTTCCAGACCAGAGTGATACCCTTTCTCAGAAAAACAAAGCAAAAACCAAGCAAACAAAAATGACCTGTGTCTACAAACCAACCCTTACTATGGAATTTTCTGTGTAAAACTGACTGGTTATTCTATTTTAAAATGGCCCAGGGAGTCCTTTTTTTTTTTTTTTTTTTTTTTAATTTTTGAGATTTTTATTTTATGTATGTGAGTGCATGTCTGTCCATATGCCACATGAATACATGAATGCAGTGCCTGTGTAGGTCATAAGAGGGCATCAGAACTGGAGTTACAGGTGGTTTTGAGCTGCACTTTGGGTGCTGGGCATCAAACCCTGGTCCTCTGGAAGAGCAGCCACTGCTCTTATCAGCCAAGCCATCCCTCCAGCCTCACAAGGAATCCTTTACAATGACTCCTTGAGGGGATGTGGATGTCTCCCGTCACTTCTGCAGGTAAAGCATCAGTGAAGAAGGGAGCAGCAAGCCAGCATGGAGCTGAGTGAACTGAGGGACGGGGACCATTTAAAAGGAAAAAATACTTATTAAACAGGTGATAATGGTTCTTCAGTTTTACCTCACAATTCCACCAGTACAGTTTATAAAAGCCTGTCTTAAAAATCAGTTCATAAATTGCCTTCCATTTATTTCAGAAGTCCATCTAAGAGATTTATAAAAAATACAACCAATCAACCATTATGCAAATAATATTTGAAGTAAACTTTGCAGTGACTTGTCAGAAGTAAAGATGATGTGTGTGCTGGAAAACAGAATCTCCTTATATATGTTTAATAAGTACTGCTGTATTAGAGCTAGTATATTTAAGTGCAGGTTCACCAAAGTGACACAGGCATCACCCTACTCCTTTCCCAAAATCGTGTGTTTAAGCACTAAGGTTACTTTGACAATCTTGCTAGAGACACAGGACCCAGCAGCTTATATTGGAAATACTCGAGCTGCCAGGTGTTTAGAAAAATAGCTGTAAACTCAGAAAAAGGTTCTATTTTTGGGTGTACCTTCATACTAGTAATTGTATAGCCTGGATTTAGTTATAAAAAATTGTATGCCTAGATACATAGAAACTTCTGCAAAATTGTCAGTTTTGCACAGAAAGGAAGCACAAATATTATTGATGCTTCATTATGTCTGAGAAATATCACCAAGGACAGAACAAAGCCTATCTAAATTGACAATATGAATTTGATGACAATATGAAATTGACATTTTAAGTAGAGACTCTAAAACAGAAAACTGTAAATGTTTTGTTTACAGGAAAAGGGGGAAATGAAAAGATCTGATTCTAGTGTTGTCTTGACTTTTAACCCTTAAAATACCTCACACAAGGCTTTCACCCTGGTTTTCAAATGAGAGGTGGGAACACATAACTAAATATGATTTTTTTTCCCCACCAGATTTCGTGTACTGGAAAGGTAACAAGTGCCTTAGAAGGTTTTACTTTTAATTCCAAATCATTTGAATTCACATTTGTTAATCTTGAAGCAGTAATTTCTTTTTTATTTCCCTTTAAAGGATCTGTTTGAACCACAGACTGCTTTGTTGAGATATGTATTGGAGCAGCCTTATTCCAGGGATATGGTCTGCAATATGCTAGGTTTAAATAAGCAGGTACTGTACTGTGCTGGAGCCAACCCCACCTGTAGACCTATCTGCACTGTTCTTTTCTACTTTCTTTGCTGTAGTTAACTGAGCAAAACAGTTAAGAACTCTTGGATGATCTCTTCAGTATATAGTTTATTCAACAATGTTTTCTTCTATCATTTATATATTGCATTAAGAATGTTTCAATTTGAAGGTATTTTTAAAGTTGGTTTGTTTTGCATTGCTTTTTTTCTATAAGGCCAGTTTCAAGTTACCTTTTGCCAGAGAAACCTACACATGACTTAACCATTTTTTTTTTAACTTTTTGTTGTTGGGGTGTCTTTTTATAACCCTTAATATCTTCAGAGTGGCCGCCTTGCTGACTTTTTCTTTTTCTTTCTTTCTTTTTTCTTTTTTTTTTTTTTTGGATGTGTGTGTGTTTGGTTTTGGTGGTTTGACATGTGGGCGGGTTTGTGCTGACTCTGGGTTTCTTGAGGCTGGCCTCATAGTCACTGTTTTGTCTTTTCTTTTTTTCTTCCTTTATTTTTGTTCTGTCCTGTCTTGTCCTGCCCATCCTCCAATGCTCTAGACCTTGAACATTGCTCAGGTATGTTCACAACCTTACTGTTGTATTGTGACTAACGATACGCTGGCCGCTTTGTAGCCACTGATTCATTTAGACAATACGTGTATGGTCGGGGCTTGAAATTGGCGGGACCATGCTGAGACCAAGGCCACTGAAAAACCTTCTTGGGATGTGAGAGTTCTTTTTGGTGGATGGTTCTTGTTTTTGTTTTTGGTGTTTTTTTTTTTAATATATATTTTTTTGGTTTCTTGTTTTTTAAGAAAGAGACAACACTTGGCACTCAGTAAAACCTGTCACTTTTTGATGGGATTTCCCCCCACCCCCACTCCATTTTACTGTTTTCATTTGAGGGCTAAAGCTAGCCTGATGGAATTTTCAGAGTTGGAAAGATTGGTGATAGCCTCGTATCTTTCCAGACTTAAGAAAAACAAATAACAACAAACATACTTGTGTTGATTTGCCTTAACACCAAAACAGTTTTAAAAAGGAAAGAAAAAAACCATTTTAATAGAGATACGTTGCTTTTAAAGTTGGAGTGGTGAGCTTTAAACAAGGAAGGCGTTTTGGAAATCTGGGGACTGACTAAGAAATGTCACACGCTTAGGTGGCCCCACACCTCTTGACAAACACCCTTCTTTGTCCTTCTCTTAGAGTGGGCTCCTCAGTTGAAGCCCACCTGTGGCAGGAGAAAACCACGATGGCTACATTTGACAAGCCAAACTTTTATGCAGTCCCAAGTCTGCTCCAGGACTTTGTACCTTTGAGATTTTAAGCAAAATAGTGGTTCCAATTATTTTTGTTAACAATTTTTGAGCCCAGCATATTAAAATAGAGCAACTTTTTGATTTTCAAAAGACGCTCTTGTCTAGGCTCTGTAAAGTAGCGTTGCTGTTTGCAATACCATAGTGAAGGTTGTACCAGTGCTTCCATTGATAAAGCCCTATTTTTACGGACCTACGGCTTGGCCATAAAACTTGCTCAGTGTTGAAACTGCATGCCAAACTCATGCCAGTAGTAGTTCCTTCTGTATTATTTTCAGTTGGTCTTTTCTTCTAAAAAATTTACCAAGTTTCCTTGTTTGGAAGAGCCTTTATACATGTGAAACTGAAATTCCTTGACCACTAAAGTACCTGACAGTCACCTCCTATAATCTGTCACATTAACATTTTAAATACCAAGTCATTAACTCCAATCCACTTTCACCTGCGCTAGAGGTAAGTATTAGCTAACTTTGCAAGAATGCTTCACACTTTGTCTTAAAACTAATTTTTCAGTGAAAGTTAAGTCATACTTGACTCAATTTTTTTATAATACGGTGGCTAAATGTCATTCGAGCTGCAAATACATCCCCCAGATATCTTCAGCTATCTGTGGCTTCCCCACCTCCTTTGGGAAAGGAGGCAGCTCGCCTCCAAATAGAAATTGACAAAATAATTCCAAGAAGAGTATTTGCAATCTGATCATTTTAATAAAAAGTTTCAACCTATAAAAAGTTTATGACTAAGACTTAAATCCATAAAAAATAAAGTTTATAATGGAAATGCTGACAGAACATTATTAGTTTTGGTCCCACCGAAGTGTAAACATTGTCAAAAATTCACGAATCATCAGTAATTGTTGTCATAGGCAGCTCTGTAGTGAGAGGGTCTACAGATGCAAGATAATATGCCGAAGTGCTGCCTTGGTATATTATTTTACATATGGAAAGTAGGGCATAAAAGAACATGCAGGCTAAATCTATATGAATAAAAAGGATCAAATCATCTAACTGCATCTTTTATCATTACAGAACTATATACCCTGTGCTGTACTTTCTGGTCCTTTCTCTAACAGTGCAATAATTAAAGCTTGAAGACTTTATGGCCTGTCCATATTGCATTTTCCAGTAGGAATTGGGCTATGGTTAATCCTAAAATTGGTCACAGACAAGTCATAAATAGCCCAGTTCCACAGCCACAGCAAGGTAGAATGTTGAGCTCAAACACAGTGGAAAAAAGAAATGTTGTGTTCTGTGTTTACAGCAGAGTTTCTATCTTATTTCTTACAATTAAAAGCATCACAAGCCGGGCGGTGGTGGCGCACGCCTTTAATCCCAGCACTCGGGAGGCAGAGCCAGGCGGATCTCTGTGAGTTCGAGGCCAGCCTGGTCTCCAAAGCGAGTTCCAGGAAAGGCGCAAAGCTACACAGAGAAACCCTGTCTCGAAAAACCAAAAAAAAAAAAAAAAAAAAAAAAAAAAAAAAAAAAAAAAAGCATCACAAATCACTTACACTTCTTAAGCTTTTGTATGCTGTGTATAGGCTCTGGCTACCATCTCTCTGAAATGCCTCTGGAAGCTATTTACTAACATAGGGATCTGATTCTGATTGGCAGCCTCCTTGGTTAAAGTAGGGGATTAATAGACAAGAGAGATTTATTCCTCCCAACTTTCTCTGAATAGACAGTATTAAAATTGATATAAATTTCTATTAGCTTGAGCCCTTATAAGTAAAATTTCTGAAATTTTTAGTGCAAAGGGGAGCTGTTATATAAAAAGTGTCACCTGCCTGTCAGTAGTGAGTGTCAGTGAATGCGGAAAAGCAGTGTCGTTTACCAGTTGTGCTAGTGGTGGGAAGGAAGCAGGGCAGGCTGCGGTTGAGGGGTAAAGTGGGGTCTAGTACAGTTTGAACTATTATGTAGAAAATTAATTTTAAAATACCAAATTTGGATATTCTCATTGCTAAAAACAGGTTTAAAATAAATATGCATATAGATACACTATAAACTAAAAGTTCAACATTTATGCCAGTCTAGCGATTTATAAATAAAATTGTTAAAGCTTTGAAGTGTTCACTTAGTCCACTTTATGAGACAATCTGAAGTATGATGAAAACTTTTCGTTTGAATGTACCTGTACCTATTTTATAGTAATTGAAAACTAAAGCAAACTAATTGTGGTGTCACACTTCTAATCCCAGTGCTCAGGAGGCTGAGGTAGGAAGATTGATTGACTCAAGTTTGAGTTCGGCATAGGTTTCATAGTGAATACCAGGTCAGCTGGAGCTGTATAGCCAAACCTTGGCTTTAAAACACACACACACACACACACACACACACACACACACACACACACACACACACACAAATCAAAGCAGAAAACTAAAGCCTATTTATATATATAGCTTAGGTACCTTAGGCTAACCTGAAACCCTCTGATACAACGGGCTGCCTTTACAACATCCACGTAGCCCTGCCCTGGTGTCAGCCGGTCTGCTCTTCCTCCTGAGTACTAGCCTGTCACAAAGGTTACTGAAAAGTAGAAGGACAGGTCATTTTATATCTCAGGCCTTTCTTTCTTTGATACTGCCAAATTGGTCAATAAAGCAATGTGCTTAATCCACCTTTATGTTTAGTTTTAAGGAAAGTACCTGACTTTATCCAAATAATTAATCCAATACATAGTTTGCTTCCATCAGATGCCAAAGCCTGAGGTAGCAGAGCGATCCCTGGTGTATTCGATTCTTACTGAAAAGCTGGGGTGTGAACATGAGATGTGGCATATGCTGAAAGACATCAGCTTTAACAGAATTTCCAATTGCTTTTAGTTTGTCCCAATTCTAATATTTTTGGCATCCCTCTTTAAACCACTAACTGTGTGACCATCACAACATGGCCGAAAACTTGTAGGTAAACATCCACTCTTAAAAAAACAAACCACTAATACAAGGAAGGGGAGCTCCGCAGTGGCTCAGGCGCTGAACGCTAGTTTCTTTCCGTTTGTTCCTTTTTCCTGAAGTAGACTGATGGAAGACCTCCACGGATGGAGGGATAGTTGAAAAATTGGCTAGTCTCCAAAGTAGAAGCAAATTCTCATCACTAGTAAAAAAATTCCTACTGGAAATCCTGGCTTTCCTTCTTTTCCCAAATTTTTCTGACTCTTGTATACTTGGAATGACCTCGTTCTAAACTTGTGTTGTCTGGCACACCTCCTAGGTTGTCGGTGGTTGGCAGAACTAGTGAATTTCAAGCCCTGTACACAGTAGTTGCATGCTGACTTGAGAACTAGTCTGTAGTGTTGTCTGTTGCACTTTGCTCTGCTTCATACTGGTAACTACATTTGGAGGAGGAGTACTGGAGTCTCAATTGGTGGTGTTTCTATTGCTCTCTGTAAACCTGTAACGTGGTGCAACTGTGATCAAACGTAATACGAACCGACCATTGACGCTTACTGTTCTGGGTAGATGTTTGCTTTATCTGCATGCATCGAGAAAGTGCAGCTGTGTTGGAGCTTTACAATGTGGAGCTGGCAAAGCATGCAAAGGGGGTGCAGTGGATTGTTCTGTTTCCCCAAATTTGTCCCCATTTTGCATTTTTCTATAAATTCAAGAAATCATATCCCTTTTTCATGGCAAAAGACATCAATAATTAAATCTAAAGTATAGGGGAAGTCATCTGCATTTTAGTAATTGTGTTCATTAGAAAGGCTTCCAACTGCCTGCTACTACATAATACAGCATTTAAAAAGATAAAAATGAAGTTGCTTTTAAAATGACTTAATTCTGGTAAAAGTACATTTTAAATCACTTTTAAAAGCACAAATCTTTTTGCCTCTAGAAAGGGAAGTTGCATTTTCATTGTTAGTGTTTAAATCAACTCTTTTTCTTGTTTTAGATTTTAAAATGATCTAATTGAAAATTAAAGCTGCATTATGTTTGGCCTTCAAAGAAGGGAAGAGCAGAGGTTAACTCAGAGATCAGTTTCTTTTTGGTTATGGAAGAAGTTTCAAAATCAGGATTATTACTACACATTGAAGAACAGACATTCTGATAGCTGGTTTATGTTCGTAAGTGATGGAACTGTGGACGTGGAGCTGTCACTTTAAAACCCACAGGTTTACATATTGCTTCATTTGCTTTTTCTAAATATTGAATCTCTGGAAATTTAGGCCTTTCATTTTTCGAGTTAGATTGCAAAAATGACGGTATCTCCCTCTCATGTTCACTTTAACCTATTATCTTAACAAAGTAGTAACTGTGCTTTGATTGCCTTTTGTCAAATTGAAACAGTTCTGTAGTCAAAATCAATTAGAAAATTAATTGGAAGCAGGAGACATGGAAATGTTTTTCCTGAAACTCATCCTGTGGTAACATGACATGATGCAGCTTTAATAGACTAGATCTAGCCTTAACTTCAACTCCATCTCATGCTTCTCAGCCTCTTGTCACAATTAATGCCCATTAACTGGTGATGTCGGAACTAACCAGGAGGCTTTTGGAATACTGTGTTCAATCTCTGCCCTACAGCACAAGCAGCGCTGCCCTGTGCTGGAGGACCAGTTGGTGGACCTGGTGGTGTATGCCATGGAGAGGTCTGAGACCGAGGAGAAGTTTGACGATGGGGGAACAAGCCAGCTCCTGTGGCAGCATCTCTCCAGTCAGCTCATTTTCTTTGTGCTTTTCCAGTTTGCCAGTTTCCCACACATGGTCCTTTCTCTCCATCAGAAGGTATGTACCAAAGCACACTTTGCTCAGAACCACACTGCCTGCTGGTGGTGGGCATGGCTTAGACTGCTTTGAGCACTGACAGGATTCTGGGTTCAGAGGGCACAGAAGTCAGGGCCCTCATTTTGGTTTTGTTTAGCTTGCCCCCCCCCCCTCTTTTAAAGGTGGGGTTTCACATGTTGCCTGACTGGTCTGGAACTCACTGTGTAGACCAGATTGCTCTGAAATCCTCCTGCCTCTGGCTCCCAAGTGCTTTGATAAAAGGCATGCATTTCTATGCCTGGTTTCTGTTTAGAACTTTGATGGTTTCTTAACTTTTCAATTTTCTTTCTAATTATAAAAACTAAATGAATTTGTCATTCATTCTACATAGTCACAATGCCAGGACCACATAATACAAAATGAAAAGACACTGCAGTACCACCAAGGAGTCCTATGATAGAGGGGAATATATATATAACATATATATGAGCAACTTTATTATAGTAGTTGTTACCATGTGTCCTAATTAGGTGCCTGTTGCTGTGATAAAACACCATGACCAAAAGCAACTTGGGAAGGAAAGGGTTTATTTCATCTTACAGTGTTTAGTCTACCACAAAGGGGGGATCTCAAGTCAGGAAACTGGAGCTAGAAACTGATGCAGAGACTGTGGATGTATACAACTTGCAGGTTTGCTTCCCATGGCTTTCTCAGCCTGTTTTCTTCCACAACTGAGGCCCATTTGCCCAGGGTACTGCCTCCATATCAGTCATTAATCAAGACAATATCCCAGAGTTAGCTACAGGCACTTTATCAAATGATAGAGGCATTTTGTCAGTTGGAAGTCTCTCTTTCCAGATGACCCTGGCTTGTGTCAAATTGACAAGAAACCAGCCAGTACACCATGGAAGCATGTTTCCCTACAGTGTGAGTGAAAGTCCCTAAATGAAGAACTTGGAACTAGCTTTATCAGAGGGATGTTTAAGCTAATACTTCAAAGATGAATAGAAGTTTCCCAAGAGAAAAACATACAAAGTACTTTCCTGCCCGTGCTATTAGTTTTTGGAAAGATAGAAAGTTGTATGAAAACTGGAAAGAAACTGTGTTCAGGATGATGCTAGGAGGAGGGCAGGAAAGCAGACAGGCATGGACAGCTTCATGTGGCCACGGAGCTTAGGTTTCCTTTTGGCAGCAGGGAAGAGTGAAATGGCAGAATCACATTGGAAAAAGGACTGCTAATGGCGATATGGAGTAAGTTTAGAGTACAGAGACAGGTATGACCAAAACAGTAAGAGAAATAGTGCAGTGGGTTGGGTGGAGGATGTTGAAGGTCTGCACCAATGTAGAGGAAGAGCCAGAGCCTAGATAAGATAAACTGAGTAGTGGAGAGCTGGGGCCCTGGCAGGTTCCCGAGGGTTTAACAGGCAGCTAGCACTGATCGCCTGCTCACTGCTTTCTACCTGGTCATGAGCGGAAGGACAGGACAGTGAGTTCAGAACGGGAAGACACGTGGGAAAGTATGTGTAGGACAAGTGATTGTCGCTGTAAGATTTTAGGGGCATTGAGTGCAAATGAAGACTCGGTACACCCATAACATCACTACAGCGTGGATTCTTCTATACACGCGCACATACACACACTGATTCAATTTGTCCTTTGATTTTATGTATGCATATAGTACGTTCTGTTTCTTCTCCACCCCACCCTCTTGTGTTGCCCTCCTACTTGTGGTAAGCCGGAGTCAGTGCGGTGTGTGTTTGTGTGCGTGTCCTCTCATCTTCAGAGCTGGGTTTCATAAGATGGGGCAGTGTGCAGTGAAGCTGGGCATTCAGGACCCCTAACTTCACAAGCTGGGGTGTGTGTGTGTGTGTGTGTGTGTGTGTGTGTGTGTGTGTGTGTGTGTTAGGGGAGTCCTTCATTTCTGTCTTTGTCAGCCAAGGTGTATTCAGGAGAAAGGAAGTTAAAGCATAGCACACTGCGTGCAGATATACAGACAGCATAGCACACAGCATACAGACAGACAGCACAGCATACAGACAGCATAGCACGCAGCGTACAGACAGACAGAGACAGCATAGCACACAGCATACAGAAAGACAGACAGACAGCACAGCATACAGACAAGACAGCATAGCACACAGCGGACAGACAGACAGACAGCATAGCACACAGCATACAGACAGACAGCATAGCACACAGCATGCATAGATACAGCAAAGCACCTAAGATGCACACAAACAGCATAGGAGGTCCAGAGACTTCTACCTTTCCTGGTTGCAGTGAGTACCCTGAGTACCACAGTTTTTCTCTGGAGACAGGAGGTAGGGATCTCTTGTCTGTCTGGGCCTCATGGCAGGAGTGTGCACATGGGTGGGGGGTCCAGCGGCCTCTTATCCGCCAGGGTCCATTGTTGGCGGGGCTGAGGGAGTGTGCAGCAGTAGAAGGTCCAGGGGCACAGGAGGAGGGTCCTGAGTCCTTACCTGTCTGTGTTAGGTACTGGTGGGGGCGGGGGGACATGCGCATCAGAACACAGTATCTGCGGACCCTTCACCCGCATGCTCTGGGTTCTATAGAATCTACTGTAAATGAGGACACTTGTTTTATCTAGCTCTTGAGGGATTTTAAGTTAAAAGTAATTTTGGTTAAGTATTTGTGTTTTGATGAGTTTTTTTAAAATAAAAATTACATAATATTGATTTTTATTCTCATGTATACATGATCAACTTAATTATGTCCTAAAACTGATTTTTTTAATGTGTGGTTTAAAGGAGCAGGAAGAAACACATGTAGTTTAGCAGGCTATGCATTTATGTCCTGAAATGAGAATAAGTGATTACTAAGCACAAAGTTAAGATAGTGACTTTCTGAGAACAGAAACCGGGTTGGTCACCTTTGCACATCAGTGAGTGTGACTGGACTTTAGATAAGGAACTTAGAGGGAAGAAAGGTTTGTTCGGCCTCACAGTTTTTGAGGTTTCTATCCATGGTAGTTTAGCCAAGATGCTTTTGAGCTGTGGTGACACAGTGTGTTGGTGAGGGAACATGTGACTGAAGACATGTTTACCTTAGAACAGCCAGGAAGCAGAGAGAGAGGAAGGGGCCACTATCCAAATAGACCTTCAGTGGTGTACCCAGTGACACAGCTTCTTCCCCTAGCCCTGCCCCCTCAGCACTTCACAGCAGCTGCGAGCCCGCCTTAGAGCATGTGTGTCTTTGGGGGTCACATGAGATCTAGATTGTGACGTCAAGGTGCTCTGTTAAAAACAAGCCGCAGCTTTCTACATCCACGTCTTTAGTAGCTGTGTGAACATTTGTACTTTAATGGTTTTTTTTTTTTTTTTACAGTTAGCAGGGCGAGGACTGATTAAAGGCAGAGACCATCTGATGTGGGTTCTGCTCCAATTCATCTCTGGAAGTATTCAGAAAAACGCACTTGCTGATTTTCTTCCTGTCATGAAGCTCTTTGACCTGCTGTATCCAGAAAAGGAAGTAAGTTTGACCGAGTACTTAACAGAGAGGTCAAGCTTATCCGATTTATGTGCATTTTGTGGAAGAGGACCGAATCACAGAGACTTTATTTCCCAGTCTGGGGCTCACTCTTGATTGGTGGTCTGGGCATTCTCTTAACCTTTCTTTACTTGTATATAAAATAAAGTTTAACAAGGTTATTTCTAACATCTGTCCTAAATCACAATTGATATCTAGTGTAGAAAATTCTTCCTACACATTCTAAGTAATTGTATTGTTTTAAAATGCCATAATGTTCTTTTAATCTGTACACATCACTCAGTGGTCGGATAATAAGTGTGTGTTAGTATCTAGTTTTTGTTTGTCGGCTAGGTCTCAGGGTTCCCTAACCTAGTTTTCTGTTAAAGTGCTTGAGAAAGGCATGATTTATTTTGATGGTTGTCATTTTCTAGAAGTACTTAATGGAAACATTTTAAACATAAAGTAGAATAAACAGAGCAGTAACATTCATGTACCTATCTAGGGAAGCTGCTGTTTCATCCTGCCTCTTTATTGTTTTTGTTGTTGTTGTTAATACTGGGTAATTTTAATTTTAAAGCAGATTCCAGCTATCTATATTGTTTTCAATATCCAGCATATTTTTGTTTTCTTTGTTTTTTGGTTTGTTTGTTTGTTGAGATAGAGTCTCACTATATAACCTGGATCTTTCTGTGTTCTCCAGGCAGTCCTCAACTTCAGGATTCTCATATTTTCCTAGTGTTTTGTTGTTTTCAAGATTTTATTTTATTTTTTTAATTATGCATTTCTGGAGGCCAGGGGAGTCGTGTACATAAGAATGCAGGTAACTGCAGAAGCCCTAAGAAAGTCTTCTTTATTCACATCAGATCCCCTGGAGCTGAATCTAGGTGGTTTTGAGCTGCCAGTATGGGTGCTGGGAACCCAACTTATCAGGTCCTCTTCGTGAGCAGTGAGCACCCAGTCTCTGAGCCATCTCTTCTGTCCTTACCCCCTTTTTTAATCTTCAAGAAGATTACATTTCTGTCTTTGTCAGGGGATAGGGGGCACACTACATGCCACAACTCACATGTGCAAGTTTGGGACAGTCTGTTGGAATCAGTTCTCTCCTTGCACCGTGTGGCTCCTGGGATCGGCTCGGGTCTGCAGGTCTGGTAGCAGGTGTCTACTGACGGAGCCATCTTCTTGATGGTCATTGACATTGTGTATTTGTTTGTCTTATTGTGAGATAGTGTCTCCATACAGCTCAGGCTACATGTAGTCAAACACTTGCTCTGCCTGCTCATCTGCATGAGTGCTGGGATTTCAGGATTTTGTGTCTATGCTCATCTTTTAATTTTATATCTTGGAAAATATTCTGTGCGGAGATGAAGAGATTGAGTGATGGGGTCTAAGTTGCAGCTGGACAGGAATAAGTCTTAGTATGGATAGTAGAGTGTCTGTCCCTAACTGTTGTGTACTGTCTGTCAGAAGCTACAAGGAGCTGTTTCAGGACTTTTCCATAAAGAAGTAATCAGTGTTGGAGGAGTAAGTGTGTTTAACTTGGCTGTACAATGTGTACATTATGTGATACCACATTAATATATACAGTTGTGTGTTTTTATGTGTGTTAAAAATGAAAACATTTGCAAAATTTTATTTTTGATACATTTATCTCAATTTGTTATAATTTGTGTATTTGTTTAATATTTCAAAATTAAACTGTAAATGATTTTTGTTTAGTAGTTCTGTGATAGGGACAGCTTGGCTAAGCATCTTTTATTTTTTGTTGACTAGTGGAAACATGCCAACTAGACCATCTTTTTAAAAATGTTACGCTATAAGGTCTCCTTGCAACGTTGAATAGTCAAGATCTGTTGGGGCTAAGCTAAGATGGGAGCTTTGAAGAGTTACACTGTGAAGGATTTCTAAGACACATGTGACCACTTAATTCTCATTCATATGGAAGCTAATTGCTATTTTCCAGTGTATTCCAGTTCCTGATATTAACAAACCCCAGTCAACGCATGCCTTTGCAATGACTTGCATTTGGATTCATCTTAATAGAAAAGCTCAAAACGACAACTCCAAGCTCCAGATCCCAATTCCCCATTCCCTGAAGCTTCACCATGAGTAAGTCGTTTGTTACTTGGACTTAATTTCCTTTTTTCCGCTACTAATGGCTTGGAGACCAGTACTGATTTCAGTATTTCATAGGAGCCTGTACTGTGCTCAGACCCATGCTTCGTTTGGCTTTTATTTTATGAAATACCCGTGATCAGTCTTTTCATAGTGAAATCAATGATAAAGGTGTATGTTACATTGAGGCAGATAATAATTCTATTTTAGTTTGTGAGTTATTTCTTCATCCTCTGAAACTTAGACTAATATAGTGCATTATGCATAGTGTCTTGACAAATATCCATTAATTGTTAGCTTAGGATGAAGTTTCATCTGCAATATTACCCAAACTTTAATCTGTAGAATCACTCTGTATCTCACTAGAAACTGTAGTGTCTGTAGGAATAAAGATAGGATTAGTAACTGTATACGATGGAAAATTTTAAATGCAGATTAACTTCATGGATGTTATTTGTGTTTTTTTCTATTTAATAAATGTGGTATTTTAGGTTCCTGCAGCAAAGTCTGAGAAATAAAAGTTTACAGATGAATGACTATAAGATTGCCCTGTTATGTAATGCATACTCCACAAATTCAGAGTGTTTTACACTACCTATGGGAGCGCTAGTAGAAACTATCTATGGAAATGGAATTATGAGAGTACCTCTCCCTGGAACAAGCTGTCTGGCTTCAGCATCTATAACCCCCTTACCAATGAACCTCCTGGATTCGCTGACAGTTCATGCCAAGATGAGGTGTGTTCATTTTATTTAATTGGTTCCATATCTGGGAGTTGATAAAAATCTGGTATTAACTTTTTTTGTAATTGTAGATGTATATGTGTACATATATGTGTCTTGTCAGTGCATTTAAGAAGTAATTGCTTCACAAATATGAGTGTTGTTAGCTACAGAAATTCGAGACTATACAGAGGAGCATGGAGCAGATAATGACCTTATCCTTTTCGTAAGAGATGAGCATGGAAAGAAATTTTCCATTTTTTTCAATAAGTAAATTTGTGAATTTATTATATGTGTTGTTCTCAAAAAAAATGTGCCATCTATCTTGTTTTTCCTACAATAAACACCTTTTCACATGATTTTTCCTAAATCATGGAGTTGCTACAACTAAGTTTCTTATGAGGCTATAAGCAGCCACTCTGTGTTGCTGGGCCAATATTGAGGTTTTGGTAGTGTCTTCGTATCAAGGAGATGTTGATGGGTGTTGCCTTTGTAACAATTGTACTGTCTATAGGTCATTTGCTTTCAGTTTTTGCTTAAACAGTTTTCAGAACGGAGAGTTGCTGAGTCCTGGAATTTAAAATGTTAGGTTTTTACCTTATTAAGTTATACACAGGGACACTTGTAGAATTGTGGTTGTTTCTTGGAAACAAAGACAGAACAGAGGCAGAAAAGCTTCTGTTGGCACTAGAACTCAAGTACCCAGAGTCACCAGGCTGGGACTGTAGGGCAGCCTGGCCCAGCCTGGTGAGAAGCCGGTGTTAGTGCACACAGAAGTGGGGTGTGTGGGGTTGAGCAAGATAGCTGTGGAGTTCATTAGAGCTAGCAGTCTGGCTGACGTGGGTAGCAGAACGCTGCCTAATCTAGGGTTTCAGGGGTTTTTATTATTATTACTATTTTTTAGAAAGACTAGACAATCCAGAAATTTTCATTCCCTCAGTTTTTAAGTATTGTTGTAAACCTAAGACAACACTGTATAGGCCAAAGAAAGCATGTCTGTATGTCGGCTCTACAAAAGCCTTGCTTTTTTCTCTCAAATGGTAAACATTGTGACAGACCGTATGTTACTTTACTTACTTATGTGACAAGTTTGAGCAAAGCCCTGCTAGAACTGAGCACTTAGGTCTTAGCAATAATTTTTAAATAGTTTTGTGATAAATGTTTTCTTATTCCTCACGATACTTAGTTACCTATTTGAGAGGAGAAACAGGCTAAAAGCACTCAAGCACGCTCTTAGGTCTTGTATGGACAGTTGCTCTTCCCTGTGTGATTGAAACGACTGCACCCCAACCCTAAAGCACCATAGAAATCACAGTTCATTTTCAGTAGTTCAGGCCATCATTACCAAGTGCCCTACGCAGCTTAAACATGTGAAGTGAGCCGAGTCCGTTAGAACCATTTCATTTCAGATTTATAAGTAAATTGCCGCTGAGTAGAACACCTCCTGTGTTTATAAGACACAGTTTCTCATTTTGTTCTTTTTTTCCTCCTCAGCCTTATTCACAGCATTGCAACCAGAGTGATAAAACTTGCTCATGCAAAATCCAGTGTCGCATTAGCTCCAGCTCTGGTGGAGACTTACAGTCGTCTACTGGTCTATATGGAAATAGAGTCTTTGGGCATCAAAGGATTTATCAGTAAGACAAACTTGGCTGCTGTTTCTAATGATGAACACATTCATTCATTCAAGGGGTACTCTTCCAAGCACTGAGGATGCAGCAGTAAGCAAGTCATTGACTTGAGGCCAACCTGCTGAGGCGGGGCACAGACTGGGAGTAAAGTAGGCAAATGAAAGATGTGCTGTGATGGGTGACGGGGGCCAGAGAGGAGAGCAGAAGGTGCCCAGCAGGAGAACCCCTTAGTGTCTGTCAGGACGGCAGCTTGTTCTTAAGTAGATGGCAGGAGATGGTAGTACGCTAGGTGCTGGGGTGCACTGAGCAGGATAGGGTCCTCCCTCTCCTGTGCAGTGAATTCCTAGAGGCCGCAGTACTGGCCTGAGGTGAGTGCTGAGTCTGGCAATGGGGAAGGAGAGTGTCATACACTGCAGAAGACGGTGTGAGTATTTGGCAGTTCTAAGTAAGACATACTTTCTAACTGGAAACACTGTGATTCATTTCACAGACAGTATGTTTTTTTTGTTTTTGCTTTGGTTTTTTGAGACAGGGTTTCTCTGTGTAGTTTTGGTGCCTGTCCTGGATCTCATTCTGTAGACCAGGCTGGCCTCGAACTCACAGAGATCCATCTGGCTCTGCCTCCCGAGTGCTGGGATTAAAGGTGTGCGCCACCCCCGCCTGGCTGTTTTGTTTTTTGTATGTGATTGTTTTCACTTTATTTTTCCATATTAGCTGGAGCCTGACTTGTCGAACTCTAGAAAGGAAAGATAAATTCAGTGTGTATTTAGGCCCTGGATTTTTCCCCTATGAGGAGAACTATGTATGTACTGGTGTGTATTTGTTTTTATAGTCATATTTTTGCATACATCCTGAGTGTGACATTCTTCAGATATATCCAGGTATGTCTCTTTTAGTAACTGGTGCCTGGAATTCTTGTTCCTCTAGGTCAGCTCTTGCCTACTGTCTTCAAGTCCCATGCCTGGGGCATTCTGCACACACTTCTGGAGATGTTCAGCTACCGCATGCACCACATCCAGCCTCACTACAGAGTTCAGCTCCTCAGCCATCTCCACACGCTGGCTGCGGTTGCACAGACCAACCAGAACCAACTCCATCTGTGGTGAGTGCTGCAGACTGCCCTTCCGTGGACTTAGTGTGCCTGTGGTTTGAAGTGGGAGACTTAATCCTTCACCTTCTTCTTTTCTTATTTGCCATAAAATTAAAATTCTGTTTCTAAGATACTATAGTTCTAGCACAGGAGTGGAATGCAAGTTTTTAATAGAAATTGCATTTAAATGTGCTTTAAGTCATGGTTAAAGTGTCATTTTAATTCGTCTAGGAGGGTTTTCATTCAGTATAAGCTATCTTTTGTCGAATGTGTAAAGAGGTCAGCGGTTTCTCATTGTAAAATTTAGCATCAAAGGGGGAGGTTTTTTCTGTCCAAGGAAGGAAATGTGTAAGCCTTGTGTTTTACGTTTTAATGACTGCAGTTGGCTCTAAGGGCGTAAGTCTGAACTGTGCTTTCCTGCCCAGTGTCGAGAGCACTGCGCTGAGGCTCATCACAGCGCTGGGGAGCTCAGAGGTCCAGCCACAGTTCACGCGTTTCCTCAGTGATCCCAAAACGGTGCTGTCCGCAGAATCAGAAGAGCTGAATCGGGCCTTGATCCTGACCTTAGCCAGAGCAACCCATGTCACAGGTAGAGATCGGGCAAGCCCCGTGGGGAGTGTGCACTCAGGAGGCGCCAGACCTGCTGGCTCTGTAAGATCAGTTCCTGATGGAAGGAAGCTCATGGCACCGTCATTCTAACGAACGGTTTTTTGTTTCATAACTGCTTTAAAAATAGTTTGAAATGCCCAAAGATTTTCTTTGTATGGATTTCTTTCTCTATATAAAGTCTATTAGTAATTAAAATGGAGAGATTTTAAAAAATTATAATTCATTTAAAAATAATGCAGCATGTGACATTAATATAAGGAACATTTATGAAAAAAGTGTTTTGTACAAAACTTAAAAAAGAAGCAGTGCTCTTGTTTTGGTTTTTCATCGCCCTTCAACACCTGGTGTAAAGGGACGGAGGTGTCTTCTCCAGTCTGCTGCTGGTAGGATTGTCTCCTGCAGTGAGTGCTGCTTTAAAGTGAATTAAGAAAGTACGGCCTCTGGCCAACGTGAGATTGGGGGAAAGGGATATCCCAGTAGGCTTTCCAGATAATCGTGCGTGCCATTTGTCTAGAGTTGCCTAACGATGAGGCGTAGTGTGAAATCCCAGTCCTGTCAGTGGACCTTTCTGCTTCAATACACCATGATCCACTGACCTATCTTTTACAGCAAATGCATTTTTAATGTATGTGTGCAGTATACCTTTATGAGTCGATCATTTGGAAAATATTCCCTGATTTAAGTAGTTCTAGCAAATGTCACCACATCTCATTACAGTTTCATAAAATTGTATTTGTTGGTATCACTATAAATTTCATAAGAAAATCTTTAAATTTTCAGAAACAATCACACTCATGGTGGAGATGGACTTTTCCAGTATCTAATTTTCACCTGAAACATCAACTTTGTCATTCCTAAAAGATCCCATCACTCTTTTCACTTAAAGAAACAGGCTGACTGTTAATTTTCGAGAAAGTACCTCCTAAATGTTTATCTTTCTGTAATTACGGGCTTTTGTCAGATGCTCTTTTACTTCAAGTTGAAATTCCACTAAAAAAGCAGCTATTGTACCTCAGGACTCAGTTATGTGAGCACCTTCCCTTCAGACCCCTGCACTTGGGAAGGCTTTCTGAGAGTCCTTTCTGAGAACGTTAATATTTTTGACTTAGAGCACACTAACAGTAATCTTAAGCGAGACTGGCACCTTTTGTCCTTGATGAAATCAGGTGGTGTCGAATAGTGTGGTCTGGTGCTGCCTTCGACTTGTGCAGAGAGCCAAACAGTTCACCACCAAACCTGAGAAAATGCCGGGCATGTCTTGGTGTTCTTATTTCAATAGCTTCAAATACATCAAATCCTTGAAAGGACAACAGGGCCAGGTACAGCAGCACAAGCCTGTAATCCTAGCACTTGGAGAATTGAGGCAGCATTGCAAAGTTGAGGTCAGCCTAGACTCTGTTTCAAGGAAGGAAGGATGATGGGCAGGTGGACACTGACGACTGCTGATCAGCAGACCACACTTGGAGAGCTATTGTTTTAGAAAGGAGAGAAAGGGATACCAAATTCATCCGTTTCAGCTGTTTGTAAACTGTTGTTTGTGTAAGTAAACGTCTCAAATTTAGACATTTATACTTGTGACATTCAGAGCAGACAGTTGTTTCCAGTTGCCAAAACCAGACATCTACTTTCTCAGTTCTATTCTCTTAGTCCAGAAAAGACCATATTAAAAGTAGAAAAGAATCAAAAGTCCTTTGTTGTCCCTTCACTAATTGTTCATATTTTTTACTAAAAAGTCTAAGTCACTCCTAGTGACTTTCAGAGTCAGGAAGTTTACCTGGTCCCGAGTTAAGCACAGGTGAGTAGTAATGGCTGCCGCACTGAATCCCCTCAGTGCACACAGTTGCTTTTTCTTTCTGTGCCATTTTGTATTTGTGGTCCTGGAGATCTGACTCACATCCGTTTGTTTAGACTTTTTTACAGGATCGGACTCAATACAGGGAACTTGGTGTAAAGATATCCTTCAGACCATCATGAATTTTACTCCTCACAATTGGGCTTCACACACTCTTAGCTGTTTCCCAGCCCCTCTGCAGGTAATTTGGTTTTGAGTTACATAGTAAATACACATGACTCTTTCTTCCAGTCACAGTGCGTTCCAGGGTGTTTAGTCTTGGTGACAGCTAAAGGAAATTGGCTTTTATTTCCTTTTTGAAAATACTTGCTTTTACTCAAAATCTCTTGAGTTGCTTCTCATCCTACTGAAGACTAAATGTGTTCCTGAAAAAGTAATTATTATAGTTTCATTTTAAAAATTGAGCAGTTTTAGAATCTCACAAAGTTAACACATGACCTGAAAAATTCTTTCCTATCACTAGAATAGAGAAAAATATACTTTAATGAAACTTCATAAAGTATATAGATATTCAACCCATGTAACAAAATTATAGCGGTGGCTTTATGATAAAGAGAAAGGCAAACCTCACGCATCTTATGCTTCTCAGAGAGAATGTATGACATGGTGGACAGTGATTTTTCCAGGACCCCTGCTGAAGCTCCAGTGGTGCTTCTCACCTCTCGGATTACTCTGGCAAGCTTTTCCAGCCTTAGAGTGTCTGGTTGAGTGGATCTGGGATAAGGCCTGAGGACTGACTGAGACTGCTGGTCTGGGGACCGTAATCAGACCACTGGTCTGTTGTAATTGATTTTCCCTGTAGAGACACTAAAATGGGTAACCCGAGAAGTAGACACATTTCTTTTTCTTCCTTCTCTCTCTTCTCTCAAAGATTAGCAAAATATAATTGAAGAGACTTTGAATTCAAGCTTGCTTGGAGTTTTTGTTGAGGAAGTACAGAAAAAGAAACTGAGTTGCTAGCAGGCCAGCCTGTCCGTTTCCTAGTGTAGACATTCAGGCCTTCATTG
Source organism: Peromyscus californicus insignis (assembly GCF_007827085.1). Lineage (NCBI taxonomy): Eukaryota > Metazoa > Chordata > Mammalia > Rodentia > Cricetidae > Peromyscus > Peromyscus californicus. The sequence goes on from NW_026294525.1 coordinate 32,395,905, forward strand.
CTGACTTACTCAAGGGTATTTAGTTTTGTCATGCCAGAACCAAATGCAGAACAGGTTTCTCACTGCTATACATCCACTGTTCCTTTTACTGTATAACTTCTGCTCTTCCTTTTAGGCATTCTTCAAGCAAAATAATGTACCCCAGGAAAGTCGCTTTAATCTGAAAAAAAATGTGGAAGAAGAGTATAGGAAGTGGAAGTCAATGACTGATGAAAATGAGATTATTACCCAGTTCTCTGTGCAAGGCTTCCCTCCTCTCTTCCTCTGTCTGCTCTGGAAGATGCTCCTGGAAACAGATCACATAAGTCAGATTGGCTATAGGTAAGCTGGCAGCCTAGGTCTGTTTCCAGTCTGTTTACAAACAGTGTTACCCATATTAGAAGAGAGTTTAATTCTCACTCTTTGTCTTGTAGAGTATTAGAGAGAATTGGGGCCAGGGCCTTGGTAGCCCACGTGAGAACATTTGCAGATTTCTTGGTGTATGAGTTCTCTACATCAGCAGGAGGCCAGCAACTCAATAAGTGCATTGAAATTCTTAATGACATGGTATGGAAGTATAACATTGTTACGTTGGACAGATTAATTCTCTGCCTGGTAAGAATAAATAAGTTCCTAAGCCTTCTTATCATCCTTTGATCAAACTGTGTGAGTTTGAGACCTCGTGCTGATTTCCTCAATTTGGCTTCAAAGAATTTAATGGCTTTATGCTGCATTCTGGCCTTCGTAAAGAAATTTCTGAATTCTTTGCTCAGTACATATTCAATATTTAGTATTATATTCACAAAGGTACAAAAGTGAATAAAATAGATTTTTCTGGCCTTGTGATACTTTGAAATACAAATGGTTGATTCTTAGAGGCTCCGACTGGGGTCAGGAAATAGTAAAAAGCCATTGCATTTCTTTGTAGCATGCTAGCTAATGTAACCATTCCCTTCGGTAGCCGGAATTCTGACTGTTTCCCATTTATACCCAGTGTCCTCCAGTGCTCCTTTTGCTTCTGCCTATTAGTGTGTTTCAAGCAAAGTTTTTTTTTTTTTTTCTTTTAAGGTTTATTTATTTTTTTATTTGTATGAGTGTTTTGCCTACATTTGTGCCTGGGCACCACATGTGTGCAATGCCCATGGAGCCCTGAAGAGGGTATCAGATCCCCTGGAACTTGAGTTACCAAAAATTTTAAGGAGCCATGTAGGTGCTGGATACTGAACCTACATCCTCTGGAAGAGCAGCCATTGTTCCTAACCTCTGAGCCATCTCTTCAGCCCTTTGGGCAAAATTTTAAGAAAAGACTGAATTAGCCTGGAAAATTACACCCCTTTAAAAATACAGTAGTGACTGGGTACATTGGCACATGCCTATAATACCAGCAGATGCCGGGGATTGTCACAAGTTCAAGGCCAGGTTAGTCTACATTGAGAGCTCAAGGCCAGCCAGAGCATCATGGTAATATTTGCAGTGGCTTAGTTCATTAACGTTGACCTCTTTCTGTGGAACATAAACACACAGGTAGTTGTAGTGTAGTAGGGAGACTGAGGTAAGTTTATCAATCAAAGGTCAGGTATGATGGAGGGAAAATATTGTCAGAGAGCAGTGGGCATCACCCTACCTCAATGACAACACATTATCAAGGAAAGTTTTACTTTAAGGTGAGCATTCCTAGCAAAAGGCAGAGTGAACCATAAACAGGCCAGAAAGGGACAAATAACCTTTAGGAATACTGAAAAATTGGTTTGGGGTAGACTAGACACTTAAGAAAATTCTAATAATATGAAGATTTTTGCCGTCTTAAAATTTAGCCTCCCAAGTGGCAGGACCATGCTTTTGGACAGATAGGACGATTTCACATAATTTTTCTGTTTATTTCCAAAGGCCATGCGTAGTCATGAAGGAAATGAAGCCCAGGTTTGTTATTTCATAATTCAGTTGCTGCTGCTCAAACCAAATGACTTCAGAAACCGAGTGAGTGATTTCGTGAAGGAGAACTCGCCAGAGCACTGGCTCCAGAATGACTGGCACACCAAGCATATGAACTACCATAAGGTACTGGCTCTAACTGTTGTTCTGGGCTCTGCAAAGCAGCTGTGCAGGGTTCGGCTACTCGATTAGGCAGATTTCCTTGTGGTTCTGTTGTTTCCTTTATGGTCAGTATGGAAGCAAATTAGCTGTAAAGTTATGCTAATGAATAGGAATAAATTGGAACTGCACTTTTCACAGACATGGTTACATATAAAATGGAGAAAGCTAGAGTAAAATTAATATAGTGTTTCTCCTGGGGAAGCTGGGGTATCACTGATTTGGGGAGCATATGCTTAGCATATACCAGTTCCCAGCACCAAAAAAATCAAAGATTGCTGTTTTTTTTTTTAATTAATATTTATAGCCGAGTGGTGGTGGCACACACCTTTAATCCCAGCACTCGAGAGTCAGAGGCAGGTAGATCTCTGAGTTCGAGGCCAGCCTGGTTTCCAGAGCCAGATCCAGGACAGCCAGGGCTACACAGAGAAATCCTGTCTTGAAAAACAAAAAGATTAATATTTTCAGTTTTTACGTAGCTATTTAAGCAAGCTTTTCCAAGATACTCTAAATGTCTGTTTCCTCACCCACAGAAATATCCAGAGAAGCTGTATTTCGAAGGCCTGGCAGAACAGGTTGACCCTCCTGTACCAATCCAGTCCCCCTATCTGCCCATCTACTTTGGAAATGTGTGTCTCCGGTTCCTTCCGGTGTTTGATATAGTAATCCACAGATTTTTAGAGTTACTTCCAGTATCCAAATCACTGGAGACCCTCCTGGATCACCTGGGGGGCTTATATAAATTCCATGGTGAGTTGGTTTATGTTTAAATTCCTTCTGGTACCTTTATGAACCAGCAGGCTGGGCACTGCCATGTGGTAACAGTGATTCTGCAGGTTGTAAAGTGTTCAAAGGTAAGTGCTGTGAAGTGATGTCGTAAAGATATCATAAGATGCACAGCGTAGAAACGAAACTCAGAGCAGGGTGATTTTACTATAAACAAAATGCATTTTGGTAGGCTTCTGAGTTCCAGTTTGAACTTCTGATTGTCAATGATTTCTTTGAGTAGGAGGGATGAAAAATATATGAGTCAGAAGGGGTGTTTTTTTTTTTTTTTTTGGGAAAACCCTGGTGGTAGAAAAAAAAGGGCATATTTGAAGGAAAATTGCTTCATTGGACTGAGTTAAGAATGTTTACTTAGGCGCTTCAAAATAAGGCTGGAAAAGGAAATATACCTGAGTGCATGGTCAGGTATATTTTATGCCATTAAATGGCAGTTTGGGTTTTATAACCTAGAGATGGTATTCATTGGAAGTCACTGAGTGAGATAGAAGCCTGGGAACCAGTATTTTAGAAAGGTGAGGTGTGGTGCACAGTGCATCTCAGGAGGATGTCCTTTCAAGGCTGCCTCAAAGAGCTGGTGTGTATTAACCTCTCAGAAAGCCACAGACTGTGAAAACAAAAGAGCCAGGAACACGGCTCACTTGGCTGGTGCTTGCTTGGGAGACCATTGAAACTCTGGCCTTAAGACTGGAAACTGGAGCGTGATGCAGGCTATGACACCAGTGTGAAAGGCTCGGGGTAGCCACTGTGAGAAAAGGTTTCCAGTGGTAGTTGTCAGTCCTTGATCTACGGAATCTTCCTTGAAAGCAGAAGTATATAACTGCGGAGGCAGTGTCAGGTTCAAGGAGGACTGTCTGTAAGAACAGCGCTCTCTGGATATGGGAATGTGGTGTATAATGTGGTGTACAATGCGTATGCAGTAAAAGGCCCACTGTGTCTGCAGAGCTTCTTGCAGTGTCTGAGCAAGCAGTATTGCAGATGCTTAGGTTCCCTTCCTGAGATGCTGTTCTGGTTTCGTGCTCTTTGCCTTCGTTGTTGTTTGATTACAAATGCAGTGCAGTATTCTGTACTGGATTCTTTCTCCCATTTCCTGCATTAAGGTTGACTCTTTTTTTTTTTTTTTGGTGTTTTGAGACAGAGTTTCTCTTTGTAGCTGTGGAGCCTGTCCTGGAACTCACTCTGTATGTAGCCCAGGCAAGGTTAACTCTTAGTGTCAGTACATAACGACCTGCCTCTTACTGTGATCATTTCCCAGTCCTTTGTTTATGACTGTCTTAACAGTTTCTAACCTTTTGCAATGGGAACAGGACCGTAGATGACATTTTTGCTTTCTGTCATTTTTACACAATAAATTTACAGAGGTGAAATTGTTCACTCAGAATAATGACCATTCTTAAATACTATGTATATTATTAGGAATCTTTTGACTGACTTGGGATTAAAGTTCTTATTGTATGCAGTTGTCCAGCATGTGAAGCAATGTCATAATCTTCTTAGTTGTTTGTATGTAGTGTTGAAAGCACCCGGTTCACTTTTTACACTTGACAATAACCTGATAAACATGATGACCTGTTTTCTTCTTGGCAGACCGACCAGTGACTTATCTGTATAATACTTTGCACTATTATGAAATGTGCCTGAGAAACCGTGACCATCTCAAACGAAAACTTGTCCATGCAATCATTGGCTCCCTCAAAGATAACCGGCCACAGGGCTGGTGTCTCAGTGACACTTACTTGAAGCATGCTATGAATGCACGGGAGGACAACCCTTGGGTTCCAGAGGACTCCTACTATTGCAAGCTGATTGGTCGGCTGGTAGACAATATCCTTTCTTCTGTCATATTTCTTCCTGACTCTCTAGAAATAGCAGTGTTTTAGCTCGTGAGAACTGTTTTTAAGGTAATGCTTTTATGTACTTCAAAACCTCATTTTCGATTTTTTTCTTTGAAACAGAGCCTCTGTGTTGCTCAGGCTGATCTCAAACTCCATGCCTTGAGCAATCTTCCTGCCTCAGCTCCCCCAGGAACTAAGACTGAGTGGACACCACCGCACCCACCTTCAGTTCTTCTGATGTGTGTGTGTGTGTGTGTGTGTGTGTGTGTGTGTGTGTGTTTATTTGTTTTGAGACAAAGTCTAATTAGTCATGGCTGGCTTGGAACTTGCTGTGTACACCAGGCTGGCTTTAGACTCATGGATCTGCCTCCCAAATGCTGAGGTTAAAAGCGGTCTTGATGATTATGTTATCTCTGTAAAAATTTTGAAATCTTAAATTGTATCATCATAGTAGATAGGAGGGAATTTTCTCTGTTGCTACTTAAACTTAAGAACAGACTGTATAAACATTTGTTTCAAAGTAGGAAATCCTACTTCTGTATAGTATACTATGTCTTAGAGTGCAGGTGTGTAGGCAGAGTTTTTCTCTGTCTCAGCAGTCACTCCCAAATAACTACATAACGACTTATTATTACTTATAAATGCTCAGCCAATAGCTTAGGCTTGTTTCCAGCCAGCTCTTACAACTTAAATTCACCCATTTCTATTAATCTATGTGCTGCCCAAGGCTCGTTTACTTCCTCTATGAACTTCCCATGTTGCTTCTCAGTATCTGGCTCACAACTCTGGAGATTCCACCCTTTTTCTTTCCAGCATTCCTCTTCCCCAAAAATCCTGCCTGGCTGTCAGCACATCAGCCTTTTATTAAGCAGTGAGAGTAATATATATTCATATTGTACAAAAAGATTGTTCCACATCACAGATGTCTGTTTGCTCCTGGAGAGCATTCGTCATGTTGCTCTAAGTGAATCCTTTAGACCCAGGTGTAGTGGTACATACCCCTAATCCTGGCACTTGAGAGGCAGAGGAGGGAAGATTTCTAAAAGATCAAGGCCAGCCTGGGCTACATAGCAAGACCATACCTCAATCAATGAATTAAATAAATATTAAATCCTTGAGTACTTTCAAAGCATACTGCTGCTAATAGACAGTAGTTAAACTTTGAACTACATAGCTGTTGTGTTGATGTTTTTATTTCTTCAGTTTGACTTCATGTGTACAGTTATCAGCAAATCCACATAACATGTCTGCATACCATACCAGTGTTGTTTTCATAAACAAGGGAATATATTCCCTAAGATAGAAGGATTACACATTTTAAAATAATTTTTGTGTGAAATTGTCCTATAGCTGTAAAAGAAATAGGCTGAGGAAGCCTGGGGACACCCTGATCCTGTCTCCTGCTGGTATAGTGTCTGTTTTAAGAGTCACTTGTAAGAGTGACTGCTTGTGTTTTGTGGTTATTGCTCAATGTACTTCAGTCATGCCGAGTACTTACCTTGTGTTTAATTTGTGTTTATCCTTTTATGTATTAATTGCAGTTAAATCACTTCTTGACAGCTCATAATCAGATAAGTTGTTAATCAAATGAGATGCTTACATTTGAAGCATTGTGAAATTTGTGAACATTCTATAAATGTGTCATTAATCTCAGAATGGTCAAATTGTTTTTGCCTTAATCGTTTGCACCCATGGCTGGCAAGTCTCCTGGGCCCTTCCCAAACTGTGACTGGAGATTCAATGAGTTCCCCAACCCTGCTGCCCATGCTCTGCATGTCACTTGTGTGGAACTCATGGCCTTGGCAGTTCCAGGCAAAGATGTTGGGAATGCCCTTCTAAATGTCGTCCTGAAAAGGTCTGTGTCCTCTTTCATGTAGTGAGAGCCAATTGACTGTTGAAGCTGTTACTGTCAGACAGACCTGTGCTCCAAATTGAGCACTGTGCTCCAAATTGAGCACTGTGCATGATACTCATCTTTTGGTTCCCAGTCTCATCTTCGTGGTGTACATGTAAGAGAATGAATGCTGGTCAGATTTAGAAGATCAAGGTTTGTTCACACTGATGCCTCTCATCACCTGCTTGAGAATTCATTTAGGACTGATGGTAACTTGTCACTAATATGTCTCTACAGATCACCAGGAACGGGGATAGTGCTAGACAGTGGGTTAAATCCCCAGCTACACCCCCAACTCCCACAAAAAGAAAGTCTTTAAAAATCAGCAAAGAGTAAGGAATAATGACTGGGAGAAAGTTTAAGTGAGTTCAAATAGTCTTTCGTTAAACACAACTGTTGTTAAAGGACACACACACACACACACACACACACACACACACAGAACTTATTTTGTATGTATTCATTTTTCAGTTAAATGGCCATTGTTGTTTGGAGTTGATCAGTTGTGAATCTTCTTAATCACATTTGTTTTCAAAACAAGGTCCTTGGGCAATCATCACAGAATGTTTTAGTAGTTTACATTTTTTTTCTGTCTGCTTGCAGTCAGCCCTTGGTGCCGAGAGAGAACATTACAGCATGGATGAACGCTATTGGTTTGATCATCACTGCCCTCCCAGTAAGTTCCTGGCTGTGGTCCATACCTCGTGATACAGTGGAGCTCACTGTTGTCACGGTTGTCGTCCAGACAAACATGTATACAGGGTGAGCCTACACTGGGCTGCCACGCGAGTCAGTGAACCGGTTTGTTCTTCAGTCTCTCATGCCTTTGTAGCTCAGCTGGCAGAGTGCCTGCCCAACATGCATGAAGCCCTGGGTTTGAGAACCAGCAGCACAGAAACTTGGTGTGGTGGCACACACCCATAGTCCCAGCACTGGGGAGGTAGAGGCAGGGAGATTGAAGTTTCCAAGTCATCCTCAGCTACAGCTTCAGTTTGAGGCTAGCCTGGGCTACCTGAGACCCTGTCTCATCACTATTCTTTTGCCGTCCTGCTTCAGTTCTGAATGTATCTACTAGACTTAGCAGTCTCTGCCAGTACCAACCCACCTATCCAGCCTTTATTTCTATCTCATACTCTGATCTGTTTGCAGCCAATTAACGTGTTCTGTATCCAGCCATTCCTCCTCACACTGTGCTCAGTGAGAAATGTTTTAGGTCTAGTATGTTAGTAAGTAAGACATTGTGCCAAAGGTCCCCCTCTTCCATCATCTGCTAGCTTCTCCAGCACACGTGAAGTCTCCCTTCTCCGACCTCCTCGTTGTCTCTCGAGCTTGAATAGTGTTGATTAGCACCATGCTCTCTACTTTGGGGTAGCTCTGTGAATCCGTATTTTGTTTACATGCTTTCAGAATATAAATACAGGTGTTTATTTCTGTTCTTTACATGAGTACCAGACTTGTCTGTATAGTAAATATTGGTAAAGTCAGTTTACTGCATAGTAAATATCAGACACTAAATAATACACTGGAAAGGTGCAAGTCAACCTTGTTCCCAGGTCAGGCTGATCAGTGCAAAGCCACTCAGCTCTGCTTCACAATATCCGTTCACAGACACAAGCCAGAGAAATGGAAAGCTTTAGTGGATGTGAAAGCTTAGTAGCATATAAACTTTGAGGTCAAATACTGGATACGTGCTTTTTTTTTTTTTTTTTTTTTTTTTTTTTAACCTGACTTGCCTCTGCTTTTAAAGGAACCATACTGGATTGTCCTTCATGACCGGATCGTGAGTGTCATTAGCAGCCCTAGCCTGACGACAGAGACGGAATGGGTCGGCTATCCGTTCCGCCTCTTCGACTTCACCGCCTGTCATCAGTCCTACTCCGAGATGAGCTGCAGCTATACGTTAGCGCTTGCTCACGCCGTGTGGCACCATTCCAGCATTGGGCAGCTCTCTCTCATCCCAAAGTAAGAGCTGGTGTTTCTCAGGAAATGTGGCAGCTTTGCTTTCCTAAGTCTGCCGTACAGGTGGAGTGCGTTCTCATTCGTGAGAACTGCAGAGTAAAGGTGTCTCAGATAGTGGAAGCCCTAGTTAATCAGAAAGCCTCTTTTAGTTCAGAATTGTTTGTTTTCATTTCTTCTATGTGTGAGTAGGACCATCTGCTGTCTCATTTTCCACGGTGGTTTCAAGAGGCTTATTCAGATCTATGCCTTCCCCGGAGTGTAACACAGAAATTGCCTTTGGAACTGAAAAACTGGCCTCAGTCTATTTTCAGAGTCTTTTTGTTGATTATAAAATGCTATCAATTAGATCTAAACTTCAGGAGAATGGCATTTTCCTAAACTCTCTTTACCTTTTAGATAACTCACCTGTCGTTTAATGCCTGCACTTTCAGGATTACCTTTCGATCTGAAGTGATTTCTTTCAGTGATCAATCAACTGAAAATAAGAGCCAGTGAGATATGCAAGATTAATTGCAAGTATTATTGTTACCAGGATAGGGAGATGGCTCAGACTGTAAGAGAGTGTGCTGTGCACACATGAAGACCTGAGTTCAAATCCCCAGAGCACAAACACAAAACCAGACATGGCTCCACATAAGCCTGCCAGCCTAGCTCCAGCTTCAGTGACAGACCCGTCTACGGGAATAAGGGGCGTGACTGAGCAGAGACCTGACGTCCTCTGGTCTCTGCACACTCAGGCATGTATACTCACAGACATACACATATCACACCCACATACATGTGTGGTGGTATTGTGTTCCCCAAAATATTGTGCACCCTAATAAACTTACCTGGGGTCAGAGACAGAACAGCCACTAGATAGACATAGAGGCCAGAAAATGGTGGCACTCACACCTTTAATCCTAGCATTCCAGAGACAGAAATCCCTCTGGATCTCTGTGCGTTCAAGGCCACATTGGAAACAGCCAGGCATGGTGACACACGCCTTTAATCCCAGGGAGTGGTGGTAGAAAGCAGAAAGGTATATAAGGCATGAGGACCAGAAACTAGAAGCATTTGGCTGGTTAAGCTTTTAGATGGTTAAGCTTCAGGCTTTCGAGCAGCAGTTCAGCTGAGAGCCATTGGGATGAGGACACAGAAGCCTCCAGTCTGAGGAAACAAGACCAGCTGAGAAGTTGGCCAGGTGAGGTTAGCTTTGGCTTGTTCTGTCTCTCTGATCTTCCAGTGTTCAACCCAATACCTAGCTCAGGTTTGATTTTATTAATAAGACCCTCTAAGATTCATGCTACATACATGTACACAAAAAGCAGTGATATTGTTGCCAAAATTAAATGGAACTTTTAAGAAAAATGATAAAGATATGCTTTTCAGTCTTCTTAAATTCTTTTATAACTAGTATATTGGCATAATTCAAAGAATTCAGTTGACTTCACTTCGTAAGAGGTTTTTATTTTTATCTTCCGCCTTCAGGTTTCTCACTGAAGTGCTTCTCCCTGTAGTGAAGACTGAGTTCCAGTTGCTGTATGTGTATCATCTCGTAGGGCCGTTTTTACAAAGATTCCAGCAGGAGAGAACCCGGTGCATGATCGAGGTAAAGTCTCATCTGGCCTAGTGTAAGTCTGAAAGATGTGGTTCTGGACAGTGTTTTCCACAGGGGAGGTCAGGCACGAGGAGTGACATCAGTGTCATAGGGTCTGGGAGCCATATTGGGGGTTTAATGTACCTGGAGAAGTTTGGTTTCCAGTGCATTGAGCTGGAGATGGCAGGGGCAGTTCGCTGTTATCAAGGAGGAAGTCAGAGTTCAAGTTAAGGGCACAGAAATGCATTTGAGAATTTACAGTGTCATTATTTGAAGTCATGAGACTGGATGAAGTCAAGCATTTCTAAGAAAATGAGCAAGAAGAGAATTTTAAGATCTCTAGCTATCACAGGAACTGGAGAGATAGTTCACTGGTTAAGAGCACTTACTGCTTCTGCTGAGGACCTAGATTCGATCCCCAAAACCTACATGGCTGCTCACAACCACTTGTAATTCTAGTTTCAGGGTATCGGCCTTCCTCCTCTGGCATCTTGAGTACCAGGTATGCACATGGTGCACATATATACACATAAAGTAGACAAATCTTTTTTTAATTAGCTAGCAAATGGAACTAGGAGGTACACTAGAAGCCTAAGCATCCCTGGAGTGCATTTATTCCAGAGATGTTATCTAGAAAGGAGATCCTATTTCTTACTTCTAAGAGATACTAAGTTGTAAAGAAGACTTCTTGGTAGGCCATTCTGTAGCACTGGGATTCCACCCTGAATGCAGGCTTTCTGTAGCTCCTAGGTGCATAGAGATGCGTGACCCCGGACTGTTCTCTGCACATGTGCCATCTTGTGTGCCAGTGTGGGAGACCAGATGTGTTCTGTTGAATAATTTGATCATTTTAGTCATTTAAATAACCTGACATTATTTTTTTGTATAGATTGGTGTAGCATTTTATGACATGCTGTTGAATGTAGACCAGTGCAGCACACACTTAAATTACATGGACCCCATCTGTGACTTCCTGTATCATATGAAGTATATGTTTACTGGTGACAGTGTAAAAGAGCAAGTAAGTTAATTTTTTTTTACTTTTTAATGATGTTTGACCTATCAAACTTGAATACATAGTGATAAACATTTTTGTTTGAGTGAGTATTTTAGTTTGAGTTTATTTTTGTGAGGTACCTCTTAAGGCCAGAAGATAACATTATTCTAGATACAGTGATAAAAAAAATGATCTCTTTGACTTTTCACTGTGATGTTTGAAACAAAACATCTGAAAAAACCCTAAGGCATCAGTGGGCAGTAGTCTCATTCAGTGGTCATCTCACATGGGGAAAGCAGTGTGGTGTGGCCAGGAAGACCCCAGAGGGTGTGTGTTCTTAGTGAAGGACGCTCCCTTGCCCCACTGATTAGGGTGGTCTCTGGAACATTGAACACACAGTGGCACAGCTAGAAGTCAAGCCAGGCTGGTCAAGAGATTGGCGTATGGAGAGTTTCTGAAGAACATGAGGATTCTTAACCTGAATAACCAAGTCCCAGGGAAATGTTCCCCACCATTTGGAAGGTTTCCGTCTGGAGTGTTAGATTTGTTCAGTATCACATGACACAGCCTAAGGTCTGTGGATAATGATATAGATATGGAATTGGAAGGGATACACACAGACTCAACATGTGAAGAGGCACTTCCTTGGTCATGCATGTGTTTCCCATGTGTAAGAAACCATCTGAGCACTTTTGGGGTGGCAATGTGGCAGATAGGTGAGGTACACCCCTTTCTTCTAAATACTTGACTGCTGTCCCCCCTTTCCTGTGGGGCAGTTATCATGTTTAGTGCTGTTGGAATTTTCTCCTAATTAGCTCTGTGAACAGTACAGAGAAGTGGGTTTTGTTGTAGCATCTCCACGCTTGCATGTATGTTCTTGAGCATGTCTGTCAGAGAGAAAGGTAATCACTGTGTCAGCGTGTGCATGCCGGTCTACATTCCTCACTTGGAGCTGAGACCAGGGCGGCATGGGCTACTGTATGCCTTCTCGGCGTTGTTGGAGTTAATAATCTCCCTCGGAAGGAGGGAGGGAGAGAGGGAGGAAGGAAGGAATTTCTTTTAGTGTCTGCTTCTGTTAAGACACAGAAAAGTAGGAGAACTGATTAGTGCTTTTTAAAACCAAAATGTATTCTTTATATTTGGACTTAAACTTTGACAAGGGAATAAAGCAAAAAGAAACATTACTGGCAACCTGATCTTTCCTCCTAAGATCAAAGAACAGTAAAGCTAAGAAGCTGGGAGACTGGTGCATTTGTCTCCTTAAAATACTTCCGGAGTGCATCTGATACCGTGGAGGCTCTGGTGCTTCCATCTAATGTGTGTGATGAATCCAAGTATAAAATCAAGAAAATAGCTTTGGAGGTAAATGTTACAAATGTTAGTTATCCAAAAAACTTTAAAATCTAAGTATTCTTCCTGCTTCTGCTAGCATAACATTTGGGAAGGATAACCAAGTTGTTCAATGTATACAGCTTCTAATGGGAACAGTTCTAGTTGTGGATAGCAGGATGGATAACTGGGCGGGCAGATGGCTGGTAAGTTCTTGAAGTGCATGCATAGACAGATAGGCATATAGACACCTCATGTACATATACGTTGTGTGTGGCTGGGAGACTATATACGCTTGCTTGTATAAGAAAAAATCGTATCTGTTTTGTAAAACTTCCTGAAGGGACTCTGGCCGGCTCAAGGGTGGCCAGCATGGCTCTGGCAGGCCTTGCCCTCCCCGCATTCCCGCTCCCTTGCTAAAAGCCATTAGATTACATTCCTAAAGCTAGCCGCCAAGGTCTGTTCCCTTATTTGGCCACTTCCCCCCTCCCCCTGAGACTGACCACCAAGGTCCAGCAATCAGAAGCCCCCTTTGGTTCACCTAATTAACATGCCCAGTTAAAATTAAACACCTCATCCTAACACGGGGTTTCCTCTCGTATCTTTCTAAACCGCCATTTTCCTGGGTGCCCTGTCTGTCTGCTCTCTATCCAGAGGCTGTCCTTTGTCCCTGTGGGACAAATAACCATACCCCCTTTCCCTTGCTCTCTTCCCTTTCTCCCTCGTCCTCTGTGTCCTGTCTTTGTCTCTTACTCTATGTCCTTCGTCCTTCTGAGGTAAATCTCCTTTGTGCTGAGAACTTGGCCTTGGGGGCTAACGCTTCCTTTTTCTTCCTGTCTGCCAGCCCCCCTGTATGTAATGTACTGTTGAAAACTGGAAGTCACTTCTGTAAATGGGAAGCTCTTTGTGTGTTCTTTTTCTTAATTGTATTCTCGTTTCTTAGGTAGAGAAGATTATCTGTAATTTAAAGCCAGCTTTAAAGCTTCGTCTCCGATTCATCACACACATCAGCAAGATGGAGCCAGCGGTGCCTCCCCAGGCCCTCAACAGCGGGTCTCCAGCACCTCAGTCCAGTCAGGTGCCACCATCTCTACCAGTAACTCAGTGAAAGCCGAGACGCTGTGGTGAAGAATGCTTCTGCCTGCGAAAGTGGACTCACGTCTTCTAAATCTGAACACGGCGCACTGTGCTGATGGGACAGAAGCAGCCGCATGTTCAGATTGGTTTATTCTGATTCAAATACTGGATCTCTCGACACCCTCGGAGTTCCTTCTCCCTGTCTGTATTTCGTCTCTAAGAGATTAAGTAAGCTACATGTTGTTCATATTCATAAGTGTGTTCAGAGTCCCTAGGAGCAGGGGCTTTCTATAATTAAGTGGCTTTTACCAGGCACTCTCAGATTTCTTGTTTCAGCCACTTTTTAAATTATTGTAAGGGACATCTTCACATTTCATACACGTTGTCTTAAAGACATAACACATGTCAAATGGTCATTACAAACCCTTTTATACAAATGTCCTCTGTTACGTCTTTAGAGCCTTTTTATTAATTAAAAGGCCTATGTTTACAAGAACAAACGAGGTTTCATACTCTTTTTTAACTGGCTGTAAAATTTAACTATAAATTTTAAGTTTGCAAATATTTCCAAATAAAAGATGTAAAGTTTCTACCAAAGTATAGAAGAGTTTTGCCTTTGCACTGAACTTTCTGTATAAAATGAGTTAGAAACCTTGTAAGAAAATAACATGAGATGTATAAATTTAAATAAAGCCATGCTCAAATGTTTGATTCCCTGATCTATTTTTGAAATACATTGTGTGCCTTTCCAGATTCATACTCACCTGGCAAATGATAAGATTCTTCAAATTTTCTGAATTTTTATAACTTCCCAAATTTTAAATGTAGTGCACATTTTAGTTCTTTGGGGTTTGTTGATTTTTGAGGTGCTAATTTAAAGGGAAATGGCATTTTGAAAACCTTGAAAGCCAGTAAAGTCGAATCAATTATATGATATCTTTAATGACCTAATATGAGCACCCGCTGCTTGGAGACTAAGGCAGCCTTTGTGTCTGCACTACAGATGTTAACATCATCACCTGGGAATCTTGAGTTATTCTTTGTAAAAAATTAGGATAATAAACTTAGTTGGCTACATGTCATATTCTTACTATGAAGTATGTTCCTCTTAGACCTTTATTTTTGTAGTTCATGTCCTTGCAATCACTAAATCTTTATTTGCCATGTGTAACTATCTTAAAACATATAGTGGTGTCATTAATGTTTCTAGGCTAATAAATATTCTTCTCCAGAAATTTTATAGTAGGAATGATTCCAAATGTTACTTTTTTTTTTAAATTTCTTACACATTTTTATTTAACTAATAGTCTCAATGGGAAAAAAAAGGTCTTGTATCTCCATTGTAATCTATAACTAACTGGATTTCAATATAATACTAATCAAATAATTATTATGAGATATAAGAAGTCTTAGATTTCTAACAAACTTTTGTTATATTGCTTTACTTCTTATGCCTTGTTGGAACTAGACTAATCCTTCCAAATAATACAAAAGTAGAAATTCTGTTTTTCTCAGGAAAACTATCAAACTACAGTGATGCTGATGAAGGTTATGCAGGGCTATACTATAATCACATAGGACAGAGTTGTCCTGATGTGTTCCCATGTACAGCAAGCAGCTGTGCAGAATCAGGGTGGTTTGTCAGTCACACTTACTCTGTGGGAATCGGTACTGAGCCAAAACAGATGGCGTTAAATTTGAGTTCTTGGACAGGAAGCTACAATCGTTTCTTCATCACCAAATGTTACTCTTAACATAGTCTCAGTGTATTCTTTGTACCTCAGTGACTAGTTCTCTGTGCTTTGAGGTGGGAATATTTGACCCTGGAATTTATATTATATGTATTTGATATATTATCTATTACATAATTTATATATTTTATATATAATTCTTATATATTTGATATTAAACAGGAGAATGAAATGCAGTCTTACCACTTTCTCAAGGGCATATACATACTAATCAATTTGTTAAAGATTCAATTTTCCCTCTCTAGCTTAAAAAACAGAAATTGGACTTTGGCATTTTAGAGTAATCAGAGACATTAATAGAAGACAGAAACTTTGGGTTTATAACTGGGGGAAGAAAATCACTACATTATTGTATCCTAAAATATGGGCCTGGGTGCTTGTTTTCAGTGACTAACTGTGACTCTGCTCAGCATGACCGCTAGCCGGGCGGTGGTGGCGCATGCCTTTAATCCCAGCACTCGGGAGGCAGAGGCCGGCAGATCTCTGTGAGTTCGAGGCCAGCCTGGGCTACCAAGTGAGTTCCAGGAAAGGCGCAAAGCTACACAGAGAAACCCTGTCTCGAAAAACAAAAAAAAAAAAAAAAAAAAAAAAAAAAAAAAAAAAAAAAAAACGCTGCCTCTGCTGTGTGGTTCACAGTTTATAGCTGTGTGTGGCTAGCAAGCATTCAACACCGGGAGCCGAATTGTGCATTTTTCTTCAACTTTAATGTAAATGGCTACATGTGGTTACTCTATCGTACACGGTACTTTAAAGGTACATCATAATTATCTAAAATTAATTCAATAAAATTTACTTCAGAGGCTATAGAGGCAGTAATTAGGCTTAAACTCTAGGAGTCCATATGAAAAATGAGATGGTCAAGCCTTACGTGCAGCTGCTAAAACAAGAAAATCCCCTTGTGGAGCCCACTTCATCACAGCCTTCCCTGCGCTTGCCACCTAAGTTTAGGTGAGGGCACGCGCACACGGCAGCACTTGTTCTGACAGTTACACTCTATTTTCATTCGTCTTTCCTCTTCCCTCAGCTTATTTCAGCGCCGCGGTGAGTTTTTAGAATGCTTAACAGTTTTAGCTAATCAACTTGCTGCCGCGGCAGTGATGGGAGGCTGGGCTTCCCAAAGCCTAGGGGACGTTAGGTGGACTCCTAAGATGTATTAGTATGCAGGAACCACTGGTTCCTGCATAGATATTTGTGAATCCCTTCTTTATGGATACCTGCACAACAGTCATGCTTAAAATATCAATGTTATGTTTGCTTAGAAAAAGAAATGGTCATCTACTATCAGTGAACTTAGAGATTGTCTAAGCCTGTGATTATCCATTTTACAGGTAAGACAAACCAACTTTTAATGGCTTCAAAATTTTACATTGTTTTAGGGATGACTGTTTCTATGCCTTGTAGGAATCTTTACAGTGATTTTAAGAAGGGTGTGTGTGTGGTGTGTGTGTTAAGTACATATGTGGTATGGTACACACATAAGTATATGGTGCATGTATATGAAAAGATGCAGACAACAGAATTTTATAATGAGTTTATTACAAAAAAAATCACATCTTTTGAACAACATGGACATGGCTCCCTCCCTTTGGACACCTTTGTCTCTAACTGTCATAAGGCCCACCCTAGTGAGTTGGCACTTACAGGGATGTGCATTTTAAATGATGGAGCATTTTTAATTGGAAATCAATTTATACTGCTTTTTAAAGATAACTTATGCTAAAATTAGGAATACATATGTCCTAATTTCATTGTTGTTCGAACTTCCACACCCTGAGTTTCATCCCATAAAGGAAGTGGTGGAATACTTGCTGGGAGAAAAAACCCTGAAAGAATGAACTCTTAGGAGAACTGTTGCTTAGGTCTATTCTAGTTGCTATCATGGATCAGCTGATTTTCATGTGATGCGCCCACATTTACTTAGGTGGGTTAAGGTAGTCAATCCCTGGTTTATGATTACCCTCCCGAGCAGTCCCAAAGCAAGACAAGGTCAATGCTACTGCCGTGTTCACTGTACGAGTCACGTCTTCTGGTGTCTTCCCCAGAGCTGGGTTGACTTCCATGATATCTAGTCCTGAGAGGAGTCCTACAGCAAAAAAAAATGGTATGGATATCGTTGATCAAAGTAACCGACATCAACTGATTCCAAAATTTATCTAGTGGAGCAGAAGTGACAACCAACAGAAAACATTATGTATTACATCTCATGATAGGTGCTCTGGGAGAACCAGCGGGCTTGCTTTTAAATTAGAGAGAGCTGGGTAGCGGTGGCACACGCCTTTAATCCCAGCACTCGCGAGGCAGCCAGGCGAATCTCTAAGTTCGGGGCCAGCCTGGTCTACAGTGCGAGATCTAGGACAGGCACCAAAACTACACAGAGAAACCTTGTCTCAAAGAACAAAAAAGAAAAAACAAATCAGAGAGGCCCACTTACACACTAGCCAAGTGTAGAGCTGTTTCTTAATTGCCTTTTTTACCTACCTGTCTTGTAAATTTCTTCTGTGATGTAGATACCTTCTCTATAGGATAGGCCTCCCACGACAGGTGTGCCAGTCGACGGTGTGAACGCTGGGTCCAGTCCATCAACATCAAAACTCAGGTGAATGGGCCTTTTCTTTCTTTTAAGAGATAAGAAAGGCCTTCCATTAAAGTGGTGGTTTAGCAATCAGTAATCAAATGTAGGGCTTATCCTCCTTTATAAAAATAACCTATGGAAATCCCATGGTTTTACCTAAACAACCTTTGTTGATAAGAATGTCGGTAGGAAACCTTGGTTACACACATGCACACGAAAGCATCATACCTTCCTAGAAGATAGCTGAATGTCTCTTCCATCACCTTGCCAATTCCCAGTTTATCCACTTCAGTCATTGAGAAATACTTAATTCCCAGAGTTTTTATAATATAGCTATAAAAGAACAGATTTAAGTTAATTTACAGTTAATAAGGCTGATTTTTCTTGTGTTGCCTTTGGTGGAAAGATTACTATAATAAGTTACATAAAATAAGCCCTGTGAATGGTGTTAGAAATGCACATAGTTGTGTTTTAAGAGTAAATCATTATAAATTGCCTGAATAATATCTATGTGTATAAGAGAATATAAATGCATGTGCTTATATAGTTGTGTATACACATACATGTATACATAGTGACAATTTAAAATAACCTTCTCTTACAGATTGACCAGTAAAGCATACCTAGCATATAAAAGAACATGGAATAAACTTACTGTTCCCCGGGGTCTACATCTCGCAAGCCGATGTACACGATATCCTTGGCAGATATACAGGGAGTCACCCAGGAGAATCCTGGTACGTCAGGGAACTAAAAACAACAGTGTTTCCATTTAGAACTGATCTGCATTTAATGTTGAGCACACTTGATTATGTAGATCTAACAGTATAAATTTAGGAGTGATTTTTAAAACAGTGTGAGATTAGGAAGGATATCTGCTTTGTATACTCTTGATGGCTTTGACCTCAACAGCTTTGCCCTGTGGCCTAACCCTATCCTGGGCTCTTGTTGGTAGTTTCATGCTCTGTGCCCTGTTACTGCAATGCTCAGATTCTTCCCCAGAACTTTTAATACTGAGAAATGTGTGCCTCCGTGACTTTAATAGCTTCCCTCTTTACTTCCCTTTCTCAAAAGGACTTAATCCAGAATTTTAAAGAAGTTTCTCAGGAATGGGAGGGATTCTTCCTCTTGTTCAGATAAGTGCTTCTCAAGAGCTGAAGCCATTGGAAGCCATGGTGGCACACTCCTGTCTTAGCACTCAGAAAGCAGGCAGAAAGTTCCAGGCCAGCCTCAACCACCTAGCAAGACTCTATTGAAAAAAAAATTATTGTAATCTGCATGGCAACGGTGCTCTTTTGTCTAGGCTCTGATATGGAGGGGTTACTTGGTAAAAGGAAGAACCTGTGATGTAGTTAGAAGAGGTAGGAGCCAGGAGACCTGCTTGTCCTTGCCTCACAATAACTTGGCATGACTCTGGGCAAGTTGTTTACCCTCTGAATCTCTACAGATCTGTGTAGAAAGGGTTGGTCTGTTGATCTACTCAAAAGGGTAATTTAAGAATCCAAAGGGGGGCCGGGCGGTGGTGGCGCACGCCTTTAATCCCAGCACTCGGGAGGCAGAGCCAGGCGGATCTCTGTGAGTTCGAGGCCAGCCTGGTCTCCAAAGCGAGTTCCAGGAAAGGCGCAAAGCTACACAGAGAAACCCTGTCTCAAAAAACCATAAAAAAAAAAAAAGAATCCAAAGGGGGCCGGGCGGTGGTGGCGCACGCCTTTAATCCCAGCACTCGGGAGGCAGAGCCAGGCGGATCTCTGTGAGTTCGAGGCCAGCCTGGTCTCCAAAGCGAGTTCCAGGAAAGGCGCAAAGCTACACAGAGAAACCCTGTCTCAAAAAACCATAAAAAAAAAAAAAAAAAAAGAATCCAAAGGGGGCCGGGCGGTGGTGGCGCACGCCTTTAATCCCAGCACTCGGGAGGCAGAGCCAGGCGGATCTCTGTGAGTTCGAGGCCAGCCTGGGCTACCAAGTGAGTTCCAGGAAAAGGCGCAAAGCTACACAGAGAAACCCTGTCTCGAAAAACAAAAAAAACAAACAAAAAAAAGAATCCAAAGGGGCCAGGTATGGTGGCGAACACCTTTAATCCCAGCACTGGGGAGGCAGAGGCAGGTAGATCTCTGAGTTCAAGGCCAGCCTGGTCTATAAGCAAGTTCTGGGACAGCCAAGATTGCTACACAGAGAAACTCAGCCTCAGCCCCCCTCCCCAAAAAAGAAAGAATCCAAAGAGAAAGCAGTCAACCCTCTCCACCCATGTTTCCACCAGCCACGGATTGAAGATATAGTTAAGCCTGTACTGGTCTGAATATATACAAGCTTTCCCCCTAGACAGTACAATTGGAACTCTTTTCATAGCATTTATATTGTGTTTGGCATTATAAGTGATCTGGAACTGATCTAAAGTGTGTGGTAGGACACACATAGGTTTTATATTTAAATACTGTGTCATATTGTTTGTGAGACTTGATCACCCATAGTTTCGTTATCTTATGAGGTCATGGGGCCAATCCCTCATGGATACCGAGGACAGCTCCAGATGCAATCAGTCTGCAAAGTGTCCAGTAAGAGCCTTCCTACCTTTATCGACTCACCTTTTGCTTATTTACTACAGAGAAGACCAAGAATAAAAGGCAGGAAGACTCTCCTGTTTGCTTCTGCCTCCCCAACTACTACAGAGTTCTTTCATATCAGCTAAGGAGCCTCTTACCTTTCCCTTTAGTTCCTTCAGGAGGAAGGACACAGGTTGTCCATGCAAATTCCCAGAGTTGGTTGTCAGCGGAGTGTTGATATCGGTGTGAGCATCCACCCAAATGACACATAGGTCAGGGTGGACCCTGGCATGGCCAGAGATGCTTCCAACTGCCATACTTGGGTGAGGGGGAAAGTTTGTGTGAACATCAAGTTTACAATGTCATCACATACATCATATTGTTAGCTCTTATACTGTGCCTACTGGAATATTCTTTAAATCTATTTAGCTTCTGCATAGACCAGAAGGGTACTGGTTAAACCACTGTAACAGAGGAGGGGTAGCTGTCACCGGCTAGTTACCTTGGTAACATCACTAAGAAAGATATGGACACTCTTTAGTTCTCAGGATTGAACTGGCTCCTTTTCTGGACTCTCTTGTTAAGTACTTGATTCTCTGTGTCCAATTATAGCAGTCTTTCAATTTTTTTTCTCATAAGTCAGCACTTTCATAATCAGGCAGAATCACTAGGGAGTTCCTCCATCCCCTACAGCCAGTGTCTGTCTGTCCAGTCAGTCCTCAGCTCCTTTACTTTAGCTGACTACTCTCCATGCAAGGCCCCGTTCTCATCGGGTCCCGAGACATAAAAGCCCATCCCAGAATCCTCCTGGCTCCACATGAGGCCGGAATGGGAGAGCTAAGTGATACCTTGCGCAGAGGTATTAACACTAGGCCAGACATAGGATGCCTGTGTCATCACACCTGTAAACATGTGAATACCACTCAGACTCATGAGCATCCATAGTCTCAAAGTGGAAAATTTCATGCCTTCAAGTCCATTTGGCTTGATGCCTCCTGTTACTTTTAAGTCTCATGCCTTTGGGCCATCTGCACTCTTAACATTTCCACTTCCAATGTTCCCACTTAGAAAAGAAAGGGAAGCAAGTCCCGTCTAAAGTGCAGCTTTGCCGTAAGAGCCCTGCTTGCAGGGGCCAGCGAGGAACTAGGGGCACCCAAGGAGGCAGCTCTTGCTTCAAGAGCAGCGGGAATGTTCTCACTCTTCAACGCATCAGGCCTCCCCAGGACGTGATCCCTGAGTGAAAACAGCAAACTGGCTCTAGGCACAAAACTGACCTTTGTTTTAGTGAAAATGTAAAACTACATATCTGACTATATGGTATACACACACACACACACATGCACACACACACACATGCACACACACACGCATGCACACACACACGCACAGTCAGAGTGGTGTCATTCCAAGATGAAAAATTACTCAGGAAGCAAAAAACCATACTTTTGTGCATACTAAGTAGAAACATCACGAAATTTAGACTGTTGATTTAGAACAGAACATGAGAAGTGACACAAAAATAATGGTTAAACTGATCACGAATTCGTATGTGTCCTTTCAAAACTTTTATAGTACTTTTATAGTGGAAAGCATGTATGTCTCCATTGTTCACCTAAATGAATTGTGTATGTCATCAATAATCAAGTCGAATAAACCCTGACTTTCCTCAGTGGCTAATCACTATAAAATTTAAGGCTATGCTGAAATCCACATTTGGCATATTTCCTGTTGTAACGGATAAAGCGATTTTAAGACTTCAAGTAGAGCCCGGTCTATATTTCCGTAATAAATGAACCTACACAATGTCCCTAAAGGCAAAAAATACGAACTCTCCTCCAGTGCTTTCTTGTCTGTATTTTCCCTTGTCTTGGGTCCCCTTATGAGACCTGTGCCCAACCCCCAGGAATATAGCCAGTTCACAAGACCTGTGGTCTCCACCCAACACCACACTGACTCTTCCATTCTTCTGGGCCTCTGCCACCACACCAGCCAGCTGCTCGTTGGCTTTTCCCACAGATCTTGGGTTCTTCACAATTTGAAAGGGGCTGTCGTTAGGGACATCACCAAAGGCCAGGTCCCCATAGTCTTTCACATCATACTCTGCAATTAAAAGTCTGATGTTACTGAACAGAAACAGATGACAAGCCAGCCCTCCAGCCACCGTCTCACTGCGATGGCTGTCATGTGCCAGGGCCTCCCTGTTTCCTGAATCAATCCGTGGGGACCGGATGCTGGGAAAATGACAACGATCCCTTTGTGGTCTTGATCCAGCAGGGAACATCATCTTGTTCCGTGCCCCACCCCCCACCCCCTACTCCCCACATGCATGTGTGTGTATTATACATGTGTGCTAAATGATGTTTAGCTTTCTGTGCTGAACACATTTAGTTTTTAAATATGTCCCAGATATAATATTTTATAAGTAGCATTTTCTAAGTTTCTGACCCTGCTTCCAGGATCCTGGTGTCTTACCCACGCTGTCACCCACTGAAACCCCCAGCCAGCTTCTTCCCTTACCTCACCTGCCTTGTGTGCTGAAAATGTAAATGGTGTGTGTGTTTAGCTCCAAACGTCCCAGATCAGAGGGTTCAGGAAGTGCAGACTTTGTTGTTGTACTTTTTCACATTAAAAAAAAGAAAAATGAAAAAAAAAAAAAAAGGCAGGGAATCCAACATTCCTAAGGACCTGGCTGTGCTTTCAGTCATAAAAGGCCTGACGTAAGTTTTTGAGCCGGAGAGCATCCTGTGCACTGTGGTGTGGAGTCTGGTCAGTGTTCTGAACTAGCCATTGCTGAAGTATTATTACATCTCTGCATATATCTAAATCTAAAATTTAGCAACAGATTCGAGGAATTTCACCTGATAAATAAAATATGTGGTCAGTTTATTCTGGTTAACTAAGGACAAGGCAACCTATTTGGGCTTTCTGTTCTCCAATGAGTGACCTCCCTCCCTCCCTCGCCTTTCCTGGATCTCACTCTGTAGACCAGTCTGGCCTCAAACTCACAGAGATCCGCCTGGCTCTGCCTCCCGAGTGCTGGGATTAAAGGTGTGCGCCACCACCGCCCGGCTAGCTTTTATTTTTTCATTTTCAGTTTCCCCCCAGTCCCCTATCATCCACCCAAACGATCTTTCTTGTATCATACATTCTTTTGTACAATAGTTTGGCCAGAAAGATCAAACCAAGTAAGGAAATGAGAATATTCCACCAACAATGTCTACTGGGCATCCTTCCCAGGCCCTGCTTCTTTCGTAGGACATGGTTCTAATGATTTAAAAAAATACCTCGATTCAGTAATGTAAGTACCACTGCAGACACACCCTCTCTTCTTAGAAGCCTGTCCTTCCTTCAGGGTGATGCGGACATTACCTGATCATCTTTCAACTTTAAAATTACCTGTCTCTTTAAGCTTCTCCACCAGACCAGCGTTCCTCAATGCCGCGGGGCCTTTTTCAACCCCTCCTCGAGGCTGAACAATGCAAAAAAAGTACAGTGCTTTCGTCAAGACTGTGACTCTCCAGTGCCCACAAGAAAAACTTCCCCCTTATTTCATCAATTGAATCATTAACCAGCAGGTTTTGAGCTCCTGTGGATCTTATATTTTCTCATCTAATCTTCACAATAATGTGGGGTGAATTGCACCTACACCAAAAAGAAGAGACTAGAACCACAGAGTCGTTGTCACCCTGGCAAATAGCAGACAGACGAGTGGCCGAACTAGCTTCGTAAGTTGGTCCTGGAATTCCAAAGCATGCTTTCCTCTTGCCAGCACGTAAAACCACTAAGTCTGGACATTCAGTCGCAGCTTTAGCACACGGGTGGTTCTTTCAGTACTGATAGAAAAACAGGATGCTTCTAATTGAGTCTGGAACAGGGTGTGCCATGAGTGCTGGCTACCTACAGCAGGTGATCTCTGGGCTCGGTCTTGCAACACTGGTAGATGGTCAGGAAAGGTGACCGGGTGATGGAGAAACTTTGCTACCTGGGGAAAAATCTAGGGCAAAGGCATCAGCAGGGGAAGAGTATGGCCCCAAAAGACCTACATGCAAGTCAATATACAAGACCTGTACCCGCATGAATAACAGCAGTACTTATAATAACAATAATAAAAACAATAAAGTACCCCAACTGATAAGTGGAGGTTAATTTAGGACTCTTGGGGCAGAAACCAGGCCAAAAATTGTCACCCAAGACCTGAAACCACAAAGGCCAGCATAGGAATTTCAAATTCTGACCTGTTTAAACCTGACATGAGAAATCCTACCTTGCTGAGTTAACATCCAGAAAGCTAACCATCTTTCTCTTTGGAAAAATTCCTCCCCAGCCTTGTGGCTGATAAAAGTCTAAAGAAATAAATCCTTTCTGTATCTTTCTGATCTTTGTTTCAAATGCTTTAAGATACATTTTTTTTTTTAAATTTAAAGACACACAAAAAGTGATCTTGGCCAGGAGATTGGTGTCAAAAGTCACAGGTGTTTATCCTAAGGATTGAAACTGTAACCCTAAACTAAGCAAATACTTCCTCTCTGGCCAAATGACAGATGATCTTCCCCAGGTGCTAGGCAAATCCTGGTGTCAAATTTCTACGGCTGGCCACCAGGGACCCTGAGTATTCTTCCTAACATGGCTCTGCCCCTTTATATCTCATTCCTTAACTGAGTTATACTATGTGTATATATTCGTAAGGTTTAACATGAGGTCTGTATCCATGTAGACACTGGTAATATCAACTCAGGTTAACACATCCAGTACCTTAAACATTTATCATTTCTCTGTAATAAAAGTATTTAAAATTGTGCCGGGCAGTGGTGGCGCACGCCTTTAATCCCAGCACTCGGGAGGCAGAGCCAGGCGGATCTCTGTGAGTTCGAGGCCAGCCTGGGCTACCAAGTGAGTCCCAGGAAAGGCGCAAAACTACACAGAGAAACCCTGTCTCGAAAAACCAAAAAAATAAAAAATAAAAAATAAATAAAAGTATTTAAAATCTTCTCCGTTTGGGGGTTGCATAGTGCAGTATTCTTTATGTGTACATGTGCGTGCATGTGTGTGTATATGCACGCATGAATGCACACATGCACCATGCATGTTTGTGTGTGTGCAGACTGGAAGACAAACTCAAGATGCCATTCCACCAGGTATAAATGGTGCATGTCTTTAATCTCACAGCTTGGGAGAATGAGACAGGCCACCCTGTTTTAGCTCCATAGTTTTGTGTGTGTGTGTGTGTGTGTGTGTGTGTGTGTGTGTGTGTGTGTGTGTGTGTATTTATATGCATACATGTGTGTGTATGCGTGTGTACATAGAGAAAGAGAGAGTTAGCACTACGTGCTAGCTAATGCTACATAGTGAAACCCCATCTCAGAAAAAAAAAAATTTCCATTGGGCAGACTCTGTCCAGCTTTGTAATAAATGCCCCTGTGTGTGTGTGTGTGTGTGTGTGTGTGTGTGTGTGTGTGTGTGTGTGTGTGTGTAGGGGGGTTGTTGTCTCTCACTAGCCTAGAACACATGAGTGTTCTGTGGACTGGCGAGCTAGTGAGCCGAAGTTCCAACTCTCTCTACCTCCCCAGCCCTGGGATTATAGATATATACCACTATATCCAGGTGTTTTGTTTTGTTTTGAAGACAAACTCAAGTTCTCGTGCTTATTCAACAAGGTTGGCTATCTTCCCAGCCCTGCCAGATTATTCCTGACTATACTCATCTTGGGTTCTATTGTCTTATAGTTTCATGTCCTTTGCTCTTCTTGTCAGATTTCAACCTAGATGTTTTTATCCGGGGGGTTCTGTGTGTTGCAGTGGAGATCTGACATATAGGTGGTACCCAAACTACAACTTAATACGACTCCCCGTCTTTCCCCTTCTCCTTTTCAGGCATCAGAACAAACCCTGTAGAGACCTCTCAGTGGACACTGCATTTGCTATGATTGTCAGTGGGTCTGTCTGTAGGAATGGTAGGAATCAGTAGGAATGACTGGGGTTTGTTTTGTCTTGTTAATACTTGTTCTCATGTAGCCCAGGCTAGCCTCAAACTCACTACATAGCTAAGGATGACCTGAAACTTCAGATCCTCATGCCTCTACCTCCTGGGTTTGGGGATTACAAGGGTGTATCACTATACTCAGTTTATGTGGCGTTGGGGGTCTAACCCAGGGCTTTGGTCTCGTGAGCTTGCATACCCTCTGCCAACCACATCCCTAGCCTCTCACAATGACATTTCCTAGCATTCCATTTTATTTATTTGATTAAAACGACTTGTCATGATTACTGTATGCTCATTGCTTGGCTTCTTTGCCCACTTTGAAAATTGCTTGGTCAGCAACCCTGACTGTCTAAAGTGTCTCACCCAGCTCCTAACTGGCCACAAGGCAAAGATTTGCTATAGAGCTGAGCCTTCGAAATCAGCATCAGTGTAGACTGGGACACACGCTTTGGAAGCAAACAATCCTGTCTGGAAGCACACACTGAAGGTTCCATGACTACAAGTAAACTAGCAGATCGCTCTAATCCAGCAGTTGTCAACCGGTGGACCTCTTTGGGGTCACATTTCAGATATTTACATTACAACTCATAACACTGGCAAAACTAAAATTATGAAGTAGCAATGAAATAATTTTGTGGTTGCGGGGGTCACCACAACATGAGGAACTGCATTAAAAGGTCACATCATTAGGAAGGTTGAGAACCACTGCAAACCTTAATTAACTCAGTCATCCGATGAGAACAATGCCTACCTACCTCATTCTTTATTCACTGTCTTGGAATGAGGTGAGGCACATAATGAGGCTCTTTCTCAGGCTCAAACTTCTAACCATCTTCCTTCTAACCTCCTTTTGGCCAGTGTGTCAAACTTCTGGCGCATCTAGGCAGGCCAGCTGCACATACGTGCTGGCAGCTTCGCCCGCGGATACATGGCTTACTACAGGAAAATCTGTCTCTGTCCTTACAATCTCGAGACAATGAGCTGCAGACTCACATTCATGATGAAGGAGAATCTCTGACAGAGGAGAGTTACTGAGGATGGGACTGTGCAGCAGATGGTGTTTTAGCATATTGTCTCCTAGAAGGGCCTTGACTGTGATGGGCAGCTCTCTGCATAAGCTCAGAGGCCAAGGTGTGTTTTCCTTCCTTCCTTCCTCCCTCCCTCCCTTCCTTCCTTTTTTCCTCCCTTTCTTCTTTCCTCTTCTGTTTGTCCCCCTCCTTCCCTTTTATTTCTTTGTCATTTTCAAGTCTATTTTATAAACCATTCCAAAAGGAGATGCAGGACTGGAGAGATGGCCCAGTGATTAAGAATGCATGCTGCTCTTACAGAGATGAGCTAATACATACACAATTAAAAAGAAAAGTAAAATCCTTAAGAACAAAAGAACACATGAGCATACTATGGTGCTTTTAAAGGGTTTCTTCATTATTTGTGTATGGGTGTGGGGGGGGGGGGGAGTTGGGGGGGGAAGCAGTAGTTCTCACAGAGGCCAGAAGAGGGTATTGATTGGATACCCTGGAGCCTGAGTTACAGGCAACCGTGAGCCGCCTGATATGGTGCTGGGAACTGAACTCTGGTCTTCCCGAAGAGTAGCAAGTACTCTTAACCCCTGAGCCATTTTCCTGGATCCATGTTGTGCCCTTTAAAGGGAACATGTGTCAACAAATACTCCCATGTTCTGGTGTTCTGGGAGAGCTCTTCGGCGGGGTTTCCAGGGACAGTGAAGTGCTGTTTACTGACACCAAATACAATCTGGGCCTCCAACCTCTGGCCTCTCACAATTTATATTGGTTAAAAAAAAGAAAAGAAAAGAAAGGCCAGTGTGTACCTTGAGGCTTTACAATTAAAAAGGCTACAGGCTGTCTAGATTCTAAAAGCCAGGAGGACCCCATTTAAAAACAAAGGAGTTACAATCCACTGACTCTCTTGTTGGACATGGACCTTTTCCCCCCCTCTTTTTTAAACACAGACCGTGTTGGAGTCTAAGGCATCCTGTTATCTCATTACAATTAGCAGAATGAGTGTATCCCAGTGGAGAGGGGAGGGGGTGTGGGGGACGGGGGAGCAATGCTCATTTAGGCATTGCTGCCATGTGTGGTTCACACTTAGGTGCTCTAAGCAACTGGAGACTCATGGAGCCATTTGTCCTGACGGGGGTGCCAACTTGAAGTATTTTGTACTGGTTCTCTCCTCAAAGAGAGATGTAAAGGGTTGCCCTAGCCTATGAACTAGTAGCCATAAGATCATTCAAGCTCAAAAATAACATGAATTCTTCACCAACTTGCAAGAGCTCTGCTATTTAAGTTATCCAAATTAAAACAAGTCTGAAGGCTGCCACCAACCCATTACATTTTTCTAGGCGTGAACGGCACAGCCAGACCACTGTGTTCTCTTACAATCTCTCACTCCATATTCAGAAAACATCAAGAGCCACAGCAATCGTGGAGGAAGCTACAGTGCAGGTTCAGGTGGTCTCCACCCAGGTGAATTTGCTCAAAACATTGGCATGACTCAGATTTAAATGAAATAGACTTCGGCAGGGGCCAAAAGAGGAAGTGGGTTTAAGTCCCCAGGTATGCCATGCCACACAGTGGTGAGAAGAAGGCCAGATGGTGCTGGGAAACTGACAGCCAGATGGCAATGCCTGGCAAGTGTTAAAATAAAACATTTCCCGACAAGTTCCAGTCACTCAAAGCCAGACTCACACTCACCTGCCCCTTGGAGAAAGGCGCTCCGATAATTCCTATGGGCTTCGGCTTGGAGCTCATGCTCTCCCGGGATTCCTTCTGCTGCACCGGTGCTGTCCAGCTGCTTGCCACCAGCTGTAACTCTAAAGAACAGAGGGCACATCTTTCTTTCCCCCTTATAATTGGCTGGGTCTGTTTATCCAGCAACTGGCTCCGCCCACTGAGTGGAAGAATGACAGAGTCAACAGAAACTGCCCATCGGTAGAATCACCCCGTTCCTGCGAGCCTCTCAGGTCTCTAGTTAAGTGAGCATTATTCATCCTTCCAGTTCACACCCTTTTGAAAAAGCCAGCTGGATGACATTAATCTTTCCTTAGACAATTGACAATTATGTGTGGTTTCATAACTGCATGTGAAGTACTAGGTTCCTAGCCTGTGTGTGCAACCTGAGGGCAGGGCACTCACCTTTTCCAGGATTTAAGGCCACTGAGGAATGGCAAGGTGAGCCTAGAACAGTAACGGGGTCTCTTACCACCCTTCCATTGAGCATCCTGAGTCAAGGCTTCAAGTGCTGGGGAAAACAGCTAATCTGTGAGACACATTTCACGTGCACCAGGTTACACTGTCTGGGAAAGCATGTGGCTTTCTTTCTTTGGGGCTGTTTACAGGAAGACACCCGTTATTTCACTGATGACCCAAAGCAGTTCCAGTTTTGAAATACAGTGTTGAGGGAAAAATCTCATTTTTGCAATCATGATACAACCAAGCTAGAGGAAGCAAAGCGGCTAACTTGAGTTTTTGCCATAGGCCAAGTGCTGTTCTAGATAATGGTATTTCAATTAATCTTTAAACCAACTTGAGGCTGAATATCACTCTTATTGCTGCTTTACTGAGGAAGAAACTGCACTGTGGGAGGTTGCCGTTCTCATGAGGTTGCAGAAGACTAGAAATCCAACGTTGGGCATTCTGGATCCACCGAGGTGCTGGGCTTCTAACGTAAGCACCAGCAGCATCAGCGGGTCCCCCTGAGACGTTGTTTGTCAATGTGTAAAAACACAGATCTAGGTCAGATGAGAGAGCCAGCTGGTGACCCGAGTTTGACCCTCAGATCCCATATGGTGGAAGGAGAGAATCAACTCCTGCCATCTGACCTCTGACCTCCACATCAGTGATGTAGTACATACATAACCCACCCCCAATGCTAAATAAATATTTTAAAACATATGAATCCAGAAGAAATACAACCAGCTATAAAATTACATGATTATGATTTTAAAAAGAAAACCCACACAGCAGAAGTATTTTTTATCTTTATGAAGACAAAAACACCCAAGAGAATTTTAATACCTCAAGGCAGAGATTCTTCACCTTTTACCTTCAATACTTAGAATAGTCCAGTTTGAGATAAATACTGACTTTATTGATTGAATAAATGTATTATACTTACTGAATGAATAAATCAAGATGCCAAAGTCTCTCAGAGCCATTTTGCTGCCTCCTTCCCAAATATATTTTCTGTGTTTACCATGTTTTGCTACTATAATCTAAATATATACTTACAGATTTTTAAAATCGATTTGTTTGAGACAGAATCTCTGTGTATACTCCAAGCTTACCTTGAACTCTTGGTTCTTCTGCCTCAGACTCTTGAGTCCTGGTGTTAGCACCACACCCAGATGTGATGTTCTTTATATAGCCGATAATGATGCTGACATTGTAAATCACTTTTTTTTTTTTTTTTTTTTTTTGTCAAGACAAGGTTTCTCTGTGTGACAGTTCTGGCTGTCCTGGAACTCACAGGACTCACTCACTCCTCCAGAGTGCTGAGATTAAAAGCCACTTTTCTTAATCTGTCAAGAATCGGGATAGCTCTGTATAAGTCATTCAAATAATTTACAAATAGGCACCTGGTCATTTTACCCAACAAGCTTTGGGAGTTCAAGTTTGACCTGCTCTCCGAATCACAAGTGCTCCCTCTACATTTTCTTTTATTTTATTTAAATTTTATCTTTCTTTAGGTCTCTTGGTGATGGCCTGTAATCTCAGCTATTTGGGAGGATGAAGCAGGGGGATCACAGGTTCAGAGCCTGCCTGAACTATAGAGCTAGATCAAAGCCAGCATGGCCAATTTAGAACCCTCCCCAAAGTTAAAAGAAAAGGAGAAAAAAAAACTGTTCAGGGATGGATTGTGTGCCTATCAGAAAGACGTGAAGTTTGACCCTCCGTGTTCGCATTGACTTCTTTTTTTTATCCACCTCCATTTTTGTTTAGATTGTTTAAATCTTCCAACTACATTTCCCCTACCAGTTTTCTCAACAGCATCCAGTAGACAGCCTCCCCATGTTACCACTGAACTATGTCCATCATATGTCAAGTTCCCCATCATAAATGATGTGCTGCTCTGTCAGAACACGGTTAAAAGAACTGATTTATGGTACACAAGGCCTTGGGGAAGTGGGAGAAAGGCTCTGGGGAAAAAGGCAGAGGTCCTTTACTTCACATGCATTTTGTTCCCTGGATTGTTGTTGGACATGATTTCTTGCCTCCTGCGTTAAACATTTACTTCCAGTTTATAAGACATGTTTACTCTTGCTGAGTGTCAGAATATAGCTATAGAAACCAATCTGGTCAGTGTGCCCTGAGTCTGGATGTGGCCTCCTTCCTTGCTTTCACGCTTTGTCAAATATAATCTATAGTATGTCCCAGGCAATTGTGTTCCAATTGGTCTGTCCTGAGAATGTTCTGGGAAAGGGCTGCTCTGTTAATACTTAGTATTATGTGCTTACTGATGTTTATTTACATATTTTTCTAAACTCAAACAGCCTTCCTTAGATCATTGCTTTCTTTGATTCATTTGTGTGTAAAAGGACATTGAAATTGAAGTAAGGCTGTCTACAGCATTAGACTGTAGACCGCCCCATTCTTTTAGGTCCTCAGATCCCAGGTCCAGGAGACAAGATCTGTACAGGTTGGCTGAAAAGTAGACACTGTTCCATCCAGTTTCCTCTGTGCCTCTGGGTTGCTCATCCGTGGCTACACCAATCCATAACGCCTTGTCAGTATGGTTTCCTGGTGGATATTATAGTTGGACAAAATGGACAAATCCATTTCAGAGTTGGTTGATCTTATGATTATTTATATCTGGTTTTTATAGAAGGAGTTGGTGAGTATGTTTTTGCTAACTTTATACATTAATTCATGGAGATTTGCTGTCAGACCTCCTCACCAGGGCTTTTCTTGAAAGTCTTGACAGATTGAGAGGTTGAGGGTACCTTTTGAATCACCTGATCCATTATCAACACTAACTCCCTGATAAAGTAAAACTCATGATTTCTTGGCTATCCTGTTTTTCTTGGGTCTTTATCATTTAGGGTATCTCCCTAAACATCACCAGTTTCACGTATTACACAATTTATCATCATGATCACTCCTTTTCAAACATTCCCTGGCCTCCCTGTGTTCTCCTTAAGTAGGCCATTCAGAACTCAGTGCACAGGTCCAGTTGTAGATGGAGTCATGTAGCCCATCAAATATAAACTTGGCATTGCTTGCCTTTTCTAGGTTATTAAGGATTCAACGGGCTAGGAAGTAGTCACTTAAATAAGAGCTGCATCACTCCACAGGAAACCTCAATACCAAGTGGTACAGCTCCTGAATCAGTCATGCCTCTCTAGACGAGCTTGTTGACTAATACAGAGTGTCCACACAGCAGCATACGAAAGTCTGGAAATGACTCGTTTCCTAACCATATCGTCTTGCTGTGCTTTGTCAGCTACCTTTTGTCCTCTGACTTCCCTTCCCAAGATGAGATGACCCTGACAGGTCTTGCTCTTGGTGACCCCATGCGGACATGCAATGGCTTTCTTCCTGTCATAAACACAAACTGGATTTTTTTTTGTTTAACTTTAAACTTTTTTATATTCATTTACTATTTGTGTGTGTGTGTGTGTGTGTGTGTGTGTGTGTGTGTGTGTGTGTGTGTGTGTGTGTTGGTAAACACACGCCAGGTACCCCTGTGGAGGTTCTGTCCCACCATATGGGACAGAATGGGATGCCAAGCGGTACAGCTCCTGAATCAGTCATGCCTCTCTAGACGAGCTTGTTGACTAATACAGAGTGTCCATACCTTTACTTAAGATCCTCTAGCCTCCACAACGGACTATCTTTTCAATCCCCAAAGCTGTGTTCTCAGAACATCTCAAGCGGTGGTTCTCAACATGTGGGTCACGACCCCTTTGGAGTAGAATGACCATTGGAAAACACCAGTACTCACATTACGATTCATAGCAGTAGAAAAATCACAGTTGTGAAGTAGCAACAAAAATAATTTCATGGTTGGGGGTCACCACATCACGAGGAACCGAATTAAAGGGTGGCAGCATCAGGAAGGTGGAGAACCAGTGTAAAAAAGAAGACAGGGTCATCTGCCTATGTCCCCGTCAGAGCCCTCTTTCCCCAGCCCAAGTCTTTTGTTAGTGTAGAGAATGTACACTGGGCTTTAAAAGCTCGCTTCCTACGAACACAGACCTCGTGTCCACCCCCCCTGCTCTGTACCACAAATGGGTATTCAAAAGTTGTTGATATTTGAAGGCAGAGGCATGCTTCCTGTCCACTAGTAGGGGGTCTCTTGCCTCTCCCCAGTGTCTGGTGTTTTGTTTTGTTTTGTTTTTTCCTGGCAATCTTTAGTGCTTTTTGACTTCTAGGTGCACCGTTCTAACCCTCTACCTTCCCCAGCACGCCCTCTGCCTGTTTCTGTCTTTACGCCTTATCATCTCATAAGGACCTCGGTCAGAATGCATCTTCAAATAATAAAGTAAACAGCTCTGGGAGTCTTGTGATTAGTGACTCAGAAGGGAACATCCCTTACAGTCTGCATGCTTCTCTTTGATGCTCCACACTGTGGCCCGTAACTTCATTGTGGTTTTATCAACCAGCTGACAGATGAGACCTTTTAAACATAAAGCCCCGTGAGCTGGAAAAAAAAAAAAATACACCAATGGGTTGATTTCAGGGAAGTGTTCTACTTGGTGTGTGGACTCCTGAAACTCAAAAAGAGCAAGGATAGGTGGCCCCTGAAACAGTGAGCTTGTGGAAATGTTCAAAGCTCGTCGTGTCTCTGGTAGGAACTCTCCTAATCCTCTGAGGCCCAGCAGCAGCCAGAGCAGAGTGAGTGGCTTGAGAAGGCTCACTCTGGACATCTGACTCATGGTGGTTTCATAACTACGTGATGGCAGACTCCTCTTCCCCTTCTTTCCGGACTCACCCAGATGTGGAGTAAAGTTCACAGCAGGGTGGAGGCTGCAAGAAACAGGACATGGAAGATCAACTCCCCAGGTATCTCTGTGAGCCAAGCTATCCCAGGGAGAGCCACTTGGGACCAGGTGACAGAGATCTGCAAACAAGACAGGTCGTCGGGCCCAGGAGGACCCTGAAACACAAGCTTGGTGTTAGGATGCAATACTTTCCTCACATGGGAGGTTTCAGCTGCACATCCTCAGTAGAAATCTGCAACAGGATGATGAAGAAAGGCGACCAAAAGCACTAGACCATGAGTGTACATGAAGTTGCCTCATGGTGTTCTCAGAAATGACAGGCGTACTCGGTGCCTTGCACGTTTGAGTAGGGGGTGGAGGGACAGGGTCTCTCACTGCACCTGGTGCTCTGTGTCCCAGGTAGGCTAGGTGGCAGGTGAGCTCCGGATATCCACCTTTCTCTACGCCCGCGCCTCGGCCCCCCCCACCCCCAAAACACACACACAATGCTGGTGTTACAGGCACTCATGGCCATGCCCAGCATTTATGTGGGTGCCAATGATTTGAACCCAGTCCCTCTTGCTTTCACAGCAAGCATCCTACCCATTGAAGTCATTCCCCTAGCCTTCTTTTATTTCTTTAAACGTAACAGCATGTAAAACAGCACTATACAGTAAACTGTATACTTAGGGCTTGCCTCTATGACCTTTGACATATCTTCAACGTCCTTAACTTACTTTGTCCAAAACTGTCATATTCCTTTAGTCGCTTTTCATCCGGCCCCAGTTTGCTCATACTATTTTTTGGCTTTGCCTTGTTTGGTGTTTTCTGTCTTATATGTCTTTCAGACTTTTGAAGACTCTCCCAGCAAAGGTGCCCCTGATGTTTCCTTTGATTAAATGTCACTTTTGCCGTGTTTTAAAGGACACGGGAAAAGCAACATGGCGACCTCATTATAGCGCGTTGAGTGTGAGGTGTTGATTAGGCCAGCTGCTGTCGACTTCAGCCTCAATCGCTTGGCTAAAGTAGGATGTGACAAGTTTCTCTGCTTCGAATTTCCTATATTTATCTTGGTGATTAATACATGTCAGACCGATGATTTAATGTGTGTGATTATCCAGGTTCTCATCCCTCTTGGACCTCCCGGGCTCAGCATCTGTTGACAATTCTCAACTCTAATGATTATTACTGCGTTTGCCAAATGCTGGTTGTCTGCTTCAGTCGTGTTTTTACATAGATTGCTTGGAATTCTCCGCTGAGAAGAGCTCTGGTTTTCCTTCCATTTGTTTACCTCTTCAATGATTGATCTCACGATGGGCTTGTGCATGCTTGCTTTACCGCATGAGTAATAATCACTCCCATCTCTTTGGGTTTTCCTATTGTCCCTGATTTTATCAATTTTTAAAGCGTTCGTGATTTTTTAATTGTGTGTGTGTTCAGTGTGTTGGGAGAGGGGGAAGTGCATGTGAATACAATTGCCCTCAAAGGCCGGAGATGTCACTTCCCCGCTGAAGCTGGAGTTACAGGGGTGGTATTCATTGTGAGGTGGGTGCTGGGAACTGAACCTGGGTCGCAAGAGCAGTGTTGGCTCTTAATGGCTGAACAATCTCCCCAGGCCCCTCGCCAATATTTTAAGCTGACTCCCTTTTTTACATGATTTGCGTATATTTGGTAATTCCTTGCTTTCCAGTACTATGAGGTAGTCCAGATTTATCTACTGTGTCCCTCCTCCAGATGTTTGCCCAAGCATCCATTTGTCCAAGGAAGACTGACTCCTCTCTTTCATTTGAAAAGGATGTGCAGAAGCCAAATCTGTGTGCCAGAATATCCAGGAAATCACTATTTCTGGTCTCTTTCAGCAGACAAGGCTAAGAAATATATGTATGTACACTCTCATGCATACACACACACACACACACACACACACACACACACACACATCCTGTTCCTATTTCTGTATCTGTTCATCTGCAAATATATTAAATCTGTGAATTCACACTGATCTTACAGCCAACATCAGAGAATTTTGCTTCTCCTTCCTTTAACTCCTTTCCTGGTCATCAGAAGTCTGACGTTTATTACTAATAATTTATTTGACATGTGCATTCCTTTTTCAATATTTTTATCTAGCATTTTGTTCCCCTTTTGTTTCCCTGCATTTTTTTTCCCTGCATTTTTAATTAACTATTTACAAGCACCTTGAGGGGCTCAGTGGGTAAAGCATTTGTGATGCCGCCATGGTGTTTACATTCCTAGGACTCATATGAAAGCCAAAGGCAGTACTGCACATGTCTGTGATCTCGGAGTACCCCTCCCTCTAGGAAATGGTAAACCAAGACAAAAGAACTTCCAGACCTTTTAAGCCAGCTAGTCTGGCTTATCAAGCATTGACCAGGAGAAGCACTGTCTTAAATAAGGTGGAAAGTGAGGATTACTACCCAAGGATGCCTTTTGACTTTCTAACTCATGAAGTGGTATGTGCCCACTTTTTCACACATATGAGCACACACCTACACACAGGAAAATAATAGTAATAACCACTCTTTCACACATATGAACACATACATACACACAGGAAAATAATAGTAATAATTAAATAAAACCTTTCACATTAAAGCTATACACACTTTGTTGCTTGAATGGTGTTGCAAACATTTTTTCCTTTGTTTTTGTGTTTGCTTGACAGCAGTTAAAAATATTCTTCTTTTGCCGGGCGGTGGTGGCGCATGCCTTTAATCCCAGCACTCGGGAGGCAGAGCCAGGCGGATCTCTGTGAGTTCGAGGCCAGCCTGGTCTCCAAAGCGAATTCCAGGAAAGGCGCAAAGCTACACAGAGAAACCCTGTCTCGAAAAAGAAAAAAAAAAAATTCTTCTCTCTGTAAGATTGATAGACATGTTTACTACCTTTATAAACTTGCATATACATGGTGATGGGGATCCAGCCCAGGTTCCTGTGCATGCTAAGCAGGTGCTCTACCACTGAGCTATATCCCGAACCTTCTTTACTCTCCTGATTGTGGTGACGACACAGATCCAAGCATACACTCAAACTCATCTAAATGTATATGTTAAATATGTGCATTGTATATATAATAACATGTTGACAAACTTCCACTTTTTCTTAATTTTGCCTATAAAATTGAACTCACCAAAGTTTTCAACTTATTGCATTCCTTAAAATAAGTATAAACCATGGAAAGAGGTGTCCGTGCACCCTGACAAATTGTGTGTCTCAACCTGTGTCTCAATCAGAGGTAGTCGTTGACTTCAACTGCATTCCCCTGTTCCTGTGAGCCCAGTGTCTCTCTTTAATTAGGAGGAAGGGCCCTCTCATAACTGGAGAAAGTTTACTAAGAGAAAGGCCACTAATTGACACTAACTTAGAGGAAGGATTGTCTGAATGAGATATCTGAACCATGAACTCATTTAAGAAAATGCTGCTTTATGTTCTTCAAATAAAGTGGCAGCTGATGGGCACAGACTTAGAAAACAGTAGACTCCGTCATACCAAATACAAGCAAAATGATGCTGCAGTAGTATACATCTTGCATCACCTTAACTGGGCTAAATAATCTTCATAAACATCATGCTAGCTAGATGTCTGCTGTGTAAATGCGGATTCTCGGGGAGACATAAAAAAAATATCTTCTAAGTGGGAGGGTGCCAACAGCTCCCAGAATGACCCCAGCAGATTCAGGCTGCCCAGAGTGAGTTTTAAGTGGGTTCCTTACAGAGCAGTGTGACATCAGGACACCACCCCACCAAAGACCCACCATCCTTTGATTGTTTCTGCGTGTCTGTTTGCTACACAGCAGTAGACAGCAGGGAGAGGTGGTTTCTAATCTCCTGGAGAATCGCTCGTTTCTAGCCACGCCCCTTTAGGAGGAAGAGATGTTAATAAGCTCTGTATCCAGAGCTTATCACTTACATACACATTACAGTTTGGTTTATTTTCTGGCCTTGCCTATGGGCCACGGTCCCTTGTTGGTTATGATGATGGCTTTGGCATCCAAATGGTGACAGACGTGTCAAGCCCGAAAGGCCAGTTTCCTCCATGCCACCCTGTCACAGAGCTCTTATCATTGGAGTTTGCATGTGCAGATTTTTTTTTTTTTTGCCTTCTAGGAGGTATTATATGAGGACTTTATAGGGTCTCATATGAAGAATTTACAGCTATTTTTGTGTGTTGAGAGTCAAGCATGAGCTGCTGTGTCACAACAATCTAGACTGCAGCAACAACCACTTATTTCTAAAGTGGCCCAAATGTTAGACTTGAAAAGTTTGGCACTGGTTGGGTAGTGACTGGAGCTGGTGGAGCACGTACATCTAAATGGTTTAGCATTCATTGTGTTTGTCCTGTGGCTATAGAAGCACAGTAAGCAACACTGAGTGTTAAATATCCACAGGCATAGTGTGGGCAGATCTAGAGCCATTTGATCTTATAGCACTACCTTTAAAAGACCTTTGTATGGTCTTTTTGGCTTAATAGAAATATACTTGTATGTATCTGGCTTAGAGAGTTGTCAATAACTTCTATTTGCATTAGTGTATCTAGAGTTCTCACTTGGGAACAGAATAAAATAAATGTGCATTCCTCCCAGGATGGACTCCTTGGAAATGGTTCTTAGATGATAAGAGATAATGGGGATTTGGCTGGTAGTGTGGAAAAATTCAGCTGGCTGGCAAGGCAGCCAAGTGTGCATCTTCTAGTACAGCCATATAAAAGGCATGGGCACAGTGAGTTCCCTATGATCAATCTGCCATGCGGGGAGATAGAAAACCCAGTATGAAAAATAAATATTCTGTTTGCCTATGCATTACCCCGTATCTGTAACACTCCATTGTAGGTTTCGGGGGGTAGTCACCACATATACCTGTGTAAAGTGATGCTTGCTTCATTCTGCCTGTGTAGGCACAGTGGGGTACGATCATATAAATGTCTAAGTTTAACCATCTAAGTTAATCTATTCCAAACAGTGGTATACATGGGCTACATGTTTGTCTATAGGTACGGCTTCTGACCTAGGGTGCTCCAAGTATGTCCTGAGATGTTGAGGTTGGGGTGGTTCAGGTGTGGCCTCTGACCTGGGGGAGCAAGCAGGCAATGCACATGGGTCCTAAGATCAAGTCCCTGTTCAGGTGTCAATTATTTCAGAAGTGCGATTTTCCCAGAGAGATGTCAAAGAAGGCCCTTCTTGTAGATGAGCATGGCCCAGCAGCCCAGAGAATGACTCCATCAACTCCAGCTTGCTCCATGGGTGAGTTTTATTCAGGGTTTATAGAAGAGTGGTGGGTGACACTGGACAGATGTTCTGCCTGAGTCTTGTCATTTCTTGCTTGTATATTTTTTTCTACCTACTAGAAGCAGGTAAGAAAGGGGCATAGAGCAAACCAAACTAACTAAAGATTAACATCTCTCCAGGAAGGTCCTTGTGTATAGTGAGCATGCCCCTGTTCCCAGAGGAAGTGTTAAGTCTCAGTGTCTATTATCCATCAGCTTGATGTACAACTTTATTCACATTCCTGTCTTGGCTATGGGCCAGGATGGCTTGTTGGTCATCCTGACAGCTTCTAACCCAAAAGGATGATAGGTCATGCCCAATGTAAGTCACTTTTCCCACAACTTCTAAATTTCTAATAGCAACATTTTTTCACTACCAATTGTTCAGTTGTTAACAAACACAGAAAAAATGTGCTAAATGAGAAATATATTTAATAAGTATTTATTGATTATATTACTTATTGATGATCAGTGTATTTAGTCCTGCTTAAAATTTTCGAAGTCGCTTACTGGCCATCAGTTTTATTTTAGGTACTCATATCCTAAGTGTGCTTTTTTATATAAAAACTTACTATAATTACCATCTAGTCTTTGTTAGTTAAGAGTTTTAGGAAAAATTTGTTGGAAAATAGGAGTGTAAAAACATTGCCTACAGTCAGACTCTGATATAATTCTAACATCTCAAGTGATGCTCATGATTTAATGGCTGATTGTGATACACATAAATCAACATTAAGCAACTCACACTTAATCAGCATTAAGTCATTTTACAATTAGTATCACAAACTACTGGTTCAAGCAGCCCTGTGCATTAGCAGGATGACAGATATCAATGTTCTGCTGTGGAGAATGGGAAAGACCAAGGGATGCTTAAAATAACCTATGCTGTGCAGCATCACTTTAGCAAACATCTGAAAAGATCACCCTCGAACAGCATGGAGCATCCGGACTCAGGTTCACTATTTTCAACTTTTTTGATAGAACAAAAAGATTGATAGAACAAACCAGAAAGTCTCTGAAAAATTAAGCACAGGTGAGGGAAAGCCACCTATTGAGGTACTGTATTTTTCTCTTTTTATTTCCTCACACAGTGAGAATCAGAGGGATGTAGCTGCTCAGAGAAATGGACATGTTTTAAAACCTTTCTGGTGTTCATTTCCTAAAACCCTGGAGGGAAGCGTAGGTTTAGGGAGTTTGTAGCTGAAATAAGGATTTGAGTCAAAGACAAAGAGTTTGGGCCCAGAAATGGAAAATGAAAATAATTTTTTTTCAAGAAAACGACAACAAAAAACTAGAAACTCCTCTGGGACATGGAGACCAGGAGAATAGGGCTCTGCAACGTGGGATGGAGGTGGGGATGTCGTGTGTCTTGGACAACCAGTTCTTTTCTCTTCCTGGCTTCTCCTGGAAAAATCCCAGAGATGAGGTGGGGACAGGTGTTTTGGCACAGATGACGGCAGAAACATTTCTTCCCAGCACAGGTTGGCAACAGATGGAAACTTCTGAGCCCGCAGTGATTCTAACATTGATTCCGACAGCTTGGTGATTACCATTGTGGACCAACAGCCAGAGAGGTGACTACTCTCAAAGACAACTGGCCTGGAGCAAGCCTTGGGTAGGAAATGGGGCTGCCAACAAAAACTGTAAATGGTTCAGAATCTTTCTTGGCTGGCAGGTAAACCGTTGTGACACAGAATTGTAGGGGGTTTTAATAAAATAAGTCCTATTTTTTTTTATAAACTTGATAAAGATGAACTGTAATACTGATCATGGCATTTATTTGTGTTTTAAAAAATAAAACCACTTACTTAAATGCCTTGATTTTTACAAAAATGCAATCAGACTATCAAAGAATACGGTCACCATTACTATTTTTGGAAATTCCACTAAGTTTTGAAGATTCACCAGGCAACTACTGAAGCTCTTAGATGTTGTGTCTCTCAAAAATCACAGCTATGATTAAGGGTGGGGGACAGGGAAATGCTATCTGCAGAGACCACAAGGAGATACAATGGAGGATGTGCTGTTGTGGGAGGGGTTGCACATGTGGGTGAAGATGTATGTGTATGGTGCATGTGGAGATCAGAAAACTACCTCTGGTATTGCTCATCAGGAGCCTTCCATCTTCCGAGGCAGAGTCTCTCCCTGGCCGGGAACTCTGCCACATCAGTCAGGCTAGTTCGCCCACGAGCTTCCCGTGAACCGCCTGTCTTCACCTTCTCTCTCACCCCCCAGTTTTGCCATCCCTGGGGATACAAGCGCACACCACCACACCCAGCTTTGTGCATGTTTCCCGGGAATCGGGAACTCAGGAATTTCTGCTTGTGAGGCAAGCCCCGTTACTGACTGAACCGTCCTCCCAGACAGGAGTAAACTTTACAAACAAAAATACGTAAATGTCTCCTAGGAGGAGCTTTTAAGACTTTTTTTGGTGGGCCTGTGGAGATAGCTCAGTGGGTAACAGCTATTGCTATGCAAGCTTGAGGATCTGCATTCAAAACCCACCTCAAAGCTAGACAAAGACCACACCTGGTATCCCTGCTCTCGGGAACCTGCTGGCCAGCCAGCCTAGCCAAAAGGGAGTTCAGGGAGAGATCCTGTCTCAAGGGCATATTGGGGAAAGTTATAGGGACCCCAAGCATTCTCCTCTAGACTCTGTACAAGTACTTGCACATGTACACACACACACACACACACACACACACACACACACACACACACACACACACATACACACACACACACACATATGAAGAGTCTCTGTTAGACCTAGGGCATAGACTTAGGTTTTACTGAAAATGCTATCTTTCCTCTTATAAATTATCTTTAGAAGCAATATCTTGAATTATATTTGAATCCAAGCAACATTAAAGAACTCTCCCAAGGGAGCTGAAGAGATGGTTCAGCAGTTAGGAACACTGGATGCTCTTCCAGAGGACTCTGATTCCATCCCCAGCACCCACATGCTTGTTCACAACCACCCATAACTCTAGTTCCAGGGAATCCAGCTGCCTTTTCTGGCCTCTGTGGACGCCAGGTACACATGTGGTGCACAAACATGCATA
Source organism: Peromyscus californicus insignis (assembly GCF_007827085.1). Classification (NCBI taxonomy): domain Eukaryota; kingdom Metazoa; phylum Chordata; class Mammalia; order Rodentia; family Cricetidae; genus Peromyscus; species Peromyscus californicus. The sequence goes on from NW_026294525.1 coordinate 32,438,551, forward strand.
CAGGCCAAACACCTGTACACATAAAGTAAGATAAATAAATCTTTAAAAAAAACCTTCTAATAATGACTATTATTTTGAAGTCAATAGATAGTATTTTCTGATTGAATTTTAAAATGTCTACTCAAGCAACTATGTTTATTTTTCTTTTTAGTATCTCTGCTTTCTTTTGGCATTTCTTACATCATATAATATTCTATATAAATATAGGAATTTGCTGGGCAGTGGTGGCACATGCCTTTAATGCTAGCACTCGGGAGGCAGAGGTAGTCAGATCTCTGTGAGTTTGAGGCCAGCCTGTTCTACGGAGCTAGTTCCAGGACAGCCACAGCTGCACAAAGAAACCCTCTCTTGAAAAACCAAATAAAGAAGTAAGTAAATAAATGAATAATTTAGCATTGATAACATTTGTTATCTATCCTGATTTCTGTGGCAAACTCTCTAAACCACTGGTTCTCAACCTTCTTACATGCTGCAGCCCTTTAATACAGTTCCTCATGTTGTGGTGACCCTCAACCATAAAATTATTTTCATTGCTGCTTCATAACTGGAATTTTGCTATTGTAATGAATCTTAATGTAAATATCTGTGTTTTCTGATCATTTTAAGCAGCCCCTGTGAAAGGGTCATTAGACGCCCCCAAAGGGGTCATGACCCACAGATTGAGAAGCACTCTTCTAGCGGTTGTATCCTACCTATTCCGTAGCAAAGAATCAATTTTCCCTTTCTTTTGGCTTACTGAAAGTATTTGGTAGTTTACCCAATGATATCAAAATGAATGTGTGCGTTACTCAGAATTTTCTAGTAAAACCAGACCAATAGTGTGTGTGTGTGTGTGTGTGTGTGTGTGTGTGTGTGTGTGTGTGTGTGTGTCTGTCTGTCTGTCTGTCTGTCTGTCTGTGTCTGTGTCTATGTATGTGTACTCATACTCACATATATATGGAAAAATATTTATTACAAAGTTTGGATCATGAGATTAGATACTGAGGATATCAGTGCTTCTCCACCTGCAAGCTAAGAAAATCAGCATAGTTCCCAGCCAAACTCAAAATCTGAGGATGAAGGAAGTGATAGTCTAAGACCCAGTCCAAGCCTGAAGGCCTGAGACTCAGAAACACAAAGTCCAAGGACAGAGAGGATGGACTTGGGAAGAAACTTGACCTCTCCATCTTTTCAGCTCTGCTCTTGCCCACAAGGGACCGAATGATGGCCACCCACATTGGCGAGGTCTTCCTTCACCCACTCCAAGGCCCATCTCTTCCTTAGCACGTCACTGGTTGTGTCAGTCAAGCTGACACACGAATCACCCATCACTATAGGTAGACGGAGTTCTATGGTCATCTTGAAAAACAACAAACGTGATCACGATCTCTGGTGCTTGCTTAGTGTTTTGTGGTATTAAAATGCTCTTCAAGTTATGGGTGTCATTTGATATCCAATCACATATCATTTTTCTAAGCTCAATTACACTGGTTAACTCTCCCACACCTAATTTTAATCGATAAAGTGCAGTTTGAATAGAGTTATTTTTAGTTCAAATGTTATTCTACTGGATATTTTTAAAATATCTTGTACCATTCAGTTGTAGGTAACCTCGTATAACCATGAAAGGGACATATTGACCCTTAGAGAAATTCACCAAAACCAAGTCAGTCAACTGTAGTTCCACACTTTCCTTGAGCAAAACCTAGTATTATGTTTAAGATTGGCTAAGTAAAAAAATGTCAAACCCACTGCTTGACTGATTTTATGGTATATTCATCTGGAATCTCCTTTCATAAAAAAATTCATTTCTGCACCTATTGTTAGATGGATAACCAACAATGAAACATTCTATCTTTCTATTGTTTAATGCAGTCATGGTTTGTGGCAAAATCTAAAAACTTACACCCTTGGATTCTTGGTTCAATGGAGACTGATATCCCTGGGTTACTTTTCAATATCATGAAATTGACTTGTTCGGAAGGATTCAAGAAGCAGCTGTGTGTGAACTATATTTCCATCCTCTGAGACTATCACTGAGGTCACACATACCCATCATCCCTGCTCCCTGCTGGAGTCCACTGAGTGATGTCAGTCAAGAGTGCAGGTTTTGGAGACTCTTTACATTTTCTTTTTTGAACAGTGAATGCTATGGAATCAACTGTTCTTTTGGCCATATTTTTCAGGAAACTCAAAGTTTGTGTTAATTTTCACCTGTAGCCAATTAGACAATAGACAACACTGCTTGTATACTTGTTGGATTGGTGTGTGTGTGTGTGTGTGTGTGTGTGTGTGTGTGTGTGTGTGTGTATGTGTGTGTGTGTATGTAGGTGTTTGTGCGTGTAAAGGGTGTTATATGTATATATTTATATGTGTGCACATGTGTGTGCATTTTACTTTGAGTTTTAAACTGGTTCTGGTTTTATTTATTATATTTACATTTGCCCAAAATTAGCCTCAAATTCTTCTTAGCCTAAAAGCATTCAAAAAATAAATCATAAGTTTTGGGTGTTTAAAGGATACTTTTTATCTTGAGATACCATAAACTAATCACCTTGCATCTGCTGAAAAGGACAAACTTTTCAGGGGAGATTTGGGGAAAGCAGCTAACACCATATGAACCAAACGGATAAAGCTGTAACTACTGTGAAAGAGAGAGAGATGGTTTTCCAAGTGGGTGGACTCAGTCACCTTTCCTTTTCTAGATTTAAGAGGATCCATTGTTTAACATTTCACTGAGATCTAGCCTCTGAGCATGGAACCTCAAGAACTTCAAACATTTTACCAAGAAGGTAGTTGGAGGCAAAATTCTGAGTATTGTTTATTATGTAATGTCCATGACTTTGGCTGGCAAACTATGACAAATAATTAGTAGGGAAGGCTTGTGTTTGGAGAAGAGATTCTGTTTTTTATGTTTTCAAACAATTGTGTGCAAACTCAAGATGTAATAATTTCTATTGACTAGAGAAAAATAAGTCAACACCATCATTAATTTGTAATAACAGTGGATTCATATTGTGGTCTTAAGCTTATGGGGGCTATCTTCTGAAAGAATACTTAGAGAAAAAGATGACTAAGTATTTGCAGTTTCAACCAAAAAATGTTTAGTAGCTTATGCAATACTGAATGGATTAAAGTTCTAATTTTCTGAAAAGACCCTTTGAGGTAAGAAATAGATATTTATTTGTGGATGAAAAGCAACATTCCTAACAATGATAGCATCACCTCTTTCCAAGCATTTGGCATTTCCCAGCCAGGTTTGAGGTGTAAGTTAAAAGGATCACAGGCAAGTGTGGTGGTGCACGCATTTCATCTCAGCACTTGGGAGGCAGAAGCAGGAGGTTCTCTCTGAATTTGAGGCCAGCATGATCTATATAGTGAGTTTTAGGCCAGCCAGGGCCCTGCAGTAAGACCTTGTTTCAAGAGAGCAGGAAAGGGAGGAGAGGGAAGGGAGGAGGAATGGGAAGAAAGAAGGAAGGTCCTGGATCAAAATTATGTTATCATTCTTGCTTGATACTTTTCTTATCCCAGAAATTGGTCACTTAATTACATTCTATATTTTTCCTGTCTAATTAAACACTATAGAGTTGAAAGTTTACAAATTACCATTCATGAGATAAATTTCCAATTCCTAAATCATTAGGAAGTAAAACTGCCTCGTAGCTATACTGTGAAGACATATCACATTCATCAGACCATAACGAGTAGTTTCTTTATAAGTCTGATTAACGATTAACTTTTCTTCAACTTGCCAAGCGAAGCATAGAACCCTTAAGCCAGCATTATGTCGCTTGAATCCAGTAATATATCATACATGCACGCATCAATCCACTCTACAGCTGGTGTTCCATGAGAGTACACTGCCAGCTTAAAAGAGACGTGGCTCTCACAGGAGCCAGAGAAAGAGAGAAAGGAAGATTTTGCTCACTTGCAAGAGTACCAAATTCTGCCACATGACTCTTCACCCATAGCAATCCACAGGAGTGGAATATTAATCTCAGGACTCTGAGCACCGTCATAGGGTGGAGGGCTTTATCATGTAGTAAAAGGTCATAATTTGAATGTGAGATATGCAACTGGGGATTGTTAACTATAAAATGAGGAGAATAACAATAACTTGATTCTCGTGAAGGATATACTGGTTAATATGTATCATCCAGTTACCCATCTATGATGAATGCTCAATAAAATTATGACTGTTATCTTGAAGTATGTGTGTGTGAGTGTGTGTGTGTGTGTGTGTGTGTGTGTGTGTGTGTGTGTGTGTGTGAGTGTGTGTGGGGGGGGCACGCGTATGTGTGTGTTTGTACAAGGCAAGGCAGGGTCAGGCTTAGAGGCCCCATACAGGTAGATATTCCAGAAGGCAGTGACTTGCAAAAACTGCTTCTCCTGTGAATTCAAAGCCCAGAGACCCCTCAGAGCAAAGATTTCTCTGCTAGTTGTGAAATAAATGTGTCTCAAAGAAATTGTTAGCAGAGTGGCTGATTAGTAACAAAAATTGATCTATCTCCACTCAGGGCAGCAATTGGAAGTTAGAAGACGCCACCCCAAAAATGGATTTTCTATCCTCTAGTTTCATCAGAAGCATTCAGAGATCATGTTTTAATGTTTTCCACTAAAAATCCCACAACTAGAAAGGAGAAATTAACAACAATAACAAAACAAATTTGAAAGTCCTTCTATTATTCAGTAAATTAATTGGAGGAAATGGCCTGGAACCTATTTCCAAAGTACCCTAGTGACTGAGGTAAACTTGAAATCTGTACAGTACACACTTAAAGCCACTATTCTAGGGCATCATGCATGTTGGGAGCTGTAGACATGTAAGTGCGAATAAAAGAATTTCCCCTTTGTAAGACTGGAAATGTTTATCCAAAATCATACACCATACACCATATACCTCCTGTCTTCAAACCACAGGATCCCTACTATGCCTACCTATAAGAACTTTCAAGAAAAGTTTGCAGTGCAACTCATCTTTGAACTTCCAAATCTGATGAAATAAATTAGAACTGCTGGGGACAGAGGCTGAGTGTGGCACATTTTTTTTTTTTTTTTTGTATTTAAGCCAGTATGTTGTTCAACCCATGCATGCATCAGAATTGCCCGGAGGGTTGACTGAAACACGCAAGTGTGTTCTAACACAGAGCTTTTGGACAGGGTAGGTGCTCTAAAAATATTTGTTGAGTAAATATTGCCACATCTGCATTTGACAAGAACAAACTTCTAGAACAAGGTTAATTTTCTGATGGCCACTGATGCAGTTGGTGGGCCAGGAGCTCCTGAAACCTCCAATTCACTGGCAGGTGCCCCCAAAGGACTCTCCTCACCTTCATCAGCTTCCTAAGCAGAACCTATGACTAAGAAAGGTCATCTATGTGGAATTAGATTGCCATTTTCCTCCTGGTTTCATCTACACTAAATAAATGAAGTGGAGAGAGCACTTTTTTGCTGTCAATCCTCTCTCAAAAAAATTCAGTAATGACAATCACTCACAGAGAACATTTCATTTTGTGTTTTGGTTTGGTTTTCTGAGATAGGATCTCATGTAGCGTAGGCTGTCCTCAAACTCACCACATGGTTGAGGCTAGCTTTGGCTTTGAACTTCTGATTCTTCTGCATCTACTTCCAAAGTGCTGAATTGACAGGCGTATACCAGCACTCCAAGACTTCCTTTTTGCCAAAAGTAATAAATGGTTCAAGGGTAGTGGTACACACCTCTGACTCAAGGTCGTTCTCAGCTACACAGTGAGTTTGAGACCAACCTGGGATACATGAGACCCTGTCCCCAAAACAGATGATGATGATGATGATGATGATGATGATGATGATGATGATATTGATGATGAATGAGCCTCAACAGACACCAGCCTTGTCATCTCAGAACCTCTTTTCAAATGAAGTCCCACAGTTTGAGGAGGGCTTCTAGGCTTGTTTTCGTTTGAACAGAACTGATAGCCATTTGAAAAGGAGAGGATATCTGCCAGTGTCCCCTGGCTGGAGACCTCACTTTCTTATCCTTGTACCTCTGTGGCTTACCCAGGACAGGTACACAATGCTCGGTTGAAAGTTGAAAGTTACCTAATTTTGACAAATCATACAGTAAATATTAATAAGATGCAACATCACGGTGCATGGTAGTGATCAGTTAGAAATTTTTTCTGGATTGTTCCCCAAGGAAACACGTCTTGTTATGTATTTCCTTCCTTCTACTCTGAATCCTGTTTCAAGATTCAAAGATTCAACTTCTAGGAGACAAAAATCTTTTCTCTAAATGTATCATACCTCAAGAATGTAGAACAATTATTTTAAATTATACTTTATTTTTATAACATGAAACTATATATAATATAAAATTCATATGTTTTTATTATATTTTATGTTTATATTGTATAATAAAAACTCATATAAACTAATACCTTTTACTATACTACTGTTAGATATATACATGAAACGGGATATAATAAGCAGTACAATTATAGTAACATAGAATTGGGATGTTTACAAACATCGAGGGATTTTCTTTCCTTTTCTATGTCAGTTATGTCTCAAATCCATATATAATTTGGTTTAGAGACATCATCTTCTAGATTTTATGTTCTATTTAGGATCCAGTGAAGGTTCTATTGAAGGATCTTAGTTTAAAGGTACTTATTCACAACAACACCAAAGAAAACAGCAAAGAGCAGTACCCTCCATTCTCTCCTTCCATCCTGTTTTTGTTCCTCATCTCCCCTCTCCGTATCTCTTTCGAGTCTTCTTTTTTCTCTCTTGGTGCCAACAAAACCAAACAAAACAAAGCAAAACAAAACAAAAAACCCTCAGTGACCTTTCAGAACTTCCAACTGCACGACAGACACTTTGTTTCTTCTTTAATCAGGACCCTGTGGATGAATATATACGGTGTCCCCAGTTTTTGTATATGATAAAGACAGCAATTAATGTTCCCCAGGACAACTCAAGGGCCCAGTTTCTCAGGGCATTTGTGTACTTACTATTATAGGTTCCCTCCTTTCAGCAGGAGCTTTCAAAATTCTTGTGTACCATTCATATTTTTCATCTAGCAGACATAGGGGAAGTTAAGTGCTCTCTCTGTCGCTGTCTCTGTCTCTTCTCTTTCTGTCTCTCTTTACATGAAATGGAATGTCCGTCACCCCCTTGCCACTCTCACACAGTTGCTACAGACAGACAACACAAGTGAAGGCGCTTTGAAAACTCCCCAGTGCTGAACAAATGCAAGACGGGATTACTGTTAGTGTTTGGATTCGTGTCTACTGCCCTGCTTACACTGCTGGTTGCTCGTGGTGTCATTTTCTCCTGGGCACTCAGTGATGCTCCCTGAATGGAACACTGTGACTGTAGCCCACCAGTGTATCTCACAATCGGGCTTGTGGACTACCCGTAACAAATTGCCTGATGTGCTGGTTTAAAAGGCAGATTCCTAGGGCCTTCATCTCCCCTACCCAATGAATCTTCTTTACCCAAAAAGACTTGATTATGTGATTTCCAAAACTTCCCAGTGGTTTTGGCACAGATGGAAATTGAGAATCACTGGATTGGGCCAGCACTGTCATGGCCCATCCTCATTCAAAGCTCTTTTGTGTGAAAAGGTACCATTTCCAACTGGACTAAAGGATAAGCAAGTGTAAGACAAGGAAGTGTGCCCTGCACATTTTCCTGATTTGAATCGCATCACAGGCTCCTTAGAGAGTCCTCTCTGGATGTCAGGCTTCCCAAACAGATGGTTCATTTCTGACGAATCAGTTCCCAAGAACCTTCTACTTTCTCACTAAATTACGGTTATGTGGGTTTGGCTGAAAAATACTACCTGCCATAGCTGCTAACAGTCAAATAGAACACGAGCTGTGCAGACTGTCCCTGTGGAAGAGAGAAACTAGGCCAGCTCTTCCTGGGTGATGGAGGCTGGGAATAATGCATAATGCATAGAGAGCTCACCTACTTCTCATGCGGGTCTTATTGCATTTGTATTTCCAATTGTGTTGGAATGTAAGTACTGCAGGGAAAACAGAAGGGAACCTATCAAAAATCCTATTCATGGCATGTTCAACAATTTCTGTTTTCTCCAGTAGAGCAAGATACGATTACATCAAGGAACAATTAATAGAATGCCCTCTCCTAAGATCAGACAATAAGACACGTTCGCACAGAGTTTCTGCCTGGCGTCAAATGCATGTTATTTTATATGAATGTTGTATACGCCTTACCACTCAATCAGTGCAAAGTCTGTCGTGAAATGAAGTGTGGGAGAAAGACGAGAGGACGTGAACAGGCATTCTCGAATCTTTGACCTAACAGATGAAGTCAGAGACCCTGGTTTGTCCTAACGGTTATTAACTTCAGCTCTAGAATGTCCCTTGCCAGAAAACATTGTTGGACTGGCTTATGATTTGCTGAACCACCCAGTGAAACGGCCCAGGGAAGTGCAAGGTGGTTCTCTTGGGAAAGCAAAACAAACAGATTTGGAACATCTAGTGCTATTTGACTTTTCCACCTGTGACGCTGAGAACAGAGTATGAGAACTGAGAGGCATAGACGTCAGGCAGCTAACATTTAAAGAGTGTCCACTGATGTCATATGTAATATAAGGTGCGTCATAGGTGGTGAATTCCCCATCTCACGAGACCTACAATCCCTCATGAGGAGGACAAGTTCCCAGCCATTGTTATTTATTTACAAACATGTATGTTGATTCCAAAAAGTGGTTCAATGTCTACAAACTAATGATAAGAATCGAGAAATGAAAACTCAGAGTTGAGGCTCAAGGTGCTAACCAGAGGACCCCATATTTGGGGATTCCTAGCCCCAGGGGAAGAGTCAGTGGATAGAGAGTGAAACAATTAGCAAACGTCCTAGATCACCCATACAATATAGGAAAGGAACAAAGTGGGTAGAGAAAATGAAAACCCTGGTGTTTATTCTTGTTGAGGTTATAACAGGCTTTACCCAGAGCTGAACCTGGAGTTCAGAAATGTCTGATCTCTCTGTACCACAAGCCTCATTGGCCTTTTTATTGTTCTCTCTTCTTGAATGTATCCAGGCTAGCCAGAACTCCTCAGCACCAGAGACTATTGGAGTCACTAGTAGGGTATGGAGTTCTTGGTCCCCAGGATCCAAGTTCTACTTCCTTTCAGGCTCCGCCCCTCCCAAGACATCTGAATTTGTCCAAGACACTGCTTTGCATTGATGCTATCTGAAGAGTTAGTCACCGGTCTTTCCAGAAGCCTAATTATGCAAGTACTTAATTTCAGCGCTGGCCAAGGCTTGGTCCTGACTTTTCACAATAATGATGGTAACAATGACAAAGAAGGAAAACGTCACAAAGGTCTGTTAACCCAGGAAGGGGCCGAGTGAACCATGACAGACATGGTGGATCAGGGGCAGCTGCCGTTTTTCTTCAGTTTCTTGGTGATTGTTTCTGTTCTGGCCTTGGGTATTCGGGTGTACAAAGTTCTCCTCTGTCCTTCCACACTCTGAAGACAGCTGGTCCACCAGCACACCGGCGACGTCTCCTTTGGAAGTGAGAGGAAAACCCACCCCCTTCTTATAGCACCCCTCCAGTCTTCACAGCATCTTAGCTGAGCGTAAATGATGAGTTTGGGAGTTCTAGCTTTGCTTCAGACTTTTAAGTATGAAATTAGCCAAGTGAATTTCTTGGTACCCTCAATTATCTAGCTTAGGGCCCCCGAAGTCTTGTTTTAAAGACTGAATTATCAGTTACTGAAGATCTATGACTTTCCTAGGAACGCTAACTCAAGAACACAACTCTTCTCTGCACAGATCCTCTCCTGAGAGCAGTGCCGAGCAAGGCCATCTCTGCTGCTCAACAGGGGAGACACATGGGACCTGATCGATGCACACATCCTCGGGCAGAGACCCAAAGCTCCTCTTATATCTACAGCTGCCATCCTCATGCACAGAAGTGAGTCATGGAATTCAAACCCTTGGTGTTTGGGGGTTTTGTTTTGTTGTTGTTATTGTTTTGTTCTTAAAGCAGAGGAATGAGGACAAAAGAAATGTCTAGGAAAGACCAAGTGTGGGTCAAAGTTAATTTATTACAAAGGAAGTAAGGACGGGTGCTCCACTCCCTTCCCCCCTCTCCAGTTTTGGTATTGTTGAGCCATTACTTTATCATACAGAGCATTTAGGTCAGAGTTCTATGCATAGTAAAGCAGGAAAAAGAATTTACTAGAGAGACCACAGGAAGCTCAGAGAAATAGTAGGTGGACTGGAAAATCAAGTTCAGGGACCCAAATGTCACTCCTGAAGTTTGAGTAGGAGGCTCTCTCTGCAATCACTGCCACAGAGGACCAGATGCTACTGTTTACTTTGTTGCCAGGAAGTAGACCCGATCACATCAAAAGACAAACACCCCGCTGCCACCAACAACAAAAAGCAGAATCAAGCAGAGCCTTCTGACCCAAGTACTCACTTTCGGCTGATAGCATTTGGATGAACCAAAGAAATAAATGCTGCTCTCACCTTGCGTATCTTCAGGTTCTGCATCTCCAGATGCAGCCTGCTGTAGAGGAAAAATCTTTAGGAAAAATTGACATCTGTCCCAAACATCCATCCACAGACCTTTGTCGTTGCTATTGTTGCCCAAACAACACAGTGTACCCACCACTGACATCGTGTTGTGTTGGGTACTTCAAGTAATCAAGAGGTGATTCAAAACACACATGATAATGTGTCCAGCTCATATGTAAATACCATGCCGTTTGATATGAAAGACTTGAGCATCAGTAGATTTCATACATGTGGAGGTCTAGGAACCCACCTCTTACGGGGACTGGGGGTCTGCTGCGTGCCACCGTTGCAAGGGGCAGCATGAGAATCCAGTTTTCTGGATTCGGTCTTTCTGAATCCTGTGCTCCCTACACACGGCGAGAGGACCGAGAAGCGGTTGTGTGAGGCAGCTTAGTGCAGAGCTGCTTGCCGTCACTGAAGAGCAGATGAGATGGTAAACCGTCAAGGAGAGGTGGCCAGGATGTGAGCAAGGGAAAACAGCAGTAGATAGACAGCAAATACATAGATGAGATGCCGTTCTTTGTGGCGGAAAGAAGGGAAAATACGTACAGAAAGGAACATTAGCAGGGTAGAGAAGAAAGGAAGTGTTAGACATGGGTCTCTTTGTTAGGGTGCCGTGGAGATAGAGGAGTGAGAAGTAGAAGACAGTCTTTCCATCTGAGTTCTGTTGCTTACGTCATTGCCCACTCACCAGTACAATTTAATTAAAATCTCGGTTACTAAAACGAAAGCCAAGCCAAACAAAGGAACCTGGTTATAATAATAAATTGTTAGGGGAACGAACTTCAAGTCACTTTAAAATCAAGTATCTTTAGTATGTATTGTCAATGACGTGAATTCTAAGGAAAAAAATTTATCGTGTGCATGCCTGCGTGTGTGCATGTGTGTATGTGGGAAGTGCGTGCGTGTGCGTGTGTGTGTGTGTGTGTGTGTGTGTGTGTGTGTGTGTGTGTGTGTGTGTACACGCACTTCTGTGTGAATCCTGGAACAATGTGGCCACATAGTAAGAGGACAACCTGGAATGTCAGTCCTGCCTTCCACTTTGTTTGGGAGACTGGGTCTCTTGTTGTCCACTGCTGGGGCAACCTGACCCACAGGCCTCTGGAAAATGTTCTGTCCCTGACTCTCATGCCTGTGTAGAAGCATGGGCATGGCAGACATGTGTGTTGTTACATTTGTTTTTATGTAGCTTTCAGGGATGCACAGTGAGCTCTTTCACTAATGTGCCATTTCCCTAGGCCTTGATAGTTTTTTTTTTTTAAATGAGTTTTCTTTCTATTTTAGGCAAATATTCAAGAAGTAAATGATAGATGTATAAAATTAAGAAATTAAATACATCAGATGTGGTGCTGCACACCTTTAGTCGTAGCACTCAAGAGGCAGAGGCAAGAGGATCTCTGTGAATTCAAGGCCAACCTGGTCTGTATAGTAAGCTCCAAATCATCCAAGGCTGCATAATGACACTCTGTCACTGTAACAATAAATGTGAATTGGAAGTTATATAGACCTGGAACTCCTATTTTTATGGCACACATGTATTATTCTAATTCTGTGCATCAAAACATCTAAGATATAATGTTATCACGTTAACAATTACTTCCTTTAGCTTTTGGATTTTAGTCTTTTGTAGCATACCTTGTGAAAAACATCTAGAGCTTGTGCACCAAAAGGAAACTTCCAAACATTAATGGAAGTATATAGAAAGGGTTTAAGGAGCCAGTTCAACGAGTCTCCCACTGGAGACAATTTGAACAAGTACTCATATCCTGTGGCTGTAGTTTCTTGAAACCCATTGAATTTATTTTGTATGGGTTTGTGCAAGTTTGTATATATGCATGTGTATATATGAATGCATGCAAGTGGAGGTCAGAGGTCATTGCTCGGGAGCCATCTGACTTGTGTATCACTGGTTTGGGGCTAATGTATCCAGAATTAGGCTAGGCTGGCTGGCTGACCATCAAGCCTCAGAGACTCTCTAATTTTCGTCTCCCTGGAACTACAACTAGCCCTTTTCTTTTTTCCCACAGGGGTATGGGGAGTGGAATACAGTGACCTGTGCTTGTGTGCCAAGGACTTTACCAACTGGCCTATTTCCCTAGCTTCTGAAATTCACAGAACGCGTGCTAAGAACTCATGAGTCCACAATGACAGCCATGAGAAGGGACGTTGTAGGAGTGGGGAAGACCTCACTGCTCGTCATTTGAAGTACTTACTGAACTAACGCCCAGCCTTGGAGTAAGGAGAAAAGATAAACCTTCAATCCGATCTTGAGAAAGGTTGTACCTCAGGGCAACCCAAGGGGCCCAGCTGATAAGGCTTGGCCCCCGGTCAGCACCATCTTACCAACACTTCATGCTTGCTTAAATTATAGACCACCAATGACCTCATGGTGACACGCGGATAAGTGATTACCGGGGAACTGGGCATCCGTTTGGGGCCACAGTAATGCCAGAGAGTGGTTTCTGGTGGCAGTGAAGGGAATGACATGTTGTCCCACCCCAGTGGCTTCTCTCAACATCTCCAGGTTGGTGCCAGCCGAGTGAAAGAGTCTCAATGAACAGATGCAATGTATAGTCTCAAAATAGATCATCTTCTGAACAAGTCAAGTATACGGGATTCAGAAGACACCGAGAGAATGTCTTAAATGGACTGATTATTACACAATACTAACCCCTTTAAAACTTGAGGAAAATATTGCTTTACCTATATACATAGGAAAAACACTTTCATTTTAAAAAGAAATAACCAAAACATTAAAAGTAAAATGTATTAGTGGCTAGAGGTTCCTTCAAAACAATGTATTACACGTGTCAATTTTAGAAATCTAGTAGGCAATTAGAAAAAATATTTTCCCGGTGATTTTTTTTGTTTTGTTTTGTTTTTAAATAACAGAACATTGTAGTCTTTGCATCATGTTGGAAAGCTTTCGTGCTGATGAGAAACTGAGATAGGAACCGGTGAGGCAGGGCAGGGATCCTTAGAGCAACAGTTCCGACTGAGAACATTCTTGCTGGAGGCCAGGAATGTCAGTGCAGTGTTTGGGTTCCAGTTTCTCTGTCATGTCCTAAACGAAATAAGCACCTCTGCCCGGAGGCTGCGTGTGACGACGTGACTGAAACTGAGCAAGGCACCTGGACACCTCATGGTTGGGCCAACTGGATAGACCAGCTCATCTCCTTTCCAGGCCTCTGCCCAATTTCTACCGTAAGTCCTTTAAGAAGCCCCCAGGCTAGCTGCTCAGTGGTATCCTATCCCCCCCCCACCCCGCTTTGTGGGGGGTAGGGGGATGGGGGGAGTTCACTCTCTGTTCTGTTCACTCTCTGCTTGCTCCTCGAATTTCACTTTTCAAATTCAAGAGCTAGGAACCCACAAGCTTGGGGTGGCTTTTGACACGTTCAAGTTTTCTGGGACCCTAGTCCCCCAAGCAAAGCACACCAAGAGCCAAGAAAGTCTCTGTCATTCTTGAAGATACCACAGTATTTCCGCGTCTGTATCTACGGGGACTTTTCATTGCTCACCCTAACTCTAGCTCCGGGTTGACTGTTCTGTTCCACCCAGCAGTGAGGAAACACTATACCACAAATGGCAAAGTGATGTATTTGTTTAACTAAGTGCTGTCAGGGTGTTACTGCGCCTTCCCAGTGAATCACTCCAAGCACTCAAAGATTAATAAAGGAAAAACTCTTTCACAATAGCGTACCACAGGCTCAGGCTAATGCATGGAAGGGAACCTACCTGGGACAGAAATCCCTGTCAACATAGGTAGTTTCACAGCCCCAAGTTACACTTGGAGCAATCAAAGATGTTTTACAGAGACAGTAATTCCACAGCTTGGTTGTTTGGACAAATGGGGAGATTTACGATGTAAAAATACTGCCATAGTTATCTCTGAGACAGACCATGGCTGCTTTTCCCAGGGCAGCCATTAGCCAGGGTCACCCTACCCTCCTGTGCTCTCCCTGATAAGAGGCTGCAGGTTTAATCAGTGGCTTTCAGCCAGGGCTGACTTCTCTAAATTGCCTGGACAGAGACAATGCTCCTTTAGCTAAAGTTTACTTTTGTGTAACTTAATATTTTCTAAGGGATGTTATTGGTGAACCCTTCATCACACCACTCCATTACTTCCATTTCCCCCCTCAGTGCCACACACACTGAAGACCTGGAACAGCAGAGATGCTCTCTCTCACAGTTCTGCAGACTTGAGTTCAAGAGTCAAGTGCTGCAGAGATGTTTTCCTTCGGAAGGTGCTAGAGATCATTTAGTGCCTCTCTCCAGCTTCTGGGAGCGCGTGCTGGGGACTTTGGGGCACCTGAGTTTATAGACGCATCAATCACACCAATCCTGCCTTCATCTCCATAGCTGCCTCTGTATTAGCCAGGGTTCTCTAGAGAAATAACTGAAAGAGAGAGAGGGAGAGAGAAAGAGTGTATGTGTGTGATTTATGAGAGAGGCTTACAGGCTATGGTTCAGCCAGGCTAACAATAGCTGTGTCTCAATGGAAAGTTCAAGAATTCAGTAGTTATTTAGTTCACGTGGCTGGATGGCTCAGCTTGTTCTTCAGTATACGTCAGAATTCCATAGAGGTAGGCCTAACACCAGTGGAGAAATGAACTTGCCAGTGAGAGAGAGCAAAGGCCAGCAGGCAAAGAGCAAAAGTGCTCTTCTTCCACGACCTTTATACAGGCTGTCAGCAGAAGGTGGGGCCCAGATTTAGGGTGGATCTTCTGCCCTCCAATGATCCAGTCAAGGACAATCCCTCACAGGGCTGCCCAGTCACTTAGGCTTTAGTTAATTCCAGAGGTAGTCAAGCTGACAACCAAGAAAAGCAATCACATTTCCCAGTCCTTTTTGTGGGGGCAGGTGTAACAGGAACCCAGACTTTGGTAGGCCCCCAGACCTTAGCACAACTAACTCCATGATGGAGGTACCATCCAGGCTGTAAAACTCAGCATGTAAACAGCACCGCCTGCCAAAACATAAACAAAGGCCTCATCCATCAAAGTCCATAGTATGGGAAAGTCTCTAACCACACTGATCTTGTTGTTTTTGGCTTCTGTAGTTCTGGCTAACTGCTCTTGCTAACTGAAGTATGTCAACCTAGAACATGTGTTTTTTGTGCTTAGAAGTTCATCTTGTGAAAGGCTCAGGGCTACACTGGGATCCTGAACACCCAGTGTAGTCGCTGGCCAGCTAATAAAAACTTTCTGTTGCCTTAAACCCATGTCCGAGCAGTCTTCTCTGGTGAATACCCCACAACACAGGGTCTCTTAGAAATGTAGGCTGACCTTGAAGGATCTTGAACTCTTGGTCTTTCTACCTCCACCCACGAGTGCTGGGATTATAGGCATGCTCGGCCATACTCGGGTCAGAGTTCCCCTTTTTATAAACTCTATTGGATTGAAGCCCATCTAAATGACCTCATTTTAACTTAACTACACCCATCAAGACCGTCTCCACAGAAGGCCACATTCTGCTGGCTGTGGTGGCCATTGACTACAATTCTAGGAAGCTAAGGCATGATGATAAAGAGTTTGAGGTAACTTGGGTTAGATAGTATGACCTTGTCTCAGAACAAAATGAAATGGAGGATCACACTCCATTAGGGTCAGGACGTCAACATATGCAACCCATGGTGGTGTGGGAGAGAAAATTAAAGGTGTTCCATATGGAGAAATCTCAGGGTTCATGAACTTCCCAGTCCTCAGTCACTACCCAGAGGAGGGTGCTGCACACAGGAGTCCACCCTGTCTTTGATTATGGCCATGCCACTTCTTCTATTGCTTATCACATTTCCTGAAACTGGCACACTGGTTAGGCACTATGCCCTAGGAAGCGGGAAGCACAAACAATTCGATGTAGCCGGGGCTAGCCCCACCCAGTGACTGAACACAGGACAGACAAGTGCCAATCTTTTGTGCCTCTCGCCAGAGCAACACGTTTTCATTTTGCTCTGAAATCCCAAGAATCCACCAGAACTAATTATATTGTACCATAAAAAAAAACTCCTCCCTTTTTCTCTTGAGAGAGAGTTTGATTTTCTTAGGAAATGTCTTGATGCATTCCTCGGGACTTGGCCCCACAGCTCTGCCTTTTGATTAGTTATGGTTTTTCTGTAATGGTCTCTGCCTGTTGGTAAAACAAGTTCCCTTGAAGGGTGAGGCCGGGCATATGAGAGGAGTTAGAGAGAAGAACGGGAAGGAAAAACTGATGTAATTATATTATAATATCAAAAAATAAATAACTTTTAAAAAGAGAAATGTCTTGATTCTGAAAAGTGGCTTTTGCTCTCAACTCATGGAAGGCGACTTGGTAAGCGTTGGTCTTATCTCACTTTTGTATTTTCATTATGACTATGTTGAAAAAAAAAGATAAAACAGCATTATCTAATGATTATGTTCCTCTCGTAACTGGACATGGAAACATAGTAATGTAACTTTTCTAACTTTGTTATTAAAACCTATCGCACAAGAGGGCGCTAGATTAACGTATAATAAGACAGCCCTACAGAAAGACCAACGCACAAATTAAGATTAGCCCCAAAATACATTTTAGTCATTGTTTGCTTCACAGCTGAGAACTGGGAATATTTACTTGCTGGAGAATCTTTCACAAATTCCTCATATAACTTCCTCACATTTGAAAACCCCAGTGTCTTTGAATAAACCCCCAACACGTATACGACTTGGAAATGCATTGGCAGAGATGCTTTCTTCGAAGGTTGTGGAGACTCTTCAGTGCTTCTGTTCAGCTTTTGGGGGTGTGTGCTAGTGACTTTGGGGCACCTTAGTTTAGAGCGGCATCAATCACCCCAATTCGGTCCTTATCTTCACAGACGACCCCCCGTATCAGTCACAATGCTCTAGAGAAACAACTGGTAGAATGTATGTATGTGATTTTTATTGACGTTTATGGAAATCCATTGAATTTATTTCGTATGGGATTTTCCATGTTTGCACAGATGCCTGTGCATGCCAGAGGTCATTACACACACACACACACACACACACACACACACACACACACACACACACGGCAATCCAGAAGTGCCTGGCAAATACATGCCTATCACTTCATCTGAATAGGGCCTCAAGTTATTAAGCTTTTTATTACCCATGTAATGTGTGCTATTAAGCAATTAGAGGCAGTTGTCAAAATAAATTAAGTAAACTTTACCGGTGGTGCAGCACGTCCTTAAAAAGGTTATTCATTTTCATGGTGGCTCAGTTTAAATCTGGACAGGAATTGTGGGTAATACACACTGCCTCTTGGAAGGCTCATCCTAACACCTCATCCTACCGAGATATATATATATGTACTTTGAAGCAAAAGAAATCAGCAAAAATTTTAGGTATAAGAACAAATATATGGAAACATCCATGGCATCATTTCAAATTTGCCTAGCTTAAGCACTCAAAATATAAAGATTTGCATTTGTGTAAAGAAAAAGATTCATAAACTGTAGATAAAGCCTAAGAGGAAAATGTGGCTGCAGCATTAAATCCCATTACTGTAGTCGAGTCTTTCATTGGGTAATGAATGAATGACTTCTCAAAGACAACACAGAATTATCTTTTTTTAATTAGATGTGAGTGTGGGGTGTGAATGTGTGTATGGTATGTGTGTTGATTGTTGTTGAATGTGCATGATGTGATGTGGTGTGTGTGCTGTGTGTATATATGGTGTGTGTCTGTATATGTGTGTGTTATAGGGTGTGTGTGTATGCGTGCATGTGTGTGTGTGTGTATGGTGTGTGTGTGTGTGTGTGTGTGTGTGTGTGTGTGTGTGTGTGTGTGTGTGCATCTTTAGAGGTCAGAAGAGGACAGTGGATCCCTTGGAATGGAAGGTACAGACAGTTGTGAGCTTCCATGAAGGTGCTGGGAATTGAACTCGGGTCCTCTGGAAGAGCAGCCAGTGCTTATTAACTGCTGAGCCATGTCCTCAGGCCCCTGAAGTAATTTTTAATAAGCCATCCAGAGAATCTCTACCTTTTTTTCCTGATTGATTTATTTTGATGTGCTCATTAGAGGTTCCATATACACAGCTCACAATACTGGTCAGGAAGGTGGACCATGCAGCAGTCTATTAGAGTGACCCCGTATTTAAGGTCTATTTGAAATTGGCTATTATGACTGTTTTTAAAACTATGGATTTGACTATTATGAAACCATTTTCTGTCCATTTTGAAACTATGTGCCTTGAATACTTCTGCAAATGACCACATTCAATAATATGCTATTATTTCTCTGAACTGGATTCTATATTGCACTTTTTTTTTGGTCAATTAAAAGCAGAATTTTAAACAGTAAGGGACGATTTTGTGGTCATTATCTCCATCTGGCTCCTTCCCTCAGAGAGCTTTGGCTCCCGAAACAGAGCTAATAAACCAGTGTCTGGTACTTTGGACTTGAAAATCTGCAGGGAATTCTTCTTCTTCTTCTATGAGGTACCGGAAGCTGGAGCATCATCGAATGAATGATTACCTTTGTTTCCTCATGGGGCTGATGAGCGAGTCTCCAGTTCCTACTTACCCTCTCTTGTTTGATACTCTCTGGGATCCAGCCCAGGCCTTGCGGATGTCGGGCAAACAGGCATCTGCTAAGCTGCATCCCTAGCCCAGCCCATGAAGCTTCGCAAAGCTCGGGGAAGGCGTTTCTGATGAGAGAGGTTGCTAACACAACCAAGAGGAACAGTACAGTGGACAGGGGCTCCTTTCGGTGCCTTAAATAATTTCCCGTATCTTTGCGGTGCAGATCTGGCTTCTGTGGTGTAATTTCCATCACAATATAACAGATTGGAAGTAATATTGGGTTTGCGGAGCACAGCAGGCTTGAGTATTATTGCAGTAGCAAAAAAAAATCTCTACTTCATAAACTCTTTCCTGACCCTTTCATTTTTTCCTTTTAAACAAAATAAATATTACAGAACCTTATCGCAGCCCCGATCATTGTACGAGGTTCTTATGCATGCTGCATACTTAGCGTGCACTTGGACCCTGGAAGCAATCCAAAATCAAAACAGAACGAACAGTTCTGATACCATCAGAGACGGTAATTATTAGCCCAATCATTTCAATCACTTACAACAGTGACTAGATGTTCCACTCAGCACAAAATTCTTGATTTAAAGCTCTGCCCATCCATACCCAGATTACAGTAGGATGGCATTGGTTATTTATATACTTCTGCCTTGGTCAGGTTTCCAGACAAAGTCAAAGCACAAATTAATGGTTTGAGGACAGTGAACTAAAGGAACATTTCACAGAGGTGTGGACTGCGAGTCAAGAATCAATACAAAACAGAACAGAAGTCAGTCAAAAGCTGGTAACCGTGCGTGGGAGGAGAGAGCCGTCACCTGCTCAGGACAAGCAGCGTGGTAATGCTTAGCAGTTTCATCAGGCAGCTGTGAGGCGAGGGTTGTGGGATGGGAGGTGACATCTGTGGTAGAAGGATGAAGGTCATCTGCTGTGGTCTGCAAGACAATGACGGGTTTTGATGGTTAATAGTCACAGTCAAATTGCTGTGTTTAGAATCGACTATGACACACACCTGGGGGCATGTCTCAGGTGGTCCTTGTGAGGGATTTTACTGAGGAAGGAAGGCTCACCCTGAGTGTAGGCAGCACTGTACTATAAGATGGTACCCTACACTAAATAAGAAGGGAAGAGGATAAAGAGAGCTAAGCACTCATCCTTCTCTTCTGACTGTGTATATGCAATGTGACCATCCATCTCCCATCCCTGATGCCTCACCATGATGGACTACATCCCCTCAAACTGTGGGCCACAATAAATGTTTCCTTGCTGTGTTTTTGTCAGGTATTTCTGTCCCTGCATTGAGAAAAGTATGTAAGGCATCGGGGGAAATGAATATTCTAGCTCCACCCTCTTTAGGGGAGTGACTTATGTTCCACTCTTTGGCCCTGTGAAGACACAATATTAATATCCATTGCTTTCCCCCCTCCCAGCATAGGAGGAGGTGATTGGAAGAGTCACACCAGATGAACTGGAACTTCTGAGCCTTCTAAACCACAGGTGATAAGTTTCTGTTCCTCATAAATTACACAGCCTGTGGCATTTTGTTACACTATCACAAAAAGGACTGAGATGTGATTTTTTTTCATTCTATAGATATTTATGTTTGTTTACATAGTAACCCTGAGAAAATCTACTAGCAACTCATGAGATCTTAGTAGACAAGAGTTCATCGAGTTTGCTAATAATCCTATACAAAACTTAAGGTGATTTCTGACATGGAGGGGATATTTGACGGCGTCCAAGGGGAATTTTGGAGTGTCATGGCTACAGAAAGGAACATGCCCCTGGCATCTAGTGGAGGAAACCGAGGGACACTGAGAGAGAGCTCAGTTGGTAAACTGCTTGCCTCGAAAACATGAGGACTCAAGTTAGATCTTCAGAACCCCTGCAGAAAAGTCCCAGTGCTTGGGAGGTGAGGAGATTCACCCTGGTGCTCAGGGGCAGCCAGGCTAGCCAAGTGGGCAAATTCTAGGTTCAGTAAGAGATCCTGTCTCAAAACCCAAGGTGGATGGTGTTTGTTAGGAATGATACCCAAGGCTGATCCCTGACCTCCATATTCATGTGCTAACATATATACATATGTACATATACATACATATATACATATACAAAAACAGGAACACACACACCCCAAAAGTTATTTGGCCAAAGTATCATTGGGCCATGGTTGAGAAATCCTGGTTTAGGCTGTATAGCGATGTGTTGGAGTGAGCCTCCATTTTAATCACCCCTGGAACATAAGGTTGATGCTGCACAGCCTGCCCTCTGCCCCTCCCAGCATCATCATAGGTCAGAATAGTTGGCCTTCCCTCTAGCCAAGCGCTGAACTTCCCAATGGTCATCCTAGTCACTCTCCAGTGGGCAGGACTCTGGCAGCTCACCATTCACTTTGAAATCCTAAAGACCTTTTTTTTTTTTAATTTTTAAAATCTTTAACTGATTTTTTTTCTTCTTTCCCTATCTACAGAACTCTGAGTGAGATTTGTTTCTTTCCATTAGCTGTCAGGTTAGATCTGGGGTTGTTTTATTTGGATTTTAGCATTAAGAAGTGTTCCATAGTCATGGAAAGTTGAGAATGGAGTGTTTTAATGAGCTTTCTACGGTGGGGAGTCGCTAAGGGAGTATTAAAGGTGCCTTTTAGAGTTACATTCTTGATCCTTTCCACTGCCTTCATGTACAGTGAGCATCTTGATTTAATCCCCAACTGAGAGTTGTTTCTGCATCCACCACAGCGGCACTGACTGCGAACGGGCTCATTAAGCAAAGTCCATTGCATCACTGCCCCCTGGAGCCATTAGCGCGCACTGTGGGATGTGCGGAGCACGGACCCAGGGAACCTGAACCGAGACATGGCAATGACCTCTGGTCATTGCCAATAATCCAAGACATCCAGTAAAGGATTCACAATGTCTTTGTTTAATATTTACCTATAAACCTTTTTCTAGAAATGGTCTGGATCTTGAAATGGAATAAAAAAAAATGGGCTTTTAAATCAACAAAGACAAGTATCAGTAAAGTGCAGAACTTCCTGTTTCGCCTCTTCACTTAGGAACCTGACAAGTGACTGGCTCTTTTTCAGCTCCAGGTTCCTCACTATCAAGATGGGTTGGCTGGTGATGTATTCCTCGGTACACTATTACAAAGTTTAATGAGTCAACAGGCAGGTAATCATGCCCAACACATGCCAACTTATCAAGAATAACTGTTATTCTCCACTTCGACCCAGCTCTCACCATTGATGTTCCTAGAAAAATCAGAAAGATGATAATCAATACTAAATAGAAGATATAATTAAATAATGCAGATTTTCTTTGTGCTCTTAAGACTTTCGTAGGGGCTGGAGAGATGGCTCAAAGTTAAGAAAACACACTGATTTTGCAGAGGACTGCAGTTTAGTTCCCAGCATCCACATTGGGTGATTCACAAGTACTCCAGTTCCAGGGTATCTGATACCCTGTATCCTCATGTGCACAAACCCAACACAGACACACATAATGAAAATTAAAAATAAATCTCACAAACACTCTCCTGGAGCACATCTCATTAAATAAAGATGTTTCCTTATCAAATTCATTTTTGAAATGTGACAGAAAGACAATCTGCTGGTTAGAATTAATGTGCTTTGTGGTGTTTTGAAAGAAAATGGTCCCCAAAGGGAGTGTTATTATTAGGAGGTGTGGCTTTGTTGGAGTAGGTGTGGCCTTGTTGAAGGAAGTTCATCACCATGGAGGTGGGCTTTGAGGTTTTCTGTGCCCAAGCTACTCCCAATGTCACAGTTCACTTCCTGTTGCCTATGTATCAAGATGTAGCCAATACCATGTCTGCCTGCATGCCACCATGCTCTCCGCCATGATGATAATGGACTGAATCTCTGAAACTATAAGTCATCCCCAATTAAATGTTTTTTTCTTGATAAGAGCTGCTGTGGTCATGGTGTCTCTTCACAGCAATAGAAACCCTAAGACAGTGCTCTTCCCACCTAATTTGGCCAGCTTGTTATTTGATACATTACAAACTCTTCACTGTTGTGACAGGCTGAGATTCTCTGAGTGAGATCTGAAACAAACCACAAATGTAAAGAGATGTTGATAATTACCTGTGTGAGCATTACAGGGAATGACTGTGATGCTATGTGACCACATGATCTCTAATTTTACGTTTACAGATTCACACTCCATCCATAGGAACACAGGCTTGTGTGTTGTCAGTCTCCTGGGACTAAAAGGCAGGCCGGGCGGTGGTGGCACACGGGCCGGGCGGTGGTGGCACACGCCTATAATCCCAGCACTTGGGAGGCAGAGCCAGGCGGATCTCTGTGAGTTCGAGGCCAGCCTGGTCTCCAAAGCGAGTTCCAGGAAAGGCGCAAAGCTACACAGAGAAACCCTGTCTCGAAAAACCAAAAAAAAAAAAAAAAAAAAAAAAAGAATCTGTTCTACCATAGCTTTGCCGGGCGGTGGTGGCGCACGCCTTTAATCCCAGCACTCGGGAGGCAGAGCCAGGTGGATCTCTGTGAGTTCGAGGCCAGCCTGGACTACCAAGTGAGTTCCAGGAAAGGCGCAAAGCTACACAGAGAAACCCTGTCTCGAAAAACCAAAAAAAAAAAAAAAAAAAGGCATTTATGCATATCTTCATGGTGTTGACACATAATTTCTCTCTAAATTGATAATGGGTTATTTTCTATTTATTAAGGGACCAAGAAAAGTTTTAAATGTGAAATAATCTCCCTCCAAGACTCAGGAACATCGTGTAAGAGGGGACAGAAAGAATGTAAGAGCCAGAACATGGGGAGGGGTGCTGTGAAATATCAGGACATGAAGTAGCAATTGTGCATGTGGATTCACAGAAGCCACGGTTACCTGCAGGAGACCTGTCGAAGACTGAGGCCAGCAGCATTCCACCATGGGACAGGAAGGGGCTTATGAGGCCATACCTCTCCCAGAAGAGCTATTGTCGGTTAATGGATGCTGGGAGGCATTTTCTTCTATAGGATAGCCACTGGCAAGCTACCTCTGTTCCACTAAATAAAATTCTACTCACAATCATGCAAGTAACTGCGATTAAACTCAGTGGGACACCAAAAGAAATTAATGAAAGTAGGAGGGAACTTGTTGAGAAAGGGTTTAGCAGGAGGCAGGGGTGGGGGATAAAAGAAGGTAATGAATAGTAAATACAATCAAAACACATTATATAGATGTTTGAAATTGTTAAAGAAAAATATGAATAATTATGTATGCCTCTTGTGGCTATGTTACTTATTAAATAAGAGCTTCATGAAATTTATGACTTTTGAAGCAAAAAGCTAATATGCCGTTTATTATTTCTCTTATTGTAATAAAAGTAAAGACACAATTGGATAGAAAGAGACTGAATATTCTATTTATAACATATGCCTAATGGTCTGAATAGGACTAAGGACAGTGTGTTGTCATGGTGACAATATCCAGGGTTATTATGCACAAAGCCAATGACAGCATATTAGAGATTATTTGGAGAAATATCCTGTTCCTCTCCTTTTGTACACAGGTTCTAATAACCATCATCTTGGGATGATGGCAATGTGTTGAACTGGCCTAGGATTTAAATATGGGTCTGTATGTTGCGGCTCCACAGTAGAACTGAGGAGGACTTAGTTACCCCCTCAATAAGTACTTGATGAATGCTCATTCAAGCTAACGCTGTATACATTTGGGACTAAATAGCTAGGCTAGGCTGCTAAATATGAAGTCCTTGTCGTTGTAGGCTGAGAGTTGACATTGGAATGGTATCTGGCTTCTTTGACCCTTACTCTCCTCATCTGTCACATAATTATACCTACAACAGAACACGTGCTAAGAAAGAACACATGGTAAGAATTCATAAGCACACATGGCTTCTTGAATATGATTCTGAATACTCAAAGGTACAAAGCCAGCTAATTGAAAGGCAGGCATGAGCAATCAGAGTCTAGGGACAATAGGAGTCTGATAGGGTCATGGCCAAATGTTACAGCCATTTTTTTTGACTTAGCTACTCCCTAGCATTTATCATCTATTTTATTTTGGAAGCACTTTCTTTTACTTTTTGTCCTTTGTTATTTATTCTATGTGAGTATCTGAGTTACTGGAAAATTATATGCAGCTTTTTCCACTTTGAATTTAACCTAATTTGATGGTTTATGAATGTGTTCTAAAGTCACAGCCTGTTACTAATATTGGAATTGGTTTAAACTTAGATGCAGCACTCCCCCTATAGCCTTTAAAACACAAGGACTGCCAAGTGATGATGGCAAATGCCTTTAATCCCACCACCCAGGAGGCCTGACTCATAAAATAAATAAAAAAGGTCAAGGACAGTCCACTGGACATTATACTTATGATGCATCCATTGAGTGCAAGGTAGTTTTTTTTTTTTTCTCTTTTTTCTCTTTTGGCTCTTACTCTTTGAGGGGGGGGCGGGTTGCCACCCAGCTCCCAAATAAATACACAAATACACAGATGCTTATTCTTTCTTATGAATGCCCTGCCTTAGCTTGGCTTGTTTCTTGTCAGCTTTTCTTAACTTAAATTATCCTGTCTACATTTTGCCTCTGGGCTTTTATCTTTCTCTATTTCTGTATACCTTTCTTTACTTCTTACTCCGTTCTTTCTGTGTAGCTGGGTGACTGGACCCTGGAGTCTTCCTCTCATCCTCTTTCTTGCTCCTTGATCTTCTTTTTCTCCTTCTATTTATTCTCTCTGCCTGCCAGCCCTGTCTATCCTTTCTCCTGCCTTGCTATTGGCCGTTCAGCTCTTTATTAGACCAACCAGGTGTTTTTGACAGGCACAGTAACACAGCTTCACAGAGTTAAAAGAACGCAGCACATCTTTGCATCATTAAACAAATGTTCAATGTAACACATCTTAAAATAATATTCCACAGCAGTGCAAGAATCAAGAATAGCACAAGGATGTTTACTTAGCTCCCACAGCAGGAGGATGGTTAGTTAATACCACATATCAGGGATACCAAACAGGACCCAAGTTACTCCTGTGCCACCTATGATGTCAGTCTTATTCCAGGGTTGGTTACCATCCTTTTCAGACTATGAGGACCTTCAGTAGCATGAACTTCCCTCCCACAGTCTGTGAACTTTCTACATTTCAAGAGCACTGGTAGCCCTTTTTCCTTGACCAGAATACCCAAAGCCTGACCTCTGTTCAGCCTTTATTGCTGAGGAAGAGTGTAGCTGTTGGGTCAGATGGACCCTATCAGATGCATGCGAGTGAACAGACAGCGATACTGCAGCAGTGTGAGATCTGGAAATTTGCCTTCAGTTTCTTCCCTTGTGTTTGTTTCATTTTATGAATAAGCTCATGCTGTGGATATCGCTCTGTATAAATAAAATGCTGATTAGCCAGTAGCCAGGCAGGAAGAGAATTCTGGGAACAGGAAGGCTGAGTCAGGAGATGCTGCCAGCCGCTGCCATGAGTACCAACATGTAAGATACTGGTAAACCACGAGCCATGTGACAAGGTATAGATTTATAGAAATGGGTTAAAATATAAGAACTAGATAACAAGAAGCCTGTCTATGGCCATACAGTTTGTAAGCAATATAAGTCTCTGTGTGTTTACTTGGTTGGTTCTGAACAGCTGCGGGACTGGCAGGTGAGAGAGATTTGTCCTGACCATGGGCCAGGCAGGACTGGAGAAAACTTCAGCTACAGGCTCAGATCCTCAACTTTTTTCAACACTGAAGGAAATATTTTACCAACCATACTTGTGATTCTTGTGATTTGTGAAAAAGCAACAATTACAAAGCATTCTTCATGTATCTGCATCATTTCTTCACTGCAGACACATATAAACAAATGGTGATTGAATGACACCATGGCCATGGGGACTCTATTATATCTACACTCTCTAGTGATCTTATACAATCTTAAAACTTTAAATATTAGAGCTGAGAAATGGCTCAGAAGCACTTCCTACTCTTCCAGAGGACCCAAGTTCAGATCTCAGCACCCATAGGAGACCTCACAACTGCCTAAAACTCAAGCTCCATGGGATCTGACATCTTCTTCTGACTTCTGGGGATATCCATATGTACATCACACACACATGCACATACATGCATGTAAATAAAAATAAAGGGACTGGAGAGATGGCTCAGTGGTTAAAAGCACTTGCTGCTCTTACAGAAGGCTGAAGTTTGGTTCCAAGCACCCATGTGGCAGCTTACAACCATATGTATCTCCAATTTCAGGG
Source organism: Peromyscus californicus insignis (assembly GCF_007827085.1). Classification (NCBI taxonomy): domain Eukaryota; kingdom Metazoa; phylum Chordata; class Mammalia; order Rodentia; family Cricetidae; genus Peromyscus; species Peromyscus californicus. The sequence goes on from NW_026294525.1 coordinate 32,465,836, forward strand.
TCCCCAGTGCTCACTTCTAGACTCCATGGAAACTGCTTACATGTGGTACACATATATGCATACTGGCAAAACATCCATACATATAAAATTAAAAACAGTAAAAATAAATAAATATAAAAAGAAACTTTTATGATGGCCACTGAATCTTTAGTTCTAGCTTCTATCTTTCCTAACAGCATACTTTTTAAATTTCAAATTGAAGCATATTAACTATATGTATATACGGTTTACAGCATATTAATTGACACATATACATAGTATACAACAATCAAATCAAGATTCTAAACACTAAACACTTCCAGCTCTTCACACATTTCATTGTAATGAGAAACTTTTAATCATCTTATTAATTAGAAATATTGAATAATTTTTCAAGCATCTATATGCTCAGGTCCCAAGAGCTTATGCCTAATCTGTGTTTGGGTACCCACTATCCAACCAATCTCTATTCCTTTCCCTTCACCCTTCCCATCTACTACTGGCCACTATTCCATTCCTTACCTTAGGGGATCAAGGTTTTTGTCTTGTTTTTTTTTTTTTTTTTAGTTTCCACTTATAAATAAAGATACATAGTGTTTGTCTTTCTTTGCCTAGCTTATTTTACTTAACATGATTTCCTCTATTCCATTCATGTTGCTTCGAGTGATGACAGTGACAAAATTTCCTTCATTTTTATCACTGAATACTGCATGGAAAATACATACTATGTCTTTTTTCACCCATTCAGCCCCCTGTGAGCACCTCAGATGATTCTGGCCACTGTGACTAGTGCTGCAATAAATCTGAGAGTGCAGACATCTCTTTGACATGTGGATTTTATTCTGTTTTTAAATCTACCTAAATGACCAGAGACGTAGTATGTACTCTTATTCTTCTACTTATTAATATTCAGTTTCCTAAACACTATCTATTGGAGGACTGTCCTTTCTCCAATACATGTTTTTGATGCCTTTATCAAAAATCAATTGATTCTAAGTCTGTGGGTTTATTTCTGGGTCTCTCTTCTGTTCTATTTCTCTATTTGTTGGCTTTTAGTATCATGCTGTGATGTTTGTTATAGCTTTGCAGTATGTTTTAAAATAAACTATTATGCCTCCTGCTTTATTCTTTTCTCATTATTTTAAAATTAAAGATTTTTTTATTTCATTTGAATTTTTACTACTTCTTTTGCTTTTGAGATTAAAAGGTAATTACATCACTTCTCCCTTCCTTTTCCTCCCTTCAAGCCCACCCATACACCCTCCTAGATCTCTTTCAAATCCATCTCCTCTTCCTTCATTAATTGTTGTAACATGCTGGTATGTATGTGTACATACATACATTTTCCTAAATATAGCCTCTTCAGTCTGTAAAATGTTACTTGCATGTATGTTTCAGTGCTGATTGTTTGGAATTGAATGAACAATTGGTGTGCTCTTCCCTGGAGGAAACTATTTCTCCCACTCTCAGAATTCTTTAGCTGCCTGTAGTTCTTTGTATAGAGTTGAAGCCTTGTGGCCTCTCCTCAGTTCTCTTTTGCATGTTGTCTTTGTTCAGCTTGTATTTAGACAGTCATGTTGATGAGACTTTATGGGTATAGCTTCTGACATTACTAGGAGACACAATCTCATTGCAAACTCCCTGATCTTACAATCTTTCTGCTCCCTCTTCCATCGTGTTTCCTGAACCTTAGGTGCAGGAATTGTATTGTAGATGTATCCTTTGGGATTGGGCTCCACAATTCTGCAATTTTGATCGGTTGTGGTTTTCTGTAATGATCTCTATCTGTGGTAAAGAGAAGTTTCCTTGATGAGGGGTGAGAATTATATGTATATATGAAGATCTGGAGCTAGGAACCTCTGATGAGAAAGCGTATATGATGTTTGTCTTTATGGGTCTGGATAATCTCACTCAATATGATCTTTTCTGGTTTCATCTATTCACCAGACTAGACCCTGGAAAAAGAGATGCTAGATCTGGCACAGTGGGTATGTTGAATGTGGTATACGAGAGACTTTCATTTGAATTTTATAACTTTTTCTGCATTCAATCTATAGATTGCTTGGGTATTATTGGGTATATCACTTCCGCCAGTCTATGGACATTGGCTGTCTTCCCATTATGTGCTTGTCCACTAAAATTATTTTCATCACAGCTTTATGATTTTCTTTGTAGAGGTCTTGAACTTACTTGGTTCAATTTAGTCGTAGGTGTATTTTGTAGGTGAGTATTCCTGTCCTGGCAGCCACTTCCAAAATAACCACAAGAGAGTCTTATTAATTATAAATGCTCAGCTGATAGCTCAGGCTTGTTACTAACTAGCTCTTACAACTTAAATTAGCCCATTTCTATTAACCTATGTACTGCCATGTGGCTCATGTCTTACCTGTCCTCCAGCATGTCTTGCTCCCTCTATGTCTCCTGGTGACTCCACTGACTCTTCCCTTCTTCAGGTGAAGCCCTAACTAATTATTTTTTATCAATAAAAGAAATCAGGGGTCAGATATTGGGGTAAGAACCTGAAAGATCACAGAAGCAGGAGAGCAGCCACTAGTGACTTCCTGCCTTTTCCATTCCTTCCTCCAAAATGAGCCGAGATCCTCTCTCAGCTTCGCCTTACTACTTCCTGTCTCCTATCTGTTTACAGTCCTCCAAACCTCTATGGTTAATTTTGGTCAGCTAGTGGGTAGCTCCACCCACTGACTCCAAGCAAGCTTTATTTGTCAGAACACAATCCAAATATCACACAACAGTTCTTAACTGTCATGAATGAAGTTTGTAGCTGTGTTTTTTTTAATTTCTTTTTCAACAAGTATAGCTGGTAAAGAAATGAAATGCTTATTTGTTTTGTATATGAGACAATTTATTGACCCAGCATTCTTTGTTCTAATGCTGCTTGTTGGTAGTTACCAACTAATGGTTCTGTCTAGATTTTTCTATCCCTGAGGTCTCAGCTTGCAGCCCCAATCTAGACCATTTTCTCCAATTTTTGCCCCTGGAAAGCTTGGGGGACAGGGTGGGCAACATTCTTGGAACCTCTACTAAAGCTACTGAGTCTGAGGCCATTTCTCTGACATCCTCCATAGGTCTTGGTCATAGAGCCAACCTTAGCACAATCCAGGAAGTACAGGTGCTGAGCTGTGGGAACAGCTCCTGTGGGGACCCAGTTCTCATCCTAAAGAGCAAGGTCTTTATACTTGACCAGCCTAACTGTGTTCACCCATTCAGGAACTTTCATCTCTCTGGACTTTTTGAGGAAGGTTGCCAGAGCTTGAATGAATGCCTGCTGCTTTATCCCTTGCACAGTAACTGTAGGCATCCTGGGGTCTCTGTGCTACCAGCAAGGAGAAAGGACCAACAATACTTTCTTATGTATGGGCTTATGTTCTAACAGTTTAGTGAATTCATTATCAAATCTAACAGTTGTCCATTGGAGTCTAAGCTTCTCTAAGTATAAATCATTCATTTGTAAACAGGAACAATTTGACTGCCTTCCTTCAGATCTGGGTGGTATTTATTGTTTGTTCATTTGTTTTTATTTTGGACAGGTCCTCACTAAGTAGAGATGGATGACTGTAAACAGACTTGATCTTAAACCTTGGATGGTCTTGCCTCTCGAATCCTGAATTAGAAGCTTGTACCTTACAGTCAACTGATATTTGTTTGTTTGTTTGGTTTATTTATTTATTTATTTATTTATTTATTTATTTATTTATTTATTTATTGCTCTTTCTGAATTACTATGGCTAGGAGTCCAGGATTCTCTTCAATAACTGTGAAAGAAGACATCAGCTCCAAATTTTGAAGAAAATGCTTTCAGGGTTCCTTATTCATTACAATAGTGGTTGTGCTTTGGAATGTGCCTCCTTTATCATGGTGACGTATATTACTTCTGTAGCTACTTTATCGAGAGTTTTCATCATGGAAATGTGTTGGCTTCTATTGAATACCTTCTGCATCTGTTGAGATGATCATAACTTTTGTCCTTCACTCTGTTCATGTAATACGTCACATTTATTGATTTGCATAGTTTGAACCATCCTTGCACCCATAGGATAAATCTCAGTCGATTGTGGTGTATTGCATTTTTGATTTGATACGGGATTGGATTGGATTGTTTCTTATTGAGAAGTTTATTTGTTTGTTTTAATCTATCTTAATAGGGAACATGAGGAAGCAATCTCCCCCACCTCCTCCTTTTATTGTTCTGTCATTACCAGCTTTGATTATTTGGATAATGCGGGCCTCATAGGATAAGTGTGGAAGAAGTCTTTTCTTTAATTTTTTAGTGGTAGTTTGGGAATAGGGGGATTGGTATTCTTTAAAAGTTGGTTAAAATCCAGCAGTGACACCACCTTGCCCTAGATTTTTCTTTTGGGAAGAAACTTAATTCTGATATAACCTATTATTGGCCAGTAAAGGTTTTATATTTTCTTAATAGTTCAAGTTTGATAGGTTATATGTGCTCAGAAATCTATCCATTCATTCCAGGGTTTCCAATTAATTGGAAAATAGTTGCTCCTAATGATCCCAAATGATCCTTAATGTTTCTGTGGGATCCACTGTAATGACTCAGGTTTCACCACTGATATTCTTCGCTTGGGTCTTCTACTTTTCTTGGTCTAGGAAAAAATCTGTTTATTTTCCAAAGGGCAAGTTATTATTTCATTGATCTTTTGTAAATCTTTTAAGTTTTAATTTCACTTATTTCTGCTTTAATATTTATACTTTCTTCTCCCAACTGAAAGTGTGATATGTAGATGATGTTGTATCTCTTTGCATTACACTATTAGGTTATTTGAAATTTGAAATCTTCCTAATTTTAAAGTGTATCTATTATTGCTATAAACTACCTTCAAACACTGATTTGCTATATGCCATAAGTTTTGTATGGTTCAGTTTTTTATTTGTCTCAGGATGCTTTAAATTTTTTTTCTTTTCTTTTTTTTTTCATTGACCCACTTGGCTTTTTAGGTGTGTGTTGTTTAATTTGCATGTAATTGTGCAATTTTGTTTGTAAAATTTTTAAGTTACATTTATTTGTTATTTATTTACTGTGGTTGTGAATGTATGGAGGTCAGAGGTCAACTTATAGTAGTCAGTTCTCCCCTTCCACGGTCTGTGATTTAGGGATTGAGTTCAGGTTTACCTAAGGAACCATCTTGCTGGCCCTAATTCTACAATGTCCGAAGTTCCTTTTCATATTGATCTTGAATGTTTCTCTATTGTCATTTGGAAAGATCTATTATATGATTTCAAATTTTGAGGACTTCTGTTGAGACTTTTGGTGGCCTAACATTTGGTCCATCTTAAAGAATTGCACTGGGGTACGCTCCCCTTTTATGTCTGCTTCAGGATCAATGAAAAGCCCGGAGGAGATCTTTGCAGACAAGAAACTCTGACCAGAAAGAGCTCTGACCCTTACTGCCTAAGGGGAGCTCGATGCTCCACAGAAACTTGTCAACCTTTCCTCACTACAAGCTCATGGCGCCATGCCTCTTTGTGTCTCTTAGAACAGAACACACAGAATTCCTTGCAGATGCTGAGGTGTGCTCCCGTGAAAGGAAGAAAGAGACCACTTGGAGCCACTTCTGATGACAAGGAAGAGGTTGTACTGGTCCAACTGAAGAAACATACTGCAGGGCCGGACACATCAAGCAGGATGTGTGGTTTCTGTGCCTGTGTCTACAAGCCTCATCGTAGAAAACCCCAGAAGGCTGACCTCAAGTCCAGTGTAAGGAATGCAACAGCGCCTGAGTAAGACCTGAGCAAGAATGATGTAGCCATGCATCACAGAAAGGTGTGTGATGGAGGTCATTGCTGGGAAGTGGGGAAGGGTATGGAGCTAAGCTACGCTGCTCCCAGAAGAGTCAGGAGTTCAAAGTCTGTCGCGGCAGGAAGAAGCAAACAGCCTCAGCAGAGTACTGAGGGGAACTGTGAGAAAAATATATGTGCTACGTAAGCATCCCCTGACTCCCCCCACCCCCACCCCATCTCTGGTTCTTTATTAAGGCAATCTAAGCGTGAACAATCTTAACATGAACAGCCATGTGGAGAATGCAAAGTCTGCTGGTGTCTGACAGGTTATTCTTTATGAACCCTAGTTTTGTTTGTTTGTTTGTTTGCCTGTTTTAGTCAGAGATGGCGAGGCCTAGAGAGGGCAAAACTGGGGCTGCCCAGGAAGTGGGTTGTCCCCTGAGAAACTCATTGACGGAGTGGCAAAGAATAATATGAATAAACTCAAGACCGCCGCGGTTGATGGGACCAGGGGATTATAGCTTCTGGTAATGATGTAAGCAGCGTGGATCGGCAACAGAGAGCCATACCTGCAAATGAATCATTATCTGTCTTACATGAAATACCAGAAAAGTTTTATTTTGTCTGAGTCTTTATTCAGACAGATGTTGTGATCCCAGAGGAATCTGAAACCAAGAAAACATTGGAGGCCTGAGACGGAACTCTAGGTATCTAAATTCAACCCCACTTATTCTCCCTAAATTGTAAACACAATTGCAGACTAGTGGCTTCCCCAGGGACAATAACTGTCTTTCTGACCATCAGGAATCTGCCTCTGTTTCAGGCCAAAGGAGATTGCATTTCACAAAGCAGAAGTGCAGAGTGCTGGGATCACTGTGTAATAAGATACTTCACAAACTTGACTTTTAAGATCCGACCTTCTGTGTAATTTTTTTTTCCCTAGAAGTCAGAAAGCTCCAAGTCGCTTTAAAACAATTTGTCCAGTAATCAGGGCAGGTTGTGTGTGCCGAAGTGACATTAAAGTGTGTTCATTTTAGCCTCCCTGTCCTTCACATCTGACCTACTTTAAGCATCATTAAATTATTCATTACACTGTAGGGGAATCACTCAGAGTGGCTAGCACTTTACCAACCAAGGGAAAATTGCTGATTTTCTGGGAAATAGGAATTTTAAGAAAAATCAACTCCAGTAGAAAAGTTGAATGGGACAGTCATCACTGAAGAAACATTTAAGAAAACTACTCAAGTTCCACTCCTAACAATTTTGCCATGCCCAGGTGATTTTACACACAGGTGGCTTCTGTTTGACCTTCAAAGGCCGGATGATTCCTGGGCTGTTGAGATGATTGCTGAACCTAAAAAGAGGGAAATATTTTCCATTCATTTTTTTTCTCACACCTCCAATTCATTTTTGAAAATTTCTTACGCCAAAACAGATACAGCTAGCATAAAAGAAATAAAACATAGATTTCATCAATGAGTTTGGTGATTCCTTAAGCTGTGAAACAGAATTACTATGCCAGATAATCCCAGGCTCTTTGGGCTGTCCTCATAAATTCCGTATTACCATGCTGGAGTATGAATGAAGCAAAGTCAAAAGACCAGAAAATGAATTTGGAACTTCATTTCAAATTACTACTGGATGGGAAGGTAAGGCAAAGGGAAAATGCAGCTGTAAAGGAGTTCTGGCACATTAACAAAACAAGGCACAGATAACCACAGCCATGCCTTAAATACAACGGTGCTCAGTAACATGTTAGCTCCCTCACAGAGTCAACCCAGATGATTAAGCAGTTCATGTACAGTGTGTTATCTGGAGACCTGGCTATTTGGAACAAAACACTGTTCACTGGAGGTCATTTACGGTTTTCACCCTGTGGACAGTTCTGTCTCTGGGCCAGCATGACACAGTGGTCAAGTCAGTGACTGCTCTCTGGTCCTGATGCAACCTGTTTGTAACCATTTTCCGAAAATGTGATTTACATAAGCTCTGATGAAACTGATCAAAATTGCTTCAAATGTGAAACAGGATGATTTTTCAAGTTCATGAGGAAAATTCCCCAAGATCAGAAGTGTCTATAGACTGATCAAGCAGTAGACAGGCAGACTGACAGACATGCTGAACACACACACACACACACACACACACACACACACACACACACACACACACACCAAATCATGTTATAGTTACAATGTGCAAAACAGAGTTTGAAGTCCACTGAGCGGGTGACAAACTGTCATCACATATGATTTTTTGTTGTTGTTTTGAAGTCTCAATGTAGCTCCAGAAGGCCTTGAACTCTCTATGCGTCCAACAATAACACTGAACTCCTGATCTTCCTTCTTCCCGCTCCGAAGCGCTGGGATTACAGGTGTGCTCCCCCCAGGCCAGCCCACACTCTCTCTTAGAGCTCACCCTGTTTAAGGATGGAGTGTGTTTGCTCTTTTCTTAAAGCTGACTGGACTCTGTGGCCTGCTTCTTTTTAACTTCTTACTCTCTGATAAATTGAAATGACAGAGGAGTTGTGAATGTGATGTAATAAATTACCATGTGCTTTTCGCTCTGCTTCCCATAATATTTAACAGATTCCAAAACCAGAGTAAGAACTGAGCTAACTTTGGTCACTAGAATTCTGCTGGAGTGAAATTCTAGGACTAAATTGTAATGCTCCTACTTGAAGCCCAGCTATCATACAGGAAGGAAACTCAGAGAGTATGTGGAGAAGTCCACCGAGAAGGAAACCAAGGTGGCCAGTCAGCAAACCCAGCTAAGCTCCCAGATGACGGCTATCATCAGTAGCTATCCATGTGTATAAGGCGATTTGAGCCATTCCCGACCTCCCAGTACCCCTACCGTTTAATGCCGGAAATCAACATGGGCAGCCAAAGAAATAACAGCCAACTACAGCTTTTTAGAAATTTGTCCTGTGTGCTCAAAACAGATCCACGTTAGCAGATTTACCAGGAAGTAGAGGAAAGGATACATAAGACAGTTGGAGTTCACGGTTTTCTAGCCTTGTAACTCAAGGGCTAATCTCTTCTATTACACTAAATAGAAGAAAGGAAAGGTGTTTTTAAGTGATAAACCTTCAGCTATAACAATAGAACTTTCTAGGATAGATTTGAGCGGTGGAGAATGGCTGAGTTGAGTTAAAGAATGTACATTTTATCTTATTCAAACATTATATTTTAAAAGACATCAACTGGTCCCCAATCTGGTTAGTCACACATTGCCTCAAGGCAAGAAAATGGACAGACGTGCAGGTCATCACATCAGGATAAATAAGCTGGTCTCAGAAAGAAAACAATCACATTATCTCTCATATGTGGAATCTAAAAAGGGCACCAAAGCGGAGGGAGACTGCTGGGGAAGAAGAATAGATGTAGGGAACAAGAGAGAGCAAAGGGGAAGGTAAGTGTAATTAGAGTAATTTATATGCACAGACGAAAATGTCAGAATGAAACCCACTGTTTTATATATGCACCAATAAAGACATTCTAATGTACATTAATAAAAAAAACAAATAACACATGTGAAAAACAAAATAAAAACAAAATTTAGAAAACATCTTTGATTGAATAGAAATTGAAGCACACCACTTAAAATTATGAGCTTCAACTAAAATAAGACTTAAAAGAAAGTTTGTAGTTATAAATATTTTATATATATATACTGGAAAAAGAAAAGCTGTTTATGCAAATGTTAATATTCAGAATCTAGAAAAAGACAAACTCAAAGAAATTTAAAAAAATAAAATAATGAAGAAAAATAAAATCAATAGGGGAAATCTATAAAATCAAGAACAGTAGAAAAAGTCAACAAGGGCTTTGGTGTTTTGAAAAGTTTGATCAAAAAATATTGAGCAAAACCATAAATTACCCACGTGAGAATGTGAACACATGAATTAACCCACGTGAGAATGCGAACACATGAATTACCCACAGTAAACACTAGGATATAGTACACGGATGTTAATGCGATGATCTGTAATGTTTTGTGCACAAGTTCATGCCAATGTTATTGAAAATCTAGATAAAAGGAAGACATTCTTGAAAAAAGCAGCTCTCCAAAATCGAAAGAATCAATAAAAGCATCTAAGGAGTTGTACATTGTCTAAAACAGTGAAGGTTCAGCTGCCGACCCCTCCCCCCAATAGTAAAAATAATCCAAGCTGAGAGGGTCCCCTGGAGAAGTTGCCCAATGTTTAAGGAAAAAATATCCTCAATTCCAAATAAACTCTTACAGAGATCAAAGGGAAGGAGAATATGCCATGAAGCTTTTGGGTTATAAGATCAGCACAAAACCATTCCCCAAGCCTGGGGAAGATGTTATTTGAAAACAATATTAGGCTCTTACCTCTCATAAACAGATATTTTTAGAATGCAGTGATTCATAAAAGAAATAGTCTACCATAACCTAATGGCATTTGCCCCAGAAAAAAAATCAAAATTGGCTTAACTTTAGAAAATTGATCAATTTGGTGACATCTCCAGGGGAACATCGCGGCCTGTAATTTACCACAATAATAAAGGGGAGACAAGGATAATCATGAAAATGGGAGTAAAAAAAACCCAACATTTCAGCAGTGAAAACAAAAACCCTCTAAAGGTTAGGTCAAGAATAAAGCTTTCCTGAGCTGATAAAACACATCTACCAAAAGATATCTGCAGCTAATATACTGTAAAATAAGATCAAGTGGAAGGCAAGGATCTCCATTCATAACTCAGAAAATGTAGTAAGGCCATATATTTAAAAAATATTGGGAAGATACAAATATGACTACCACCATTTGTGGATGATTTGGTTGTATACAGAAGACATTCAAATTAATCTCCACACTTCTGGTACCAGTAAATGAATTTAGCAAAGTCACCAAATATAAATTAATATAAAATGTAAATGACATTTCCGTATACATACAATGAACTTAAAATACTCGATTACAGCAGCTTAAAACCAGGAAATACCTAGAAGTAATTTTACAAAAAGAAAATAGTCTTTTGTACTGAAAAAGGAGAGAATTTCTGATGAAAAAATTGAAGCCTTAAATAGAGAGATGAATCAGTGCTGAATATTGATCAACTGTTGATTATAATCCTAAAGTGCTGTTGCTTCTTCTAGACATTGATAAACAGGTTTTAGCATGTGTACAGTAAAAAAAGACCCCAAACAATTGTGATAGTCTTAAGAACAAAGGCAAAAATGAGAAAATACAGTGTCTGCACTCACATGTGCCTGTATACATATGCTTGCCATGGAGTATATGTAGAGGTCAGGGGACAACTAATGGGAGCCGCTGATCTCTTTCCATCATGTGGATCTCTGAAATCAAACTCACGTCATCAGGCTTAATGGTGGGTTCGTTTCCCCACTGAGCAATCCTGACAGCCATAGTTTTTCATGTTTTTTTTTTTTTTTTTTTTTTTTTTTTTAACATGGTGCTATGGGTCTTGATGCTATAAATCTAAGCTTTGAGGTGGCTGTTTTCCTACTTCTACATGGTCACAGCTGTGATTGAGCAAGAAACAGTTCCCCTGATCGAGACTGTCTGGTCTGAGCTCTCTTCATTTCCTTTGTGTTGCAAACTGTCCTGTCCGTTTCTGAAACTGTTTCTTTCTTGCAACACACTCATTGTTACCAGTATTCTGCCGTGACATCTTTATGATTCCACAAGCTCCTCTGACGCACTTTCTGTCTTCTAGAATGTACCGCTTGGTCGTTTTTTAAATTTCAATTTTATTTTCTTATTAGTATGTGTGGGTTGTGTACATGTGTGCATCTGGACACACACATAAGTGGTATCCAACGTCTAGCTTCACTGTCTGAAGGAGTCTACTGTTGTTATGTTACAAATTCAAGATTTGAACAGCTTGCAGTAAACATTTTTTTTTCTATCTTCATAGGTCTGTATGTTTCGGAGGTTTGGCTGATTTAGAATTGGCTTTGCTTTGCTAAGTAAATCTATTTCTGCTATGATTCATTTTCTTTACACATATTTTCTTCCCCAGTCCTTTATGAAGGGGTTCCAGACACCTGCCGTGTGCTCTTTTTGTGCTCTTTAAAGCTAAAGACTTTTAAAAAACATGTATGTTGACAGTCCAATGACCACACAATGTTTCAAGATCAACCCAAACTGTCAACCAACCAGAGCAGTATATTCCACCCACTATGCCAACAGAAGCAGGTGTCACTCCATCACAAGAATGCTGTGCAGGAGAGGAAACCCAGACAGTTATCTAATCCACTCTCCCTAAATAAAAGAAACCGTTAAAATGGGAGGATGCTAAATCCACTTCCAACAAAATCAGAAATGTGACCATGGGGAACCATGGCCAGCAGTAACAGAGAACCCAGCATCATTCTGACGAATAGAGACATTAGCCAACGAGGCATGGTAAAATAAGTTTGCCATGTTCCCTGAGTAGAACCCACGTGACAAACTGAGCCAAATCAGACTCAGTCATACTCAGGGGCGGGCGAAGCAGGCCACATCCACATGGGAATCTTTGAAACTGGAATCCTAGTTACTATTTTTTTTTTAAAGAATTTTAGGCATCAAACCATCCTCATTTTCCAAATTTAATCTTTTCAGCTAAGGTTGTTTGCCTAAATTCCCATGGCCAGTTTGTAAAGCTGCGGGCAGAAAGGCATCCCTGTGGATTCTGGGGCCTCTAAACAGCTGTTGTGATAGTAAATTACAAGGCAAAAGGTCCCCTCATCTCCGTGTCCTGTTCCTGAGGTGTGTGAGGGGATGACTTGGCTCCATTCAGACTCAAACGTGGAAAATGACTTGTAGGAAAGGAAGGTCGGGGTCAACCTTGGACATTGTTATTCTGGAGCTACCCACTTTGGGTTTTGTTTCCCATTTCTCTTTCTTTCTTTCTTTCTTTCTTTCTTTCTTTCTTTCTTTCTTTCTTTCTTTCTTTCTTTTCTTTTCTTTCTTTCTTTCTTTCTCTCTCTCTCCCTCTCTCTCTCTTTCTTTCTCTCTTTCTTCCTTTCTTCCTTCCTTCCTTCCTTCCTTCCTTCCTTCCTTCCTTCCTTCCTTCCTTTCTTTCTTTCTTTCTTTCTTTCTTTCTTTCTTTCTTTCTTTCTTTCTTTTTTGAGATGAGAATTTAAGTAATTTTGCCTGAAAGACACTGAAGAGACCGAGGAGCGATCACACTGGTCAGACTAATTCACATCGGGGACTGGTTCCAATCAGTTTTTGGCAAGTCCAGGGCTCCCTGGTTTGGCAGGGTCACACGAGGTTAGAGAGATGAGCTCATTATAGAGCAGTTGTAGGCTGTAGCTTGATTACTGGATGGTGTTTGTCAGCTAAGTGGAAATCTGCTGGGACAGATATAGACTAGGAAAAGAAGGTAAAGTTAAGGAGTTTAGGGGAAATCTTTCCTCGCTACTCCAGGTATGTCTTCTTGACTGGACGGTCCGGAAGACATAAAGAACACACATCCAACAGTCAGGGAGGAAGGAGTCCATTTGACCATTTGATGGAGGAGACCATTTGAAGGATCCAAGTCACAACTTCCTAAAGTTCATGTGACTCTTTAAAGCTGACAAAAGAGATAAAATTTAGATACATTGATGTGACCACTGTCTATAATCTGCACTGAGATTCTCAGGGTAGAAAAATCAGTGAATCAGTGTCTGTAAGCAACTGGAGTAGAATCACACCTTTGAGCCACAGCAAAAGTAAAGCCTGGAAAGTTGATAACATGGTCCAAGCATGAGCGTTCATCGGTAGTAAGACAAATTCCCTGCCAGGAAAGAGAAGAAAGGGGAGGATCTTGAGGACCCAAAAGATGGTTCTGGGAGGAAGCTGCAAACAACCTTTCCTCTGTCTAGAGGACTGAACAGCTATAGATTGGATAGTGATGTTTTCAGCACAATGAGAAGTACTTTTAAGTCACTATTTAGAAAACAACCAAAGGAATTTAAATTTTTTAGCCTGTGACTATGATAATCTAAAAACAGGCCTAGTAGCCAGTGCTTTACCAAGGCTAGACTAAGAACTTATCAGAACTCCGTTGATTAATATGTTAAAACTTTGAACCTTTGAAGTCTTAACCTCGTGTATTATCTGTCTCGTTTTTTTTCACATACCTTAAGTCACTTCCTTAGACCTTTGCAACTTACATACACTTGAAACACTTTCTTTTCCTTTCTTCTGGAAACATCCAATCATTTCCCATCAGACACTGGTGCTTGGTTACTGAGAGCAGTCATCAAAAAGTGTGCTTGATTTTTTAAATAAAGGAATTGTAAGAGCAAATATTTTTTTTAATAACAACATCATAGTAATTTGAGTTTGCTTTTTTACTGTAAGCAGTTTCGTGAGCTTGCTTCATCATCCGGGAGCCTGCCAGCAAGGAAACCTGTCTGAGTTTGCCTTCCTTGGTGGGAGCCCTCGTAGCTCCAGGAAAAGCACAGCCTGGCTTTTACATATGAAACCAATTTAGTGTCTCACTTTAGAAGCCTTCTTCATTTAAGAGACCAAGGGAATTTAAACTTCAAAGTTTTAAAATTCGTGTCTTCAGCAAGGGGCAGGTCCGTCTTTGGTGTCCAAAGTTACTGTAAAGCCAGAATGTTTTTAAGGTGGAAGACTTTCCAGCTCTGAATGGATGGACCAAGCAGATGCAGCCTCTACACTGTTAAAGCTAGGGCCTGGGACAAGGTGGGCCCCACCATACACGCCACCAATGCCATCAGAGAGACCTAAGCAGGATAAATTTGAGCAAGAAGTATAAACCAAATGGTCCCTGTACCAATTAAGAATGACAGAGACCTGCCGGTGGGCTTTCATCCGTACCCACAGGCAGATGTCAATGGAGAGTCACATGTCCTGAGGAATGCTGACTGTTCTCTTTTGTCTAACCACCAGAAATCCTCCTGTTGTCCACCTTGAGCTGAGCCTAGACTCATTTCTGGACATATGCACTGCCTTTTGGAGTTTGGGACCTAACAAATACACTTTTTAATTTAAATAATTTAAATTTTGTTTATTTATTTACTTATTTATTTTTGAGACAGGCTCTCTCATTGGGATCTAGGGCCAACAAATCAGGCTAGATTCTCTAGCCAGCAAGTGCCAGACTTGACCACCATGCCCAACTTTTTAGGAAAGTGCTAGTTAGTGATTGAGCTCAAATCCTCAAACTTGTATAGCAAAACACTTTACCAATTGAGCTATCTACCCAGTACCCCCCCACACCCACCCCCGCACTGTCCTTTGAAGATATCTTAGGTGACTGGACAATTGAACTGGACTGTAATGAAATTCCAGAAGTTAGAAGATACCGATGAATTTGATGTTTCTCAGACAGGAACACCTAGATTTCCTTTGTGCTAAAGGGATGCCACTTACTCATTTGAATGAATCGTGGTTGCCATGCCTCTGTCCCTTCCCACTTCACGTTTCTGTTAATTTTTAGTGTCTGGAAACTGGAGGAGGGGGGAAAGCTAGAGGCTGTCATACCAGCAACACTTGCTTGTAAACAATAAAGGAATGCTCGTGGCAAGCATCCTCCTCTGTGGCTCCACCAAACCCCTGCATTGTGATCACAAGGCACAGCCAGATTGACTGACCTTTTCTCTGTTCAGCAAACCCTTCACGCTCTTGAAAGCTAGAAACCCGTCTTGTTCTTTTCAAGCAAGCAGGTGCTATATTTGGAGGGCATTTGAGAATAGTCATCATCACTGTAAATCGTGAGTATAGTTTGCCTCTGGGGTCTCCTTAACGACGGTAGGCTATTTTTGAGACCTGCACAAGGAATTCTAACATAGCGGGAGAACACAGTTCTTGGAAGGAAATGTGAAAGATAGGACAAGCTGGCGACTTCGTGGGATCATTGGCCAATCATGAAAACTCTCTCCGGAGACCCGTGCTACAGGACCTGGCTGAGTAAGCAGAAAAGCAGCCAAATTTTAGATGCTACAATTTTGTGGTATTATCTCACCTTTTTTCCACAGCAAACACTGCAGTGTCCTCAGTGCATTTCACTGAAACCAAACAAGACTTTACTCTTCAGCATATTTCATCTCCATTTCACTACAACAAAAAAGAAGGCACATCAAACTCAAAATTTTTTAATTAAATTCAATGTCTCAAGAGGTATGTAATAATCTTCATGGTGGTTTGAATAGGAATGGCCGCCACAGGCTCATATGTTTGAATGCTTGGTTATTAGGGAGTGGTACTACTTGACAGGAATTAGGTACTACTTGACAGTGACCTTGTTGGAGAAAGTGTGTCACTGAGAGTAGACTTTGGGGTTTCAAATGCTCAAGCCAGATCCAGTGTTTTTCTGTTCCTGCTGCCTGCAGATCGAGATGTAGACCTCTCAGCTCCTCCAGCATCATGCTTCCTGCCGTGATGATAAAGGACTAAACCTCTGAAAAAGATACTTTTCTTTTTAAGAGTTGCCTTGGTCATGGTGCCTGTTCACAGTAAAAGAACACTGACTAAGACAATCTTCAAACATAATCGCATAGTCATCTGTGTTGCTGGTGCAGAAAGGCTGAGTTTATGTCTCATCCCTTGAATTTGGTTGAGTCCTGTGACACTTTGGCCAATGTTAAAGTCTAGGAGGCCTTGTGAGGTTAGGTAATGACGGCCTCACAGGACACGTGTTTGCAGGAACGTGTTCTCTTAATGGCCTGAGCAGCTGAGGAAGAAGTGTGATGACCCTGAGGCTCCATTGTAAGAGAAGCCATGTGTGGTCCCTCGAACAGTCAAGCCCAGCCTTCTCCACAAGCTCAAAAGGTACAGGAAGTGGCAGTAACATGCCTTAGGTCTTTCCATCCATTGTATTACATTTTACAGTTTTGTGGGTCAACAATGCCAAAGGAGTTAAACCTTCTAACTAGGTGCTTTTGAGTAGATAGAAGAATTGGTAGCATATAACATGAACACAGTAATAGAGACAAAACAACCAAGCAAAAAAATACCAGAGATGTTAGGAAATGGCACCAAAACATGTTAGTAAACTGGTTGCAAAAGGTGAGTTTTGCAACTCTGTGGGTTTGATGTCCTGACTACCTGGGGAGTCAGGCAACACCTTGAGCTGTGTAGCACAGCTGTGATGGCTGAAACTGCAAGGAGACAGTTCAACCCTGGAGGGCGAGGTATCCTGGACACCTCGAGCTGCTCGGAACAACAGCTCTGCCCTGAAGGTGTCCCGGACACCTGGAGCTGTGTAGCACAGCTCTTGACAGCTGGGGCTGCAAAGAAACAGCCCAACTCTGGAAGGGAAATTTTTCTGACTTCTCGGGAGAGGCAGGCCTGGAACTGCTTCAGCAGGGAAGGGTATCCTGACTCTTTGGGAAAGTCAGGGTATCCTGACTCTTCAGGAAAGTCAGGATATATCTGGTGTGATGGGGGATGGTCTTCCTGCAGGACACAGCAATCCTGCTCATCTCCTGGAGAGCTGCAATCTCTGGCTCAGTGTTACCAGCTCCCCCTTGCTCAGTCCACTCTGGGAGGTCTTAGTAAGGTTCTTCTGTTCAGTTCCCCCTTGTTCAATCCACTATGGGAATGTCTTAGCAAGGTTCTTCTATTCAGCCACCCCCTTGTTCAATCCACTATGGGATGTCTTAGCAAGGTTCTTCTGTTCAGCTCCCCCTTGCTCAGTCCACTATTGGACATCCCAGCAAGGTTCTTCTGTGCACCAGTGAATGAAGGTCTTCACCCAAAACTCTTTTGAGAAAGACATTTATTTGGGAAGGAGGAGTCCAGGAGAGTAGCTGCCTCTACCAGGGTGGAGAGAACAGCTTCCTTTCTAACTGACTAGGTAAGGCGGTTTACATAGGAAGTCTAGGGGGCGGAGTCAACCCCGGGGCCCAGGGTTCTACTATCCTGCTCTGTGATTGGTTGGTTTCACAAGTCAGTTGGCCAGGGGCAGAGATGGCTCTGATCTGACTGAGCCAAACTGTGTTTCTTTCTGCCCTGATCTGAGCCATCTTTCCCTAGTTCTAGTTCTGGGCTCCAGGGTCAGGGTGGGTTTCTTTAGCCAGCCCCTTTTCCCTACAAGAGTATCTTATTTTAAAAATCATAAGCAAAGAGGACAATGTATATTTCAGTGAGCTATCATTTGAAATCCAATCTGGGATCTGAAGGTGTAGCTCAGTAGACTGCTTGTCTAGTATGTACAAAGCGGAGAGTTCAATCCCCAGTACCACATAAAAGCAGGCATAGTGACATATGCCTGTAAAACTAGCATTTTTGGATGGTCTGGAAATGAAAGCAGGAGGATCAGAAATTCAAGATCATCCTTGGCAAGTGTCTGAGTCACTGCTCTATTGCTGGGAAAAGACAACATGACCAGAGCAACTCTTATAAAGAAAGCATTTAATTGGGGCTGGCTTACAGTTTCAGAGGTCTAACCCATTATCAACATGGCAGGAAGCGTGGCAGCACATAGGCAGACATGGTGTTGTAGGAACTGAGAGTTCGATGTCTAGATCTGAGGGAGCAGGAAGGGAGAGGCACTGGGCCTGGCTTGAGCATTTGAAACCGCAAAGCCCACCCCCAGTGACACACTTCCTCCAACAAGGTCACACCTCCTAGTCCTTCTAAAAGAGAGTCAGAAAAGGTACTGTGAAATCACCAAACTAGACCACTCCCTGGGTAGATAGAAAGTTTATTTGGGAATCAAACTGCTGGGCTGTCTCAGGGTGGGAGGGGAGGCAAAGAACAAAGGGTGGAGGGAAAAACCTTGTCGGTTTCACAGGGACAGGTAGCAGTGGGGAGGGAAGTGCAGGCCAGAACAGCCTGGGAGTTAGCATAGGGGTTTTGATCTGTTGCTGACCATTTATGTTAATCAGGAACTAGAGCCCTTTACCTGAGGCGATTGACCACTGGGGGCAAATAAGGGAAGAAATGACTTTTCCTGACAAACAGAAACCCGCTTCATGAGATTTATAAGGAATCTGAGTTTAGGCTTTTGTTTACCTGATGGCAGTCCTTCTGTTTACTCTGTCAGGGTCCAGCCTGAGCTAAGACCAAGGTGACATTTAGGACATTGTCAGTAGCACTGCCATTTTGGGCCCTGCTTTGGACTTAACAATAAAAGCTATTTCCATCCAAGTATATGTAATCTGTTGAGTATGTTCCCCTCCATCACTCTCACAGTCTCCTGTAGCTAGAGTTTTCCTGCCTGGCCTACAGTCAGGACAAATCTCTCTCACCTGCCAGTCCCACAGCCGCTCAGACCCAACCAGGTAAACACAGAGACTTATATTGCTTACAAACTGTATGGCCGTGGCAGAATTCTTGCTAACTGTTCTTATAGCTTAAATGAATCTATTTCCATTAATCTATACCTTGCCACATGGCTCATGGCTTACCGGCATCTTCACATGCTGTTTGTCATCGTGGCTGCTGGCAGTGTCTCTCTCACTCAGCCTTCCACTTCCCAGCTTTATTCTCCTCCTTGTCCCGCCTATACTTTCTGCCTAGCCAATGGCCAATCAGTGTTTTATTTATTGACCAATCAGCAACACATTTGCCATACAGACCATCTCACAGCAGTCTCCTTTCTCACCCCTCCCTCCCCCACTGGCCCCCTTTGTTTCCCGAGGCAGCTCCATTCAACTTTCAAGTTACATACACATATATAATTTTACGTAGCTACAGAAAATCTACAAAGATCCAGAAGTGAGAAGAAACACAGGATTTGTCTTCCTGGTCTGATCCATTTGGTCATTTCCAGATGCTTCCATTTGGATTCCAACAACGTGACCTACTCTTTACGACTGAAGGGGAGGAGGGGGCCACATTTTCCTTAGCTTCTGTTGCTAGGAACTCGGGATGGTTCCATAATTTAACTGCTGTGAACGACGTTGCAGTGAACACCTCTGTGCAGTTGTCTCTGTAATACGTTGATTTGGAGTCCTTCGGAAGTCCCAGAGGTATAATAGCTGAGTTGTATGGTAGACACACACACAGACACTCACATATAAATTTACATATATACATGTAGTTTTTTGAAGACCCTCCATACTGATTTTCATAGTGGTTGGACTACTTTGCATTGCTACCAGCATTGCAGAGGAAGTACCTCTTCTCCCCATCCTCGTCAACATTTATTACTTGATCTCTCTACGACAGTGTGAAGGTGTTTCTATTTCCTTGACACTTCAGCATCTCCCGTTCTAAAGATTCAGAACTGAACAGAGCCATGGCCATACGGAGCTAAATATTAATGGCAGTACTGATGTTTGTATTACTACTATGGATTTTTTTAAAAAATTACATACTTGTTGAATTTCTAAGAAATTGGCTGGACTAGAAAAGCCTTGTAATTCTAATTTTAGATTTTAAATTAATTTAAACAACATGTGATTTCAAACTCAAATCTAAGTTAACACTTCTGGTATAGTTAACAAAATTTGTATCTCCGATGTTATAAGTTCATATATTTTCAACACGCCAAGTTTTCTTAGTTAAATAAAAAAAACTTACATATTTAAAAGAAATTGCTTACACACATATAAATAACTTACAAATGAATTAAAAATATTTAATGACATTCCACTGTGTTTCCAAAATGGGCCCAAACACCGTTTAAACCTATTATATTTCCTAATTTAAATTCCTTACAAAAGAGTTCCTCTTGCCCTAATTTCCTATGAACTATTCTTATACTTTCTCTCCTGGGGAATTTAACTGAGCTATCTTTAAGAGCTATGACTGGTCACAGCCAAGGGCATGAAAAAACAGAGTGGGGAATGATTCTCCCCAAGAAAGGTGAGCAAGACTCTACTAATTGGCAGCAGCAGCAGAGGCAAGCTCAGCAGTTTCCAGGTAGGAGAGCATTCTGCCTGAGAGGCCACAGAGCACCTGTCAGTGCTGGGCAGCAAGGCCACTGCCCACATGTCCACGCATCCACACACTGAATGTTTCACTTCCCCGGGTCTGTGAACAAGCGACCCTGGAGAGGACGCTTCCCAAAAGAAGAGAAGCGAAGAAGGGAACAGAAAACAAGAGGAGGACTAGGAAACAGAGACGCTGTTGTTATGATCAGCGAGTGGGAAAGCAAAGCCTGGCGCCAGGACCTAGATTCACTAATTATCACCTGCTAGGCTGTTTTCACTTTTTTTTTTTCTTTTTAAATTGTTTCTTTTTTTAAATTCAAATATAATTGCATCATTTCCCCCTTCTGTTTCCTCTCTGCAGTTCCTCCTACATCCATAACCCTTGGTCCCTCTCAAATTCATGGCCTCTTTTTCTTTGTTATTGCTAAACACACACACACACACACACACACACACACACACACACACACACACACACAGAGAAACAGATAGACAGACAGACAGACAGACAACCTTCTGAGTTAGTATGATGTTGCTTGTATGCATATGATTTCAGGGCTGACAACTTGGGATTGATAACCAATTAAGGGGCCCATCCCTGGGGAAGACAAATTCCCCTGATCTCAGCATTCCTCAGTTACCCATAGTTCTTTGAATAGGGTTGTGGCCCCAAGAGATTTCTCACTTCCACATTAGCATGTCTGCTGGTGTTGTATTTGTCTGGCTCGTGTTAGAGCATATTTGGCTCACTCTTGCTACTTTCCACTTACAACCATTCAATAATGTGTGATGGGCTTATAGTTTGTAAACCATTTAATTGATTCTGAGTGGTTGCCAAGGAAATGGGGGAGGACACTCCCCCTAAGAAACTTTCAGTTTGGAAAAATATGTTGTACACCTTAAAAGAGGCATTTAGATATGGCTAATAACAGTGGGGCTGACACACAAAAGGGTCAGTGGCTAGACAGACCTGATTTGTACCTGCAAGTTATAGGGTTTGAAAAGGTGAGCTGAAATGTGAATGAAGAAATAAGTTCTAGGTGTGAGAAGTGAGGAATTATTATTATACACATTTGTAGGTGGAGTTTTCCCGCCTTGGCAACCGCTTCCAAATTACCACACTGAGGCTTATATTAAATGTAAATGCTCAGCTGATAGCTCAGGTTTGTTACTAGCTAACTCTTACATATAAATTAACCCATATTTCTTATCTTTGCTTTGCCACGTGGCTTGATAACTTTTCTCAGTATGGCATGCCCATCTTGTTTTTCTGCATCTCCTTTCAACTCTCCTGACTCCGCCCTTCCTCATTCTTTGTTTTACTTTCTCACCTAACTTTATCATGTTCAGCTATTGGCCAGTCAGCTTATTAAACCAATCATAGTGACATATATTCACACAGTGTACAGAAGGATTATTCCACAGCATTTCCCCTTTTTTGTCCAATTAAAAAGGAAGGTTTTAACTTTAACATAGTAAAATTATATATAATGTAAACACTTATCAAGTGAGAATTATAATAGTCTATTTGTATTTGGCAAAATTAGAGAAAATACTCTATTATCTATCTTATCTTGGTGAGTCTAAAGTTTTATACCTGATTTGCTTTCTATCATAACTAAGGAAAACTATAAGTTTATTTAGTCTTTAACTCCATCAAAGACCCCAAAAGGATGAAATATTATCTAATGATAGGGACATCAGACTGCCTGGACAATCACCCAAAGTTCTTCTGCAATGTTGGGGCATCCAGCTCTGGTGTACAGGCCTAGCATATCTGACATACAAATTCCCTGCAAAGCAGGGAATTCTGAAAGCCTGTCCTACCTTGTCTTGGCAAAGTTGGCAGTTGCCTTTCTTGTGTCCTGCTGGTCCAGTTTGGACAGTAACTGTTAGCAATTGAGGCAAGGAGAGTTTCTTTGCCCACATGGCTAGCTTTTGCCATAAAGAAAACTCCATACAGAGTCTCTTCAATGCCCATCATCTTTTCTGAGGTAGATTGGTTCTGCCAGGAGCAGATGTGTCTTACTGTCATGAAAAGCCTTAGATTATTAAACATAATAAATGCCATAGTCTGTAGGTCTTTGAAGTGTTTGAAGACCATCTATCTATCTAAATATATGTGTATAACCTTGAAAACATACCTAATATGACTATAAGTTTGACTATTATAGATGGCTATTAATTTGTATTTTTTGATTATACATTACATTTTAAAATGAGCTAATTAAACACAATACCCTAAATAAGAGTAGAAATATACATACAGTATAACAAAATTAACTTTAAATTTGTATTGATATACCAAAAACCATACCAATGTAAAATATTTAAGATTAATAGTTGTTTTTTGGATTAAAGTAGATTTAATAATCTACCCTTTTATCCAGTCATTTCTATATTCTATTCCCCCTTTTCCTTTTAAAATGAGATCCCTGAGATCTAATCTCCTTTGTTTAGCTTGTTTTCTTGACCATTACCAATAACAACTTGTAACCACCACCACCCCTTAATTGATAATAAACATCCATAACCCATTTTGGGGAATGTGGGTGTAGTTCTCTAGACTACTTCCTGTTGACTGGGGGCACTGGTAATCTTTGGGGGACCCTGAGAAAATTTAGGATAATGGATAAGTTTTGGCTGTAGTATTCTGTGAGGCTGAATCATCTTAGCCAGCAGTCTTAAAACTGTTCTGGATACAGAATTCTGAGGAGACTGTAACAGAGGCATTTTAGGATGCTGGATCATCTCTGAGCCATTCATTTTCAATGATGTCTGATCTATTTGTTCTGAAAATACATAAACTTTTAGAGGTAACATACATATTTGCAGCAATATTAATATGAACTGTGCATTGTACACAAGTCGCCAAAGATGATTTTTTGTTATGTGCTTGAACAGGTAAAATATACATCACATGTCTTGTAGTTCTTTTTGGTTTATTTCTTTATGTCTGTAGTTAGGATTTCAGGGGGTCTTACTCAATCAAACCTGGTTTTCTTTAACCTGGAATGAATCCACAGTTTCTCCTTTCCTATAGAAACAAAAGCAAAATCTCTCTCCCCCAAAGCAACATACCTTTTGACTTAAATTTTGAAATCAAGACATTTTTTAAATATATAGGTTGATTGAATCTAGCAGTTTTCTTAATCCAGTGTCTCTTAGCAGCCATTACTCCTTCTTCAGCAGTCAAAAAGTTCAAAGACATCACAATAACATATAATATTCAGACTCCTTGTATATTTTCCATCTATATGTGGCTTTTTAAAAAATATTATTTTGCTCTCTTTTTAAGAACTTTATTATTTTATAACTACATTTTTTAAATCTAAGACTGTGCATACTCTTCCTCTTCTCTCTCCCAAGCCTTTGTACATTTTAAAACACATTGTACCCTGTTTAGAGGGGTTTATTTTGTCTGAATCTGTCTTTACTGCATATCTGTAACCTTTTCTGTCTGCATGAGTTAAAACCCTAAACCCTCCATGTAGCATGCTGGTGGAGCTCTCAAACCCTCAGGCAGCTGCTAGGAGAAGCCTCTCTGTACTGCTGGGAACCACCACACTGCTTAGCTCATGGAGGTTGGTGGTCAGCTCCACCTTGCAGGCAGCTGTCAGGAAAGGCATCCTTGTACTGTGGCTGGCATGAGACTGTGAAACTAGAAAGCTGCATCTGGCTCTGTTTTTGTGTGTTTAGAACCTTTTTTTAAAAACCTTTTTAGGTCTTATGTGGCTCAACACCGGACAGTGGGCACCATTTGTAGGTGGAGTGTAGCTAGAGTTTTCCTGCCTGGCCCACAGTCAGGACAAATCTCTCTCACCTGCCAGTCCCTCACCTGCCAGTCCCACAGATGCTCAGACCCGACCAAGTAAACACAGAGACTTATATTGCTTACAAACTGTATGGCCGTGGCAGAATTCTTGCTAACTGTTCTTATAGCTTAAATTAATCCATTTCTATTAATCTATACCTTGCCACATGGCTCATGGCTTACCGGCATCTTCACATGCTGTTTCTCATCGTGGCGGCTGGCAGTGTCTCTCTGACTCAGCCTTCCACTTCCCAGCTTTATTCTCCTCCTTGTCCCGCCTATACTTCCTGCCTAGCCAATGGCCAATCAGTGTTTTACTTATTGACCAATCAGAGCAACACACTTGCCATACAGAACAACCCACAGCAGTGGAGTTTTTCTGTCCTGCATTTGTTCTCAAGTAATCACTCAGAGGCACAATATTAATTACAAAGGATTGGCCAGTAGCTCAGGCTTGTTACTAGCTAACTCTTACATCTTCAATTAACCTATTTCTATTAATCTACATTCTGACACATGGCGATACCTTCTTTCAATATGGCATGATCATCTCCTGCTCCCTCTGCAGCTGGCTGGTGACTCCTCTGACTCTGCCCTTCTTCCTCTCAGCATTCTCTCTGTCAGGCTGTCTCACCCAATCTTTTCCTGCCCAGCTATCAGCCAATCAGCATTTTATTAACTGAGACCAATACATAGTTACACTGTACAAAAATTGTTCCACAGCACATGTTTCATAACTAAATCAGATTTTAAGTTATTTTATACAATGAGAACTAATGTAGAACTACATGAAAATGAGATATGTGGAATAGATAAAATATAGAATGCAGAGAGATGACCGAGAGACAGAACTTAAGATGGTGGAATTTTATGTAAATATGTCCAAATAAAGCCATATCCCAGTTCCCACTATAGACACCCTGATGAATACCAACAGCTGCTACACTTACAGAATTCCTTTTGCTTGGTAAGTACTAGGGCTTCTTCAGAGACCACCATCTTGTCTCCTTGGTCTTCAGTACACTTTCAGCCTGCTGGGGACTTTGCTGAATGAGCGCTTCGGTCACCTTCACAGTTAACCTTTGGAGTCCTCAGGTCTGATACTAGGAAATGGAAGTACGGCAATAGTAATGAGATTTCTTTCTAATGGGTTCTAATTTTGTTCCAGGCCCTATGATAAGCATTTCACAAACATAATTTCCTTTCATTTTCACAGCCACAGGAAGGAAGCCTGGCATGTCCTCTTTTTATAAAAGGGGAAACACAGCAGGAGGTTTGCTTCTGTCTCTCTCTCTTTTTTAAAAAAAGATTTATTTATTTAGTATGTATACAGTGTTCTGCCTGCATGTATGCCTGCAGGCCAGAAGAGGGCACCAGATCTCATTCTAGATGGCTGTGAGCCACCATGTGGTTGCTGGGAATTGAACTCAGGACCTCCGGAAGAACAGCCAGTGCTCTTAACCTCTGAATCATCTCTCCAGCCCTGCTTCTGTCTCTTTAAGTCCCTGTCAAACATCTCAGCAGAGTCTTCTATGCTGGCTAGCTCTTTCCATTTTTTTCTCCAATTTGCTTCAATCTACTTCTTCACTCTGTTTTTCCCCGACTCTAACTCCCTCTTATCTAAAAGTGCTAACAGTGGCCTCCATTGCCACAGATTTTGATCTTTCTCCTATCATTGGGTACCATGTTCTCTGGAGATTCTTGGTGCCCTCAACTTTCAGGGTGACACTCTTTCTCATCTCCTCTGGCGTTCACTCACTATGTCAGGTCTTTTATTGGATCCAGCCCATTCTTCCCCCATGCTTCTGTAAACATGCACGTGTTCTGTTGTGGGTGCCATCCCAATGTCTGCTGTTTATATTTTAAAATGACTCTTTCCTTTTCCCACAAACCAGCTCATTTTTATGTGTACTTCGGTGTTCACTATTTAGGTCAGGTCATGTGACTCTCTTGATGCATTTTGACACATTTCTTCACTCCCAGAAGATGACAACAGAGCAATCGCTTCTGGTGACAAAAGCTCTTGCTGTGTCAGCCACTCCTTACCTATCGCTGTTGTCCATGTGACTGTTACTCATTTCCTCTGACTTCATGTGTGTAGGTTCTTGTACACGTGTACATAGAGACCAGAGGTTGACACTGGCTATTTTTATCAAGCACTATCCACCTAATATTTGACAAGGTCTCTCACTTAAACTGGTCAACAAACCCCAGGTACCCCCATCTCTGTGTCTCCCTAGCACTGGAATTACAGGCATGGATTGCCCTGCCTAGCTTTTCTTGTGATCTAACTCAGGTCTACATGCTTGTATGACAGGCATTTTGCCAACTGGGTCATCTCCCTCACCCATTTTTTTTTTCTAGCTCAGCCTCCATTTCATCAGAATTTTATGGCTTAGTTCAAAGCACTGTCAGTGTGGTGTATCTGTGTTTCTTGATCAGATTTACCTCCTACTTTGGGAGATTGCCCAGACCCTGTGTGTGATAAGAACAGGATTTGCCATCTTATAGAGACTCTGACTTACAGCAGTTGACTGGCCTTGGGGACATCTGATCTCAGCTGGGCCACAGCAGTCACTCTCCATTTACCAGCTGGAACTGGGAAACACCACACTTCTTCCTGTCATGGGCTGAACTGTTTTTAGAATGTGTTCTTTAGTTTCTTCCAATTTGTAGATTTTCCAGTTTTTCTCTATTATTGATTTCTGCTGGTGATTGCAAACTTGTCAAATTTATTGGGACTTGTTTTATGCTTTAACATATGGTTGATCCCATCTGTCTCATAGCCCATGAGTATGTCCTATGTGCATTGGAGGAAAATATGTGAGTTTTTTTTTTTTTTTTTGGTTTAGGGTAGATTTTTAAAATAGCTTTTTAGGTTTTATTTGTTCATAGCACTCTAATCTTCAATTTCCTTATTCTTCTGTATAGTTTTTGGTCAATTGTGGAAAATGAGGTCTGAATATATGCAAGCTAATAAATTGGGATATATTTATTCCTTCAGCTCCATCACATTTTGTCACACATAATTTGGGGCTTTGCTGGTAAATGGGTATAGATTCATCTTACCTCCTTAATAAGGAAGACTCTGTCTTTATTCAGAGACTTAAAGGGACTGACCTAGTTTCCTTTTCTGTTGCTATGATAAACGCCATGATCAAAAAAAGTGTGAGGAGAAAATGGTTTTATTTCATCTTATATTTCCATCTTACAATCCATCCTTGTTGAGGCAGGAAATCAAGGCAAGAGCTTGAAGCAGAAACCACAGTGGAACGCGCGGTCCACTGCCTCGCTCCTTAGCTTCTGCTCAGTTAGCTTTCTCAGACCGTTCAAGACCTCTCGCATGGTGATGGTAACACCAAGAGTGGACTGTACCCCATTACCTCAATTAGCGATCAAGAAAACCTGGCACAGACCTGCCCACAGACCAATACCCCAGAGGGCATGCTCTCAGAAAACTCTGGTCCCTCAAATACAAGCTGAAGCAAACTAGGAGAGAAACCATAAAACTTGTACCCAAAATGCCCAGAAAACTATGATTAGATTGGACGTGCTTTATACTTTAATATTTAACATAGTATTTGACATTTTTATTATAGTTGTCATAATAGAGAGTTTAAAAGAACCAGTGCAGTTAACTAATTTGCATAAAAACAATATAAAAATTTTTAAACAGGGAAAAAAGAGTAATTAAGAGACTGAGATGGATTTCTAAGCTGAAATGGCAGTCATTTATAGGATCCCCTGCAGAACAGCCTCCTCTGTGGAAATGCTGCAGTGGACAGTTTACGTGTATACAAAGGATGCTTTGTAAGAAATGCCACTCACAGTAATTGGATTTAATTTTGTAATCCAAAAGGTGAATTTTGGATAAAGTGTTTTTAATGCATTCTCTAAGTGTCTCTCATTAAAAGCATTTTTTTAAAATCTAGCTCCAGGCAGCAAAGGAAAAAATAGCCATGTTCTGAGCCTTTGCATCTGCTCTAGAGGGTCCTTCTGTATAGTTGATGTGAGAGGCACTGTTCCTTTAGGAACACAGATGATTAATCCCTGGTGTGTTTGCTGCTTATCAGAAAAATTCATTAAGGTATATTATAACAGCCTGAATGAATCATATTCTTCAAGTCATGAGACAACCAAAGCTACATAAAGGAGCACTTTACAATGAACAAATATATGAATAAGAGGCCTTACCTGATTTTTAAGCCTACACCCATAGTCTAATACTATACCTAGGTGGAAATAAGGCCTGTGGTCACAAAGAGAATATATGATCTATAAATTATGCCTTGGCTTTACTTACTACATCTGCTCTATCATTCTTCCATGGGAAAATGCACTATCCCATCCCTGGAACAACAAGGGATCAAAGGCAAGCCCGAGATGCACACACTTACACCTGTATACTCACAATGACACACAATGGTACACTCCACCCTCTCACTCCCATACACCTATGCTGTGTCATAATCCTTCTGTATGCTGTCAAGATTTGTTACTGTGATTGGTTTAATAGAGAAGCTGACTGGCCAACAGCTGAACAAGATAAAGTTAGGTGGGAAAGCCAAATTGAGAATGCTGGGAAGGATAAGGGCAGAGTCAGGAGTCACCAGCCAGACACAGGGGGAGCAGGAGATGAATGTGCCGTGCTAATAAAGGTACCACCCCCATGCCAGAGTATAAATAAGGAATATGGGTTAACTTAAAATGTAAGAGCTAGTTAGCGATAAGCCTGAGCTATTGGCCAAGCATTTACAATTAATACAAGTCTCTGTGTGGTAATTTGGAAGCAGCTCCTGGGACAGGAAAACTCCACCTACACACTTACATACTCAAAGTCACATTTTTACACACAACCACTCACACTCTTACACCCACTGGTGTCGTCTCTAGCTAGCTTCATGAGAGGAGTGACTTGCTCTAAAAATAGATTAGAAGTCAAGGTTCTTAACCGGAGACTTGACTGAAATAGGTGTCAGCTTCCACCACAAAAGGATGAGTGGTTCAGTTGGGGGAGGGCACAGGCAACCTGAATCCTCTAGGGCTCCTCTGAGTTGTTCCTGACCTCCTCTGTCAATGAAAGCTAGATATGGAGAGCAAGAAGAGAGTGAACAGAGGCCAACACGATCACAATCAGCTCTTCAGTTTTCAATGCTTAATTAGATTGTCTTTAGGCAGAGCACATACTTTAAAGTTGCATGACCGCCCTTCTAATTTCCCTTTATGCCACTCCAAACCTGATTCTCACATTATTTTATGTGCCAAGAACCCTGGAACATAAAATGACACCTCCCCCCCGCCCCGCCCCAGGCTAGAGAGTCCGCAAGGTGCTATTCTCCATAGTGTGACTGACTGTAGGAGGCCAGGCCTTAGTCCCTCCTACTCTTTCGGTCTTTCTGTTGTCTCTAGTGGCTCCACCAGGAAGGGAGACATGAGAGCATGAATCTCTAGAGCCCTGGACCACTATTTCGTAGCCTGTGGCATCCTCTGCCTACCCTGGTTATAAAGGTCACCTCATCTGGGACCACCATTTTCTCCTCAATTTGGGGCTTAGGATTGGGAAAGCAAAGTCTAGCATTTCCAAGCTGATCCTGCCTTTTTGCCTCCAGCAAAAAATAAGACCAGACATTTTAGCTGTTTTACAAAGAAATTACAGGATTATATAGACAAGATAACCTAGGCTGAGAAAATCCTCCAAGAGCAGCTGGGAGTGCAGCTCCGTGGCCCAGCACTTTCCTAGCTCGCAGCAAGCCCCAAGTTGGATCCGCAACACTACAAAAAATATGTGTTTTAAAGAGGAAAGAGAGTCCCAAAATAGGATCTTGCTAGTTTGAGATCTGAGGAAGGAAAATGTCACTTAACTATAAGGAACAAAGTGTGGAGCAAATGTCCTTTGATGATCTGGGTGAGAGCTTACCCTCTGGCATCAGCCCAGTTCCCAGAGAGAGGAGGATGTGCAGAACACGGTAGATTTAGTGGATTTAGTGTCCAAGAAAGTGGAAGCTTAGTTACACAGCATCTTCACACAAAATCGCAGTGCAGACCTCCCTTCGGGGTATATTTGGATGCATCCTGACAGTGTGCCCATTTGCCAACGGGAAGCACACTCGAGTGGCCTGAAATCACAGAGCCCAGACGCCGGTTCACTCATTGTCGTGTTTCTAATTTGTGCTTTGCTGACCCCATCAGGGTGTTCATAAGTGGGGTCACTTCCTTTTTACATTGCACGTTGACTTTCTGTCTCCTCTCTTCTGAGATGGCAGCTGTGGGTCACAGAGGACTTTCCATTAAAAAAAATAAGTTCTGAAAAACTAATGCGTACCATGGTTATAATAATTTATTGGTGTACTTCAAATCTGCGTAAAGAATAGAAGTTGACTATTTTAACACATATACACACCAAAGGTAACTGTGGAAGGTGGTAAATTTATGTTAACCTGATTGTGATATTACACACACATACACACACACACACACACACACACACACACACACACACACACACGCACACACACATCTTGTTTTGGCATACTTCCCATCTGTACTTGTTTGGATGTGCAGATATGGATCCTGTAGACACAGAGAGCTTTGTACCTTGAGCCCAAAACAACAGAGCATGGAAGTCAGAAATCCACATAAGTGGGCTAGATTTGAAGGCTGGGCAAGCTAGGGGTTGTAGCTCATGCCTATAATCCCAGCATTTGGAGAGTTGAGTCAGTAGAGCGGCTGAGAGTTCTAGGCTAGCCTGGGCTGTATAGTGAATTTGTAAAGCCAACAAAATATACGGAAGTTGGGGCTGAGAGCAGGTATGACAGAGAGGAAGGAAGGTTCTAGGCGGGAGAGCGGAGTTCAGCATCTTAGACACTAAGAGAGGAGAGAAAAACTCAGGCACACCAGGAGGTTCCCTGTTTCCTCCTCTTTCACTCCATCTAGGCCCCCACCCTTTTGGAAGGCATTGCCCACATTCAGGGTGGCTCTTTCTCCTCAAGTTACTGTCCCACATGCCAGTCTTCTCTGGAAATGCCCTCATAGACTTGACAAGTGCTTTACTGATTTCTTGGACATTGCTCAGCCCAATCGAGTTAACAATCAAGATCAACCACCGCATTTTGTATATCATTCAATCTATCAAAAAATATAAAACACATACGGATGAAGAAAAATACATCCAAGATGAGAAGTTCAAAGTAGTATTTCTTATTTTTCTAGTTGACCCGGCTCACTTGTCATAGAAAGGCTTTTTTAGTGATAAAATGATGCTAAGCTTCACCTCATTGAAAAACTGAATAAAAATAGCTTTAAAGGGAAAAATAAAAAGAGATAGAAAGAGGTTAGCCTTATCAGCTGTTTTAAACCCCATGTTATAAAGCTGGAACACTGCCGAAAATTCTCCAAAGGCTTTTTACTGCACTCAGATAAAAATTCTGTAGCTAGGGCTTGTCTGAGTTGTATTTATGTGGCAGAATGTAATTCCTACCCAGAACCTTATCCAGAGCAAAGCAGTCTGGGAAATGTAGTTTTAGCTCTTCCAGCCATTCAGAAAGAAAAGAAGACAAATAGAGAGGTAGGAATAAGCAGAGTGTGGCTTAGCCAAATTCACCACAATCCATCTCTATACCTGAAATGACTTGAATGGCTTTTTTGGAAGCGTTTTATCCCACTACTGTTCCACCATTCCCAAGCATTCAACTTCATAAGACTAACGATTGCATTGATTTTGTTCATCCTTATATCCATAGTGTAAGTGTCTAGGAGATACTCAAAAACTTCGCTTTATTAAAATTTAAAAAAAAAAAGAGACTTCATTGTTCTTTGAATTATCAGACCCACCTCTTCAGGCCATGACTCATTTTGAAAACAGTGTTTTAAGAGAAACAATAACAAGAGAGATTGAATTGCTGGAAGATGACATTGGGTGTGAGATGCTCTAAGTCCAAACCAGGCCGTGTAATGAACAGAAGTGGAAATGTGTCTTGAAGACTGTAGTCTAGCAAAATGGGAGTTCTGGTTTCAGTTTCCGAAAAGCCTGTCTCACAGAAAAAGGAACAGATTGATTCTGCAGAAGCAGAAGGAAGGTACAGCCACGGTGCGGACTTCAAAAGGCACGAGACTCCAACTCAGAGTCGGGAAGGACTGACTGCCCCATACACTCACCTGGAGGGGGAGTGGCCCCCACTGGGAAATGGCCCAACTCTCCAGTGTGGTTCCAACACCATTAAGGCAGCTGAGGGTGGAGGAAGGGATGGACAGAATGGCTTGAGGCCTTGAGGAGCTTAAGCTAAACTAAACGTAGCCATATTCCTTCCAAATTCTTGTTCAAATGTCTGGTGGGGCAAATGTAGGCTAATGGGAGTTACTGACGCTTGTAGACCACAGCAGAGCTGCCAGCGTCTGTCTCTCAGACTGTAGCCAATGTGTCCTGAAGATGTGATAAATCTGATAAGAGAACAGTCCTCCCCACCTCACCCCTGTGTATGTGTGTGTGTCTGCGTGTGTCTGTGTGTGTCTGTGTGTGTCTGTGTGCATGTGTGCATGTGGGTGCGTGTGTTTCATTTCTCACCTCCCGGTCATCCTGCAACTGAGTCAGCCCTTCACACATTGTGAGCAATGCATTTTCAATTACACTCATTTGCTATTCACTCCCGTCCCTTCTTGGTAGGAGGCTGATATTATTTTCCACACCTTAAAAATCAGGCACAACCTCAAACACTTGAAGAAATTTTCACAAGGTCACTGAAAATGAGATGGAGGCCCAGGGAGCTAACGTGACGCTTAATTTCCTGAGTCACACAGCTCCCACTGTTCCACAGGAGGCTTGGCTGACAGGCTCGGGAACACGAGCTGGTGGCTTTAGTTCTACCCTTCGGCTTGTGGTTTTGAATGAGCAAAATAATCGCTGCATTTTTATAATTTTTAAGAAGTGAGAAAGAAACAGAAGGAGGACCATAAACCTTTGACAGGATGCTTATTTTGTAACACAATGCCTGGGTTCTAATTTAACCTTTGCTTATTCCATACAATTCCAGAGTCTTAACACTTTACTAAAAAGAGTTTTAATAAATCCACATGTAACAGATCTATTGGTGAAGCGCTTCGTTAAATCTTCCTCTGTCCTGCTTTAGCCACAGTGGAAATGATTAAGGAATTCTCAACAAAAGGGTGGGGACGGGAGGGGCCGATTCTGGTTTCTCTAAGCGTGCTTCCATCTGTCCCTTTGTGAATTATTCAACCAACCCGGAGCAGCACTATTTGGGGGCAGATCTTTATAGAGGGTGAGATTGAAGTGAGCTCTCAAACCCCCTCTAGAGCCTCGGCTCCCTAAAATAACTGAAAAAGAGGAAACTGCATTGCCAAATCCAACACAGGCAAATGTGGGTTGGCTGATTTCATCAGCCGTTCTGGAGGGATTCTACATCTTTCTGAGAAAACCGAAGTCATTTTTAAAGGGGAAAGGGAACTCAAAAATCCCATTCAATTCTTAAATGTGGTTTCTAATTCTTACACCTTTCTCCCAAAATAGTTTTCCTTGTAGGAAGAAAGGTAACAGGTTCAGTCCTGGGTCGGCTTTAAATCTTCTGGTCACGCTTGGGGCACTGGGAAGAGGCAATGGCCCAGTGTGGAGCAATGAAGAAATGTCAGATACCTGCTCCCTTTCTATAGAAAACACAACCGTGAGAACCACTGCCACCGTCCCTAAACTTTTCCCCCTGATCCAAAATGTTGTGGCATGAAGTGTTCATTTCACAATTAGAAGTGAAAATCTTGGGCCCGGTGGTGTAGTGATAGTGTGTTCACATAGCACACACAGGAGCCTGTCACCCAGCACACACAGGAGCCTGTCACCTAGCACCCACAAAAAACATGTCACCTAGCACGCACAAGAACCTATGCTTGATCCCAGTGCTATGAAGGGACACGTGCACTTTCACACACACACACACACACACACACACACACACACACACACAC
Source organism: Peromyscus californicus insignis (assembly GCF_007827085.1). Taxonomy (NCBI): domain Eukaryota; kingdom Metazoa; phylum Chordata; class Mammalia; order Rodentia; family Cricetidae; genus Peromyscus; species Peromyscus californicus. The sequence continues at coordinate 32,500,169 of NW_026294525.1, forward strand.
ACTCAAAAATTTTTCTGGAATAATCCCAATTTTAAAAATCAGAGTACTGTATACCTTAAGAGTTACACAAAATGCAATCCTGTTTTTTTTTTTATTATTCAAAAATTCAATAAAAGCTCCATCAGTTGTGAAATGTGATGCTTTAGCATAAACCATCTAACAAGATTTAGAAAATAAATCAGAAATAAACAGACAATGAAAGAAAATTGATTAAGTTTTTTTTTAAGCTATCTGTTGTTTATCGCTGGTTCTTTTTCCTCCAATTTGCTTGGTTGGTATGAAAAAACGGAGGTAATGATAATTTGTCCTCCCCCCGCCCCAATTCAATCTTGGGAATGAGAGTGATATCAGGGTGGCCTGACCCGACAGAGTAAGGCCTGACCAGGGAATCAGATGGTGGTCTGCGGGCAGAGCAGTGGCCGTCTTTACTGGCAGGTGGTATTAGGCGGGGGTGGAGGTGGGGGGGTTAAAGGGCACATGCTTGCCTCATTGTTGTGAGGGGGTGGCAGGATCTCCAGAAAGGAATCTCTGTGTACCGCACCTCTTCAGGCTAGATACTAGGAAGGACATTTTGAGATGGCAAGTCCTCCATGCCTCTTGTTGATAAGGCCAGCTAGAAACACCTGCCCCTCCTGTGCAGTCACTACAGTTGACAATAACCACAATGACCAAATGCCCAGAAGCCCCTTACATAAATCTCCTGGTGTATTTGGACAACCACAGTGAACTGAAGGGAAGAGGAGATAATGAAGGAGACTAAATTTGCTCACAGCAAGATGGGTCAGGAACGGGACAGTGTTCACCCTTACTTGAAAAACAAAATCTTTATATATGTGCGTGCATTCGTGCGTGCGTGTGTGTGTGTGTGTGTGTGTGTGTGTGTGTGTGTGTGTGTGTGTGTGCGCGTGCGCTGCTATGTTACCAGAAGGCTGAAGATCTAAGGTCCAGTTCTAAAAATAATTCAGTGAGTTGAAACTAAGTAAATTATGGAGAATAATATTAAGACTAGTTTTCTAATATTTCATCGAATCAGATTCTGTATATTTATAAGAACTGTACATCACTGGCTATTAAAGAAGGAACAGTTTAGGATTCCCTCCCCGCCCCCTTGTCATGAATGCCAGTATGTGCAGAGAAAGAGCTTGTTGGGGGTTCGTTTTTATGTGTCTAATGTGAGCAAAGATGTGGTAACAACCCTTGGGGTAGAGTTTGCAGCCCTAGGTAGCAGACGATGATCTCGACCAAGCTTGGCTGTTCCATAAGGAAGGCCATTATCAAACTGAGGCAGCTAGACTAGTGTAGACTAGAGGAGGGGGTGAGTTTAAACGAGAAAGAGAATACAGGGTGGGGCAATGGCACACGCTTGCTTGCTTCAGTTCTCTGCACATGGAAGGTTGGGATGGTTTGTACTATATGTAGTGAAAAGTCAGCTTCAATTTATCCTCAATTGGACAAGTATCAAACTATATTTGTGGCGTGTGCTTTAAATAAAGCCACTTTACATTTCCTTCCAAAAGCAAGTTAAGAAGTGTTTTTAGAGATAAATGAAAATCTCAGGCTTCATAAAGTTAACTGTAAATCAGAGAACTCAAATTTTAGCTTTATTGTCTGTAGCGGGCTACAGAACACTGTCACGGGCCCCTAAAAAGCTGTGTTTATGCTTTACTTCCTAGAACCTGTAAATGTTGCCTTATTTTGGTAGGTGGGGGTGTGTGTTAGCAGATGCAATTACACTTATTATCTTAAACCAAGACAACCATCCTAAACCATCCAGACGGGCCCTAAATCCAACACCAAGTATCCCTATGGGGAAGAGACCCTGACCCAGAAGTAAAAAACAATACAAGGATGGAGGCAGAGATTCCCACTCATAGAATGTCAACAGCCTCCAGAAGCTGGAAAAGGCAACATGGATCTCTCTCTACAGCCCCAGAGGAAGGAAAGCCCCCAAATGCAGGAGAGAATGAATTGCTGATGCTTGGAGACACCCAGTGCCTGGTATTTTGCTGAGATGGGGCTAGGGAATGAATACAGGGCCATTTCCTTCTGTTTTACAGAAGCAAGTAGAGGCCCTGTCTTTGCGTTATCAGTTCTGACTGTCTAATTTTGGGCTGTAAGAATATTAAGGCTGAGGATTTAGGTCAGTTGGAAGTGCTGGCCTCGCATGCATGAAGCCCTGGGTTTAACCCAGTAACCCCTGTTGTATCACTTGCCTTTAGTTGACTCTAAAAGGCACTCATGTCAGAGGTCATGCAGCGGAACAATTCATTATTGTCTCTCACTAGCTTCGGCATAGATGGCACCTCCGATTCAAGCCACCACACAGGTGAAAACTGTTCTCTGGCAAAAGTTCTGGACCTATTTCTGTTCCCATTCTTATGCACCGACAATGGCTTCCCCCTCACATCCTTCTCATCTCCCCTGTGTTTCTGAGACGATCCAGATAATAGCCGCTGACCTCAGGAACTGATGCAAAACATGGACAGGGTAAGAGAAAGCCACACAAGAAGTTGGCCAATTGCAGTCAGTGCCAGACTGAAATCCATGTGTATTGTCTAAGCTGGTCCTCACATTAATATTCTCTGCTTCCTCAAAAATGGAGGAGAGGTGCCAAACAGCGGTGGTGCACGCCTTTAATCCCAGCACTCGGGAGGCTGGGATCCACCAGGTGGATCTCTGTGAGTTTGAGGCCAGCCTGGTCTACAGAGCGAGATCCAGGACAGGCACCAAAACTACACAGAGAAACCCTGTCTCAAAAAACAAAAAACAAAAAGACCAAAAAAAAAAAAAAAAATGGAGGAGACGAGAGTTGAGATAAAATGTCTACCTCCTCTGGGTTGTCAGCATCCTCAGTAAAACCAGCTTTCTTTCTCCCAAAAATTTACCTCTTAGACATTGCTTAGTCTGTGTAGTGAGTTTCTAAAGCCAAGTCCAGTAACATTCTCAGGACACCAAGGGGTTAACTGATATGGGACAGATACCTACCTGGAAGCAACAATCTCCTTTGATTTGGGTAATTTTAACCACTGAGTAACCATTTAGTATAAAAGTGTAGGGTTGCACATTTGAATGCAGAGTAAAGGCTAGACCAGGATTATGAGCCAAGTGGAGAGTGAGTTCAAGAAGAGAGGAAAGCATGTAACCTGTCCATTTTGCATCCTAGAAAGAGGTATTCATGGTAACATTGCGGGGAAGCCTACAGCCATGTCTAGGATGACAGCGTCTCCAGTACAGACAGATAAGAGCACTCTAGTATTGAGACTGGAAGGCGGGTATTACCAGGACCTCCCGGTTCTTGTCTCTTCAAGGAAACAAGACAGTTGATAGACCATTTAACCAAATGTTTAGTTAACAAAGCATAGGGACTGGAGTAGATCTAGAAATAGAAGCCCAGTCAGTGGCTTCTGCATTATGGATTTTAAATAAATTTTTACAATTACTTATGAAGTACATATGGCTCTCCCTGCAACCCAAAACTTGATGGACTGAATCTCCTTTTAGGGTACTTCTTCCCATGATCCTCTAGAAAGGCCGCAGGAGGGAAATTTAAAAGCCATAATGTAAATATTATAATGAAGTCAGGGCTCTGTGAAGAGGCATACTCTTTGTAAATGCATAAATATACAGAGCAATTGGGGACATACCTGAGATATTAGCTTCAATACACCGTGGGCAACCTAACTGTAGTATCAAGAATGTTTAATCACAAAGGGGCATTCGATTCTTAGGAGGCATGGCAACCAAGACACAGTTGCAGTTTTCCTTGGTTCCCTCGTATCTAACTCCTTGCCCACGGGGTATCAAAGGCAGATGCCATCTGAGATGTGGGACTGGAAGATCCTTTCCAAGTGGGCAGCCAGACTAAGAGGCCTGACAGGCAGCAGGACAGCGTGAGGGCTGCACCTGGAAGGGCTTAGGGTCTAGTGGAAGCGTAGATTCAAATGGGGCACCTAGCAAACAAGAAACCTCCTGGCCCAAGAGTATGCTTCTTCATCTGGGCCCAGCCTTCATGGGGAAGGATCAAGGTTGCACACTAGCTTTAAGAATCGATAAGAAGCTGGAGAGATGGTTCAGCAGTTATGAGCACTGGTAACTCTTCCAGAGGACCTGGGTTCGATTCCCAGCATTCACATCATGGTTCACCACTGTCTGTAACTTCAGTTCTAGGGAATCCAATGCCCTCTTCTGGACTCTATAAGCACTGTATACACATGGTGTGTATACATACATATAGGCAAAACACCCAGACACAGAAAGAGAGGGAGGGAGAGAGGGAGGGAGGAGGGAGAAAGGGAGGGAGGGAAGGAGAGAGGGAGGGAGGGAGGACGATTGATTATGGCCTGGAGAAAGAGAGTTTTGGGAGTTTATGACTTAGATGGAGATTTCAAAATGAGCTGTTGGAGGACTGTGTTTCTGTGTTATAGCAGCTATTGGATGTTTCTTTCAAGACACCCTCACCCCCAACACATTTACAATGTCTTTTAAAAAGTGAAGTGCAGATATGGGTTACTACAGGTGGTACCTGTGACCAGGAAAGGAATAGCTGAGGTGCAGCTCAGAGATGGAGAACTTCCCTAGCATGTATGAGGCCCTGGTTTGACCCCCAGCAAGTTGGGGAGGAAATGTTTTGGTAGGGATTCACGCTGTGGAGAAATGTGGTTTTGCTTTGAGTGCCTGGGAACCAAGAGCTTTGTGTAAAATTTGGAATGTTGTTTGCTTCATCTTTTGTTTTCTTTCTTCTCTTTTTAATTCAAAGGAGACAAGTTTCAGGTAATGGTCTATCACAAATGTGAGATGAGATCATTTGTTGGTAAGGGCACCCAACGTTAATGTGGATGCCCAAAGGTTGGCCAAGGAGCTGTTTATTGGACCCTGTCCTTTTTTTTTTTTTTTTTTTTTTTTTTTTGGTTTTTCGAGACAGGGTTTCTCTGTGTAGCTTTGCGCCTTTCCTGGGACTCACTTGGTAGCCCAGGCTGGCCTCAAACTCACAGAGATCCGCCTGGCTCTGCCTCCCGAGTGCTGGGATTAAAGGCGTGCGCCACCACCGCCCGGCGGACCCTGTCCTTTTTAAGGAATATACTGACTAAGGAAATGAAAACAGCATCCTCCTCCTAAACCCCATCCCATATGATGGTTAGCCACACGGTCTATAAACACCCATTGCTCTTCAGTCAATCAATCCCAACCAGCTTTCAGGTAGCCAAGCAGTATGAGGGTGGGATGATGTCCAGCACAAGTGTCTGACAGCTGGGGAGAAGGTCTCCTTCAGGTGTGATACAAAATATCTCGAGTTTCTTTTCATCCATTTCTGTCCAAAATGGACAACTGGGTGTGGAGGTCACAGGCTCAGGATCTAAGACAGCCAGCAGGTAGCCTGATATTTAGTGGTGGGTGGGAAGTGTCTAAGAGGAGCAGCTTCTTGCATCAGAAGTTCTGAGACAACCAAACAGGAGCATGGAATGGCTCAGAGATTCTGGAGGCATGAGAAGAGCTGCCAAGATCTCTGTAGTGAGGGCTTTCTGAGGACAATAACCTGGGAGCCTGTTGATTTTAATCTGTATATAAAACTTGTAAGCAAGGCACCAGTTGCCATGAGGAACCAGAAGTACTCAAACTATCGGACTCATGTGTCCTTGAGCATATGTTGGATTGGTTGGTCTCCTTGGAGGGGGATGATATCAAGGTAACATTGTACCTGTGTTTCTGGAGAAGTGGTTGTCTTTGGGATCTAGTTGGCAAAGACTGTGTGTGATGACCCTGGAGGATGCCTAGAAATTCCTTTAGAGTGGGAAGGAGGCTGCACTGAGGGGCTGTTGAAATAGGAACTGAACTCCACATTCTAGCAGAGGAGCAAAACATTTAGCAGCTGTTGCTTCAGTGAACATGGTAATTTTAGTACTGTTAGGTATTGGCTATAGAGGGAGGCCTCAGCAGATGGAATCACATCACTAAGGTTGCAGTACTGTCATAAGAGACCCTTTATTCCTTCCGGATTTAAGAAAAAGCAAAATTGAGCCTTACGTGTATAAGAAGTCGGAATAATGTGTTTACACATACATAAACATGTAGATACATACATGTTTTCATCCTTAAAAGCCCTGATTTAACTTATATTGGACCACATAACTCTCTAAAGTAGAGGGGTTATTGGAGTCCCATTCATTAAGTCGATTTTTATATTAAAAATTTGTTAGTGTGTATACATTGTACAAAGCAATAGGATTCATAATGACATTTTCTTTCAAGAATATCACATCCTTTGACAATATTTGTATTAAGACAATTTGCAAGTACTTACTTTATTACCAGAGTATCTGTGCCCTACATGAATCATATTACAGCAATTAGTACCGTGACTATGGAGAAATCAGGCAAGGTTTTGGAGTAAAGCATGTCCATTTTTTATATTTGGTGGCCTTCTCAAAATTATCTTATCAGCATGTTCAAACTTAGTGGGAGCTCCAAGCATAACAATCCAAACATTGACTAAGCCCAAGAAGACTTGTCAGTTGGTACACATCAGTCATTGTTAAAGTTAAGATACAATCAGTGTCTCCACTCTTCCCCTTCTCTCCACTCCCTTCAGTGTTCTCCCCTCTCTTTCTTTCTCCACCTCTCTATCCTTGAGATAGATGAGGGCTTGCTCTGCAGCCAATGCCGGTCTTGAACTGCATTGCTTAAGAGACCTTCCTGTGGCAGCCACCTGAGTAGCTGGAACTGCACTTAAATTCTGTACTATATAAATTTTGTATTTCCAATTTTGGATCAAGTTATGGAAATCCATTTTTATCTAGTTGTATGTTATATATGCATACTCAAATTATCTACTTACTGCACACTATATTGAAACAATAGCCAAGTAAATATGCCCTAGTTCCCTTTCTATTGCTGGGACAAAATACTCTAAGCAAAAGCAACTTCGGCTTAGAAGAAGAAAGAGTTTATTCCATCTGACAAATTACAATCCATCATTGAAGGAAGTCAGGGCAGGAACTCAAGCAAAATCTTGAAGCAGAAACTATGGAGAGACACTGCTTGCTGGCTTCCTCTCGGGGTCATGCTTAGCTAGCCATTTTATACAACCTAACACCTTCTTAGGCATGGTACCACCCACAGCCGGCTGGAGCCTCCTATATCAATTAAAAATTGAGACAGTCCCCCACAGACACGCTCACCAGCCAATGGGATCTAGGTTATTCGTCAATTGAGGATTTCCTCTCAGATGACTCAGGAGACTGTGTCGAGGTAATAATTAAATCTAACTAGGACAAAGTGTATATAATTTATTTAATTACATCCCTCCCCAGAATCCAGGGGTTTGTTTTAAATCAGTGTGTAATCTAGAACTAGCATTGTTTGTGAGGCCAGACATTGGCTCGATAGTAAAGGATTCAAGTTCTTTGAGCTGTATTTTCTTGGACTTGGAGTTACTCAGTGGCCGTGTTGGGTTTGTTTTCCTTTTCTGTCTGTTTGCTCTGCTGGTTCCCTTTGCTTTGGTTTCCATCTTTCACCCATAAGAGGGAAAGAGAAGGCAGCCATTCTGTAAGGTAGTCTTCTCCCAGGAGATGATCTTGTCTTGCTCCTCCACTTTTTGAGGTAAAATCGGTAGAATTTATTTTTAGACAGCTTAAATAATTTCCCTTCCCATCTTGAATATTTTCCTGACAAGCTCCTGGTGTTGTGTGTACCTTCTGCACCCTCATGGGCAGCCTCCACTGTGGTCCCTCCCGGTCCACTTGTCTGTAGCTGCCTCCATCTCTGAGATGTCTCAATCATTCTCATTAGGGACAGGAACAAAGTGGGATAGAATCAAGGGAAAGCAGCAATGTAAGGCTCAGGGCCTGACCATACATCCTCATCTCCAGAAAAGGGAGCATTTTCTTGTTAGGCAGGGCACCTAGGTGCCTTCCATAGATACTGCTACACAGACTCGGTGGAAGGGTATCGGCTTCTGTTTACCTACTAAACCTGGACCAGCCTCGCATTTACCTGACAGCCCACCACAATAGGCTTTCTGCCTCTGCCTCTCAGGAAAAAGCCACTCAGCTTATGAGTCCTTTGGCATATAGTCAGTAGTAAACTCTCATTAGGAGAGTGATAGGCAGGCAACCTTGATTGCTGAGCTTGCTTGCCCCCTTGCCCCAGTGAAGTTGACAGCTGGTGGGTCTCACTTGGACTGTCTGGGATGCACCCAATTTAGGAAGAGGAGCTTAGGCATAAACACAGTGGGCAGCCTTTAGTCATGCAGAGGCATCCTAGCAAGCTATGCATAGATGAAATCCTAAACAGTCTTAGTAAATAAGAAACACAGAGCCAAATACAGAGGCAAATAGGCAAAGTGATCAAAGAGTCACGACTACCTTATCTTACCACCTCGCCGCTGCCATCGCTTCCCCAGAGAGAAAGATTTTCTCCCTGTGTAACCTGCCTTTTTATTGCTTTCCTGTTCTGCCTTCTCATTGGCTCTAAGCCCAGCCCAGCCACATGACTTCCTTGTCACTGCCTGTCTACACAGACCTCCTGGTTTCTATGGTTGGTACTGGGATTAAAGACTCGGGTCACCACGCTTAGCTGTGTCCTTGACCACACAGAGACTCTGCCTGCCATATGATCAGATTAAGGGCATGTGCTACCACGGCTTGCTTTTACCTCTGATCTCCAGGCAACTTTATTTATTAACATACAAATAAAATCACATTTCAACACAAATAAAATATCACCATAGCTATGTAACCTTTTCAGGTGGCAAATGCCATGTAGAGGGCCAGTTGGTAAGCCACATGCATCTGAAGACATGATGTTAAGCCTCCCATGCTGGGATTGCCCACTGTGTCACTGTCCTTTGTAATCTCTCTCTCTCTCTCTCTCTCCCCTTCTCCTCTTCCTCCCTTCTTCTCTCTTCCTCTTCTATCTCTATTCTGTGTCTTCTGTCTTTCTCTTAAAGAACAATAGTTTAATCCTTTTTGTTGACATAGACCTAAAAACCCTAAGGAACTATAGAAGCCAATTGTCATTGCACTTTAGAAGATCATAAATCAGGAACAAGTATGGCAGACCCCAAGGAAACACTGATCACTTAGCATTAGGGGGGAAAAATCTATTAAAAGTTATTTAACAAAATAACAAGATAAAGGGAGGAAATAATCAGATCGTATCTAATGAATTCAAGAAAAAAACGATTAAAATTCAAGACCTATTTATGTTAAAATAGACAACAAATGACAGCAGGTTTGTTCTTCCCTAAGATGACGAAAAGCACTTTTAAATAAAGCCAGCTACCACTTGCTGTGACTTCCATTGTGGGTTCTGTCTTTTTCTTCATAAATGTGGTTAGGTGTGCGTGCGTGCGTGCGTGCGTGCGTGCGTGCGTGCGTGCGTGTGTGTGTGTGTGTGTGTCGGGCATACAAGTGCCATGGAAATGGAACTTATGGAGAGGTCAAAGACAGCTCTAGGGAATCAATTCTTGGCTTCCACCCATTGAGGCAGAGTCATCTTCGTTGATTCTATTACTGCGCTGCATACTGAAGTCTGTCTGGCCCATGGGTTTGTCTCCCCCATCATACCATAGCAACGCTGGGATTACAGATGTAGACCACTTCATCCTGCTTTTGTCCGCGGGCTCCCAGAACAAATTCAGGTGTCTGGTTTGCACAGCTAATGCTTTTACCCACTTGGCCACTTCTCCAGCCCTGTGGGTTTTCATAATGTGGTCTTGAGAGTTTACAGGAGAGGCCACCAACCAAATTAACCCCATACAAGAGCATGACAAGGGTGGCGGATCAGGTTTGGGTGTGGTCATGTGAGGCCTCAAAAGATGAGGCCCAAAGGCATGAAACAGAAGAACATTATTACCACTATTATTCCCAGAGAGATCAGTGATGCCAATGGACAGTTGACCAGAAATATGGAGGCAGCAGGGAGAATAATCAGTATATGAGAAATGGAGCGGGGATCTGGGGACTGTCCCTTTAACAAGGTGTGAGTTACCCCTTGTGTGTTACTGTCTTCCTCCGAGAAAAAATGTGAAGAAACTTTACTTTCATGCCCCTCGTGTTAACACTGAGGTTGTATCATGGCCGGTTGCTGGAGTGTGATGGGTTTTAGTTAGTAGGATGAGGCACAAATGAGCTATACCACAAATAACCAGGCAGAAACGTTTTAACTGGGCCAAAGATGAACAGGTATCACTGGGTTTCAAACAAATTAGGTCAAGTCTGCAATCAGATGCTGAGGCAGATACTACATACAGCTAGTGCTCCTTATTCCATTTCTCTTTCAGAGGTTTGTTGTTACCCATAATCATTTTATAATTGAATTGGTTGTTTAATAATTGAAAATATTTTTATTTATCTTGACTCAAGAGAGACCACATTCATATAACATATTACAGTATATTGTTAGGATTGCTCCATTTTATTATTAGATTTTGTTAATCTCTTACTATGCCTAATTTATTAATCAAGATTTATCATGGGTGTGTTTGCATAGACAAAAAGATTCAATGCGGTCTGTAGTTTCAGGCCACTGCAGGGAAACTGAAATGTATTCTTCAAATATGAGATGGGAGCACGCTACTGTACACTAAGCAAATTTGTGACCGAAGTCCCCGCAGTGAAATGAGGTCACCCTCGTCTCCTGAAGCTTCATTTGCCCTGCACTTTCCACAGCCCCAGGGAAGACGAGATATCAGTGATTTCCTCCAGAGCTTAGTGTCAGCTGGCTGCAAAGAGAAGAGGCATGGCCTTGGTTCATTCTGCTCATATGCTCATGTGGCACTTCCGGAGGTAGCGAGTGGAATCTCTCCCATCAATAGGAAGGGTGGTAAGACAGTGTGAGGGCTGCTTCCACCCTGGGCCCTGGCTGTTCCTCTCCAAAAGCATTGGAAATCAAATACAATTTATCATCATAAAGTGTTGGCCAGGCCCAGAGGCACAAGCCTGGAATCCCAGCTACTCAGGAAGGTTGAGACAAGATGATCAAACTTTTTCAATGACACTGAGCAGCTCTAGAGACTCTGAAAATACAAAGTAAGAAAGTGCCAAGTATGGAGATCAAAATTCTAGCCCCAAATACTACCAAAAAAAAAAAAAAAAAAAAAAAAAAAACCAACAACAACAAAACAAAAACCTTTACCTCTGAAAACCGCTTTCCCTACATTAACAATCTGAATATCTTCAGATAACCTGATTTTAACCATGCATTTCCATGGAAAAAAAGTAGCCCAAGATTGACACATTCACCCTCCCTCCCTCTCCCTCCCCCTCCCTCCCTCCCTCCCCCTCCCCCCATTGCCAACTTCAATCTTTCTTTCTTCACAGGGTCTTGCTATATACCCCAGACTGGACTCAAATTCATGATTCTCCTGCCTTAGCCTCGCCAGTGCCGGGATTCCAGGCAAGCACCACCAATGCCTAGCTCCAAGGTTTATTATATGAAGGAAGTACACACACATCTTTTCTCTCCCTGGTTTTGTTCCTAAAAGTCTTTCCTTCCTAAAGCATCCAGAGTCAGCTGACCTCAGAACAACCTACAACAGGGGTAAGCATGCAAAACCACAAAGCACACTCATTGGCTCATGGAAAGTTCTAGTAGATGCTGTTTCTACATCACCAAATGACTCATTAACTTACACTATATAAGGAGAGGGAGTCTAGTTTTCAATTCTTTGATGCAGCAGGCATGTAATGATCATGAAATCTTTTTTTTCATTTTATTTTTGATGTGCATTTGTGTTTTGCCTACATAAAGATGTCGGATCCTGGAACCAGAGTTACCAAACCACTATGAGCTGCCATGTGGGTACTGGGAATTGAACCTGGGTCCTTTGGAAGATCAGCCAGTGATCTTAACCACTGAGCCATCTCTCCAGCCTCCATTCTTTTTTTTTAATTTTAACGTATCGTATATTGAGTATGATGTGATATGTTGGTACCATACGCAAATGGGTTTTCATAGTTAAAGATATGGAAGTCGTAAGTGAAGACACTGAAGTCATCATATGCTCTTGAGATTTATTTTGTTTGACAAGTAAGTGTGTAGTTTGTTAAGCGGGCAATACTTTTTAACATTTTAAGATAAAAACAAGTCAGCAAAAGAAATAGATGGTGATTAGGAAGATTCACGAGATGTGTTATTTAAGATACTTAGCAAGTTCAGTGCCATATGTTACATTATTTTTAAAAAGCAGCTGTAGAGAAAGAGGAAAAAAATGGAAAGAGAGTTTGGTCTGACTTAGGCAGGACTGTGTTTATTCACAATGGGCAGACATCTTTCTTACCCACATGTGTGAGTGTTCACAATACCTACAGGGGAAGATGGGCTGTGGCCCTCTATAGCAGAGGAAACAGTAGTGCACAAGGGAACCTGGGAAGTGTAGTCCTCCAGCAGGAAACTACCATTCCTAACGCTAAGAGGATAGGGGTATCATAGCTGTTTTCTACTGAAGGGGGTCTTGTCAGAGTGGGTAGTTCTAGGTCCATTGAAGAGGGGGTCCTCTGGTCATGTAGCAGTGGGAGAGTCCTAACTTGGTCAGCTGTGATGGATCAGGCTATTGCCATGCTGTATTCCTGAAGAGACTTGGAAAATAATTAAAAGAGGACTGTAGTGGGTAGCCATTCCAGCTTTGGTCTGGAAGTTCCAACCCCCATTGAGGCTTCGGTAACTGTCACGCCTACAAGGCGGGGCCAAGGGAGGCACCTGGGGACCCGATCCGGACTTGCCGCTCTCTTGCTGCTGGGAACCCGGACGCTAGAGGTGGACCGACAGAGCTCTCCAGCGATCTTGCCAGAACCCTCAACCTACCTATCCCTTCATTTGTAAGTTACGCCATTAAATAAATCTCCTTTTAAGTACGTGGAGTGGCCTAAATAATTTCACCAATAGAGGACTGTGAGCAAATGAATTCATTACAGAGTAAAACTGGACTGTGCATACGTTAGACATAAAGACAGATGGAAACATCATGGGTCCTAATGTTTATGAGGTTCCTGCACACTTAGCATAAATGACACTAAATATCAAAGATGCACTTAACGTGGAGTGTGCTCCATATTTGAGCCCCTGATATCAATCGCGTCTTAATTTAACCACCCGCTGGTGACCGCGAGCTCTAGCTCATGGGTCCTTTTCTCCAGAAACATAAACAAAGCTTGTGGCTGGCCCCTCCTCCCTTGCTTTTCATTATGAGCTTAAATCCTTTCCGCTACCTTCACGGTGGGAGTCCTGCTTCGTGATCCCTGGTAGCGGATTGGAGGCTGCCGGAGCAGGGTGGCATCTCACGTGATACATGGGAGGAGACGAAGGAACCATCCACTCCACAGAGCAGTGGTCAGCTGAGTCACTTCCAGCCATCTCAGGGCGGGTTCTCCTGAATTCACCTCCCTCTTCTCCCAGCCCGCACCTCCCCACCCTGCTTCCTCTACATTCTAGCCACAATTGGCTTTGCCTCTGACTATGGGAAGAACTACAAGTAGGAGCTTGGGCTGGCTTGAGTCACTCACTGGATCCACTAGAACACAGGCAAGGACCTGATTTCTTCCAGCAGGGGTCTGAAGAGGCTGAGGGTTGAAGTGAAACTTCACATCCATCTGCTGATTAGAGGGTTACTTAGCAGCCGGAAACCGGGACAAAAATGGCGACCGGAGCTTTGCATCCATTTTCTCAAAGCCTAAAACTCCCTGAACAAATGGCTGATGAAACTTGGAAAAGAATAAGAGAGAGGTACAATGTGACTTCATGCTCTTTCCACATTTTAGCACTGTTGGCTCCAGTGGGGCAGTATCAAAACGTCAGCATTGGGCTACTCCCTCCCGTTGCCAGCTTCAGCCAAGACAGCCAGACCTTTCTAACATAATAACTTAACCCAATTTGAAAGGCCTCAGAGAGAAAAGCTCTCCTCTCCCATCATAACCATTTCCGCAAAGCATATCTACCCACAGAGAGCTTGTATTAGCACAATTACTCATAATTCAATAAATATTTAGGAAGCACTTACGCTGTCAGGCATAAGTCAGTGAATTAGGTAGGCTTCTACACTTAGTCCAGCCATGAAAAAAAAAAAAAACCTACTTGAGGGGTGAGAATTATTTATGTCCCATTGAGTTGACATTCTAAGACAACAGAGATGTGTCAGAAGGTTTAATGAGTGCCCTCTATATTCTGTGCCCTCTGTACACAGTGTCTAGGACTAAGAAATGAATCTAAAGGGCAGAAGAGGGCTGAGCAGCCGCTGTGATGCTGGAGTAGAGAGGTTATGACACTGGGTGGTCACTTGTAGTCACAGACATGGTCAGGGACAGAACATGAGTCTTGGACATGAGTAAGAGCCTGTCGGCAGCAAGATAAAATGACCCCAACAAGGTAGTGAACCACCATATGCACAGAGGCTAAATGTACAGCCAGAGGAAATAAAATGTCCCCATAACAAGAATTGCAGCCAAGACACCTCCAGTGATGAACAGTGACTTAAGAATCCCCCCCCCAAAAAAAAACCCACTAAAATCTGCCCATGGTCTTTGGAGAGAGACAATTTTAAATACCTCTCAAGCCCAGAGAAAACCTCTGAAGTAGAGGATTTTTCTTTCTTCTTCCTCTTTCTCATCCCCCATGTGGGGGTGTTGAACGAGAATAAGTGTTGACTCTATAAGCTAATATATTTGAATCTTTGGCTTCTAGTGGATTGTTTGGGAAGGACTAGGAGGTGTGGCCTTGTTGGAGGAAGGCCTTGTTAGAGGAGATGTGCCACTAGGGGTGAGCTCACACCATTCCCAGTTAGCACACTTGTTTCTCTCTCTCTCTCTCTCTCTCTCTCTCTCTCTCTCTCTCTCTCTCTCTTCTCTCTTCTCTTCTCTTCTCTTCTCTTCTCTCTCTCTCTCTCTCTCTCTCTCTCTCTCTCTCTCTCTCTCTCTCTCTCTCTCTCTCTCTCCTTGCTGCCTGAGGATGAGATGTAAACTCTAAGCTACTGTTACAGTGCCATGCCTGCCTGCTTCCACATGCCCTGACATGATGGTCATGGACTCACCCTCTGAAACTATAAGCAAGCCCCCACTAAATGCTTTCTTTTATAAGTTGCCTTAGGCATGGTAGCTTTTTCATAGCAATAGAACAGTAACTTAGACATCCTTGACGTTCTGATTCTGGAAGAATCAGTCAGAAATGGAGGTAGAGGAAGGCAGCTCTGTTCTCAGTCAGCCCTGAGCTGGGCAAAGTGAGTAGCTGAAACTTGAAGCAGTGTGCCTTTCTGTTACTGGATTTTGAGACTATTTTCATTATCTGGATTTGATCAGAGAAGTCACAGGGCTCACTCCAAATGAGAACGGAAGACTCAAAGCTATGACATTTGAAGGAACAGTAGGAGATAAACAATAAAGTACTTTTGACTAAGCTCAAAGGGGGCAACTATCTCTTACCAAACTCTCCCATTCCATAGGTATCTGTCAGGAGATTTGGCAAAGGAAATGTGCATGCCAGTGCACTCAGGAAGCCAATCGGAGGAGGCCATTTTAGAGTCTGACTCCCCATAGAGAAGCTACCACTATTGTTTGCTAAATGGACACAGTGTCAAACTGCCTTCTAAATATTTGCTTATACCCATAGATTAGTGCTGCTTTCGTCCTTGGTCAGAGAAGTGTCTCTTCACTGTGGGTGATGGTTAATGAAGAGACCTCTTGAAACTTGTCAAAGTGTTCAGAACAAGTGACCCTGATTGCTCAGGCCTAAATGAGACATCTACATCAATCCTATTCATCCCTGCCTCATAGGATATCATGAAAGACGGGGTGGGAAAAAAATGGATGAGCTCCAGGATGGGGAGAATTGCTGTGGAACGCTGTCTTTCTTCTGGACACGAACAGGCCATAGCTCTCATGACGTCATAGCAGCTACAATTGCGTGTATAAGATGGGGCCACTCAGTATTCTATCACAGATGGAGGATGAGCTCATGAGGCCCCGCCTCTCCTTGAAGAGCTATCGGCCATCCATTGTTGCTGGGCCAGAGCAAAGTAATTTTCTTCAGTTTGGTGGAACCATTGTTAAGTTGCCCGTGCCCCAGTAATAACCCCTTACCCATGCTCACATAAGCTGCCCGAGGGAAGGCCAACGGGTGCCGACAAAACAAAGACATGAAAACAGGAGGGAGACTTGGGGAGCAGAAAGGGTTCAGAAGAAGTAGGAGGATGAGAGAGGGTAATTATAGATGCAGACAAAACTGTCAACGGATGATAAACAAGTATTTTCCTGAAAATGCATTTACCTGTTTTTTGTTTTTGTTTTCTTGATGCTGGCACCACCTACTTCCTGGAAAATCTCCTGCAGGATCTGAAATCAACCAAGAAACCCCGCTGAGTGCAGCTGTGAGGGCCTTTCTAGAAAGGATTAACTCAGGGAGAAGATTTCCTCCCAGCTAGGCGGCCTGGGCATGGAGAAGTAGAGCTGTTTGCCGGCCTGCCTTCCCTTCTCACCAGGAGCGCTCAGGTCCCTACTGCTGCTGCTGTGCCGCCATCTTTCCGCCCCCGACACCAGATTCTGGTTTCTTTGGCATTTCTATGTGGACTAAAAATTAGCAACTCCCCACCCCACCCTGCTCCACCCAGCTCCCGCCTGGAATCTTCCAGGCTGTCAGTACCCAACTGGGGCCACTAAGTGATTTGATGGATTGCAAAGCTGTCACTGGGTTTTGTGTCTCCGGCATTGGGCTGCTCAACCTCTACTTTGTGAGCCATTCTAGTACGCCTCCTTTTAGAATACACGGACACATCCTGTTGGTTTTGTTCCTTGTGGGAGCCCATTTTTAGGTTTCCTGGTGGCTTTACCCAGCAGGTCTGCATAGAGAGGATGATTGGACCACGGGCCTGAGTGGAGGTGTCTGAGATGGTCTGCACTGGGCTGTGTTGGGGGGAGGTCTTTTGCTCCACCCCTTGGCATTTCTTTAAATACCCTAGGGCCTCATGGATTAGGATCCAGGCCCTCTCAAGGCTATCCTGTATTTTCTATCTATTTCTCTCCCCTCTTCCCTTCTAACTAATATTTCCTGCTGCTCCTACTCAAGAGTACTCTGGGGAAATGTGGGGGCGAGAGATGGACCCCCACAGTTCCTCTAGGGAACTTGCCTAATATGTCATGTCACAGGAGAAAAGGAAGAGAAGAACAGTGAAATCCCAGGTGACCTCCTTACCCTATACATTTAGAGGGTCTGATATACTGCTGAGTCTATATATTGATTTCTGAATTTCAGTTTTTCAACGTTTCAGTTTCAGAATTTCCTTTAGATATTTTAATTCGGGCTTTTAGACTACTGAAATTTTCTGTCATGTAATTTCTTGGATTTATTAGTCATGGATAATTTAAATTGGAGGTCTGAGGATTTCCCAAAGCTACCCCTGTCTGTTTCTCTTTGTGTTCTGTCTGTCTGTCATTATTCAGTCATGTCACCTTATTTCCTGATGTACTTGAAATTTTTTTAACTGATGCAAGTCATATTAAAACTTTGAAGTGAAATTTAAGATTCCCAATGGTGCTTTTCCTTCCAGCCGATAGTGGCTCGGGTGGCCTTCATCCGAACTTGGGTTGAGCTATTTCAGAACTGCTCTGCAGTCAGTCACAAGGGCTTTTCCATTTCCAGCCTCCTCACATTTGTAAAGTCCCAATCGAAAGTCAGGGCCTGTCTTCCTTGATGGGTTCCAAACTCATTTTTATTTCCCTCCAGTCTCCTCTGCTTTTCAGCCTCCCAGTGTTGCTCAGTAACTGCTCAGCGTCATAAGAGGTCAAGCTGAGGGAATGTGGGGCTCCTAACAGTGACCTCCTGGTCTAGCTCTTCTGCCAGCTTACGGGTGCTTTCCAATAGATACTTAGTAATGTTTTATTCAGCGTTACTAATTGTTCTTGGCAGGAATGCTGGCAAACAGAAAGCTGACAGTTTTTTTTTTTTTAAGTTTGTTGCAGTATATTGTGATTTTTATGAAAACACATTTTCTGGTATTGAAAAATGAGATTTTTTGTGGTAAAATAGAAAATAAAACTTACATCGAACCCCAAGCCATAACATAATGGTTTTATCCTCATTGAAGTTGAGGTGGGGTGTGTGTGTGTGTGTGTGTGTGTGTGTGTGTGTGTGTGTGTGTAAAGTCTTTTATTAATAACAGACCAAAAATACCCTGTGATCCCTGCTCTCTTTTATGGTAGCATTCACATCTAATTGACTGGCTTCAGGACACTAACTTTGATGTTCCCAGACATAAAGATCTCCCCAATCTCCCTCCAAGCAGGTAGAGCCTCCTCACCCCTGTGCTAGCTCCAGTCTTGACTAGTAGGCTCAGGAATATCTCCTCTAGCGTGAGCCTTCAGGCACTTCTCCAAGCCATATTGAAACATTCAAACCAAGGGAAGAAATGGCTTAAACGTCCAGTTCAAAGCAAGAGCTGGTACGTCGCTGCAAACCAACACAGTTCCAAGGGAGTGGGCCACTGATATTTTTCCTGGCATTTTCTTTTTTCCTCCACACTTGCTTTTTATCTCTGTCAACTAACTTTCTTCTAATCATTGTTCCACTACAATGACAGAATTGGGTCATTCTGAAGCCTGTGCAGAAGATAAAACTGCTCTTGTGCAAACCAAGCCCAGAGAAGAAGTCTTTGAATCCCAGGTGCTTTCAATAGAACAGAATTAACATTCAAGGCTGCACTTGGCCAGATAGAGTGCCTCTTTCAGAGAGCGGAAAATTGGGGTGTTTATTTATAGCTTCTTTGAAAAGAATAGTGTCCATTTTTGATGGGTTAAAAAAAAAAAAGGTTCTCTTTCCAACTTTTCTTTCTGGTCAATCCTCTTTCCTAAATTAATGTTGATTGGCAATTAAGCAACATGTGTACACTCACATTTCAAGTGCTGGGACAAGTTTATTTAGGAGAGTGGCATAAGGATCATCTGTACACTTTCATTGGATCCTTAGAACACACAAGTCATTTTCAGAAGGTTTTGAAGGGTTCAAAACTAAATAAAATAATTCTGCATGTCAAAGAACTGATAACATAATGACATGAGATCCAATGTTATAGAGATGAACTGTAGGAACAAAAGTTACAATAGAGATAGGAAGCTTGTTATTTTTACTGACAACAGCAACAAAACTTTTAGGAACTGAATCTTAAAGGATAGTTAATTTTCACAAATTCATTTGAAAGGTTAGTTTTTTTCATTATTAAATAGTCAATGATGCCTCCCTCTCTTCACATGCAGATTCCTTTTATATACTACTTTTCCCTGAATATCTCTTCTACCTATAACTTAATTTTTGATACATATGTCTCAAAACTAGAAAACCCTTAAAAGTCTTCAAAACCTGACATGGGTGTATTAGTTACACATCAGTTCTGCTGCTGTGATGAAACACTATTGTTGCTGGATCCTAACAGCTCCCTTGAGGGAGGGGGTAAGAAGGCATGGCATCAATGATACAGACACTGGGAGTCAGTTAAAGGCAAACAGCAGACTCATTTATTCAATAATGGGGTAGGCCTTATATACCTTCTTCCCAGCACCCAAGCTGTGTCCCAATTTGGTGGCATTGTGTGGATGTTCCTCATTGGCTGGGCATGATCAGAAACTCTAAGAGCAATCAGGAACTCTGACAGCACCTGTTGCTAGACTATCAGGAAGACTCCAAGTTGGCTCATAAGGAAGTACATTATGTGCATGCTTTGGTAACTGGTTTGAGCCAATTTCCTTGACCCTATGGGCCTGTCCTACTACACACTATGACCTCAGAAACTTACAAAAGGAAGAGTCTATTTGAACTTATGGTTCCAGGGGGATGCATCCACCATAATGGAGAGGCATGGCAGCAGGTAGGCATAGTAGCAGGAGAGAGAAGCTGAAAGAGCACATGCTTTACCAAAAGCACAAAGCAGAGTGAGTGAACTGGAAGTAAGGCAAGGTCATCTATTCTCAAAGCCCACTCCCAGTGACACATGTTCTCCAGTAAGTCCATATCCTATAAACCTCCCCCAAACTGCCACCAACTGGAGACTAAGTATTCAGATGCTTGAGCCTGTAGGGGATATCTCATTCAAACCATGGCACTGGGCTAGCCTTAGTCCTAAAAGAGTAATCATTTATAAGCATTTGTTCCTTGTGGCTTCATAGCTATTACTGGTTGGAACCCCCAGGAATTGACTTCTGTTGCACATCAGAATCACCAGTAAAATAAAAAAGAAAAAAAAGACATTATTATGAAAATCTGGAATATTTCCAAAACTAGGCTGAATAATATAGTGTACCCCATGTATGCATCCCCCAGCTCTGACAGTTTTGAGGTATGTCTAATGTCCTCCATACCTCCACATGCCCACTCTCACCTCAGTAAAATTTTGATATTATAAAGCAAATTGGAAAGGTTTAAAACCACTGATGAAATTCTAACCAAATATAGGACAGGCAGTACTCCTGAGAGGATTCTGATGTATACCAAGACTGAGAACCTCTGGGAAGACCAGCACAAATACATTGAAAGCCTGAGAGTTGGGCTATTTGGTGTTGAACTCAGGGCTTGGGAAATTTCTCTGCCTTGCCAGAACATAGGTTCTGAGATATGTCTGAGATATTAATATCATATCATAATTATGTATTATATGATATATTATTATAATATATCATGTCTGAGATATATTATTATATATTATTATTAAATATAATATACTATTAATCATGTCTGAGATAATAATAGAAATGGCAAGAGAAAGGATCAGATGTAGGGAGATGAGATTAGCCTTACTTGTTACATAGCTTGGACTTATTCTGAGATTAGTTTTATCACTATACTCACCATCATTGTTTGGAGTGACTGAGCTGTAGCCTCTACTATGAAGTTAATAGATGGGAAAATTAGATACTGGGCTATCAAGGCACTTAACTAAGTGTGGTAGTTTGAATGTAGTTGGCCCCCATAAACTCGTAGGTAGTAGCACTATTAGAAGGTGTGGCCTTGTTGGAGTAGGTATGGTCTTGTCGAAAGAAGTGTGTCACTGTGTGGACAGGTTTTGAGATCTCTGATGCTCAAGCTATACCCAGTGTGGGAATAGACTCTTTCTGTTCCCTGCAGATCAAGATGTAGAACTCTCAGCTCCCTCTCCAGCACCATGTCTGCCTGCACACTACCATGTCCTACCACAACCATAATGGACTAAACCTCTGAAACTGCAAGCTACCCCAGTTAAATGCTTGTCTTTATAAGAGTTGCCGTGGTCATGGAGTCTCTTCACAGCAATAAAAACCCTAACTAAGGTGTGGTGATATATTGTATACCCTAAGGAACCTGCCTGGGGATTGGAGGACAGAGCTAGCCATTTGATTAGACATAGAGGCCAGACAGTGGTGGCACACACCCTTAATCCTATCACTTGGGAGGCAGAGATCCATCTGGATTTCTATGAGTTCAAGGCCACACTAGAAACAGAGCCAGGCAGTGGTGGCACACACCTTTAATCCCAGTACTGGGAAGCACACATGCCTTTAATCCCAGGAAGTAACAGCAGGGTGGAGAAAGGTATATAAGGCATGAGGAAACAGGAACTAAAGCAGTTCAGTTGAGACCCTTTTGGGTGAGGACTCAGAAGCTTTCGGTCTGAGATTGAGGAGTTGGTGAGGTGAGGTTGACTTGCTCTGCTTTTCTGATCTTTCAGCTTTCACTCCAATATCTGGCTCTATGTTTTTTATTATAAGATATTTTAAGATTCATGTTACACTAAGGCACTAAGTATGCACATTAAACTACAGTTTAATTCAATTAAATTAAAGTCAAATAAATGAAAAATCTCTATTTGAAGAAAATGTGATTTTTTTTATGATTTTTTACAATTCATTCTAATGAAGATATTGGTTCATCTCAACTAAAATGTTATAGGTTGGCACAGGGAGTGTATGTCTTGTACTGCAAATTTTATCAAACCCACAGGTAGGGAGCTCACAGGCATCAGGGTTGAACCTACTACTACTTTTTTTTTTTTTTTTTTTTTTTGGTTTTTGAGACAGGATTTCTCTGTGTAACAGTCCTGGCTGTCCCAAACTCACTTTGTAGACCATCCTGACCTCCAACTCTCAAAATCACTGAGATCCACCTACCTCTGCCTCCCAAGTGCTAGGATTAAAGGCATTCAACCACCACTGCCCTGATTGAACCTACTACTGTTATTCTGTGAGTGGACACATTCTCAACCTGCCCGCTAAATGTATGTCTTTCTTCCTGCAGACAATGTAGCTCTCAGACCTCATCTGAGGCAGCATCTTTGTCCAGTGGATGGCAGTTAATGCAGAAAGCCACGTGTACTCAGAGTGTAGGGAATTACAGACCGTGGAGTGCTCCGTCTTAAATGGGGCCTCTCTGTCACACCCTTTCCCGGGCCTCGGGGACCATTGCAGAAGAGAGGACAGAAAGATTATAAGAGCCATAGTTCAGGGAGGACTTGAGCAAAACTGTCTTCTGGACATGACAGGGCCACTCCATCCATAGACTCCCAGCAGCAGTCACTACCTGAACCAAACCTAAACAAGATTAATAAATGTTCTAGCATGTCTGGGAAAGGGTTAATGAGTTCCTACTCCTACAACTGATGGCT
This sequence comes from Peromyscus californicus insignis, assembly GCF_007827085.1. NCBI lineage: Eukaryota > Metazoa > Chordata > Mammalia > Rodentia > Cricetidae > Peromyscus > Peromyscus californicus. The sequence continues at coordinate 32,522,772 of NW_026294525.1, forward strand.
TCTGGGGAAGATAGAGACAGTTTTTTAAATGGCTCCTGGTAGGTCAATAATGCTCGAATAGATGGCCCCTACCCAGAAATATATAGACAGCATAGATTGGAGTCAATGAGCTATTAAATTGAAAATAAAATGTTTAAAAGGGCATGAAGTTGGGAGGGAAGAGGGAATGGATTTTGGAGGAGTTGGGGATGAACATGATCAAAATACTTTGTCTTAAATTCTCAAAGATTACTAAACTACTTTCCAGCAAACTTTTATTTTATTTCATTCAAGTTTTACTTATATTTCTCAGTTTTACTTAGGTTATGTATATGAGTGTTTTGCTCACAAGTATGTCTGTGTACCATGTGCATGCCAGGTTCTGGAGGAGGTCAGAAGAGGTGTCCGATCTCTTGGGGCTGGAGTTATGGACAGTTATGAGTCATGTAGATGCTGGGACTTGAATCCAGCTCCTCTGCTGGAACAAAAGTGCTCTGAATCGCAGAGCCATCTCTCCATACCTAAAAATATTTCAAAAGAAACCTGACCAAAAATGCTGGTAAGGGTGTGGGGGAAGAAGAAGAACCCTGATTTGCTGTTGGTGGGGGAACAAATGAATACAGCCTTTGTAGGAATCAGTTCAGATATCTCCCAGAAAATTAAAGGTAAAACTAACATGGGGCCCAGATGCACCCAAAGGACTCCATATCCCACCACAGAGACACTAGTACATTCATGTTTGTGGTACACATCCTCACAACAGGAAAGGATTAGAGTCAGCCTGGATGTCCACCAATCGGTGAACAGATAATGAAAATGTGGTACATCCACACAATGGAATTTTGTTCAGCTAAAAAGAAAAATGAAATCATAAAATTTGCAGGAAAGTTGATGGATATGAAGAGTACTCTATTAAATAAGTTGACCCAAACTCAGAAAAACAATCCACATGTTCATACTGACATGCAGATCCTAGATTGTAATGTATACATCTATGCATATAAATGAGTATAATGACCCCCCCCCAAAAAAAACCCAGAAAACAAGACCAAGAGAGGTTAAAGGGGTACTGAGGAGTGGGTAGATGGAAGGTAACAGGACACACATGACATGAAAGTAGAAAGCAGGCTGGGTTCCTGGCCCCACATCTGCGATACAGATCCTGCACCCAGGTCTCAGTGATTAGGCAAAAGAGGGCCAGAAAGATGGTAAGAACCAGAGGAACAAGAAGAAGTTTACTGCGTGATTGTGTCTCCTAGAAACGTCAGAAAAGCTACCCCATGAAATCTCATCAACATGGCTGCCTACACAAGACCTGAACAAGAGTGACATAAACAGACACGCGGACACATGGAAGGGGGAAATTTCATAGAGCCTGAACCCTAGACAAAGAACTATAGGCTATTGCTGTTAAGCACTCCTTTAGTCCCGGCACTCTGGAGGCAGAGGCCGGCAGAGTTTTGTGAGGTTGAGGCCAGCCTGGTTTGTAAAGTGAGTTCCAAGACAGCTAGGGCTCCACAGAGAAACCCTGTTTCAAAAAAACCAAACAAAACAAAAAAAAATGGTAAAATCGAGACAATTAGATTAATGTTCACTCTAAATAAGGCCAAGGACGTGAGCATGATTCCTTCATATTTATTTTGGTATGATACCTCCCTTCTGAAAGGACTGACAGAAAAACCCACAAAAGTATATTCTTCAAATGTAATTTCAATTTCAGAATATAAATCAATGTAGATTAGTAGGGTATATACTATATACAGATTCCCACTGTTTTCCGATTTATTTTCCGTATTTCAAAACTTAAGAGTTTTGCAGAACTGATTGTGTGTTTGAGCAGTGTTACAGCTCTGGCAACTTGTCAGAATTCAAGGATAAAAGAATTTAATTTTCATATTGTTATTTCATTCCAGCTTTCAGACAGCATTGAAAAAAAATACTGAACGCCAAAATGAGCAAAACAAAAAGAAAGATTGCTCTCACCCTGCAGCTGCGTCTTTAACCATGCACAGGGCTTTTCTTCTCTCAGTTTTAATCAGCAGGGTGTCCTCAGGAATGCCAAAACGTCCTCTCAAATGGCACATTTTTCTGCTTAAACATCACTTCATAATCCATGCTCCATGTGCTTTGAAACCTTTAGACGAAAATAGTGCAATGACAGATATTTCATTAGAGTGTGAAGCATCTGGGTGCACACGCTTCCACTTTGAAATGCTTCCAATAGTACTGTTATCTGCTTCACGGGAGGCTGGTTTAGAACCAAGAAAACAATGGGGAAAGGGACATGTAGAGAGGAAAGGGAGGGTGCAAGGTGTTGCGTGCGCTACGTTTATCTCCTTTTTTCAAAGTCTGAAACAGATCAAGGGATCTATTAAATATCATACTCCTTTAGTATCTTATGGTTCTTGGCAGAAAGAATGCTTGGAGTAAGAATTGGCAATCCTTATGTCTCCACCAACTGTGGAGAAGAGTTCTATATGAAGGGAGTCTGTCTCGGATCACACCTTACGGGCTCAGCGGCTGCACTAAGGGGAATGAGGTTGCACAGGTACAGAGATGGATTCGCTAGGAAGACAGCGAACCACCAGCTATGATGTCCGCAATGTCCTCTGTCCCTCTTCAAGGTTCTGAAGAGGACCTCAGGATGTATTGCATCAGGCATGGATCAGTAACATTTGCCAAAGTCAGCTCTTTTAACTGAGACTGCCTGAGGCTCTCATTCCTGGTCACTTTTGAATCCCTACATACTACTTCTGTGACACTTGATGATCACCAGAACTTTGCTGATCCAGCTAACCCAGAAAAGAGAGGTGGGATTACATTTAGATAAGAATAAGTGAGATGGGGTTACATTTGGATAAGAATAGGTGGGCTATACTTCTGTGGCTCATGTCAGAGCCAGGGATGTTACGTTATTGCTAGCTCCCCTGGCGTGGGAACGGCTTTCACTAGCGATGCTAAGCCACTGAAAATGAGGCTCAGAGATTGTCATCCATGATGGGTGTGACCCTTGTATGATTCAAAGTCCACCCACGAAACGTAGCGAAGAAAATGTAGTAAAACACATGTAGAATGGTCTCAGGTTATGAACACTCACGTATTTTTCTTGATTTTGTCACATATCAAATGTCAGTTATATGATAATCTCAAATATATCAATTATATATCCATATCGATACATCAAAAACTGTTTATCAACCAGCTCTTGAAAGAAACGTATTTTATGATAGTTTCTTTCTTTAAAAAAAAGGTGTTAAAGAAAATTCTAAAAGAAAATTTATGTTAAAACTTCATTTTTGCACTTATTTTGAATTTGTAACTTAGTATGTGTTTTCTACAGACAACTCCTAAAGTATTTGTGCTTTGCATACCTCAGTCCATATGTCTATGGCCAGTTCCTGGGGAAAAAAAAAAAAAACTACACCCATATTCTGATCCCGACTTCAGGTCACATGTGAGAGGCTGGCTCAAGCAGCACCCCACCCTTGATGGACTGCCTTTCAGGGGTTCATCACAAACACTAGGATCTGAACTTCTTTTGTGCCCCTCATCTATTGACGGACTTACCCAGAGAATGACCTGGGAACAAATCCCTTGTGTTTATGCTCGGACCCAGGGAAACGCCTGCCCCCTTTCTTCTGCTTAGAATTGTGGTTTGTCTGTCTGTTTTACTACTTATACTTCTATCCAAATTTAATTTTCTCAAAGGACATTCAGATTGCCCATTAATTTAAATTCCTATTTAAACTATTCACGTAAGTATTTAACATCATAGGGCATTTTTTTGTTCTCTTTTTACATGTATTGTACATAGCAGTTGTACATGTGCGTTTGTGTGTGTGTGTGAGTGCATGTATGTGTGTGTGTACATAATAGTAGGAAAGTGAACCAATGCAAAAAGAGAAGAAAGGAGAGAGAAAGGTCGGAGGAGAGATACGAGAATGACTATCCAAAAGGATCCAAAAGAGAGAAGTGACATCATGGATCATCCAAATGGCGCATTCCAAATACTTTGAGTTCTTCCTCCTTGTTTTTTTGCTTGTTTGTTTGTTATTGTTTTTATTTTGTTTTTGTTTTTTGTTTCTTCTATAATAAATAAATGCAAGCTTGGTGGCTTGAAACAAATTTATTCTGCCATTGTTCCTGAAGCCAGCAGTCTGGTACAAAGATGTCAGTCAAACTTCACCCCCTCGTAGAGAATTTCAACAGAAAATTCCATTCCTTTCCCCTGGCAGCTTCTCCTGACTCCAGGTATCCTTAGGCATGTGGCGCTGTCTGTCCAGTCACTGTGTCCATCTACACATGGTCTACTCCACTGTCTGTATTTTTCTTTGCCTCTCACTTATAAAGTCTGTGATGGTGAGGGGGGCCCTCTCAAGTAATCCAGCAAGGTCTTTTTACTTTAAAATCATTAATTATCTGAACATTTTATGACTTGTTCACAGATGTTTATTCTCCAAGTAAGAGTATCTACAAATTTGGTGTTCATTACCCAACCCACTATTCTGTTGTGATATGTTTATCCTTATTTGATATTTTGCTGCAACAAGTTCTCTAGAAACACAAGTTAAGGGAGTGTTTGTTTTGGCTCACAGTTGGAAGGTGTGAAGGTCTAGACTTGACTTTACAAGCTCCATCTTAGGGAAAGGGCCACCACCTCAGACCACCTGCTATACTCAGTTCCAGGAAGGACCTCAGGAATGTGCCATGACAACTCGAACAGATACTGAGCAGTATCCTCCTGTAGACATCCTGTCTTTGGTTTATGGTCCATGAAGATATCTAGATAATCCTGCTGAGCAGTCCAGATAATCCTGTTCAGCTGGTTGTGGTTCCCTGCCAAAAGTCTAACCCAATGGTTTCAAATGTGGTTTTGTGCCCAAAGTCTAAACCAATAGTTTCAAAAAATCACCTTGCCATATCCCTTCTACCCAATCCCAAGCATGTAATTCCTGGCTTGTGGTTTTTCCCTATAAAAACTCTCTACACCTGGGCTCATGGCTGCCGCCACATTTCCTTCCATCTGCCATGTGGTGGCCCAGGTTGAACCTGAATAAAAGGACCCTTATGTGCTTGCATCGGAAACCTGCTCCTTGGTGGTCCCTGGGGGTTTCAAGAAACAGGTACAACAAAGGCACTTCCCATCATGGGAGGAAAGACATGGTGGCAGGGCATGCTGCTGGAAGTCCTCACTCTCCCACATCTTGGAGGAACAGGGGGCAGAAAAGAGACAGGAAGTGGGGTTGGGCTACAAAATGGCACCTCAAAATGACACCCAGTGACCCACACTTCCTCTAATGACATTACATCTCCTATCAGTCCTACAATCTTCCAAAACAGCACCAGCAGCTAAGGGCCACACGTTGAAGTGCATGAGCTTATGAGGAACATTTCATACTCAAAAACCATAAAACCTAGATATTTATAAAGTCCTTTCGCAGACTATAGGGGATCCAGCCCCTCGACAGCCTGCTCCTAGGGTCCGGGAAGAAACTACAACCAGCTGATAAGTCTAATCTTAAGGATGGTGAATCAATCTATGCACACCATGTTCTCTATTTCATCTGCTTTATTTCCCTGCCACCACCATAATTCTGCCCCATTTGCTTGGGGCACCTGTCTATAGCTCTCCAAAAACAGCAACAACTCTCAAGTTTACAACACAAGAATTGCAAGGTCCCCACCAGAGGCTTCCTGGTTAAAGGTGTCTGCAACCCAAAGGGGGAGTGAATAGAGGTGGAGTCATATAAGGGTTGGAACAAATCAGAAAAGGAATTTATGTGCTAGACATATATGCTCATATGTGGTTAGGTGAAAACATTACGAGTCTATCATAAACGTGCTCAACCTACAAACTTACAGATGATAGGTAAAGAAATCTCTAAGTCACTGAAATAAAACTGCCTCTCTTTTCCTATGCTGCCCATTTTCTGACAGGGCAGGAGAGAAGTACTGATAGCCAGTCAATCTGCATCACAGCTTGAAGCACCTGGTGGGAAGAAAACCCTTTGTTCTAAGAAGTTGCGCTAGGGCTGTAAGAGGAGGGGAGACCTGAGTTTCATTTGCACAAGAAGCAAAGCTATGCATCTAGGAGCCAAGCTTGGCCTAGGGACCAGGCTATGTCTCCAAAAGGGTGTTTCACCTTAATTCAGAGGCTGTAGGCACCTAGCAGGTGGTCTGGCCAGCTATCCTGTTCATCACTTGTCTTTGGATGCTTTGTTTGCAGCTGGCCCTATCTTTAGATGTAGCTAAAGGAGGTATTTGCAAAGGGCAGATACCTAATTCAAATGCTAAAAAGGGAGCAGAGAGTCTGGAGGCAGAAGGCCTTGTCTATATCACCTCATCCAAGTATTTTAAGCATATATGTCCATACACACTGTTCTTGGGGAAATTATGAGCACAAGAAATTCATAGCAAGAAACAGCTGAATATTAAAAGCTGAATAACACTAAATATTCCCTGATGAATGGCTTCCCTCTTGAAGGATTCCTTGACTCTTCAAAGTATAGCTTTATCATATACAGCTGGACTTCTATTTCATATTCCTGTGGCCTGTGACAAAATCCAAATTCACAGGTTAAGGTGTCAATGTGACTTGAAATGGCTAAAACAGGAAATGAATCTAAAGTTTTTGATGCACAGATAAATCAACACCACAGATGAATACTGTCAGTATAAGTACAGGGGTCCAGTCTGCAAGGCAACTGATTCCTTCAGGCTTATCTGTCTTCTACCCTCTGTTTATTAGATCTAAAAATATTATATAACATGAAAGTAGAGGTCTTTCAAGAAGTGTCTCTAGGGGCTGGAAAGATGACTTGGAGATTAAAAGCACTCGCTGCTTTTCCAGACCCAGGTTTGATTTCCAATATCTACATGGCAGCTCACAACTCCAGTTCCAGGAGAGCCAATCCCTCTTCTGACTTCTACAGGCACATGTAGGCTCATGGTGTATGTTTGTACTTGTAGACAAAACATCCATATGCATATTTTTTTAAGTGTTTCTAATTGTTACATCATCATTGTGTCATATTACCTGTCAAGAAAAAGAGGATTCTAAGTTAGGCATTGTTCTGTCTAGCAGTAGTTATAGGATTTTATCAACTTCAAATATAAAATATACATATTGTTGTGCGTTAGATGAGAAATGTCCCAGATAGGCTCATGTATATAACACTCTGTCTACTGTTTGTGGAGGTTATGGAACTGTCTTAGTTAGGGGTTCTATTTTGCTGTTAAGAGACTCCATGACCATGGCAATTCTCATAAAAGAAAACATTTAATCAGGTGGCTTACAGTCTCAGAGGTTTAGTCCATTATCATCATGGTAGGATATGGCAGTATACAAGCAGATATGGTGCTGGAGAAGGAGCTGAGAGTTTACATCTTGATCAGTGGGCAATAGGAAATAGTCAGAACTAGGCATAACTTTAGCATAGGAGACCTCAAAGCCTACCCCCATAGTGACACACTTCCTCCAACAAGGCCACACCTCCTAATAGTGCCACTCCCTAAGCTTATGGGAACCAATTACATTCAAATTACCACAGGAACCTTAAGGAGGCAGAATTTTGATGGAAGACATGTATCACCCACACTTTGAGAGTTTATAGTGTACCCCCCACCCTGTTCTCACTTGCTTTCTGCTCTCAGCTTCCTGTGTGTGGATGAAATGTGACCACTCTGCTTCCTAACTCTAGGACATGCCGTGTCTTCCCTCTGGAACTGCAAGCCAGAATAAACCCTTTTCTTTTCTAAGTTAATTTTTGTTGGGGTATTCTATCACAGAAACAACAAAGTAACTAATACACCCATGTAAATAACCACATTCTATATTATGTGTTTTCAACTGAGCATTTATTGGCACAGTGTTCAATGAATGAGAGATGGGATTTGTAAAACTCTTCTGTGGCCAAATGATATACAGCATATTTACAATGGTTGAGAAATCATATTGGCAGATGGACAATACAATGTTGCATTTATCTTTAAATCTATCTTAGAAAAATGTTAGGAAACACCTGTGTTTACACAAAGTTGTTACATAAGCATACTTTGAAATTATCCCCTAAGTGTCTATTTACAATCACTATTGGGTATTTACTTTGTGCAGTTCATGCAAAAGATGTTTAAAACTTGGCCAACTTCCTTGGGAATTTTGCCAAATAATCTTAACCAAGAGATGAGGATGATATGGTTAATTTTTATGATAGCCTGGGAATGCATCATTTAGCTGTGTGGATGCTGTTTGGTAACTACCTTTTGGTGCTTTAAAGCTCAATAAAACTTCTTTTAAAACTATATTTATATATTGAGAGAGAGAGAGAGAGAGAGAAACATGCATACCATGGTATGTGTGCGGAAGTCAGAGGGCAATTTGAGGGATTTGTTGTTGTTTTGTTCTTTTACTCTTCTGAGGGGCCTGGAACCCAGCTCTCAAATAAATTCACAAACTGAGTCTTATTCTTACTTACGAATGCCTGGTCTTAGCTTGGCTTAGTTTCTAGCCAGCTTTCCTTAACTTAAATTATCCCATCTACCTTTTGCCTCTGGGCTTTTCCCATTCTCTTACTTCTGTAAATCTTACTCTTGCTCCATTGCTGGTTGTGTAGCTGGGTGGCTGGCCCCTGATGTCCTCCTCCTTTTCTGGTTCCTCCTTTTCAACTTTCTCTTCCCAGATTTCTCCTTCTGTTTATACTCTCTGCCTGCCCCCCCCCCCCACCTATCCTTTCTCCTGCCTTACCATTGGCTGTTCAGCTTTTCATTAGACCATCAGGTGTTTTACGCAAGCATGGTATCATAGCTTCACAGAGTTAAACAAATGCAACATAAACAAAAATAACACACCTTAACATAATTTTCTACAACAAGTTGGCTGGCTCACTCCTTCCCCTGGGGATTGACTTCAGGTCATCAGGTTCAGCAACAAGTACCTTAACTTGCTGAACCATCATCATCTTTCCAGCCCTCAACATAACTCATTTGAAAATGACCAATATTCCTTTCATAGCATTACTCGGGGACTGGGGCTTCCTTTTTGTGTTCTTAATCTCCTTAACGTAAGAATTTTTAAGCAAACTCAGGCGGAAGCTCCGGGACAAGTTTAGAGTTTGAGAAGAAGAACAACACAGGCAATCAGCAAGGCCTGGCAGCTGCCTGGGGAGAGACAGAAGAGGAAGAGAGAAAGCCATGAATTCCAAAAAGGAGTTCAACATGCAGATACATGCCAAAGGCAGGAGGCAGGAGCTTCAGAGAAAGGGAAAGCCCAGAGCATCAGGGAAAGTATGCCCAGGCTTTGACCAGTATCTAGAAGAAAAAGAGACTTAAAAACAGGTAAAGGAAAAGACATGCTCTTCTGAGTAACCCAGAAAAAATGAGTAGACAGTTCTACAAGGTGGAAGCTCTGGAAGCAAATGAGATGAGGAAGAGGCTTCTGGAAGAATAATTAGTCCTTCCCATCCTTAGCATGTCTCCAGCTTTCCTGGGGTTTAGACGCCTAGCCAAGTGATTTACCATTGCAGCTAGATAAACTCTTAAATCTTAGAATGTCAGGTACCCAGGTATTCTTTTCTTTTGGAGGAAGTAGTTGTTCTTCAGGGGGCATCAACAAATCACAAATACTTGCACTCATTCGTGTGGCCATTTCAATCCAAAGAAGGGGCATCCTTTCTTAGTGTTACCAGGGAAACAGGAGCTACCTCCAAAGTCCATGAGGGACGCATCCATTCTCAATGGTATCCAAACCTACTATCTGTCTAGCTACCTGTGGTGATATTGTGTTCCCCAATATATCGTGCACTCTAATAAACTTATCTGGGGTCAGAGAACAGAACAGCCACTAGACAGACATAGAGGCCAGAAAATGGTGGCACACACACCTTTAATCCTAGCCTTCTGGAGGCAGAGATCCATTTGGATCTCTGTAAGTTCAAAGCCACACTGGAAACAGCCAGGCATGGTGACTCACACCTTTAATCCCAGGAAGAGAGCCTTTAATCCCAGGAAGTGATGGCAGAAAGCAGAAAGGTATATAAGGTGTGAGGACCAGGAACTAGAGTGGTTAAGCTTTTAGGCTTTTAGCAGCAGTCAGCTGAGATCCATTCGGATGAGGACTCAGAGGCTTCCAGTCTGAGGAAACAGAATCAGCTGAGGAATTGGCGAGGAATCTTCCAGCATTCACCCCAGTACCTGGCTTCAGGTTTCATTTTATTAATAAGACCATTTAAGATTCATGCTACAGCTACCCAACAACAGGAACAGAGTATCAAAGGGAAGCAAAGAAAGGAGGGGGGAGGGATATCAAATTAGAAATCTAACAATGTGTGTTGCTCTGTCTACTCTTGTGATTTTAAAAATCACACTCATGAACTAACAAATTAGAAATTCACCTTGGCTAAGACTCTTGCCTTGAATGTATCCTGTACACATATCTAAATACTCATCACACACACACACACACACACACACACACACACACACACACACACGCACTTATCAGGCCTCACCTAAGATGATTAGCCTTGCTTCCAAGTGTTTCCACACTTTGTGAGGATGACCTAGAAACTTTGACCACTTGAACAAACTCTCATGATGTCAGATGAATGTGCTTCATGGACCAAAGGCCTCTGCTGAAAAATCATCAGACAATTATATTGGTGTCTTAGTTAGTCTTATTAGGTCTCTTGTGAAGAGACATCATGACCACGGCAACTCTTTTAAAGGAAAAAAATTAATTGAGATGGCTTACAGTTTCAGAGGTACAGTCCATTATCATCATGGCTGGGAGCATGGTGGTGTGTAGGCAGATGTGGTGCCTGAGAAGGAACTGAGAGTCCTATGTCTTGCAGGCTACAGGAAATGGTCTGAGAGTCACGCTGAGGGAAGCTTGAGCAAAAGAGACCTCAAAGCCTGCCCCCACAGTGACACACTTCCTCCAAAAAGGCTACACCTACTTCAACAAGGCCACCCCTCCTAAAAGTGCCATTCTCTTTGAGCTTATGGAGGCCAATTACTTTGAAACTACCACAATTGGCTTACAAATGTCCTCTAGTATGGAAAGAAATCAGTCATTACATGCACGGGAGGCAACAAGTCACCTTTACCCTTTTGACTGTTGATAGCAAGTATACCCAGTCCTTGCTGCCTGAATATCTTCCCTTAAAACTCTTCTGCTTTGGGAATTTCTCTTTCACTTTCCAATAAACGTTCTGAGTACCCTCTCTCGAGCCTATGGGCTTCATTCCTTGTCATCTGCAGGGCATGATCCTGAAGTCATAGACCACAACTCTTAACCTTTGGCTCGGTCGTTCACATCCTCCCAGCTGTATCCCAGAGCCTCTGCTCATCCTGGCTCCCTCCATCACCCTTGCATTTCATCACTCATAAGCCTTTCGGTTTCACAAGTTGGCCTCACCCTCACTGCTCCATCCTCAGGGCACCATCCTCATGGCCCCAGTCTCACTACTCCCTCACGGCCCTGCCCACACTGCCCCACCCTCACTGCTCCATCCTCAGGGTTCCATCCCCATAGCCCTGTCCTCACAACTCCCTCACTGCCCCGCCCACACTGCCCCGCCCACACCGCCCTGCCCTCACTACTCCGTCCTCACGTCTATGGACAAGGGCTCAAACTCTCATCATCTTTCCTCACTCTCTGCCTTCTCACTCTGTCACATTTTCTTCCTCCAGTCTATCTTGTATCTAGGCACAAGACTAATAATACAGCTGAAGGAAATACGACATCATCCCTCTTAACAAGGCTTTCCTTCCCTTCCAGCTCTCCACACACATTTTCCATTTTTGTCTTTCCGACACAGAAATTACTGCAGTCGTATACCCTGAGATGCCCAAGGCTCCCGAGGCTTTCTCAGGTGGTTTCCCTCAGCTGATTATAGCCTAATTAATTCCTCCTTCTTTATGTGTGAGCGCAGAACCCCTTCTGGGAAGAATCCCCTGAACTCCCAAATTGCTTTGCATATCCGCTTCCATTTCTGTATTCCCAGAGACAGGCCTCAGTTACTGCCTCTCCTTGTCTCCTTATAATTACCAGTTCGGGCACCTGATTCTGTCAGTAGACGGAGTCCCTTAAGGCTAGGAACTGCTTGCACGTGTTCCTTTGTGTTTTCTTGAGCACTGCAGGAGAACAAACAGATGAGAAAGTGGGATGATGAGAATCTCATATTAGAAGTTCTCCTGGGGAAGACAGGTTTCTGTTACCCTTCAAAGAACATCGCATAACCCAATTGCCGACACTAAGAAAAGATGATATAAAACCCAAATAATTACCTGTGGGGTCACCTTAATGGCAGTGTGGACATGAACACCCATGGTAAACTTCTACTCTTAGGCGCACATACTTTGGGCCCCTGGGAAAGCGGATGTTCTCCGATCCCCCAGGAGCCATATGCTGTTCCCATTTATGGGGCGCTATTCTTCTTTAGCTGAGTGGCTTCATCATCTCCAGAACCGACAGTTTCACATGGTTATCCACGGCCCAGCGGGCAGATTCAAAGTGTAAGTCACAAGAAGCAGACCTGTTTCAAGTCTGCAGGTTTGGGGAGATGGAGTTGTAGAGACAGTCATACAGTTTGAATATCAAAAAAAGGAATAAAAAGTCAAATTCCACTGAGGTATAAAATAAGGTTTCTGAGTAAATATACTAAAATACTCTGTCCTATAACTTTTTGGATTTGTTTGGTTTTTGTTTTGGTTTTTTAAGACAGACTTTCTCCATGTAGTTTTGGTGTTTCTCCGTGTATTTTTGGTGCCTGTCCTGGACCTTGCTCTGTACACCAGGCTGGCCTCGAACTCACAGAGATCCGCCGGGCTCTGCCTCCCGAGTGCTGGGATTAAAGGCGTGCACCACCGCTGCCCAGCAACTTTTTGGATTTTTGAGACAGGGTCTCACTCACTCTGTGGCACCGGCTGAGAATGTCCTACTCACGGCACTTCTACTTCAGCCTCAGGAGGGCGGAGGTGACAGGTATAAAGCCCTGTATTTATACCTTCCCCCCAAAAAGAAAACAGTGTGAAGAATATGAGCTTAGTGTATCCATTCTTTCGATGTCCGGAGGAATGGGGTTTACCTTTTGTTACGCAGTCCCAAATAGTGGATCCAGAACTGATGGTTTGATCACCACGGTCAGCTGACTTGTTTAAATTTTTTAAAACCGTGGCAAATGAAAATCAGAGAAGTTCAGGAAGCATGACTACATTGCTAATGAATAATTACCTTAAATGCCTCTTGTTGTAGTTTGAATGTAAAATGCCCCATCTCCATAGGCTCACGTGTTTAAACACTTGGTCCTCAGCTGGTAGGACTGATTGGGAAAGTTCAGGAAACTTCAGGCATCGGAGCCTTGCTAAAGGAAGTACTGTGACTGGGAGCAGGCTTTGAGTTTGTTTATTTTTTGTTGTTTGTTTATTTGTCCTTTTCTTTTGGTTTATCAAGACAGGGTTTCTCTGTGTAACAGTCCTGACTGTTCTGGAACTCACTCTGTAGACCAGGCTGGGCTCGAACTCAGAGATCTGCCTACCCCTACCTCCCCAGTGCTGGAATTAAAGGTGTGCTCTACTACTGCTAGGCTTTGAAGTTTTAAACACCACCACTCCTTTTTCCCTGCTTTCTGACTCACGCTGCTGCCTCCAGGCCTTCTCCGCCATCGTGGACTATTTTCCTCTGAAACCATAAGCCGAAATAAACCCTTTCTCCCTTAAGCTGCTTTTGCTGGGGTGTTTTATCACAGCAGCAGAAAAGAAACTAATATGCTCCAAAACCATCCCCTAGGTCAAGAAGCAGAATACCACCAAGGATAATGAGCTGCATTGTGTCCTTTTCAAATTCTTATGCTGAAGACCTCACCCTGTTGGGATGTTGGAATTATATTGGACTGTGACTGTAGTTAAGGAGCCTCTAAAAGCTATAAAATTAATTAAGACATTAGAGTGGGCCTTAATCCTATAGAGTGGTATTGTCACAAAAAGGAATGTGGACATACAGATAGACACCACACCTGTGTGCACAGAGAACATGTGAGAAGCCAGTCAGAGGGACCTTAGGAGAAACTTAATCCTGCTGACACCTTCATCTTGTATGTCTAGACTTCAAAACAGAGAGAGAAGTAGCTTCTGTTGGTTAAGCTACCCAGAATATGGTATTTTGTTATAGAATTGTCCAAGTACCATATATTCCCTCTTAGTGACAAGACTCTCTGAGATCTATCAGTCACTCACTTGACTTAAAGCACTGGTCAGCATCCTGTCTAATTTCACAAAGTTTTTTTTAATGCTAAGAAAAAAAATGTACTCAAAATATACAGTATGTAAAACCAATTTTATTTGGAGATTCCCGCATCCAATAACAAAAGCATGTCATCAGACAAGAACAAATGAGTATGAGAGAGAATTAGTTAGAGGTAATGAAAATCAGCATGACAGTTTTGAAATACACAGCACAATAGACACCTTGGTGGTAATTAATATAAAAATATATTTGGCTGTTGTTTTGAAAATCTGCCATGATGTTTTAAGTAAACATGCTTTCTAATTTAAATTCACTTTTCACAGATATGCTAAAATATATCAGTGGGACTCCATGTGATCTGCCCCTTTCAATTTCACTACAATTTTGCTATCTATACTTACATCCAAAATGTAAGCTCAGTCTTGCAAGTTTTGCAGCATTTTAAATAATGATAATAATAATAATAGTAATAATCTGAATGGAATGGCTTTGAAGAAAGCTTCTCCTCCATGATTGACAAGAGCTGACATCCTCTGTGTCTTCACCTGGCCAGTCCTTGGCTACATGAGAGCGCTGCTCTTTGGTTTCTTGCTCAGCTTCCTGGAAAGCACTCCTCCAGTGACCAATTACCATCTCGGGAATGTCAATCAGTGATTCAAACCCTCACACTCCTTTACTTCTCACTGGTTGCAGGTGCTGAATGTCAAATTGATGTTCTGAATCACAGTGAAAACTGTTTGGGGAATTTCGTGACACTTATTGAAAGACTGTCAACCAGAACTGTCACATCCCAAGATAGGAGATGGGGAGTTTGCCCAGACGAGCTTCATTTAAAGGAGCTGTGTCTTCATTTGGGTTTTTATTGCTGTGAAGAGACACCATGACCACAGCAACTCATAAATAAAAACATTTAATTGAGGTGGCTTGCTTGCAGTTTCAGAGATTCAGTTTATTATCATCAGGATGGGGAGCATGGCAGTGTGCAGGCAGATGTGGTGCTGGAGCTGAGACTCCCACATCTTGACTCAGAGGCAACAGGAAGCCAACTGACTTTCACACTAAGGGAAGCTTGAGAAAAAGAGACCTCAATGCCTGCCCCCACAGTGACATACTTCCTCCAACAAGGCCACACCTCCTCATAGTGCCACTCCTTTCGGGGGCCATTTTCTTTCAAACCACCACAAGCCATAACACCCAACCCTTGCTCATTTCTCCAGGTTCTTATGGACATGCACTGATTATGCCCAGTCATGGGTTTCATCGTAACACTTCCATACATGTATGTAACATAGTGTGAGATCCTGTTTGTGTCCATCCCTTCCTCCAGTTCTTCTCTCTGTCCTATTCCTGACAATCTCTTCCTCTTTCCAACTGACCCAACAGTTCTGAGTGTGACTGGGCCTTACTTGGAACAGTTGTGTTTGACTCAAGGACCTAGGACCAAGGACTTAGGTCACATTAGATCACTCACAGTCACCTAAGATGAACTGAGACAACATCTTTTCAGTCTGTTGTCTCATGCCAATGAAGGCTAATGATGCAAAAACTCTTGTGTGACTATGCAATGTGTAAGAAAGCTTTATCGTGGAGATTCACAAAACAGTAAGAAATTTAAGGAAAAGTGAGAGAAATTCCCAAAAGGAAAAATGCCTCTTGAACTTCTTGGTCTAGGGAATTTGTACAGGGTCATAGCAGAACCTGGGCAAACTGCTCTGAGAATGGCTGGTCCTCTGGGCTATCATGGCCTGAACCACCGAGGATCCATATGCTCTGTGTATTCCTGACCTGACTAGAGAGATGGCTGTGACAGTTCATGGGCTGCCCACCTAGTTAGGGGCGGCTGAAGGCTCCTCTGTCCATCTCTAACTACAGTTTTGTTAGTTATTGACCTTGGCTGGCTGTCAGCTGTTAGTCACGTGGCTGCCATTGCAGGAGTCTCCAATGCTGTTAATTACACTAAACTCTCTTTGTTCTTACAGCTATCAAGAAGTAGCTGTAGTGAGATTTAGTTAACTTTTTGTTTATGGAACAGTCTGGTGTCTCTTCCCTGAAATGGGTGGAAGGTTCCTTAAAGCTACATGTATTTAGTGTATTACCACTAGCTGCATTAAAATGAATAGGAATGAAATGGTAGTGAAGCTTGCTAGCTAGCCTACCTATCACTGGCCTTGCTTCTCCAAGGCTGCTGATCTCTTATCAAGTTTGTTGGGCTATCTCATACTCAATTCCAAGCTCTTTGTGTCTCGTCCCTAGTGTTTCTGATTTAGCTCTTTAAACAGTGACCTTCCTTTTTAGCCCCAGCACCCACTGCACCGCAACATATGTGAGCAGTTTGTAGTTTTCACCACAGGCCCTTTCCCCTTCCTACAGAAAGCCAGCTCCTACCTCCTCCTCTACTTTCGTGTGTGTGTGTGTGTGTGTGTGTGTGTGTGTGTGTGTGTGTGTGTGTGTGTATGAGTGGGGGGGGAAGGGAGAGAATGAGAACTTTAAGGTTGCTTACAGAAGCATGGATGAGGGGATATTTATAAGAACACGGATATCTTTCCAGCAGCTATCCCACTCAAAAGAAATAAATCTTTCCCTTCCTCAGAAATCCTAACTGCCTGTCAATACTTAAGGAGGAGTGAATTCTCTTAAGCCACGCCTCACATCATGACAGAATGTAGACAGGTTCAATCTCATGTAGGTCTTTTATTTTTACTTTTTTAATTTTTTATGTATGTATCTAATAAGTATATGCCATGTGTGCAGGGGTGCCCTTAGAGACCAGAAAAAAAAATGTAGGGTCCCTTGGAGCTGGAGTTACAGGTGGTTGGTTTTGAGCCACCTGACACAGATGCTGGAAACTGGTCCTCTGGAAGAGTGGGGATGCTCTTAACTGCTGAGCCAGCTCTCCAGTCCCCGTTTGCAGCTCTTATGCCTGTGAACGTGTATAAGTCCGCATAAGTTCAAGAATTCAATGGTCATGTCGTGCTTGGAACACTGTTCTGCAGCACTCCGTTCCTTCCTCTGGCTTATATGAGGCAGGGGAGTAGGGTGTAGCACAGATATATTATTCATGTCCCTTTCTTACTTGTGCCATATGGAGTCCCAACAGAGAACAGATGGACAGTCAGGGGGAATTCAGGAAACATTTATTGACCAAAAAAGACAAGAATCTTTACAAAAGTAGAAGACAAAAGAATGAGGCAGGAACATGGTATTAGCAGCAACAAAAGACATACCATGGTAATAAGCATGGAGACTGTTCTGGAAGAGAGTCTTTAACATTACTCCCCCCGCCCCAAGACAGGGTCTCACTCTGTAGCCCTAGCTGGCCTGGAACTTGCTATATAGACCAGGCTGGTCTATACCTCACAGAGATCTGCCTGCCTCTGTCTCCAGAATTCTGGGATTAAAGGCATGAACCACCACAGCCAGCAACAATGATGTTTTTGTTGAGCAGTCCAGGCTGCCTGGGGAAGTGGCTCAGAAAGGGAGCCAAATAAAAACATTTGTTCTGATTTTCTTTCTCCAGGAACTTTTCCTGAGTTTCCAGTTGACTGAACCCAGCCAGAAGTCAGGGAAAATGAGGGCCAGGATATAGAGATGGATCTCAAGAGGAAAGGCAATGGAAGATTCCTAGCAATGTGCCTTAGAAATGGCAGCATGTGGGTTGTGGATGTTGCTTTTTCTGAGCAATTCCATACTTGAAAGGTGATAATTCTTCATAGAGGGTAGTGCCTGAGAAATGTATAGTTTCTCCAATGATCCTAGGATTTCGCAAAGCCAAGATAACCAGAGCTATAGCCAGGAAAATGCTGTTGTCTTAAGTATTTACAAAAGGCCTGCCTCTTTACTAGTTTTAACTTTTGCATTATGCTATTGCCAAATAACAAGAATTTAGGAATAAAACACGGAGACTTCATCTGGAAGGATTAGTAGACTTTTCAGTAGAGTGGGTGTCTTAGTTAGGGTTTCTATTGCTGTGAAGAGATACCAATGACCATGGCAACTCTTATAAAGGAAAAACATTTAATTGGGGTGGCTTATATTTTCAGAAGTCTAGTCCATTATCATCAAGGTGGGACATGGTGGCATGCAGGTAGACATGGTGTTGGAGAAGGAGCTGAGAGTTCTAAATGTTGCAGGCAACAGGAAGTGAACTGAGATACTGGGAGTGGCTTGAGCATATATGAGACCTCAAAGCCCACCCCCACAGTGACACACTTCCTCCAACAAGACCACATCTACTCCAACAAAGCCACACCTCTTAATAGTGCCACTCCCGCCGGGCGGTGGTGGCGCACGCCTTTAATCCCAGCACTCGGGAGGCAGAGCCAGGCGGATCTCTGTGAGTTCGAGGCCAGCCTGGGCTACCAAGTGAGTTTCAGGAAAGGCGCAAAGCTACACAGAGAAACCCTATCTCGAAAAACCAAAAAAAAAAAAAAAAAGAAAAAATAGTGCCACTCCCTTTGGGGGCCATTTTCTTTCAAACCACCACAGCGGGTATGGCCACCATTCACATTTAAAGTTAAAGGTAACTAAATCTCTTCTGAGGAGCTGAAGAGATGGCTCAGTGGTTAAGAGGACCTGCGTTCATTCCCAGCATGCACATGGTAGCTGACACCTGGTCCAGGGCTTCTAAAATCCTCACACAGATATACATACAGTTAAAACACCAATGATCATAAAATTAAAAAAAAAAATCTCTTCTGAAAAAAAAGTATTCTGAATCAAAATGATACATTTTTTTTTACAGTTTATTTTCAATGAAAATGACATAGAAGTATGTTACTATGGAGTTATTAGGGTCAAAGCCTGGGTCCTAACAGCCTTAATGAACTAGACTTAGATACCTATTCTCAACAGGCAGGCAATAGTCAAAAGCAGAGGAAAGGGCTTTATTCAAGGAACAAAGCTGTCCAGTGGCCATCAAGTATATCTTCGAGGTCTTGACATAAGGTGCAGATTTAAACAGGCCCCAGAATATATATAATTAAACAGTCCCAGCCAAAGTGTGGTCCTGCCCGTGATTGGTCAGTCATTATTCCTGCTCCAGACTCCCCGCAAAGTGGTCTGACACGCTGTCATCACTGCATAAAATCTCTTTCCAAGGAACAGTTCCTCCTCCTTCTGACAGAAGACTTTAGCTTTTTTCTTCTTGCAGAATTGCATTCCTGGAGGAATTCCAATTTCTTGGGGACTATTGTTTAAACAGTATGATAGCTAAAAACCAGGGACCCAAGTGTCTCTCCTTAGAATAGCTTCCCTCTTGTGAGTACAGTTACGACTATACATAGAGAAAAATAAGTCATAGTTATTCTAAGTGATTTTCATTATAATGGAATTCTTTGTCATTCAATTTTAAAATTTGGAATTGGACACAAAGAAGAGTCATCTTGAAATCTAGTGACAAGATCCTAGCTGATGAAATGTTGGATTATTGCATTAAGAGTAATCACCAAGCATAGACATCAAAGACAGTGACTAGTTAATCTTTTACCAGAGTCTGTGGTCATTTGTAATTCAATGGAAGATAAGAGGGGAAAAAAATGATGTACCAAAAACATAATAACCCATTCAGAATCACTGTCAAATAGTAAACTAAATTCTTAGAAGACCTATGATTAGGAACCTGGTCCCAAATGTACCTCCATCTTGAAAATGGAACTCTTACACACTGCTGGTGAAATGTAAAATGAGACAGACACTGTGAAAAACAGTTTACTGACTCTATGACCCCTGCGGGGCATTTACCCACCAACAGTTCCCCAGAGTTTTCTTGAGTGTGAGCAGCAGGAAATATTAGATAGAAGGATTTAGATTGTGGAAATAAACAGACAGAAAATACAGAATCGCCTTGAGACAGCCTGGAACCTATTCCAGTGAGCCCTGACTGTCTCTGCCCTAGGGTATTTATAGAAATGCCAAGGGGTGGAGCAAAAGACCTCCCCCCAGCACAGCCAAGTGCAGACCACCTCAGACACCTGCACTCAGGCCTCTGGTCCTAATCATCCTCTCTATGCAGACCTGCTGGGTAAAGCCATGAGGAACCTGAACAGGGGCTCCCACAAACCCCCAATTCTATCCTATGCACATATTCAAAAGAATTGCAAATAGGACTTGAAGAGAAACTTGTGTATCAATTTTCATAAAAGCTTGTTATTCATAATAACCAAGAGGTGGAAACAACCTTAAGCACCCATCAACAATTGAAGAACAACTGAAATGTGGAACATGCATATGAAACATTATCCAACCACAGAAAGTAATGACGTTGTACATATGCTACAACTTGGGTATATAGCTTTCTTCACCATCTTGACATACTTGAGGTAATTAAATTATGAAGAGAAAACATTTGTTTGATTCAGGTTTGAAGGTTCCATCCAACAATCAAGCACGCCCACGACTGTGGACCTCTGGTGGACCTGCTGGGTGGCAACAGTGAGGAAGACCAGAGTGGAGGAAACTGGTTACCTCGAGGACAGGGACAAGAAGCAAAAGAGAATGAGGAGACAGGCCCATAATCCCTTTTGAGGGCATGCCCCCAGTGACCTAAGTACCTCTCATGAGGTTCCACCTCTTAAGGTTTCATAGCATCTCTCAATACTGCCATCAGGATACCATGCCTTTACCACTTGGACTTAGGGGACATTCAACATCCAAAGGGTAACAATAGGTGGAGCCTGAAAACATCACGCTAACTGAAATAAGCCAGGCAAAAAAGGGACAAATGTTATTTAATTTCTGCCATCTAAAATATATAAGGTAGGCAAGTTCCTAGAGGTAAAAGGGAAATTAGAGATTACAGGCATAGAGGGTAAAGGGGAACGTCAATAGACTTTCATTGTCAAGGTGGATGGAAGAGGGCATGGAATCTGTCTCAACAAAAAGCTTTTGGAAATACATACTAGTGACAAGTACCAGAACCTTGAGAATTAATCGGTGCTTTGAACTTTACACTCTAAAGACAGTCAAGATGGCAAACCGCATGTCCTGTATATTTTATTATCATTCAGGAAAAGATGCACACCTTCCTCCCTGTTCCATTTCATTTTAACTATGAATTTCAAATGAGAAACAGAGAAGACACGCAAAGACAGCACTATACTGGAATATTTGTTTCATCAAGTCCAAATAACAAGTCAAAGCAATAAAGTTCTGAGCTATCCCTTCCCTGTTTGAGTTGAAAGCACCGGAGCAGCATTCATTAGGCCTTTTTTTTTTTTTTACCACACTAGTAATTTTACTCAATAATGTAATTGTCTCTAGACCATTGAAGGAGTGAAGGGCAGATGGTTTGGCAATGTCCATAAGTATTTGTGATCTTTCTTTCTAGTGCTGTAAGATAAAGTATGTTTTCCAAAAGACATAGCTCTGGCTGATCAGAGTATAGATGGGGGGAGGAGGAGAAACCAAAACTTGACAAAGGTGACAGACAGTGGCAGCACCATTTTACTGACTGAGCCATCACTTCTGTCCCCCATCACTTCTGTCCCCAGTTTCTGCCCAGACCCTGAATATCCATCCTTTCTACCTGTTGTGCTATAGCAGCATGTTTGGAAAGGAGTCGAATTTTTATTTTGCTAATAAATAGAACTGTTTGTCAGAAGATGTTTAGGTAGTAACTGGGGGTTTACTTCTGACTTAAAAATAACACACTTTTACTCTAATGACTTTAGAAGAAAAAAAAAATCCAAGGAAGGAAAAACAAATTACCAGTAATTTTCCCACCTAGATATAGTGATGGCGTTATGACATAGGAGTTGTAATAACTAATTTTACTTAAAAATGATGATGCCTAAGTCTTCCTCATTATGGAAGAAATAACTTGTCTTGGAAATGTACTTGGAAAGCTACAAGATACTTGAAAGGACAACCCTATCGCCGGAAGACACTCATCATAATCATTTGGTTGTGTCCTAGACTGTTCTGCCAAAGGCCATCAGTGGATTGAAGCTGTAGCATGAAAAGTTTTGTGACTGACTTTTTGCAAACAAGGAAACCGCCGAGGACCTGTGAGTGGCTTCACCTAAGAGCCTAGTTACTGAAGGGTTTAGGAGAAGAAAGGCTTCGGAAGGCACAGAGTTAAGTAGGGCTGTGTGAAAAGAATCAGGATGACATTGAGACTACAAGGTACACCCTGGGGACACTTTAAAGGGAAACCACACAGAGTTAAGGTAGACCCAAAATGCTGAAGCCGGGAACCAGTTATCTGTGGCTCAGCATGGGGCCGGAAATCAAGGCTATGTCTCCAGTCAAAATGGCTGGAGCCCTCCCAGCAAGAAGACCCAGCCCTTTGTTGCCATTTTTATGACTTCAAAGAGCACAGTTCCCTACAGCCTGTGATTTCAGAAAACACGATTGCTTTATAGTATAGGAGAGCTAGTTCCTGGAAGAAAGTTTCCATTATAAACTTTACGGCTACGGCAGGGCCAGGGCACAAGTGTCTTTCTAACTCTAGCAGCTAGCTTTGTCTTGATCTGGTTGTCATTTTAGCCTGACACATGCCAGGGCAAAGGTCTCACTTTCTCGGTTAAAACTTCATTTTTTTTTTCAACGTTTTCTCTGTTGTTCTTATTACTGACTCCAGAAATCCCTGAAAACACTCCCCTAAGCACAATGGCAGTTTTTAACTTCTTTAAATTGTTGGTCTAAGATGGTTACTTTAATTTGCATATGAAATTGTTGGTGATGTCAACATTTTTCCTTATCACTTACTATTTTCTGGTTCTTTTTAAAGACCCAATGAGCTGGTGTCTCTAAATGGGAGTCAGAAGGATAGACATGGATTCAAGATGAAGTTAGGCTATGTAGTAATTTCTAGGACAGTTGGAGCTGCAGAGTGAGGCCTTATCTTAAAGAAAATATAAGATAAAATAATAAAACATGTATCACGAATCTTAAAAGGTCTTATTAAGTAAAAACCCGGAGCCAGATGTAGGGGTGAAAACCTGAGAGATCAGGGAAATAGGAAAAGCCACAAGCTAACCTCACCTCACCAACTCCGCAGCTTCCAAAGAGACCTATTTCCTGTCTACCAGCGCCTATATGCATTTCTGTTCTGCTATCTCATTTGCTCTGTCCGTCCAGCTACATCACTTCCTTTTCCTGCCCAGCTTTGTCACTTCCTGTCTGTCTGTACAGACCTCCAGACCTCTATGGTTAACTAGTGTTGGAATTTAAGGCGTGTGCCACCACGCCTGGCTCTCTTTCCAAGGTGCCCTGAACTCACAGAGATCTAGACAGGTCCCTGCCTCCCGAATGCTAGGATTAAAAGTGTGTGCTACCATTGCCTGACTTCTATGTTTACTATAGTGGCTGGCTTTTTCCTCTGATCCTCAGATAAATTTTATTGGGGGACACAATACATCACCACAAAAACAAAATAAAGGTGAAGAAATAATTTGCACTACAACATGTAAAACAAATGAAAGACATGAAAAAATTTTGATTATGTGATTGGAAGTTTCTCATTCAATCATCTTAGCTCTTTATGTTTTAAAAATATTAAATATTGAAATGCTGATTGTTTGCTACATTAGCTGCAGGATTTCTAGGGTGTACTTCAAAAGGAAAGTCTTTGAGAGGGACAAGAAATTGAAAACATATTTCACTAATCTAATGTCAACGGAAACAGCTTTGTCATGATTGATAGTGGTGATGTGTTACTAATGATAAAATACCCACGCTGGGTAACTGATTATTTTAAAAGAAAGTCCTAGAACGTTCAGAGTTATATTTTACAACATCTCATAGTCAATCTCCAAAGAAAGGAGTCTGTCAGTGGAACCCAGACCACCAGTAGGTGTGACACCTGTCACACACTGTAGTCTGTTCCTTGTGAGAGTTGCACTTTGTGTGTAACTTATTTGGACAAGTCATAGATAAACCGCTAAATCAAAAAAAAAATCAGAGTACAGCTTAATTTAGGTCAATGCTCAGTACAAAAACATTTTACAATAAAAATATTCATTCTGATCCCTTTCATCTCCTATCTGCTTTCTCTCCATTGTCTGTGATGATTTAATGAGAAATGTCCCCCATAGGCTCCTGTATTTGTGTAAGTGAGAGCACAATGAAACTACCAACTAGGCCACTCCGTGAGAGGAAAAGGAAAAGGGTACTCCAACTGCCAAGGCTGTCTCTGGGGGCTGGAGGCATGCGAAGAGGTGTGAAATGGTGGGAGGGTCTCAGCAGGTGGAAGGGCTTAGATTGCTTCGGGAAGTGGGAAGTAGACAAATGAGCGGGAACAGCCTGGGAACTCGCATGGGGCTTTAATCTGTTGGAGGCTTGTCTGAGTTAATAGGAAACTAGAAGCCCTTTCTAGAGGTAGTTGGCTGTAAAGGGGGTGAGAACCCCACTTCACAAGGTTTCTGAGGTACGCTGACTTTAAGTAGCATTCCTTTTGTTCACCTGGTTAGAGGCCAGCCTGAGCCTCTAATGTCATTGGCACTGCCGTTTGGGGGGTGGGCATTGGACCTAGTCATTCGATCGTGTGTTTTCCTGTTGGTGGCACTGTTTGCAGGGTTAGGGAACACTTAGAAAGATTGGGTGCAACCATACTGGCTTTGAGGCTTAGAGCCTGGCCCAGCTTCCAGTATGTACTCTCTGCTTTCTGTGTGGAGGCAGATCTAGGATCTCTCAGCTTCCCGTTCCAGCTGCCTACCGCCATGTCTCCCTCACCATTATGAACTCTCACCCTGAAATGGTAAGAGAAAACGGTTTGTCCCATGAGTCACTTTGGCCATGATGCTTTATCACAGCAAAGATCAAGTGACCCATTCGGTGTGCTTTCCATGTTGACCTTCGGGGTGTGGTAAATTTGGAGACAATGTGTCACGGGTTTCAGTAGAGTTTAGAAGTCTGTCACTGTGGCCCTCACAACCGTTTGCAATTTGCTTTCCCCCTCTATCATTCCTGTCAGTTCATATGTCTCAAAATAATTTAGTTTCCAGGGTATTTGTAAATGATACCCTTCCTGCCGGGCAGTGGTGGCACACGCCTTTAATCCCAGCACTCTGGAGGCAGAGGCAGGCGAGTTCGAGGCCAGCCTGGTCTACAGAGCAAGATCTAGGAAAGGCACAAAGCTACACAGAGAGACCCTGTCTCGAAAAAAACAAAAAACAAACAAACAAACAACAACAACAAAAAGATTCCCTTCCTGGATTCAGCTAATAAGTGATGAGGTGCTATGGTGGGATGCCTTGCTCAGCCTTGATACAGAGGGGAGGTGCTGGGTCCTGGCTCAACTGAATATACCAGGCTTTGCTGACTCCTCATGGGAGCCCTCACCCTTTTGGAGGAGGGGATGAGGGCGGAGGGAGGGAAAAGGCTGGGAGGAGTGGGAGGAGGGATGAGAAGGGGATCTGTGGTTGGCATGTTAAAATAAATAAAAAATTTTTTCTTAAATAAAAAAAAAAGTGATGAGGTGCAAGGCAGTCTCAGTCCAAACTTTAGGCTGGATGGCCAAGATGATACATTAAATACCACACACAGTGGAATCTTACTTAGCTGCAAAAAAAAATGGAAGGACATTTACAGGGAAGTTCGGGGACTAGGGGTCATTTTGTTAAATGGAGTAAGCCATACTCAAAACATAGATGCCACCGTTTCCTGTCACGTGTGGAATCTAATTTTGGAATTAAGAAATTTGGAATCTATAGTATTTCAATTTATATGTGTGTGTGTGTGTGTGTGTGTGTGTGTGTGTGTGTGTGTGTGTGTGCATATGATGTAGAAGTTTTTTAAAAATATTATAGGACCAGATAAAGAGGTCTACAGAGAGAGGTCCGGGAACAAGAGAGGGTAATGGAGTATATGTGTCGTGAAGCAGAAACAAGACAAAAAAGTAAAATTCACTTTAATAATACATGGCCTAATAAAGATGATGACCAGCCTGTTCTTTTATATTTGGCCTCAATATTTCTCATATTTAATGTCAAGTTTCAGAGCTACACTGTTCAAATATTACTGACACTCTGTTGCAGGATGGAAGACAGCCTTCTAAGTCCAGGGTCACCAAAACATGGTAAGAAAACAAATTAGAGTTTTGTTAAGTTGACACAGACAAGTGAATGTAGGGAAGGGACACCCCGCCTCCTGCACAGCAGGGGCTTCCTCCTGGACCCAGTTAGGCACAAACCACACCCAAACACACCTGTTTTCACAGAGAGATCCCTATTAAACAGGGGAAGCAAAGGTAAAGTGTCTGCTTTCTGACTCACGCAGAAAACAGCAGCACATGACCATACAGGTGTAATTTTTAAGAGCAGCAGGGGAGGGCTGTTAGAATGGGCTAGAATTCCGTAGTGAAAGAGATAGGGAACAGGGAGAAGGGCGAGGGGACAAGGGAAGGGGATGGGGTATTTGTCCTGGGTGGAGAAGGGACTGCCTCTGGATAGAGGGGAGACAGACTTGGTACATAAGCAAACAGTGGTCTATAAAGGTGAATGGTGAAACCCTGTGTTAGGATGAGGTGTTTAATTTTAATTGGACATGTTAATTGGGTGAGCCAAAGCTTTTGATTTCAATACTTCAATAGCTGGACCTTGGTAGTCAGCCTCAGGAGGAGGAAGTGGCCAAATAAGGGAACAGACCTTGGTGGCTAGCTTCAGGAATGTAATCTGTTTTTGACAAGGCAGAGGGAATTGGAGGGCAGGGCAAGGCCATGCTTGAGTGGGTTAGTGTCCCTTCAGATAGTGCTTCTTAATCTGTATCCAGGAAAAATCTTTGAGCCATCCCTTCCAACTCTGATATTTTAATATAGATGGACTTGGCTTAAAATGATTATCCAGCCGGGCGGTGGTGGCGCACGCCTTTAATCCCAGCACTCGGGAGGCAGAGCCAGGCGGATCTCTGTGAGTTCGAGGCCAGCCTGGGCTACCAAGTGAGTTCCAGGACAGGCGCAAAGCTACACAGAGAAACCCTGTCTCGAAAAACCAAAAAAAAAAAAAAAATGATTATCCAAAGAGGTGATCAAAGAGGAAGAGGAGACATCAGAAAGAAACAAAATAAACAGTCTTAAGTCACAAAAGATAAACTGGGAAAGGCTTACCTTGTCTTCTTTCTCTCATCCCTCATTTCGTGGTATAAATAGGAAGAGTAAAAACTGTAAAAGGGTTAAACATGACAATTTAATATGTATATTCGCCATGAGATGATTATCATAAAGAAGTTAATTAGCATCTCTATAACCACACATAGTTATCATTGTGTGTGCGTGTCAAAAACACTTGAGATCTATTTTCTTTGCAAATTTCAAGTAAACAGTACAATTATTTTGGGTCACAGCCTCCACATAGTACATCAGAACCTCAGAGCCTACTCATCACCCGACTGAATTTGTACCTTCGACAGGCCTCTACTCATCCTCCTGAACTCTCAGGCTGTCTGTCTTTCCTGCTGATACCACTGTCCACCACCAACATCACTGTTTTCCTTTTTCCTAAAAATCTGACCATAGGATGCCATAGAAAATAAATTTAAGTTGCTTTTATAGATCCATTAAGTAAGTGCGGGACTCACTTGAATTAATTTTTTTTAACTTTTAATTCACTAATCTGTTTGTAATGATACTAACGGTAACTAAAAGTGTGAGTGAAAATAAGTGATAGTCTTCAAATAAATTAAAAATAAAGTTAAACACATAATGAAGAAATGTTAGCATTTGCTCACATTCCTTTTCTTTTTTCTCAAAGGAATAAAGCATTACAATATAATTTATTCCTATTTCTAGTGTGATTTCATTCCTTCACCACAGAGGCAATCTGAACAATTGATCTGTGCATTTATTTACAGTGAGGACTTGATTAACATTAGGTTATTCAAATCTATCCAGGTCAAAATGCAGCCTCTTATATGCTATCTGTCCTAGTTAGGGTTACTATTGCCAGTAATAGTGTGAACAGTAAATAGTGTAAATAGTAAAACCATGACCACAAACAACTTGGGAAGGAAGAGGTCTATTTCACTCACAGTTCCAAATAACAGTTTATCATCAAAACAGAGGGCAGGAACTAAAACACGACAGGAACCTGGAGGCAGAACTGATGCAGAGGTCATAGAGTGGTGCTGCTTACTGGCTTGCTCCCCATGGCTTGCTCAGCCTCCTTTCTTATAGAACCCAGGACCACCAGTCCAGGGATGGCCCCATCCACAGTGGCCTGGGCCCTCCCCCATCAATCACTAAATAATAAAATGCCCTACAGCCAGATGTGATGGAGGCATTTTCCCAGTTGAGGATCCTTCCTTTCAGATGTCTCTAGCTTGTGCCAAGTTGACATAAAACCAATTCAGACTTTTTTTTTTTTTATTAGTTTTAGACATGTAATATTTGGGTATATGAGCATCACATTTATCCCTTTTTTTTTTTTTTTTTTTTTTTTTTTTTTTTTTTTTTTTTGGTTTTTCGAGACAGGGTTTCTCTGTGTAGCTTTGCGCCTTTCCTGGAACTCACTTGGTAGTCCAGGCTGGCCTCGAACTCACAGAGATCCGCCTGGCTCTGCCTCCCGAGTGCTGGGATTAAAGGCGTGCGCCACCACCGCCCGGCCATTTATCCCTTTTTGATATGTATTTTAAAAGTCAGGAATCTAGCTCATTCAGTAAAGGGTTTGCCCAAAATCATGAGGACCTGAGTTCAATTCCAGAACCATATAGAAAAGCCCAGCATAGTGGCATGTGTTTATAGTCCCAGCCACTGGGGAGACAAAAACAAGAGGATCCCCAGGGTTCCCTGCCAACTAGCCTCTATGACTTGGCAAGTTCCAGGCCAATGAGAGATACTGTCTCTAAAAGCAAAGTGGATGATTCTTGAAATATGACACCTGAAGTGTACCACATGCACACACATGCACACACACACACACACACACACACACACACACACACACACACATATGTGTGCGAGTGCACATGTAGATATGCACAAACACGAGACAAAATTTAAGTCTCAAATTTTTGCTATTATGAGAAATATGCACTTAATTCCCCTTGCACATATTTCCTTGTGCTCCTAAGAATGCTCATGAATAAGTAGAATCATTAAGTTGTAAATTTTCTTTGTTTTTCAGAAGAGTTTGGGTTTTTTGTTTGTTTTATTTTATCTTTTTTTGTTTGTTTTTATTTGCTGTTTTTTGAGGCAGGGTTTCTCTGTGTAGTCCTGGCTGTCCTGGAACTCCCTTTGTAGACCAGGCTGGCCTTGAACTCAGAGATCTGCCTGCCTCTGCCTCCCAAGCGCTGGGATTAAAGGCGTGAGCCACCACTGCAGAACAGAAGAGCTTTTAACTGAAGAGCAAATTTAATTAAAGGGCTTTACTTTATTTTTATATATTTAATATTTATATATGTATATAATCTTTTAGATCAAATTCCTTCCCTGACTTCATGAGCACTTTCCCTCTCAACTTAAAGCTTTCTCTCTCTTTCTCTCCCTCTCTAAAAAGTGCTCACTGGGTCCATTTGGTACTGCCTGTATGAGCGTGGGTATGAGACCATCTACTGGAACATGGGTAGCTTCTTGGGTCCAGTGTCCCTGAAGAAAACTGACTCTCCCTTGCCCAGACACCATCATCACCAATAGCTCATCAGGTAGCAGTGAGACCATGAGCCCCTTCCCCACCTGTGCCGGGATGTCAGCTGGTTTGAGCTTCTGCAAGTCTCACATATGCAGCCCCAGCTACTACAAGTTCATGTTCGCTGCTGTCACATCTAGCAATACTGTTCCACTGCAGACGTCTACTACCCCTGGATGTTACAATCTAACCTTACTTCTAAGTTGATCCTGGAGTCTTTGGGGGAAGAGATGTGATACTTATGACCTTTTTAAGGCTGAACACTCATCCTCTGTGCATTGACCAGTTATAGATGTCTGTTTTAGCCATCATCTTTTATAAAAGAAATTTCTTTGATAAGGGTTGAGAGATGCAATAATCTATGGGTATAAAGATAAGAACTTAGGGGGCAGTTTGTTATTATTATTATTATTATTATTATTATTATTATTATTATTATTATTCCATTTAGTAGAATAATAGCATTTAGGGGCTATGACTAGCCAGACACAAATTTTTGGTCAAATTAATGGTAACAGACATGGGTTCCATCTTATGCAGTAGACTTTAAATCCAATCAGAAAGTGGTTGGTTACTTCTATAACATTTGTACCACTACTACACCAATGGGCATATCATGCCAGATCAGTCATTTCTGTAGTTCATAGGGTTCACAGCTGGATAAGATTGTTGATTTTTTTCCCCCAGTATAATGGATAGCACTTTCTATCACCATGAAAACCAGCCAGTAGCAATGAAGCTTCTAAGTTAATACCAGCTTGATTTTCCATATCCACTGACTGATGTATGTGGTGTATGTGTCTTCAGCAATAGGGTTTTGCCATCAAGTTCTAGAGGATAGCCAAAAGCAAAATTAATAATATTGAGGGAGTTTATGAGACCCCACTGACAAACAACTAGAGAAGAGGAAACCCACTCCTCACTCCAGGCTTTTTATTTGATAACCAACAATGTCTGGAGGAGGCAGTGTGTCCCCATAATAGGGAACTACATTTAAATCCCTTTAATATATATATATATATATATATATATATATATATATATATATATGTGTGTGTGTGTGTGTGTGTGTGTGTGTGTGTGTGTGTGTGTGTATTTTAGAAAGCTTCTATAAAAGTTACTCAATCTAAACATTTTTTTCCCTGTGTGAATTCTATCACTGGTACTATTTTTAGCAATCATAAATTCCTGTCTTCCCAGATTTATATTTAATATTATGAGAACTCATTTCTGCCTGTTCAGAGCATATGCTGCTGTCTTACTGTGTATTTGTCTACTTATTTGTACCATCAATTGTCTTCTCATTTTTTAATTCAACGTTGAAGGTTTTGTTTTGTTTTTTAAAGTATCTGTTTGCTTTCAAATGAGAAACAGGTTTACTGTTTGTGGTGATATATTGTGTACCCCAATAAAGCTTACCTGGTGATCAGAAGACAGAGCCAGCCACTAAATTAGACATAGAGGTCAGACATGGCACACACACCTTTAATCCTATCACTCGAGAGGCAGAGATCGGTCTGGATCTCTATGAGTTCAAGGCCACACTGGGCTACATGAGAGAAACAGAACCAGGCAGTGGTGACACACACCTTTAATCCCAGGAAGTAATATGGCAGGACACAGAAAGGTATATAAGGCATAAGGAAACAGGATCTCTCTCTCTCTCTCTCTCTCTCTCTCTCTCTCTCTCTCTCTCTCTCTCTCTCTCTCCTGAGGATTTTGTAGAGGTAAGCTAGTGGCTGGCTGTTCTGCTTCTCTGATCTTTCAGCTTTCACCCCAATATCTAGCTCTGGGTTTTTTTTTTAATTAAAAGACCATCTAGATTCGAACAACATTGTTTACAAAAAAGTATCTGTTTGCTTTCAAATGAGAAACAGGTTTACTGTATGCACTTTACAGAATACTATGGCTCAGAGAAACCAAATGTATTTTCTTTCTTTTTTGGGGCGGGGGGTGTTCGAGACAGGGTTTCTCCATGTAGCTTTGCGCCTTCCCTGGAACTCACTCTGTAGCCCAGGTGGGCCTCAAACTCACAGAGATCCTCTTGGCTCTGCCTCCCAAGTGCTGGGATTAAAGGCGTGCACCGCCACCGCCCAGCCAAATGTATTTTCTAAGGTCAGAGGACTAGTGATATCCCAATTCAAACTACCTTGACAGATTTCTCCAGACTCTGGCCATTCCATTTTAACCTTGTCATAAACGGTCCTTGGCCTCCTGATTTATGAAAGCTATGGGGGGAAAAAAGTGAAATGGAATGTTTAGAAGATCCAGCTTGAGGTTCAGATGAGACTCCTCGACCCAAGCTATACTCAGTGGAGCCTGCAACACTTGGTAAGGAATGAAGGCTTTTCTGTTTGGGAACCTTCAAACCTTCACAACAACCTTTTGAAGTGTGCACTACAATCATAGTTGTTTTATATGTAAGACTGAAGTTAAATGACTCAATAGGATCAGACAAGAAAGAGCAAAAAGTAAAGAAAAGTGCTTCAAGTTCTTCAGAGTTAGTGGAAGATCAATCGGACATTTTACAGAACATCTTGTGAGGAAAGGAAAATAAGTGTTGAAAAATTGTTCTTCCTTCCCCTCTTTCCCTGGATTCAGCTTTTACTGCAACACAAAGCCGAGTCCCTGCAAGGGACCTTCCATTATGCTGAACCTTTCATCTCTCTTCAGGGAAGAAACTGAGGCCATGGTCTAATTTGCTGGGGTCAAGCCATCTCAAGAATTGACTGGCAAAGACTCTAGCCTGGACTGCCACACTCAGCAAAGCAAGCGTTTTTGTCGAGCACGAAGAAATTTTACTTCACAGTCTTCTTGGTCGCGATTGTTGTAACAAGGGTTCTCAGGGTTTTGCTGAAGAGGAGCACAGCCACACTCCATATCTGAACAATGAAGAGAGAGTGAGCTACCGAGCTCTGACTGCACGGGACATAGAATGCTCTCCTACAGAGTTGGATAACTTGCTCTCTTAGTCTTTTTGGTTTCCTGGTCATGAAAATCTATTTAGGTATCCACCTTCCAATGCTGATACCTCCTTGCCTTATTACGTGCCAAAAATTCCGGGGGAAAAAAATGATGGCCACTGGAAGGAAGATCATAGATGTAGGAAGATGTTAAGATGATATGGGAAAGGCCCATCTCATCTGATTCTGGGGGCAAGTGAAATCATGAGAAAGGGGAGGAAAAGCAAGTCCTTGAGGATCTGAGGCGTTGTGTCCTGCTTTTAACCAAAATTATGGAGGAGAAGAAATGGGAAAGGAGACATGAAGGGCATCATCCATTGCCCACTTTCTATTTAGAACTGGGGAAGAGGGCAACTCACAGCTAGTCCCTTCCATCTACCAAGATAGGCAGGCTGTGGTCCTGGGTTTGAGCCTTCCGAGCCATTGTCAGTTTCTCTGCGGAGTGCATGGGTTCTAAGAGACCACAGAAGGCTCCCAGAGGGTATTGAGCAATGGATATTTGGCTGGACATTGGTGGAGGGTCACCATCTTTACGGCAAAGAGACTCTGTAACTGGAGACTATACCAGTGGAATTATACACATTGCTAAATTTTAGGGGTATGAAGCTTGATCAAGGGCAGAGGAAGGAATGCCAGTAATCAGGGCTTATAAGGCTGTTAAATCTCAAAAGAACAGACCTCAAGCTATGCTCAAAATTTGTTACAGCAGTGGATGTCAGGACACTGAACTGTTAAATCGTGGAAGTTCCCTACACCTTTCTAAAGAAGAGCATCAAGGAGGCAGCTAATCTAAACATAAAATCACCCACAGTCTGTGAGCCATCTGCAGACACTTTATATCACCGGGTGGTACTGTATTTACTGATATGTCCACATAACACATCGCCAGTCCCATGGAGCTGAGAAGAAAGATTAGATCCAGTTTCAAGATGAAAGTATCCACACCCTCCTTGCTCATTTGGTTGCAGCACAATAATTTTTAATGCAACAGCATCAGTTTGAGTGGAATATATGTGCGTACGCACATGGAAGCCAGAGGACAGCCATGGCTGTCATTCTCAGACACAACAAGCATTTCCTTTTAGACATGGTCTCTCGTGACCTAGAGCTCACCAATTAGGGTAGACTAGCTGGAAAGCTAGCTCCAGGGATCTTCCTGTCCCTGCCACAGCAACTTTGGGGTTAACTGAAAGCATGCACCATAATACTTAGCATTTTATGTGGTTCTTTGGGATGAAACACGGATCTTTGCATTTGCAACACAAGCGCTTTGCCAACAGAGTCATCTCTTCCATCCCGGAAGAACAGCTTTCTATCTATCTAGAAAATCACTATGGTTGCCGAAGAGGGCCAAGACATTGCTTATCAAGAACTGAAATCACTGAGATGGTTTCTGTGATTCTTTCTCTTTTTAACTCACTTTTGTCATATTAACTGTCTCATAAAAAGCCTTTTACATGCTTGCATAATGGCCCATTCTGCTCTTGCTAATTAATTTCTACATCAATGTTTTAAACTTATGCCTATTATCTTATTTCCTTAGGACAGCTTTATAGGAGGAACTGCTGATCTCTAAGATCTGGAATGTACTAACTATGTCTCATAATAAAAATCCCTAAACTCACCTGTTCATAGAATGCCACTAATAAATATGGCAATCCAAAAGATGCTCCAAAAACTCACACCATGAAATGGTTATGATAGGATTTGCAATTCAGTACAAATTGATGTAGCTTTCTGTTATAAGTTATTTAATGTTTAAAATTCATGGTTATGATTTGGTAGTATAGAAAGAATTCTTTTAAGCATTGTACCAACAGATAAAGCTGTGAGCTCATGCGTTTTTTTAAGCATTTGACTAAATTCCCCCCTTCCTTAGACTTTGGGATAAAGATCTATGGATTCAATGAAACAAAGTTGCTTCGTGTTAGAGCAGTGGTTCTCAACCTTCCTAATGCTGCGACCCTTTAATACAGTTGCGGTGACCCCCAACCATACAATTATTTTTTCGTTGCTACTTCGTGACTGTAATCTTGCTACTGTTATGTTATGAATCATAATGTAAATATCTGGTTTTGTCCGGTGGCCTTAACCCTTGTGAAAGGGTCTTTTGACCCCCGACCCACAGGTTGAGAATGACTGCATTATAGAAAGCATTTACCCCAAGAGTAAAGCATCACTTTGTACCTTGTGATGGAATTTGCAATCTAAGAGAACAGGAGGTTCCAGTACCCAGAAAGGTAAGTCCTTGAAGGTCTATTAGGAGACGCATCCAAGCTGCCAGGGAGCATTAAGCCTGTGGAGGCGGAAGAGAGCACTGTATAGTGAGCACACTGGTCTAATATTATATATATGAATAATATTATATATATGTATATGTATGAAGGATTACAGCTTTTCTTCCCACTGGGGAGGTATTCTGCCTTGTTCTTTGAAGCTAAAGTGGGAGTTTGCTGTGTAATTTGTTGAATTAGTTGTGGAGTGATGGAATTTTTTGTGAAGGGGTGGCAGTCACTCATGATGATATAAATAATACACAGGGAAACACTAGAGAGAAAGTGGAGTGAATAACAAATTTTCCCAACAATGCCTTTGACCTTGGATCCCCTTGTGAGGAGTCAACTATGCTCACAGACTGGTGGAAAGTCGACTCTTCCGTAGTTCCTGCTTCCTGTTGTCTTGCACAGATACACACTTTATGTTTGTTGATTTGTAGAAACTGAAGATCCAGGCTCTGAATTCAGCAGGATCATTGTTAACCTCTGTGAGATGGGAACAGTCACGGCACCAACTTCGAAATGACCTGATGTTGAATGGGAACATCACATGAAGTGCATCCCCCAGCATGGTGCTGAGCAGGAATATGGTTCTTCCTCAGTCTCCTTTTGTACATTCAAGTTTTGTAAAATTTGTTCAGCCTGTTTCCAGTTAAAATCTCATGCTTATTCCACTGAGGAAGGCTGATCAAAATGGAACCATCATTTGACAAATAGGCCAACTCTTAATCTCAGAAAATACTAGGTTTTAAAACTCAAATATTTACTTCTGACTACTAATTTCTCCCAAGGTAGCATGGAAACCTCTAGGAAACGTAAGCACCTAAAAAGTGTTGCCTGCCTCTGGAACTTTCCGGAAACACTACCATAGATAGTGTCATCTACTTGGACACAGATAATCTGTACTCTTTTTTAAAAATAAGAAAGTTAATCTCTTCTGTCCCCATAGTCTTACCAATCATTTATTGGCTATTCCAAGAAATGTCTTTATCAAATTTGTTCTTGATAAATTACAAATGTGGACTTCTCAGGCTGATGTTAATTGCAGTAGTTATTAGGTTAGAAGTGCCCCAAAGAAAGACTTGCTAAGGACAAGGTAAGACGTGGCATCAGCATGTTTTGCTGATCAATCCTCAGCCTACAGTGTTGCAGGCTGGTTTTGAATATGCTGGGGGATGCTGCCTGATATCCGGGGAGCTGACCTTAGGCTGGCACTTCATGTGATGTTCCCATTCAACATCAGGTGACTGTGAAGTCGGTGCTGGGACTGCTCCCATCTCACAGAGGATAACGATGATCCTGCTAAATTCAGAGCCTGGATCTTCACTGTTTCTATAAAGCAACAAACATAAAGTGTGTATCTGTGCAAGACAGCAGGAAGCAGGAAAGATGGAAGAATGGACTGTCCACTAGTCTGTGAATTTCAAATACCAGCTACTGATCTTAGCCGTGAATGGTGTCAGAGTCAGGGAACAGCCTTCATGTGGTGTGATGACAATGTTTACCGAGCTCAAGTTCGTGAGAGGTGGGCCTTGACCCCCAGGACACAAAGGATTTCTGAGAATGTTTGGACGAGCTGCCTGTGTCAGTATGAGACAGGGAGCGTTCCTGCAAGGGAAGGAACTCGAGTCACTGTCACACAACAGTGGTTGGCTTCTCGGAGCCTGGTCTGGTTTCTATTTATAGTGCCGATGGAAGTACAAAATGAACATTGACGAAGCAGAAGCTGTAATTTTGGGGAAATAAGTGACGCTTGTAGTTTACTTGAGACTACAACTCATTCTGTTAAGCAAAGACACATTTTGCAAGTACAGAAAGTATCCAACAAGAAGCCTCATGAACTACATTTTGAGCTTCTGAGATGTTGTACTGGGAATGTGTTTTAATGACATGAGAAACCTATTAGCCCTGATGCTGAACTTTTCTTCAGGAAAATCATATTCACCAGGGTTCCGTGGATACCCCTTTATAACATGTCTAAGTTAGAACTGCTACCTGTAAACAAATATGTAAAACTTTTAAGTAAGGGATAAAGTGCTGTGGGATGTTCTGTATGGCAAATGTGTTGCTGATTAGTCAATAAATAAAACACTGATTGGCCAGTGGCCAGGCAGGAAGTATAGGCGGGACAAGGAGGAGAATAAAGCTGGGAAGTGGAAGGCTGAGTCAGAGAGACACTGCCAGCCACCACGATGACAACCAGCATGTGAAGATGCCGGTAAGCCACGTGGCAAGGTATAGATTAATGGAAATGGATTAATTTAAGCTGTAAGAACAGTTAGCAAGAAGCCTGCCATGGCCATACAGTTTGTAAGCAATGTAAGTCTCTGTGTTTACTTGGTCGGGTCTGAGCGGCTGTGGGACTGGCAGGTGAGAGAGATTTGTCCTGACTGTGGGCCAGGCAGAAAAACTCTAGCCACAATAAAGTTTTAAAATATATATATATATAATTATAAAATTTTATTACATTTATTTTATGTCTATGTGAGGTGTGGAGTACACACACCACAGTGTCTTTGTGGAGGTCAGAGGGCAAGTTTGGAGAGTCCATTCTCTCCTCCCACTGTGTGTGTCTTGAGAGTCAAACTCAGGTTTTCGGTCTGGCTTACAAGTCCCCTTACAAGCCCCAAACGTATTTCTGAAAATGAACCCACTCCCCAACTTAAGCACTGGGGCATGGCTGCACAATGATAGGGTCCATCTATGGGTCCTTCTCTTTCTTCCACCCTCAGACCTCGAAGAATCCATTGCCCAGCACTGAGGTCATCGTTCCTCAAAACTGACTTTCTGCCTTTGAATCCATCCCTAAACAGGAGACTTACCTTTGCTTTGTAAACAATGTTATTATATACACTATGAGTAACGGTCTATAGCTCACTTTTCCCTCCAATTTTGCTGCTTCGATTGGTTCCTATTATTTCCTAAGACTACGATTTATTTGTTTCAACCTCTCTGTGATTTTTTTTTAAAATTTTGCTTGAGGATACTTCAAAGTATTGAGCTATGACTCTGCGTGCAGACCTTTTGATGATTTCCAGTTTTAATATAAATTTTTGGTTCGTTGGCTGATTGACTGTAACTGTTCTTTAACAATATGAGATTTTTCTCTGAACGTTGTAATGTTGTATATTTTAGCTGCCAGAAGAGATGCGGTGTTTTTGACATTTTTCTAATTGGCATCCACAGTCAAGTTTACTTTCATCACACCTTTCCATTTGCTTCTCCCCCACTCCCCCTTACTCCACCCCTCCCCCATATCTTCTTCTTTGGTAAGGTCATTGGCTCCTGTTTGAACTTGATGTTTATTTTCTGTTGTTCACTTCTTAGAGTTCCTTGTGTGTTGTGGATGTGTCCTTCAGTGAGTGCATGTTTTACAAAGATTTTTCTCCTAGTCTACAGCTTGTCTTTTCTAAAAACAACAACAATAACAATAAGATATTGTGGTGGTTTGAATGAGAACGGCCCCCAGAGGCTCATATATTTGAATGCTTCTTTCTTCGTTGACGGACTTTCCCAGGAAGGAGTTGTGGCCTTGTTGGAGAAGGTGTGTCACTGGGGGTGGGCTCTGAGACTTTAAAAGCCTTTTCCAGGCCCAGCCTTGTCCCCTCTCTGCCTGCTGCTTGCGGGAAAGATGCAAGCTCTCAACTATTGCTCCAGCACCATACCTGCCTGTCTGCAGCCATACTCTCCATCATGGTCATGGACTCACCCTTTAAAATTGTAAGCAAGATCCCAATTAAATGCTTGCTTTTTATAAGTTGCCTTGGTCGTGGTGTCCCTTCACAGCAACAGAAAAATAACTAAAACATACACACACACACACACACACACATATATATACATATACATACACACATACACACACACATATATATATACATATACATACACACATACACACACACACACACACACACACACACACACACACACACACACAGTACCTGCAAAGGTCAGAAAGAGGCATTCAGTTCTCTAGAATTAGAGTTACAGTTCTGAGTCCCCATGTAGGTGCTGAGAACCAAACCCAAGACCTCTGCAAGAGCAGCTAGTCCTTTTAGTTACTGAACCATCTCTCCAGCGCCTACAGCTTGAATTTTCACTGTGAACTGGTGTCTTTCTCAGAGTAGCAGCAGCCTTTGCTTGCTCCGTTCTCCTGTTGGCTGCCTTCCTTCTAGCACTTTCTTCTCCGCTGTAATAGCTGACGTCTCCCCTTTGCGTAAGCCCTGGTGCCCTTCAGAATGCCCCTTTTCCTCAACTTCCATGAGTCTAAGTAGTAACCACATAACGACTCTTCCCTACCCTTTCTGCCTATCCTAGATTTGACTCCTTAAATCAGGCCTACCTACTGGAAAGCCCCCTTTGCATGGTCCCCTGGCACATCAGATACATTGTATTCATAATAGCACTCTTCTCTTCCCCAATCAATCTGCTCCTAAAAAAAAAAAAAAAGTTTCTCTCCAGAAAAATGGCAGGCCCATCCACCTCAGCACCTTCCACTATGATCCTGACCCTACCTTCCACCCCTCCACACACCCTTCCTCCATGCCCTGCAGAGGCCTAAGCTCGGTGGACACATCTCTTCCTCCTCTGTCTTAGCACAAGTCCTCAGTGCTGTGTCAGTGTCCAGTTACTGGTTTATCAGAATCCCCAGCAGCTAGCTAGAAGGCACCTGGGAGCAAACTTGGAGAGGGTTATTGGTGAAATTATTAAGGCCACTCCACGTAGTTAAAAGGAGATTTATTTAATGGTGTAACTTACAAATTAAGGGATAGGTAGGTCCCAGGGTCTGGGGAAGGTATATCGCAGTCCAGCGGTGTTCTCTGGAGCTTTGCTTGGTCCACCTCCACCGTCCAGGGTCCCGGAACAGAGAGAGAGCGCTGGCCCATCCAGATCTCAGGTCTCCAGGCGCCCCCCTTGGCCCCGCCTTGTAGGCGTGAGAGTTACTGAAGTCTCAATGGGGGTTGGAACTTCCAGATCAAAGCTGGAATGGCTACCCACTACAGAGGGTGGCTCTTTGGTTGATCGCCAGCCCCAAGTGGATTAAGCCTCTGTGTCAACCAGTGCCGCCACA
The DNA here is from genome assembly GCF_007827085.1 of Peromyscus californicus insignis. Lineage (NCBI taxonomy): Eukaryota > Metazoa > Chordata > Mammalia > Rodentia > Cricetidae > Peromyscus > Peromyscus californicus. The sequence continues at coordinate 32,562,863 of NW_026294525.1, forward strand.
CCTCTGTAACACAAGAGAAGGATCTGCTACCCTTGGCATTGGAAAGACTGTGATAACAGTACCCAGCACAAGAAAGGGACTATCAGCAGTTCTCTCTGCCAGGGCCAGAGCAGAATCCTAAGCAGCTTGACTGGGCAAGTGTGTCTCCAGCTAGCCAAGGGACTATGTACTCCTGACAATGAATCTAGGCTTTTCCTTACTTCAGCACTGAGCCAAGAACTGTCTCTTTCCCCATAACGTTGTGCTCTGTGTAGGTACCAGAGTTGGCACAACCAATCAGCTCCCAGGAAAGAGCATTTAACTACTGGTAATCTTCCAGAATGAACAGTACTGCAATGAGTAACGTTACATGAATATTTATATTTGTTGTATAAGTGTGGGTCAAGATATATTCCTGCATGTTAATTTACTGGATTAGAGTTTTAATTTCTAATACTTATTCATCAGAAAAATTTCCATGGTAACTCATTTTTTTCAGTATTCTTGATTCTGTGCTGCACACAGCAGTGGAATTCATGGTCATCATCCTATGGTCCTGTTGCCAGACTCAATTTTTACCAGCTCTTACTGGATTGCTTGATTTTTAGTCCCTCATTCCTCCTATGACCAGAGACTCTTGCAAACTGCAGATCTTACCGGACCATCCCACCTGCCTCCCTGAATTTAAGAAGAAATTATCCACTGACATTTTCCTGCACTTTGGGAAAACTCTGCCTCTTTGAGCTCAGCGTGTACAGGTGTTACTGCCTACTATACAACTCTGTTTGGATGGCCCCAAGCACACATGGAATATTAAATATTCATAACAGCACTGTGATGGCTACTCTTGCTTGTCAAGTTGACGACATCTGGAATCAACTAAAACCGAAGCATCTGGACACACCTGTGAAGGGTTTTCTTGATTGGATCTCTTGAGTTCAGCAGACCTGCTGTAAATCTGGGCCACATTTTCTTGTGGCAGCCTACGTGAAAGAAGGAAGCTTGTGCTTTTTGCCTGCTTGCCCTCCCCCCTTTTTTTTTTTTTGGCAAGTCCATCTATCCTGCCTGCTTCTGAGGCATTCCTTCACTGGTATTAGAACCCACTTCTTATCAGGATTCCAACTCAGACTGAAGACCAGCTGAGACATCCAGCCTCATAGACTGACTAGCCACTGGAACCTTGGCTATCTCTTTGGAGAGAGCCATTGCTGGACTAGCCAGATCATAGCCTGTAAGCTACTCTAATAAATCCCATATAAGTCCTTCTCCTCTAAGGAACATCAACTAATACAGCACTCATCTTGTCCTCAGGAAATCTGAAAACTGTGTTGCTTACTTAAAACTGTCCTTTGGACTATAAAGGTGCTTGCTAGCCATCTGATGACCTAAGTTGGAGCCCCAGAACCCACATGATGGAAGGAGAGAACGAATTCCCACAAGTTGTCCTCTGACCTCCACATATATACTTTGGTATGCACACACATATGCACACACACACACATCAATTAAAATGTAATAAACAGTTTTGAAGCCAATTGTGGTGGCTCACACCTTTACTCCTAGATCTTGGGAAGTACAAGCAGACAGATCTCTTATGTGTTCAAGACCAGACCGGTCTACAAAACAAGTTCCAGGCCAGTCAGGGATATATAGTGAGAACCGGTCTCAAAACAACAACAACAGGGCTGGCAGCGAGACAGCTCAGTGGTTAAGAGCAGGTACTGCACTTGCAAAGGACCTGAGTTCAATTCCCAGCACACATATTTGGTAACTCACTTGTAACTTGTAACACCAGCTCTAGGGACCCAGTGCTCTCTACTGGATTCTGCAGACACCTGTACTCACATACCTATATCCACACACAGACATATAATGGAAAATAAAATAAATGTTAAAAAATCTTTAAAAAAAACAAATTTTTTAACAACATCAAAAAAAATAAAAATAAAAAAACCTTGTCCTTTGACTTTCCAATGCATTTAAGTGTTGTCTAGCTGTCCTGTGTCTTGATCCTTTAACTCTACAGCCTGTTTTTGGTCATTGTTCATGACTCAATTTTATCTCCAGCCCTGCCACCTCACTTCAAAACATGCTGTGCACCCTACAATCAACCCATTGTCCATTCCTCCCATCTTCATTTTAGTAATCCAGCCTGCCCTGCTCTCACCCAGATTTAGCAAGGCCCTAACTGGCGTTCTGTTTCCCAGCCTCTCATGGTGCTGGGTGTGGCTCAGTAACAAGGATATGAGAGTGATTCATGCAACTTTAACCTCACGTCCTTCAAAGGAATTCATTGTTCCTTGTTTCCCCTTTCCCCTTTTCCTGAGACTGGAATTCAGCTATGAGACCAGGGAATAATATTTAACCATGTAGATGAGGAAATGTACAGGTGTTAGGAAGTCTATAAAACAGAAGGAACTAGGACCCTAAATGACCATGTGATAGGCCAGACTTTTGAGATCTCTGCCATGCAGCTTAGCCCGTACATCAGTCAGAATAGGCTCGGTTAAGGTGGGGTAGGCAAGAGACAATAACCAAAGCTATGTGACTTAAGCCAAAGAAAGACTTCTTTTTCCCAAATGGGGGAAATCATTTGGATATGTGCTTGAGTAGGCATATGGGTGTGTGTGTGTGTGTGTGTGTGTGTGTGTGTGTGTGTGCAAATTGTGCCCTGTGTCTTAAAGCCTGACTGTAAGTGAGCCCAGTTGTTCTGTTCAGAATTGCCTGAGTAAAGCAAGCCTCACAACTCAAGGACGGTTAAGAATATGTGATACTCTTCTTTGGAGCTAATCTTAGTGACTGTCTCAGCTCCTACCGTCAATACCCATTAGTCTGTATTCCCCAGAAAAAGCAAGAGCCACTATTTTGCTCAAATGTTTGAGGATATTTTATTATGTTTCAAATATTTTACTACAGTAGTTCTCAACCTTCCTAATGCTACAACCCTTTAATATAGTTCCTCATGTTGTGGTGACCCGCCCAACCATAAAATTATTTTTGTTGCTACTTCATTTTGCTGTTATCAATCATAACGTCAATATCTGTGTTTTCCAATCATCTTAGGCAAACCTAGGGAAAGGGTCATTTGATCCCCAAAGGGGTTGCAACCCACAGGTTGAGAACTCCTGTTTTAGAAGATCTTATATTCTCTGGACTCTTCCTGAATGCATTATCTGTGGGTTGCTAGAATAACTATCCCCTTTGCATAATGACTACCAAATACTTTTCTAAATATCTGAACTCCCCCCAAAGAGCTAATACTACATTTCCACCAGTGCATGTACAAAAAAAAAAGTATTAATCTCATTCCCCACCACCTAAATCTTAATTCTCTGAATCCTCAGTTCCTAAAATAGACCTTTGGCCTCCACATACATGCTCACACATGTACATGTGCACCCTCATACACACATACATACACCCATGATCATGTACACATAGTATACAAACACAAAACAAAATAAAAAAACTTAAAAGATTCTGAAACCTGGACTGTTTTCTGGTTTCATGCCTTCCTTGCCAGTCTACATCACGGTCACCCCTCCCACAGCCTGCCGAGGTTACCTCTGAACTCTGCCTTTCTATCTGCCACACTCAGCCATCTAAGCACTCTTTAGCTATCACGTGGACTGGTGCAAAAGCTTCCTTACAGTTCTCCCCATTGCCACTCTTCTGGCAATCTACATAGCACTTGCATAGTCATTTCCTTGAGAAGCATGGCCCATTCTATACATGTCCCACAACCCTACAAACAGCACCTAATTCTAGGCAAGCACTGTGAATGTCCTGACGAGAATACATAAATAAGGCAAGGTCTTCATGCTCGAGTTGCTCACAGCATCGTGGGAAAGAGGTGTCTAGGGAAATAGAGCACCAAGAAGGACATGGACACACAGGAACACAGAAGTAGTACCACAGATGGGACAGATGCTAGCATCTGGAGGAAACATGCGAGGCACATTTAGCCTGTATTTTCTGAGGCGAGTAGACATTTTCCAGGATGGGCATTGGACAGAACTAGGAGCTATTTATCTTTTGAATCAAGAGGGGTGGGTGGGGGGAGAGTAGGCTCTAACTAGATAAATTTAGAACTAGGAGCTAAAGAAGAAAATTGTTGGCGATTAGATCGGAGGATGTCTCTGCCACAGTGAGGTGAGTTCATTTTGTGAGGAGAGATATCTTCCCTGGGGCTGGCTGGGCAGCTGGTGGGGATGAATTTCTCTTCTCATTATCTACAGGGAACATTGGCCGTAGTCACAGGAAACCTTTAGCTCTACAGACCCATCCTGAGATGCTGTGGTCGTGTTGGGATGTGCAGGCTGCTGTTTTCCTGTTCTCCTTTGTGCAAAGCCACCACTGCACCCAAAATTTGGCCTTCATTACAGCATGCAGATACGCACTGATCTGCCTCCCGGGCAGGCTGACGTCAGATGAATTGCTGGATAGAGTTTGCAAATTCATAGCGGACCCAGCTACTTGGTAGCTATAGAACATTCTATTTACATCAGCCAGGCTTTTGAAAGAGACAAACTAGAAAGATTCTTTTTTGAGAGGTAAGGCTATTATTTTTGGAATTCTGAGGGCTTTAATCTGAATGTAGAGCCAAAGCCTGGGAAATTAAAAACATAGGTTTAGAAATGTGCCACAGAGAAGGGAAAGAGAGAAAAAGGTTCCAGCCACATGGCATCCCATATATATCAAAAGGAATATAGTCCCCAACCAGCAGGGTTCTGAGGAATTTTGAATTTTACTTTAAGTAACTCTTATGCTTTGGGGGCATAAAAGAGAATTTCCCTTCAGAAAAGTCTCTTGGATCTAGTAAGGGCAATGGATAACCCTGTGAAAGTACTGTTTGTCTTTTTTATACTCTCTGGGACTGATGATTCTTAGCTCTTGGAACTCCAGAGAATATTTTCAGATAGAATTGTAAGCAGATGTTTGTGTCCTGCCAGCAGCTGCTTCCCAAACAATTGACTGGGAGGCTTAATATTACTTATAAATGCTTGGTCAGTAGCTCAGGCTTATTACTGATTAGCTCTTACACTTAAATTAACCCATAGTTCTTATCTATGCTTAGTCATGTGATTTGATACCTTTTCTCAGTACAACATTCTCATTTTGCTTCCTCTGCATCTGGCTGGTGACTCCTCTGACACTCTCTTTCCTTTCTTAGTTTGATTGAACTGCCCATACTTCCTGCCTGGCTACTGGCCAATCAACATTTTAGTAAACCAATTCAAGTGACAAATCTTTACAGTGTACAAGAGGATTATCCCATAGCATTTTCCCTTTTTGTCTAATTAAAAAGGAAGGTTTTAACTTTAACATAGTAAGACCATATACAATAAAAACAGTTATTAAGAATTACAGTAATAGCCGGGTGGTGGTGGCGCACACCTTTAATCCCAGCACTCGGGAGGCAGAGGCAGGCGGATCTCCGTGAGTTCGAGGCCAGCCTGGGCTACAGAGTGAGCTCCAGGAAAGGCGCAAAGCTTACACAGAGAAACCTTGTCTCGAAAAAACCAAAAAAAAAAAAAAAAAAAAAAGAATTACAGTAACACTATCTAATCCATTTGCTTATATTAGTTATAACCATCGTTTTTAATTTTAGACAAAAAGGGGGAAATGTGGTATTTTGTTTGTGCTCTAGCAAATAAAGCTTGCCTGGAGATCAGAGTGTGGAGCTAACCACTAGTTAACCGCAAAGGCCAGGCAGTGATATCAAATGCCTTTAATCCCAGTACTTTGAAGGAGGAAGCAGGAAGATCAGGAGTTCAAGGCCACCCTGGGCTGCATGAGATTGATCCAGTCAAAAAAAGAGACATAGAACCAGGCAGTGGAAGCTCACGCCTTTCATCTCAGTCCTAGGGAGATGGAGACAGTAACATAAGGCAGGAGGAGACAGGAGCTCACCCCCTCAGTCTGAGGATTCAGTAGAGGTAAGAAGTCTCTCTAGTGGCTGGCTCCTTTACTTCTCTGATCTTTCAGCATTTACCTGGTATCTGGCTCTGGGTTTTTATTATAAAGATCAATTAGAATTAGAATTACATAGAATCTTAAAGAAATATCCAAGACTTTTGAGCTTCTATAACTGTCTTAGTCAGTGTTCTATTGATGTGAAGAGACACCATCCATGATCATGGCAACACTTATCAAAAGAACACATTTAATTGGGGATGGGTTACAGTTTCAAAGGCTTAGTCCATTATCATCATAGCAGTGAGCATGGCATCAGACATGGTGTGGAGAAGTAGCTAAGAGTTCTAGATCTAGATTCACAGGGAGCAGGAGAAGAGAATGACACAAAGCCTGGCTTGGGCTTTTGAAACTTCAACCCCCACCCCCACCCAATGACACATTTCCTCCAACAAGACCACACCTCCTAATCCTTCTCAAGTAGTGCCACTCCTTGATGACTAAGCATTCAAACATATGAGGCCATGGGGGCTGTTCTTATTCAAACCACCACAAGAACTACACTTTATAGAAAGGCAGGATATTGAGATTCCCCAAAGGTCAGCAGAATAAGGAAAGGCATCAAACAGATCCACCCTCACAAACATCTTAAATGTAGAGAAAGGGGAACTGGAGGCATTTAGATTAATTTTTTTGTTTTATGTGTATTGCTGGCATATATGTCTTGCACCATATGCATGCAGTACCCACAGGGGCCAGAAGAAAACATCAGATCCCCTGGAACTGGAGTCACAGAGAGTTGTGAGCACCCATGTATGTGCTGAGAATAGAACTTGAGTCCTCTGGAAGAACAGTCAGTGCTATTAACTGCTGAGCCATCTCTCCAGCCCAACTGGAGACTCTAAAATATAAATGTAAGCCCTTTACAGTTCCCCAAGCCTCAAGTTAATAAAAACTTTATAGCTAAATAATAATCATGAAGCAAATTAATTCAGTCACCTACAGGAAGCATATTACTCCACTTGCACTAAAAACTACAAAGGATATCTTTAAAGTCTACTTGAAATAGGTCTAGAATTCCTTTATGGTAAAGAGGAGCTGAAGGGGAGAAGGTTTCCTCTACATTTCTTTTTTCTTTTGTGGGTAGATTTATGAGAAAAATGAAAGCCTAGAAACTAGCTTCTTTCCCAAAGATAACAGCAAACTTGACCTTTCTCCCTCACTATAAAGCATTAGCATTGCTCAAAAGGATGTGGGCATGTCAGATGGCCTCTGAAAAATCCTTTCACTAGAAAGAAGGGACAATAATCCAGACAGACAAGAGAACAGGGCAATTCTTTTAATTCTTACTAATTACTGGAGCTGAGAGCAAGACTTAGAGCATGTTAAAGCCCCCCTCCCAGAGAACAATTTCTTCCTTAAATCAACTCTCAAGGCTCCAAGAGAAGGAAGAACATATGGGATTTCATAAGTCATTTCACCCGGAATTTACTGGAAATTTTGGTAGTCGACAGAGCCAGTTCTAAATGGGTGTGGCATGAGCCCAGGCAGTACCCTGGCCCACGTACACATCTCACACAGTCACTGAGCACGTTAAACTATGGGGGTTTTTTTTGTACGAAGAACAATCAGGTTAGCTGTGCTTCTGGTTTTGAATGAATGGCATTGTAAAGCATATAGCAAAGAAAAGTAAAAGAATGAGTAGCACGTGACAGAAGATCAGATAAATGTCAAACTACCATCAGGTCAGGGGCTTGCAGCATCCAGTAGAAATGACGGTGGGGAGGTGGGGGGGGGGGGCGGGGAGGTGGGGAGCGGGGGGGGGGGGTGCCAGGAAGCTGGGGGAGCCTTGTTAAAGCAGTCTGGTGCTCCTGGGTGGGAGATTTTCAGGCATAGCAGAGAAGTTTCTTTGTGGATGAGCTTCTGGCTTCTTCTTCTCATCATGAGCATTTCCATACTAGGAGCTAAGCAGTAATAATCTCTATTGGAAATGGTTCACCTTCTTGCTGCTCTCAGGGGGGCAGTGCTTTTTAAATACTCCTTGCTGTTTACTGGTTTCCATTCTCCCTGTCACAGAGCTAAGGAGCCGGTCTGCTACAGAGTTTTGCGGACAGTTGAAGTAAACATGTTGGAGTCTAGAACAAGGTAACCCATATCTCAGCTGTCAATAAGCTCAAACAGCATACAACAGTTTACCAATATAACTTCTATTATACACAGGTGGTTCACACCACCCTTCATCCCTAGAGTGCCCTCAGCTGTACCAAACTCTCCTTGTCTGGAAGGTTCTACCTTGCTCAGGAATAGGGATGGGACAGTCAGCTTCCCTGAGCCTGTTGACACCCAGGTACAAAAGGCTACTTCTGACTCAGGGTAAAGATGGCAGATGGTAGGGTAGCTTGGCCCCAATGAGGCCAAGTGTGTGACATCATCTCTGCCCATAGATACTGCTTCTGTTTCCTTCTTAACATCCCCTTAATCAATTTCTTCCACAAGAAACTGCTGCAGGCTCTGTTTCCAAGCCGGGTTGGACAGTTGAAGGAGCTCGGATGATCATAGAGGAGGAACTAGAAGCCGGACCCAGGAATCTCTCCTCCCCTTCTCCTGTATCCTATGACCTGGTTCTCTCCCTAGAATCTTGTCATGTCACACCTGCTTGCTCAGCATTTCCAAAGGGATCCTCTCTGTATTCCAGAACCTTTGGCAAACATACTTTATCCTCTTCCCATTTAGGGGAGTCACGATATCATTATATGAAGCCTAAGAGATGTCAAGCGGTCTTATTTAATTTATTAACTGTGACTTGTCTAAGCATATCTAGAATCCTTGTTTTTAAAGACTTATTTTATTTTACGTGTGGGAGTGTTCTGCTTGCATGTATGTATGAGCATCACATGCATGCCTGGTGCTCTCAGAGGTCAGAATTGGACATCAGATCCCCTAGAACTGGAGTTACAGATGTTTGTGAGCCACCCTGTAGATGTTGCTAACTGTACCTGAATTTTCTGCAAGAATAGTAAATGCTCTTATCTGATGAGCCATTTCTCCAGCCCCTTATAATCCATTTTATCCAGCCTACGGAATCCTATTATTGTGGATCATAGTTTAGTGAACACTGATTGGGTTTAATTTTCCCATTGTTGCACGTGAGTTCTTGGTCTCACAGGGACTGGCCTTTCTGGCTCATCTGAGTGGCAGGCAACCCAGCTCCATAGTGATCTGTGACATCCCAGCTATATATAGTGCTACCCTAAACACAGCCTGCATGCCACTGCCAGGTCTTCCTGCTTTTATGGACCAGCTGTGCATTCCACCATTTGGGGATGATTTACGGTGGTCAATAGTTTGGTGTTTAGAGTTCAGTCTTCAGAGCTCAGGACGCATCTGTATAAATAGGCAAACTCTTCCCAGGCCCAAGCTGACTAAACAAATGATGAGTTTGTTTTTCACTGAGGGTGTTTCTGTGGGCAGGAAGCATGCCCTTTGCAGCCCCAGCCTGGGAGATTTTACCTGTTTGAATACACATTCTCTGTCCTAGCACATCTCATACAGATTTTCATAGTTTACTGTCTCCACTTTCATTAGGGATATATGTGTGTGTGTGTGTGTGTGTGTGTGTATGTATGTATATATATATATATATATGTGTGTGTGTGTATGTATATACATATATATATATATAAAGCAAAGTATATTTTAAATTTATATTTGTACTTTTCAAATTCATAGTAATTTTGAACACTTTTCCCTGCTGGTTTCATCATTAATCAGGGTTTAAATCAGTTTGGATTTTGGATCAATGAAGTCACATTCAAAGTGAGTTTCCTGTGAAAAACAAAACAAAGTGTTTAGACTCAAAGCTTGTGAGAAGGCTCGAGTCTTTTTCAGAGCTGTGTCGTAATGTCTGCATGTTTATAAATAAATCAGAGCTGCAGGGTGTGTGTGTGTGTGTGTGTGTGTGTGTGTGTGTGTGTGTGTGTGTGTGTAGAAATAAACCCCCAGGCTTCATGCTCCCTTTCCTTCCAACTCAGCAATAGCAAAAGCCAGAAAGAGCTAGAACGGAAATCAGCCATTTTATCTCTCACTTAGTATTCAGCCTTTTATCCGGGACTAAACATGTTTATAAAGAAACCATTAGGATGGCTTGCTTTTTATCACTCAAATCACCCTGGTGGCACAGATAAGCAAGCAGTGAAGAAAACTAACAGGGGCAGGCTGCTTCAACACCCCCCCCACACACACACACAATCCCCCCCCCCACTGATCCATGCCCTGAAAGGAAAACCCCCTTCCTACTGCCCAAGCTTCAGAAGGGCAGTCAGGTTTGCAATTCTGTCTGTCAGTGCAGCTCACTGTCATAGACTACAAGCCACTACACAGAGTTAGGGCCTGTCTCTCTTGCCAATAAAGCACCACAAACCAGAATGTCTCCCTCATTGCTAGCCTGTCACCTTCCTAGCTCCTTCCTCCTACATACTAACAAGAGCAAAGCCAAGTGACTCTTCCCACAGATACATGTAGAAGCATCACATTTTAAAGTGAAAGGTGCCTATCACAGTCCACCCTCCTTTGCTACCATATAACACCCAGTGTAGCTGGCGGTTTTCCTGTGTCCTGCCCAGTTCTGCAGCTGCTCAGACCCAAGTAAACACACAGAGGTTTCTATCAATTACGAACTGTATGGCCATGGCCTGTGGCTCAAGCTTCTTGCTAGCTAGCTCTTATATCTTAAATTAACGCATTTCTATTAATCTATAAGTTGTCACATGACTGTGGCTTCCTGGTATTTTCACATCTTGCATCTCCTGCTGGCGGCTCACAGCGTCTCCTTCCTCTCCTTTCTCCTCCCACTATCTCTCTTGGATTGTCCTGCCTGGCTCCATCCTGCCCTTCCATAGGCCAATGCAGCTTTATTTATCAACCAATCAGAGCAACACATATTCACAGCATACAGAAAGACATCCCACAGCAATCCAGTAGTGAGTAATACATAAGGTTGGTTTAGCTTGTGATCCTAGACATCCAAGAACATAGCACCCACAAAAGAAGGAGGAGGAGGAGGAGGAGGAGGAGGAGGAGGAGGAGGAGGAAAAAATCACTAATCCATTCTAAAGGTCTTACCTCCCAGCACCACTACTACCTTGTAAACCAAATCCTCTGAGACTTGAACCTTTGAGGGAACAAACACCATCCAATCAGAGCAGGGCTTTCAGCATGGTCTGGTTTTTGTGCTTTGCTCATCCAGGAAAATTTTGCTTTGCTAGGGAGGTATTTGGCTATTACTTTTGTCCTATGCACATGTAGAATATGTATTTTATAGCCACCAGCAGCACAGCCTGTCCATTTGTACAACTTCAGTATTTGGAGATAGGTTAAGCAAACACACACACACACACACACACACACACACACACACACACACACACACATTAGAACAGTTGCTGAAATCTGTAAAGGAAGTGTTCATTCTGATAAGGTGAACACGTCTGTGTGGCCAGGGCCAACTCTCTACATCATTGGGTTTTGGCTCCTCTAGGAATATGTGTGTTGACTCTGTGGTGGGTAACAGCTTGCTCCTAGGCGATAAAGCTGTCAGTCAGTCTTACTTTGCCAGGGCTTCCATAGCAAAGTGCCCCTGAGTGACATGTGTTGTTTCAAAAAAAAAAAACAAAACAACAGAAATGTATTGTTTCACAGGTCTGGGGGCTAGAGACCCAGGATCAAGATGCTGGCAGGCTGATTTCTTCTGAGGCCTCTCTCTGTGGCTTGCAGATAACAGTCCTCTCTCAGTATGTTCCCATGGTTCCCACTGTGTGTCTAATTCCCCTTCTTTATAAGAACACCATCATATTGGATGAAGACCATTATAATGAAGTCATTTAAACTTAATTATCTTTTTTTGAGATGCTAGATCCAAATATAGCCATGTACTGGAGTCCTAGGTGTTAATATACCAAGACATGAAATGAGAGGGGGGTAATAACTCGGTCCATAACAGCCTCAGATGGAGGGAGGGGAGAGGGAGAGATGGCAGATAGATAGATATGTACATACATAGAACGTTTGATAAAATTTTTGATAGAATATTTGACAAATATGTAACTTTTTTTTTACATTTTGTAGGAGATAAGAGGAGGGAAGGCTATCAGTAAATGAAGCAAAACTACAAGCCAAATTGGAGCAGGTTCATAGTCGCACAACCTAGATGAAAAGAAAGATGATTGGTATTCCCATTCTGTAAATGATGGTGCATTCATGATCAAAATGTATTATTAAACCCATTGTATTCAGGAACCATTTTTCTCTTGAGGGACATTGAGCAAAGATGATGGGCTCTAGATTAAGGATGGGGATGCAGAGATGAAGGGATTGGACATTCTCACTGTCAATCATGTGTGCAAGTGACTATTTCAAGGAACAGAAATTAAATCCAGAGAAGCAAAATGTAGACTGAAGATCCCTGTGAGAATCCAGTCTGAACCACAGGCCTGGGGATGGGACGAGTCAGTCGCCGTTCCATGAATGTAGTCCTGTAGCATTTATATTAGTAAAGCCATGACAAAGAGAACCAAGACCACCTTTACTTTAACTGTAGGATACATAGGACCCCTGTTCTAACTTCAGGGTCTCGAAAATTAACTACTTTAGATAGCCCATACAATTTGACTTAGCATAGGATCATCCATGTTGCAGCATGTATCATAATTTCTTTTTTAGGTCTGGATAATACTGCATTCCATGCTTATACCACATTTCGCTTATTCAGTCACCCACCAACAGACATCTGAGCTATCCCTGCCCCTTGGCTATTGTGAGTAGCACTGTTACAGACATGAGCATACAAAATATCACCTTCCGATCCTGTCTTTGATTCTGTGTATATATCCCCTGAAGTAGAACTGCTGGATCGTCTGTGTTAGGTCAGGGTTCTCCAGGGAAGTAAAATCAGCAAGGTAGGGAGGGAAGTTGGGAAGGTGAGAGAGGTTATGAAGAATTGGCTTGTATGATGACCGTGTGGAACAGTAATAACAAAACAGTATCTGTGAGCTGGAAACTCCAGACTATCGGAGGGGTGATGCTAGCCTGACTTTAAAGGTCTGAGAACTGCAGGAGCAGATGAGGGGGATACAGGTCAACCAGGCAGGGGGTGGGGAGAACTGGGTAAATTCCTCCATCTCCCTCCACTCTGCTGAGTCCTTCAGTGGACTGAGGGATGCCTGCCCACCTGGGTAATCTACTTTGATAGATCCAACTCCAGCATCATCTGTCTGCAAGCACCCTCACGTACACTGCCAGAAATAACATCCAAGCTGAGCACCCATGGCATAGTCAAATTATACAAAAATTATGTTAAATACTATTTTTAATTTTTGGTTGGCATTCACTTATTTTTAAACTAGATAATACATTTGCCTGATTTAAAAATAAAAAATGATATGGAATGCTTTGCTCTGGGTCATCTCAGTTCATGCCCCTTTCTTTGTCCCAGCCACCATCAATCATCGGTAGTGTGTGTGTGTGTGTGTGTGTGTGTGTGTGTGTGTGTGTGTGTGTGTGTGTTTGTGTGTGTGTGTGTTGTGTTTTTGTCCCTAAAGCACAGAGATAGCTGTGGTAAGCAGGATTTGAGTCCCCATGATCTTCATCCTTGACATTTTATCTGTGAATATGCTACAATACATGGCAAAATAGATGTAGCTGAGGGAATCAAGGTTACAGGTCCAAAGAAATGAAAGCTGTCTTTGCTTATAGGAGTGGGATCAAGCAATTACTTACTTCAGCGATAGCAAAAGAAGTGAGACACACACAGCTAAGGAGCAAGTCAGAGATTCAAAGCACAGGAAAGACTTGAGCCATCATAGAGCACTGTGAAGACGGAGAAACGGATTCAAGAGCCATGGTATGCAAACAGACTTCAGAAGCTGAAAACAATGCCCTGCTCCCCACTAAAAGCCAGTGAGGAAGTAGGGATCTCAGGTCCAAAGCAGCATGGAGCTAAACTTGGACAGCAGCCTGCTCAGTCTGGAAGGGTGCCTTCCTGAGAGCCTCCAGACAAGAGATGGATCTGCTCAACACCTTGATTTCAGGTGTTGAGTGTTTCCTGTGTTCTATAGCTGTTGACCTCCCTTAGCCGACAATATCGGTATAACGGTTGCCTGGTAGTTAGGCACTCCCAGTGCTAGGCACAGGAACACACACAGTAAAGTGTACTCAGAATGACTGAAGTACCTCACATGGGTGTGATTGTCCTTTTCTTGGTCCTGTGTTTTCCTTACTTACAAGATAATCATTGTCTTAGATAAGGGCTATCAATCATGGTCCACATTTGAAAAGAAATAATCCTATTTAGTTACAACCAAGGCGAAACACAGTATTGCTCCTACTCTGAAATGCAATATGGCTTTTAATTTAAAAACTTTCAGGATCTCTAAGAAAATAAACTACATTTGAAAAACAAATCTCCTAAGTATAATTCACTGAAAGACTCAATTGAATTTCATATAAACAATGAGTTATTTTCAGTGAGAGTGTACTTTAAATATTCCATACGACATAGTCATGTGAAAATGCCATTTGTTGTTTATTAGATCTTCAAATGGGAGGTCATCCTGTATTTTTTATTTGCTAAATGTGGTAGCCCTATCCTGTATGACTCTAATGCTCTGCACTCAGAGGATGAGCCATGGTGAGGTACCATGGGTTAGTATCGTTCAATAAAAATGCATGTACATCAAGTTACTGCTCTGTTCTAGGGACAGGGTGTAACAGAGGTTTTGTTACCCTTACATTCCAGTAGTGATCTCAGAAATAAAGAAAAAAAATCAGTTTTTGAAGCAGTGAATATGGAGTGTGTTGTGAACAAAACCAACCAAACAAACAAAAACCCCAAACAACAACAACAACAAGACCCAAATACAGCATGAAGTGGTGGGCGAGCAAAAGGAGGCATGAGATTTCACAGGGGGTCAATATTTAAGCAAACATCCATCCGGAGGGAAGAGAATTTGGATAACAGGAGACACAGTTTGTCCCCAAATTCTGCTTCGACTTATTCCTTCAAGAGTCATCAAATATCTGGTACCCAGCATCAAACTACCCAGTAACAAGAGTGTTTTTCCAGTTGCTGGAGTTTATCTTTGAAGTCACTTCAAGTATCACAGAAATTCCTTTGAAGTGTTGGCAGGAATTTCCAAACTCACTCCGTATGTCTCCCAAGCCCCTTCTCTCAGCCATGGGACAGGCTGCTTCCTCCTCCAGCCCCTTTCCGTCCCTGATGAAGATGAAGATGGTCCTGTCACTCACTGGAAAGCTGGGCCCAGCCACTGCTGTCACCCATCTCTAGAGTTTGTGTCTTGCACGTCTCCCAGAGGCACTATTGGAAGACAGCAGGGTTTTTAAGAGGCAGGGCCCAGAGGGAGGACTCTATGTGATTGGCAGCAAGTTTGTGCTGGAGACCAGTGCAGCTCTGACCCTCTCCTCTCTCTCTCACTTGCTTCCCGGCCATGAGGTTAGTAGTTCAGCTCTGTGACATACTTCTGCCATTGTTTCGTACCTCACTACAGGCCCAAAGTCACAAAGCCAACTGCTTGTGGATTGAAACCTCCAAAACGCAGCCAAAATAAACCCTTTCTCTTTATAAGTTTGCCTCAGGCATTTTGTTATGGTGACAGAAAACTAACACATCTACCATGCCCAAATCAAAACAATCACGATCAGTGCCAAGCAAGGACATCCCTTCATGGAGTGAGTTTCTCCCTAGCCTCTCATGACCATCGCTGAGAAACATGGCTCCTTTTTTTCTGTTGTATTTATTCCTGACATGCTCTAGACTACAAACATCTTACCATATAACTCATCCACGATGTTACAAAACCCAGCCTGGAAGACAGTCCCAGGACAGGCACCAGGTAAACCTTTATCCAAGCTCTGCTTTTTCCTCCCCTACCTGTGTGATTGCTCAAGAGGACTTTCGCTAACCCAGATGAAAACCCACTCTAGCCAGAGATTTCCCCCTAACCGGTTTGCACAGATATTCTCAGGCACCAAATCAAGATAGCAAAGGCCAGATGCCAATTAATAGCAAGCAGAGCATCCTGGGTAAGGCAGTGGGTGGTAGCTATGTGCTTCATCTCCGGGCTTGATGAGCTCTGAGCCTGGGACTGCCACCATAGCCTTGCAGCCTTCAACAAGTTATTCAACATGTCTGTGCCTCGTCTGGTTCCTCGTCTTTGAAACAAAAATAACAGCATTTACGGTGTGAACTCGCTTTAAGAGCCACATGAGTCAAGGCATATAAATGCTTTGAAATGACCCTGTATGGAAAAATGGCAAGGATTTGGGTCACCTGACAGATGTCTGTATTTAAAGGGTATATCTGCTATTTGCCTAGCTTTAGTGAGGGCTGATAATAAAATTCATGTACACGAAAAATTTTAAACATTCAAATAACACACAGTGAAATAAGCTGCCCTTGCCCCTGGCCCATTCCTCGGCCAGTTAGAGAAGCTCCCCCTCGGATGAAGTTCTGCCAGTCTCTCACATCTGCTTCGGGAATCACTATGGGATTCTGAGCATCCACACTAGTTCAGCGTGCTAGGTGACTTCCTGTGGGTCTGAAAGGTGGCTGGGAAGACAATGGCCAGCTCTCCTATGGCTTGCCTTTAGGCACCTGCCCATCTGGAGGAAGAAACAATTAACAAAATGGACAGAAAGGGACATAAAGCTGCAATCGGGGAAGCCAGAAAAAAAAAATGAAGTGGAAGAAAGACATAATTCAGAGTGAGTGGAATAGTCAGTGGAGAATGTCCTGGGGCCTAAAAGAATGATTATTTAGCTCCTTGTGTGTATGTCTGCTCTTAGGAGTTCTCTCAGAGTTTAAGCCCCAAAGTATAAACTTTGCAAAAACAAAAACCTGTATGTATCCAGTGGAATATTGCTTTGTGAGGACAGGCATGTTCAAATTGTATTGGTATACTGATTAATATAATCTAGAAAAATAATATAATGTGAGAAGCACACACCCAACATCGTAAAGCACAATCTCCAGGCTGCTATGGCCCCAGGGGCAGGCTCCTTGTCTTTGCCCTTTGGTCCTTTTACATGGAGCAGTCCCTCTCCATCTAGGCCTTGGATCTTGTTCCAGCTCACAGAGAGCCTCAGTACTCAGTTTTCTAGACCAGGCCTACCCTCTGGAGTTCTGCAAACTTCATCTGAGTCCCTGGGCCCCCTCCAGTGCACATTGTGCCCAGCCTTGCCTCCTTCTGATACAGCGACATGACCTTGGTTGTTTTGCTTGTTTGCTCTGTAATATGACTTATATCAACATAACCTCCTTTCATAAAGACATTCGTGTTGGCTAATGCTGTGCAATTTATTTTAACTTATGCTCTACAGTCTGAACCAAAACTGTCTATAACCTAATTTTAAAATAAATAGAGCTTTTTTAAAAAATCACTTACATGGTGTAAGATAAATTCGGTTCCACTAGATGCTTGCTCAAACCCACTGCTGAAATACGCGCATTGCTTTAGGATAAAGATCGACACTAAGCATTGAACTGCATGGTCTTGCTTCCAATGACATCTTCTTGGGCTCTCTTTCCCCGGCTACATTTACCTTGTTCTCCAAAGGTGGCATGGAACCCCTATAAGAGGGGAGCATTAACTCAACTAAGTATGTCCCTGTATTTCCTCCCCTTCCCCACTCCACAGTTCTGAGCTCAGTCCTCACTCTCTTCAGGGGCTTTCCCTAAACTCTTGGCTGGTCCATGTCTCCAACAAAAGGGTTCCCCTAGTTCCTTGCACCCCTCTTTTTGGTCCTCTGTTTGAAATGCCATTGGAGTAATTTTTCTGATTAAGATCGTTGAGTCCAAGCCAGGCGGTGGTGGCGCATGCCTTTAATCCCAGCACTCGGGAGGCAGAGCTAGGTGGATCTCTGTGAGTTCGAGGCCAGCCTGAGCTACAGAGTGACATCCAGGACAGGCATCAAAACTGCACAGAGAAACCATGTCTCAAAAAACCAACCCCCCCCCAAAAAAACCCAAACAAACAAACAACAAAAAAACGTTGAGTTCAGTGGGGGCGGGGAACAGGTCTGTTTTGACTTTCCGTAATGAATACCCTCATCCGTATTCATTAGGCATATTTGTTGAATGACTGAGAAGTCTAATCACCACCTTGTTCATGTCCCTGTGTTGGTGGTATCCGTAGATACAGCCATGGTCACACCAGAATTAGATTCAGGAAAAAAATAAATAAAACAAACAAAAAAAACCCTCCTTTGGTTATCTGGGCAGCATTGTTCCCACTGAGAAAATGATTAACCTGAGCAATAGCTGAGAAGCAGGGACAAACACTGCCTTTTCACAGCCAACAGACATTTTCACAGCGTGCTGTCATTCTCCTTCTATGTGGGAAATGAGATCCAGGCTACTGCCCAAGTAGGAGGGATGTGATGAAAAGAAACCAAGAGGTGTTGAGCAGGGGTGTGAAGGGGGCATAGAGAATGTAGGGTGACAATTTCTGAGCCATGTCCTCAGAATCCCCCTGCTGGGCTATCTGTGAGCTGGCCACATCTTCTCCAAAAGCGGGAGTCCTCTTCTGCACATGAAGCTGGCACTTTCCTGTCTTCTGACAACTCCCCGGGCATGAATGCTCCCCTGGCAGAAACTCCAGGTAGTCTTGGTTTCTTAGGTCAGCAACCTCTGCCTGAGTTTATGCTGGCTTTCATCTGCTGGAAGGCCGTCTGCAGGAAACCTTATTTCAAGTAGAAATGAGAAAGAACGGTCTTCAAGAAATCCAGCTGTTTGTTTCCATTCTCTCTTTAAAAAAGAAGAAACTAATTGAGCTGAGCACATTGATTTCCAGAAAAATAAGAAGGCTACAGATGTGTACAGCCAAGGGAATTGATGGAGGAAATTCAGTCAAATAATCAAAACAGCACTGCTGAGTAACAGGCCCCATCTTCTCAGACTTTAATTGGGACATAATGAAGCCCTCCAGCCAACCGAAGAGGGAAGAGGAGGTAATTTTGTTGCTTTGAGTGAGCAAGTGGTCTGTTAGAAACTGAACGTACAGAATCCTCTGAGGGAACATCTCTTTGCTCATTACTTTCCCGTGTTCTCAGTTTGGTCTCTGAGCCATTAAAAAAAAAAAAAAGTAAATTTCCTTGTTCATGTACCACCATACAGATTCCCAGACATGGCGTTCCTTTCCTAAAAGACACAATCTTGATTTGAAATAAGCATTGTCTTCACTCTCAGGATGCCAAGAGAGGCCCTCCCAAGAACTGTCACGCCTCCCTTCTGTCACCCTTCTCATGCTTCTTCATGCCATGGCTCCTGCTCTCGATGATCGTCTTCACTGGGGCTGGGTGACAGTAGGGAAAATGGGGGAGATTTTGGTCAAAGGATACAATACTTCGTTTGGATAGGAGGAATAATCGCTGTCATTTCACAGTGACTATAGTCAATAACAATGTCACTTCTACTTTAAGACTGCAAAAGGAATAGATTTTAGATTCATTTGTTTTATTTTGTGTGCATGGACTATTTTATCTGCATTGCATGTCCGTGCACTACATACCTGCAGGGCCTGCAGAGGTCAGAAGAGGGCATCAGATCCCCTGGGACTGGAGTTACAGGTGGCTGTGAGCCAAAACATAGGTGCTGGGATCCGGGATATGAACCCCAGTCCTCTGGGAGAGCAGCCGGTGCTCTTAACCACTGAGCCATCTTACCAGCCCTTGAGAACAGATTTTTAAAGGCTTTCATGACACACACACAATAAGTATCTGAAAAAAAAAAAAAGGATGTGATGATTCCTTTGGTGAGATCTTTCCATAGTCTTTACAGGTGCACATTTTTACATGTTAATAAAATAATATAATAAATAATATTCTTTGCACCACATGGTGAAATAAATAAACATGAGATAGTGTTTTCAAGGACTGAGGAAATTAAAAAAAATATCCTTGATTATCTCAGTAATCGTACTGATGATTGAGTTCCACAGAGAATGATGCATATGTAGACTTTGCCAGAGGCCAGGACTTTGCCCTCAGCCCCCAATCATAGCCTCACAGGCCTCTGTTCAAAGTCACCCCCAAGCTAACCTCTCCTGTATCACCAACTGAACCTTGACCAAGGTAGAGGGTGACCTAAGGGCAGATGTGCCTGTGACGTTCTAGGCCCAACAGAAATGACAGTGAATACTTTTGTAAGAGGTAGAATTTGATCATTGTTTTTATTACAGGTTAACTCATGCAGTTACAAAGTAATTAATTTTCCAAAAGGGCACTCGTGTTTTTTTTTTCTTAAATCTTACATAAATCATATTAATACTCCATCAGGACAGATTTACATAGACCAAGAGCATTCTCATGTCACTGACCATCAGTGATTGACAGTGGAGTCATTTTGATCACCAGCCACCCCACTTGAAGTTACATGTGACAGTGCCTGGAGCAGTCTTGATGGTTGCTCCTGACATCTAATGAGTTCAGGTCAAGGGTGCTACTACAGATGTGACTATGCGGGGACCAGCTCCAGTGACCAAGAATTATCTAGCACCAAAAGAGTTGAGAAACTATCCACACAAACAGGTTCCCAAGCCCCAAAACAGCTGTGCCAATGACAGTGTCATAAATGACAGTCTCCGGGCTCAGCTCAGGCTGCACTTAGATGGGGTGATCAGAAGGACTGTCAGCCGATAAGCAGAAACCTTAAATACGCATCGCTCAGAAACTTGTAAGTTTCTGTTTGTCAGGAAGGGCTGTTACTTCCCTTATCTGCCCCTAGACCAGACTACCTCCAGAAATGGGACACCTAGTCCCTATTAACACATACCTGTAATAAATCCATATCAAAGTTCCCAGGCTAGCACCCTAGTACCTCTAGCCCGCACGCCGTTCCATCCTCTGCTACTCTAACTACCAGGCTGTTCCTGTTTGCCTGCTTCCCCCCACCGCAAACACACCCTATTAAAATGGGTGATGCTTTGCCCACATTCTTTGGCCATTCTCTCACTCCTGGTAGCCATAGCAGTTTAGTATTCTCCAATAAGCCTTCGCTTCCACCCAAGGAGCGGTCCAATGCAGTGGTTTCACTACGCCTTCGGTTATAGTAGTGAGAAGACAAAGAGCGTCCCAAATAGGGCTGTGTTGCCTCTGTGAATGGCAAGTCACGCTTTGCGCCAGCAACACCTGTACATTGACAGTGAGACGGTGATGTTGTCTAGTCTACACGGGATGGATCAGCCTGTAGGTGGACTTCCATCTAGAGGCTGAGCCGGAGAAGAAGCAGGAATCCCCATGTGACAGGCTGATTCTCTTCCCTTCCCTTTGAATACAGAGCTACACGGGGGACAGGCTACGCCCTGACCCTCCCTGCCCCACCATAACTGAGAAAGCTGGGGACTTCTCAATTCCACCAAACCAGAGAACGGCTTCGCACCTCTTTGTCATCACTCTCACCTTAAGGATGCTTGATGACAGGGTGACAGAGAGTGGCCCTTAGGAGGACCTGCAGTGAGAGACAGCTTGTAACGTGTCTTATGATTTATTAGGTTATGTCCCCGGGACTCACACATTGGGGGTGTGGCTGTCAATTGATAAGATCTTTAGAAAATGATTGGATCTTATCAATACATTAATCCCAAATAGATTCACATGGTGGCCTCATTGGGAGGTGACAAAAGGTAGGAGACAGGGCCTAGATAGAGGAAGTAGGTCCCTGGAGGTTGCATATCTTTCCTCATCCCGTTTTCTCTCACTGCTTCCTGTGTGTCATGGGGTGAACAGCCTCCGCCTCACGTTTCATGTTCTTCTGCATCACTTTGGGCCCAAAGTCAACACAACCAGTTGCTGATGTCAGGGACCGTGTCATGGCCACGGAAAAGTAGCTAACACTGAGCATGACTGTCACACTTCTACATCCTGATGAAGAAGAGTTTAATATGTGACTGGTTGTGTATGTGTGTGTGTGTGTGTATGTGTGTGGCACACAGGTGGTAGAGAGAGAATTCAAATTCAGTTCTCTCTCACTTTGGAACTTCTGGAGATAACAAGAGCAAGGAGGGTTCAAGTCCTCCTGTCATTAGCCATGTGACCTCGGTTTTCTTATCTACCAGATGCAGAGGAGTATAATAACGCCTGCTTTGTGGGAACATGGCAACGATCAATCGAGTTAATATGCCCCGGTGTAGAAGCCTGATGGGACATCAGGGGAAATCACTGTTGCACTAAGCTGTGCACACCCCATGCTGAAAACAAGAATACTCCCTGTCAACGTACAGGTGTTGCTGAGATCTGCAGGATTTTTTTTTCCCTTCTTTGTTTGCAGAAATTGTGCTGCCTAATTAAACTTTCCATTAACTGCGTGTGAATGATTAGCTTCTAATCTAAAGCAGGATCACCATTGCAACTTTGCCCTGTAGACTTTAGTCCACGTGTTTGTTCAGAAAGGAATATCTCATTCCTAATAGCTGCAAGTTGGACTGGTCTAGTCACTACAATTACCACTGAAAGCAAATGCCATTTAAAAAAAAAATGATTCTTTGTTTAGTGGAGGATGAGTTATTTTTTAATGAGATCCACTTTATAATTAGGCCTTATTTAGTCTATTATTTTAAGCAGAATTTTGCATCAGCCTAGTCTGTGTCATCGACCTCCTTCTCTGGCATGCTGTGCCAGCATTTCCAAGGTTTGCCATCCCCTCCTGTATTTACCAGCCCTGTCACATGGTTAACACTAAGCTCATTGGCACATCTCCTACACTGGATTGGCTCCTTCCCTCCCTTGGCCCTCCTCCTGTCAAGAGGACACTGTAGAAAGAAGAATCTATGTGGTTAGGAAAGGCTATCTCCAGAGTCAGATGCTAGGACACACCCTTGGAAATAAAAGTCTCCCCCGAGGTTTTTCTGCCATAGCATTCTAGGGAAACATCTCCTATGAGTCCTAAACAGTAGACAGTGAGCTTTTGGTGTCTGCAGCCCTGTTACCAAGCACCTGGGAACATCTGCCAACAAACAAAGCCACGCAGAGATGAGCTAAGACAGAAAGGCAGAGTCAAAGCCCAGACAGTGGATCTCCCCCAAACCACCATTTTTAAAGTTGTTTTATATGTATGGCTGTTTTGTTACATATATGTCTGTGTACCACTTGTGTGCCTGGAACCCACTGAAGCCAGAAGAGGGTATCTGATCCCCTGGAACTGGAGTTACAGATGGTCTCAGGTGGCTGACCAGAGCCCAGTCATCCGCACGGCCCTCGGTGATAACAGGAGCCACAGACATCAAATCAGACCCTGGCTGCCGTAGGTCCGTGGACCCAGACGTGGCCCTCAGCTGCAGGCCTAGTCCAGAGGACACCATGGTGCTGGGTGAGAGCAGAGGACACTCTGATCAGCATGGTCCTGACAGTGGTACAGCCTTCAGACACCAACATATAAACCCCAAATTCCTAAAGGCAGTTTCCACGGCCCCTCCCAGTTACAAATCAACAAATTCTTCCCATTTCTTTATCTTTATTATAGTTTGAGTTTCTATCACTCAAAAGGATCCTGACTACTTCACAGCCCAATTATAAAATTAATGTTTGCCCCCATAAATGTTTTGCACATGTGAAAAGCATGTGCCTGTCACCTAGGATGGAACCACAGTCTGTAGCATTGTTGAGGGTCTTCTTAGTGACAGAGGGCCACCCAGGCTGGTGACCTGCTGAAATAGTCACGGCCAGAGGATAGTCACTGAGTCATCCCCCTCACTCCTTCTTTTGAAACTCGTTAATGGAGGCTGACTTTGGTTTCCTTAGGATTTTGTGCATTATCCTACATTTTTAAACTTCAGTGGAAGATCTGGGTTCTTCCTCCTAATTACTCCTGCAATATTGCAGAAATCTCCTATTCTCACTTGACTTTTTTTTTTCATCTTCCAAACAAAAGTGATAGACTAATCTTGGAAAATCACCATTAAATTTATGAATCACAGTGACAATCTCATTATCTCTGCTTCCCACATAAATCCTAAGCCTTTCGTATGCAGAAATAACACTTTCAACTTGGTCCTCAGCACTTTTGGTTTTATAGCATTCACAATGTTTTGGCAGGCCAGATTAAATATTTTTAAAATAAAATTATTTTAAGCATATTATTATTATTACTATTGTTGTTGCTGTTGTTGCATTGGAGAATGCTCAGACATGCACATGCAACAGTGAATGTGTGGAAGTCAAGGGACAGGTTGGGAGAGTTGTGTCTGGAACGGAATCCAGACCCTCAGTCTTGAGCAGCAAATACATTTACCCACTGAGCCATCTCCCCGTAACCCACCTCCCTTTTGTCATTAAGAAAGCAACTGAGCTGGGGGTAGGGTCACAGTGAGGACAGAGAGGAGTCCTACATTTCTCCCAGGTAAGGGAAGTTGAGGAGCTAAACAAATCTGAAGACACAAGAGTAAAAGTCCTCAGACTGGGGTTGTCATTCAATCGGAGACCCCACTAAAAGTATGAAAGCAGAAAACACAGAAAAGCCACCAGGGAAACTAATTTCTGAACACAAGATTACTTACTTTGTTTTCTAAAGTCACTCATTTTCCTAACTAGAAAGTGAATGACATCAATCTTTAAGTTTGGAGGTTTTAAAAAAAAATAGCATTCATTTGCTTAATTATGTATAAAAAAAATATTGAGCAGTTTGATCTGTCCCTTTTCAGTTCTTTAGGAGAGAGCTACTGTTTATTAGTCCCAAAATTAGGAGCAAATGGTATGTCCCACAAATGTTTCTTTTTTTTCATATCATATTATAAAAATTTTCCATATTGTTAAACAAGTATTTGAAATCATATTCATAATAGTGTGATTTTCCAAGGAGACAAGCATAATTATTCAACAACATTGCCAGTGAGAGACAGATTAGGGTTATTCCTGGTTCGTAATGACTGAATAACACTTCAGTGAGCATACCAGTGCATAAATCTCTCTTATTTCCTTAGTTAGCGTTAATTGGAAGCACATTAATCATGAGGGGAAATTGAGCCAAGTTCTTGAAAATGTTTCTAAATGCAAAGATTATTTCTGTGCTGTTACATATGAGGATCTTAGTTGAAGGCCATGGGTGAAGCATTAATGTACAAATTAGTTAGATAGGTATTTTTTTTTTACTTTTATTGAAAATAAAAATTTTTCCAAGAAAGAGATACCATGATAAATGAAGACATCATGGGAATAGGGAGAAACAGAGTGCTAGGGAAGTTCCCAGGAATCCACAAGGATGACCCCACCTTAGACTACTGGCAGTAGTAGAGAGGGTACCTGAACTGGCCTACTCCGGTGATCAGATGGGTGAATACCCTAACTGTCATCACAGAGCCCTCATCCAGTGACTGACAGAAGTAGATTCAGAGATCCATGGCCGGGCACCAGGCTGAGCTCTAGGAGTCTAATCAGTGAGAGAGAGGAGGGATTCTATGAGCAAGGGACATCGAGATCATGATGGGAAAATGTACAAAGATGGCCAGCCAAACTAGTGGCAATGCATGAACTGTGGACCAATAGCTGTGGAGCCCCCATGGTACTGGACTAGGCCCTCTGGATAGGCAAGACAGTTGTTTAGCTTGAACTGTTTAGGAAGCCCCTAGGCAGTGGGATCGGAATCTGTCCCTGGTGCATGAGCTGGCTTTTTGGAGCCTAGTGCCTATGGTGGGACACCTTGCACAGCCTTGGTGCAGGGAGGAGGGGCTTGGACCCGCCTCAACTGAAGGCACTTGGCTCTGCTGACTCCCCATGGGAGACCTTGTCTTGGAGGAGGTAGGAATGGGGGGTGGGTTTGGGAGGGGAAGCTGGGGGGCGGGAGGAGGGAGGAGAGGGGATCTGTGATTGGTATGTAAAATAAATAGAAATTTGCTTAATAAAATTTTTTTTCCATACAATATATTCTGATTATGGTTTCCCCTGCCCCAACTCCTCCCTGTTCCTCCCCATCTCCTCTCTCATCTGGATCCACACCTTTTCTGTCTCTCCTTAGGAAAAAAAGAACTGGCATCTAAGGAATAATAATAAAATAAAGTGAGATGACTCCAAAACAAAAAAATAATTGGAATATGCCAAAACAAACAAGAAAAAGAGCCAGAGAAAAGCACAAGAAACACATCAATGGATGCAGAGACACACTTCTGCACACTCAGAAGTCACCCCCCAAAACCAAAACTGGGAGCCATAATACGTATACAAGGGATCTGTAAGGTAGAAAACCAAAATAACAACAACAACAAAAGCCACCTTGGCCTGACAACATTATGAGACAAAGAGCCTCCAACGGTGTCATTGAACTTCTTTCGTGTTGTGTTGGCCATCTATGTCTGGGTATGGGATCATCCTTCAGAGTGGTTTGTTTCCCCAGTGATACTCCATTGGAGAAAACTAATCTTTCATTTGAGAAGTGGCTATCAATTGGAAATAGCTTCTGGGTTAGGGAGGGGGCTGTGTCCACTTCTTTCAGCTCTCGGACCTCATCTGGTGCAGACCCTTGTGGGCCTTGTGCATGCTGACACAGTCTCTGTGAGTTCACACATGTGCCAGCCCTCTTGGAGTTAGGAGGCCTTGAATCCTTGGCATCTTCCATCCCCTCTTGTGGTGATATTTTATTTGTGCTGAAATGTGATTCTATTTGTATGTTAATAAATAAAGTTGCCTGGAGATCAGAGGTCAAAGCGAGCCTGTAAGCAGAAGTCTGGTGGTGGTAGCACACGCCCTCAATCCGATCACATGGCAGACAGAATCTCTGTGTGTTCAAGGATGCAGCCAAGGGTGGTGATACACACCTTTAATCCCAGTACCAACCATAGAGACCTGGAGGTCTACATAGACAGGCAGTGACAAGAAAGTCATGTGGTTGGGTTTAGAGCCAATGAGAAGGCAGAACAAAAAGGCAATAAAAACACAAGTCAGGCAGGAAGAAACTCTCTCTGGGGAAGCGATGGCAGCGGCGAGGTGATAAGATAAGGTAGTCGTGACTTCCTGATCTCTTTGACTATTTACCTCTGTATTTGGCTCTGTGTTTCTTGTTTATTAAGACTGTTTAGAAATTCATCTACACCTTCTGGCTCTAAAATCTCTCCTCCTCTTCTACATAGTCTCCTGAGCCCTGAAGGGAGAAATTGAATGGAACTATCCCGTTTAATATTGGGTGTTCCAAGATCTCTCACTCTATGTACATTATATGACTGTGGATCTCTATGTTTGTTCCCATTTGCTGCAGAAGGAAATTTCTCTGATGATGGCCGAGCAAAGGACAGCTATCTGTAGTAACAAGGGTTACTATGTGACCCAGGCTGGCCTGGAACCTATAATGTGACAAAAAGTCCAGAGTGACATAAATGACGTCAGATACATGCTCGTTGGCATCTTCTCTTAAGTGATACAACTAAAGAATGGCTAAACTGTGATCTTCAATAATACATCTTGTGACTCAAAATAAATTGCCACTCGTACTTTGAAATTCCGTGGGGATTCGTGCAACTACTCTTCCTCTAAAATAAGCTGAGGTTTTAGCCATCAAGATAAAGAACAAGATATCTTCGTCCTTGTTCCATACAGGAACACTGACCTAGCACCAGTGTGGTCATAGTCATCTTTGTGCCAGGAGCAGAGCCCTTGCAGGCATTAAAGGAGTACTCTATGGAACAGCTGGGATCAGTGAGGGGAGACTTTCCACATCGCTAATGCCGTCCCCTCCCCCACACTAGCAAGAGATTCTGCATAAGTCCACAATGTCTCACTCAAAAGCGAGAGGAGAGTGGAGCACATATTCGATGTCCCTAGTCTTTGAGTGCACTGTAGGAGAAGGCAGTTTCTATCTTGTTTGACATGAAGTGGATAGAACACGGTTTTGATACCTGAAGGGCCATTAAGAATGAAGCAAAAGATGGGAGGCTTGTTAAGAAACCTGATATGGCTCTATGATGTTGGAAGGAGGCATAAAATTCCCTGGGTTTTCTCCACAGGGAAAGGACTTCTCCAACACTCCAGCTCATAACACACAAATCAGACACCAAAAGAAGAACCAAATAGCAGGTTATATTAAAAACAAAGAAACAGTTAACCTCTTTTAATTAGAAATAGGTCTCTACAAGTCCAAAAAAGATACATCCATACTGGCCTGAGAGTCTCCCAAAATCTCTACCCAGCATGAGCTTGTGAGTCTTTCTCTGCTGATTCCAGTCCATAAAGAGCAGAAGGTGCAGACACCAATGTAAAAAAACAAACAAACAAACAAACAAAAAACAGAATCAAGGAAAGGTTGTACAAAGAAGTCTCAAATCCAACATCCCCCCACACACACACTGCACACACACACCAAGCTCTGTGATTTGCCTGGCAAATAATCTAAAATAATTTATCTTCAGGAAACTCAGTGAGCTATGAAAGAATAGAGATAGAAAAGAAGAACAGGGCAAGAGACAAATCAAAGAATTAATGAAAGGACAGACAGACACAATTACAAAGAGCCAAACAGAAATTTCGGAACTTGAATAATATATCTAAATTAAAACAGACATCCTAGTGCTTAAGACTTAATAGATAAACTAAATTTTTCATAGAAGAGATCCAGTAGCAGATTTTACCAAGAAGAAAAAAGAGTCAACAGTTCTGGAGCTGGAGAGATGGCCCAGAGGTTAAGAACACTTGCTGCTCTTCCAGAGGACCAGAGTTTGGGTCTCAGCTTTCTCATCTGCAGGCTCCCAACCACCTGTAACGCCAGCTCCAGGGGCTCTGATGTTCTCTGCAGGCACCTACACATACATGGCATTCACACACACATACACACACATAATTATTATTATAAACAATAAATATTTTTTTAAAAAAGAATCAGTAATTCAAAGACAGATTAACAGGAGTTGCTTAGAAGAGAAAAAAAGTACACAAATACTTGAGAGACTTTTAAAACATCACCAAGCAAAACAGCAAAAATAGTGTGTGGATTCTTAAAAAGTAAAGAAAAAGAGGTTAAAAGTTATATAAAGAAATAATGGTTGAAAATTTCCCAAGTCTAGGAAGGGAGATTGATCCAACGAATTCTCAAAGTAAACAAAGAGGTGAATTATAATCAAATCTTTAAAAGACAAAGACAGAATTTTGAGAACAGAAAAAAGTCAAAATATCTTCTCATGCACTGGGATAGCCCAAAGACTTTTAATAATTCTCACCAGAAGCTTGGCAGGCCATACCTGAGAGGGTATATTCAAAATACTTAAGTCGAAAATATGGCCATCAAAGAATTCTAAATGGAGCAACACTACCCTTCAACTACAATGGAGAGACAGTGACTCCCTCAGACAAACGGAAGCTGAAGGGCCTGCCTTATAGGACATGCTAAGTGGGGTTATCTGAGTAGAAACGAAAGAATACGAAACATGTCATACGTACCTGAGAATAGGAAAGTATGAACGGCACTGGTGGAAGTAGCTGTGCACAAGCAGAGATTATAACAGTGTGAATGATCATATACATAAATCACTTTTTATTCTAGCAGAAAGTAAAACATCCCAAATATAACTATAAATGCCATTAACAGATAAACATCCCAAATATGTGCATTCCATGAATAGATAAACAACATAAACATACAAAAGGTGTGACATCGAGAACATAAAAGGTTGAGGGGAAATAAACATGTACAGTCTTGCATGCCATTAAGTTGTCAGTTGAAAATATGCTGTCGTAATTATTATGTGTTTTCCATAAGCCTCATAGTAGCCAGAGGAAATTACCCATAAAAGGTGGAGATAAGAGACGGAGGAAATGAAAACTTATCACCACAGAAATTCAACAAAGTGCAAAGGAAGAGAGATAGAGCCGAAGACAAAGAAGCTAGCAGACAGGCAGAAAACAATTTAAATAGCAGTAATAAGTCCTTGATTATCAATAATTAAAGGAAAATGGATTAAGTTCTTCAATCAAAGACATAAAATAGCTAAATGGACTTTGAAGACAAGATCCAATTATGTACCATCAATAATAGACTCTTTCCAGAATTAAAATCACATGTAAGTTGAAAGGAAAGGAAAGAGGGTAGAGCCTGAACACTTGTATCCCTCTCTCCACCAACGTATGTACTAAAATCCTGTCCACTACAATATCATTAAGAGGCAACATCTTTAGGGGATAATCTAGATTAGATGTGTTCCTGAGAATGAGGTCCTCATTATTTGGAATACAACCTTTCCAAGAGTCCCAAGGGAGTTTGCTTCCCTCCTGCCATGGGAGAGAGTACTTCAAGAAACTGGAAGTCTGCAACACAGAAGAGGTTTCCCCACCAGAATCCCAATCTTAACCTTTTAGCATCATGAGCTAAGGCACAAATTGTGTTATTTAGAAGCTACACAGTTTAAGGCAATTTCCTATAATTACCTGAACCAACTAATATAGATAAAAAAGATATTCCTGATGTATAATAGCCAAAAGAGTGCAGAGGTAGTTGTGTTTAGCTGAGAAAATGGTATGTTTTAAAATAAAAAACTGTTGCAATAAAAGAGTCATTATGTAATGATACAGGGGTTAATTCAATAGGAGATAAAATAATTATATATATACTACACAATAGAGCACCTAAATATAGATGCTCCTTGACTTACAATGAGTTCCATTTCAATGAGCACACTGTAAGTTGAAAGTATCATAAATTGACAGCCAATATAATGTCACCAACCTGACAAACATCATAGTGTAGCCTAGCTTACTTTAAACATACTTAAACCATTTATGTTAGTCTTAGGTTAAGCAAAATCATCTATCACAAAGCATACTTCATAATGAAATACTGAATCTCCCACAATTTGGTTAATGATGTAATGAAAGTAAAATGGCTACCTAGGTAACTTTCATACTACCATATAGTAGAAAAATCCTAAGTTGGAACATTATTAATTTGGGGACAATCTACTGATAATCAAGCATTGACAGAGTTGAAGAGAGAAGTAGTCAACAGCATAACTGCAAAGGGAGACTTTTGTTCCCTACTATTCAATAATGAATAGAACATCAAAGCCAAAATTCAAAAGGAAATGGTGGATTTGTGTGTCCCTATAGACTAAACAGATGTTCCAGGCACACAGAACATTCCAGCGTGCCCAAAGATAGGTTCCATAGTGGGTCACAAAACAAGTCTTTCCAAATTTAACAAGATTGAAATCATGCCAGATATAATTTCCGACCACAATTAAATAAAACTTTAAATCAGTATGTGGAGAACTTAAGAACTAGATTGATAAGAAACAATGCATTCCTTTAAAAACATTTTTAGTGTGTGTGTGTGTGTGTGTGTGTGTGTGTGTGTGTGTGTGTGTGTGTGTGTCTGTGTGTACATCCATGCTCACATATATGTGAATGTGAGTGTAAGGTGCCCAGGCAGGTCAAAGAGGTGTCAGATCCTTTGGACCTGGAGTTACAGGAAACTGTGAGCTACCCAATGTGGGTGCTGGGAACCAAACAGTGGTCCTCTCCAGGAACATCAAGTACTCCCAAGTTATGAGTCATCTCTTCAGCCCCCAATAAAACATTCTTGAAGGACTAAAGAGTCAAAGCAAAAACCAGAAAAAAAATTTTAAATGCCTATGTGTGTGTGTGCATGTGTGTATCTGTGTGTATTCTATGTCTGCGTGTCTGTGTTATATATGTATATGTGCATGTGGATATTTCTAACTGTTGTAATTCTGCACACCTGTGGAGCAGAGGAGGTTGTCAGGTATCCTGCTACTTCAATCTCTACCTCATTCCCTTGAGACAGAGTCTCCCAATGAACTTGGAGCATAGGCTGGCAGCCAGCAAGTCCCAGCAATCCTCCTGTCTCTGCTTCCCTCTCTAGTGCTGTGGCTACAAGCTTTTTATTGCAAGAGCTGTGATCTGAACTCCTCATGCTTTCAAAGCAAGTATATTATCAAAAAAGCCATCTCTCCAGCCAAGAAAATAGCTTAAGATAAATAAAAACACAACATGAAAAACATTGGATATGATATAAGTAGTAAGCAAAACAAAGTCCATAAACATAAATACCTTCATTAAAAAAGGAGTATCTCCCCCAAAAAAACCTAATGTTACATATCAAAAAGACTCAAGAACAAATTAGCCCCATAGTTAGCAGAAGGAAGGAAAGAATTAAAGTATAAAGAAGTAAATTAAATTAAAGTATAAATAAACAAAATGAGAGAGAAAAAATCAACGAAACAAAAGCTGTTTTCAAGAAGATAAACAAAACTGACAAATACTTATCTAGACTAAGAGAAAAGGGGAGATAATTCTAGTAAATAATATGAGAAGCTGGCTATGAAGTATTGCTGATGGCGCCACAGAGATAAGAAGGTACTGGGAATAATTATACACCAGCAAACTGAAAAGACAGAGCCCTGGAAACATGCAACCCATCAAGATTCAGCAAAGAATAAACAACAAGTGTCCATAGACCCGTAACAAATAAGGAGACTATAGCAACAGTAAAAGCTGTCAGTTAAGAAAAACCCAGTATCTGATGGCTTCTTTGGTGAATTCTTACCAAACACTTGAAGAACTAGCACCAATCCTTCTTAAACTCTGCAAACATATTTTGAGAAGACAGAACTCTTCCAAACTTGTTGTGTGAGTTCAGCATTACCTCTCTACCAAAATTAGACCAAAACTTTACAAAAAGGATCAAGATGTCACATAAACCAATATAATTAATGAACATATATGCAAAAATACTCAACAAAACACCAGCAAATTACATTCAGGAATAATTCAAAGACTTACACACCATGAGTAAATGTGATTCATCCTTAGAGTCAAAGGATGACTCGATACATGCAAATCAATCATTTTAACACATTGCATTCTGTACAAGAGGCAAAACATATGGTCATCTCAATAGTTGTAGAAAAAAAAATTGCCAAAGCTCAACACCCTCTTGATTTTAAGAAAACATTCAGTATTAGATATAGAAGGAATGTCTTGGAACCTGACTGATGCCAATATGTCTATAGCCCAGAGACAGGATCTGAGTGGCAAGAGAAGGTTTCAGAGAAGTGAGCAGATGAGATCACTGTGACTACAAAACAGTGAAGACTTTGGACGGTGCACACAGGAAATCCAAAGGAGTTCTGGGTTTTCACCCCTTCAGATGAAGAGGCCGTCGGAGACTTGGGTGCATGCATTCAGACACTCTACTAGGAGAGATCAGTATGGGGACCTCCACAACTTTTATTCATCTTAACTTGAGTTCTCACAGGAACTGACCCTGAGGATTTGGATGACAATGGATTACTTGGAAAGTATGGAAAACAACAGTAGAGAATGGGGGAAGTGATTAAAACAAGGGAATCATCTACTTGATCGTGTATAATTATGCTAATTATCAAAGTAGGTAGTAACCAGGACAAACAAAGAGAAAGTACCAAATGCAATGTCCAGAATGATCCCATCACATGACTAATGACTTTCTAAGATTTATTAGTCAAAGACTGTTGTGGAATAATCTTTCTGTACACTGTGAAGATATGTCACTCTGATTGGTTTAATAAAAAGCTAAATAGCCAATAGCTAGGCAGAATTTCCAGGCACAGAGGATGCTGGGAAGAATAAGAAGGGAGAGTCGCCAGGAGATGCAAAGCAAAAAGTATGGGCATCACAAAGTAAAGGTAACCAAGCCACGTAGAAGAACATAGATTAAAAGATATGGGTTAATTTAAGTTATAAGAGCTAGTTAGAAACAAGCCTAAGCTATCAGCCAAGATTTTATTATTAATAAGAAGTCTCCATGTGGTTATTTGGGAGCTGGCAGGTGGGACAGAAAAAGACTTGCTATAAAAGACATCATCCTAGACTGCTGCATGTTCAAGCAGAGTAGTTTATCCATGCCCTAAGGCTCAGAGATGCAGATACCAGTAGATGGGAGTCAGTCAATGTTGGCTGGAAGGTGCAAAGAATGTAGAGGTGTCACTGGCAATGTCTGCAGCACCCTTAAGAACCATGAAAGCTGGGCCATCTGTCCTTGAGTCCAGCTCTTCTCATCCCATGTGACTTCAACAAGTAGCTGAGCTTCCCCATCTATCCATAGGGATATTACTGCCTACTTCATCACGGCTGTGAAATGTTCACTCATTTCATACATAATAGAGTCTAACTTGAACCCAATGTTAGAATATCTGCTGTCCCTATTACCATCATCATTACTATTTCTTTGTAATTTGGGGATTAAGACTGCCTGGATAACTAATTTCAGAATGTTCATAAGGAAAAGATAAAAGCCCAGGGCAGAAAACACTCCACATTTAAACAGAAAAGCCAATGAGGAAGAATGAGAAAAAGAGAACTGTGAGGCAGGAAGAAGACCAGATAACTGAGGTTACAGAAGCTTTGAGAGAAGCATTTCAAGAGAGAGAATTGTCCTGTACCAAATGATGCTGAGCTTCAAGCACTGGACCTGAAGCCCTTGCTCATTTGGAGCAGGAGGCTTCACCTTGCATATCTGTTAGCCATCAAGGACTTCGTGTGGCAGGCACCTCCTGGTTTTGAACACCTGCATCCCTTCTTTTCTTTTGCTACTGGCATCCTGCTCTTCCCTAAGATTCATGTGCCAAATACCATGGGGACCCAGTAAGCCTGCCTATTACAATGCTCTGTCCTCCTCGACTTCAGATACAGGCCAGCTCATCACAATTCTCCCAGGATTGTCTCTTTGCCATTTGCTGTAGCTGGTTGTATATTAGTCTGGAGTTACAGACAAACAACCAATTTTTTCCGGCCAATGGAGAGAAACTTTTAAGTAGTAGAAATGAATCAGCATGCTCTTTCATAGATAGTCACAATTATCAGATAGCACTAAGCATTCGTAAGCAAAAGTCAGCAGCGGGTAACATGCTAGACACTTTGCCGTCGTGACTCCTTTGTTGTGCAATATTAAATATATATAATACACATATTATATATAACATATTAAATATCCATTATTAATGTGAGTATGATATTACTCTACTTATGCTTTTCCATAAACCTCCTTCACCGATGAACAGAGTCTAAGGGTGAAGCAGTTCTCTCAAGGCCACACAGATGGTCAAAGTCAAGACTGAAACTCGATGTAGTTCCAGCATCAGTGTTCCTAGCCTCTATTCTATACTCACCACCCATTGTGTTTACTACAGATTCTTCAAGTGTATGAAAGAATGGATGCTGATGAGGTAGCTCAGCTGGTAGAGTACAGACTGAACATGGGGGAAGCCCTGGGTTTCATCCCTAGTAGTGCCTAAACCGGATTTGGTGCCCATGCCTGTAATCTCAGCATCTGAGAGCTGGAGCTAGGAGGATCAGAAGTTCAAGGTCATTTTCAGCTATGTATCTAGTTCAAGGCCAGCCTGGGCTACAGGAGACCTTGTCACAAAAAGAAAAGAAGGGAAAGAAAAAAGACAAAATAGAACAGAGGAAAGTAAAAAGTCGCAAGAAGAGGGGCTGAGAACATGCCTCAGTAAAAACTGAGCCATGCACTGACAGGAACCTGAGCCCAGATCCGCAGCACTCATAAAATGTCAGATCTCAGTCCTCACCTGCAATCCCAGCACTGGGCAGGTGGAGACAGGAGGATCCCCGGGACTTGCTGGACAGACAATGTAGATGCATTTGTGAGCCCTGGGTTCAGTGAGAGACCCTGCCTGAAAAAAATATGAAGGGCAAACCAGGAAGACACCCAGTGCTGACCTCTGGCCTTTACATGCACATGTACATGTGTGCAGGTGCACCTACACACACACACACACAAGGGCATGCCTGAACATACACACACACACACACACACACACACACACACACTATCAAAAAAGCCTCCAATTTTGTGTGCATATGTGTGTGTGATATCAGAATGCTCAGAAGAAAACCTTCCCCTTCCTGCCATTCAAATATTTCATTTACCAATCAATGTAAGTATTGTCAAGAATCTTTTGTCCTAAAAGCTAATTAGTCTTTAAAAAAATACCAAAAAGAGACTAA
Organism: Peromyscus californicus insignis; assembly: GCF_007827085.1. Taxonomy (NCBI): domain Eukaryota; kingdom Metazoa; phylum Chordata; class Mammalia; order Rodentia; family Cricetidae; genus Peromyscus; species Peromyscus californicus. The sequence goes on from NW_026294525.1 coordinate 32,598,758, forward strand.
TATGACTCTCACTGCTAAAAATGGTGGATTGTCAGCAAATCGTTATTTGCTGAGCTTTGTCATCCTCGCTCAATGTTAAAATCCTCATTATTAAGTGACTACAATTGGTGTTCTAATTAAGAACTCACAGAGAGATCCTGATTCTCAGCTTTATTTTCTGCTCACAGCTTTGAGCATGTGGCCTTCTTGGCATTGGGGTCAGAGTGTGGACTCCCCACTGGTTTTATTTACAACCTCATCAGTTCCCACATAGCTCCAGATGGGTCCTTGGGCCTTTGTCTATCACAGTTTCCTTTCTGGAATCTGTGAGGAATGACCTAGATTTTTTAAGTGCCGACAATCTCCCTTGAAATAGCAATGACTTCAAAGGGAGAATCCATCGTGGAGAATGCAAACACAATATTTCAGCTGGGAGCCATTCTGAGATTTTTATAACTTGCCATTTAATAGGATTTTTTTTCCCTTTTACGTTGGTAAAGGGAAGGCATTCTGCCACAGTGAACCACTTCATCAGATCACAGTCTAGCATCACATAGCTAAGAAGGCGAAAATAATCTTACCATCCATCTCAATGAGTAGATGAGCCATGAGCTTTATAAATACAACTCATGAGAACTAAGCAGCCTGTGATTGAAGATAAGACCTCTAAATCGGAATTGCAAACGCTGCTGGGTTTTCTGAGCCCTTGGTCAAATCCTTGCCCCCATACCACCCCTCCCATACTGATCTTAGAGCAATCTTAGATCTTAGAAACCTCGTTTCTAAATTTCTTCTGCAAGTGCGACTTTTTTTTAAAGTAGTTTCTTATCAGAGTCAGGCTATTTCAGGGACTTTTCTAACTAACAGTACAATATACCCTTAAAACATCAAATTTATGGACTATCACTTTTTTAATCTTATCTACACGACGAGGCTGGGAACAGGCCCTTGAATTCATTATGCTTTTCAAATTAAATTTGAACCGATGAATTTCTCATGCATGCTGAACGAAACAATTAGTTCCATAATGGTTATTTATTAAGTGTTTGCTATGTGCTCGCTGAAAACCACAAAAGGCAAGGTTGTTCTTGGTTTGTGTATAAGATTTTTTTTTTTTTTTTTTTTAATGAAAGCTGAAGATGTAAAGACACTGAATAGGAGAAAAGAACTATGCCTCATTGGAAACTCAAGCTCACTGTTTGTATACAAAACTATACTAAAATCAGAATTTGAGCCATCTTTAGTAATAGGTACCTTCAAATTGTATTTAGTATCTTGCATAAATTTTAATATTTCTAACAGACTCATCACAGGACAAAGCAGTCTCCAGCACTTGACCTTATGCCTGGGGCTGCTACAACACACTTCCCCTGCCCAGCTTTCTCCTCAGCTTGGCATTACCTCATCCCCTCTGTTGGCTTGGCTTGGGCTCAGCCCGGTGTACATGTGTGCCCTCTCCAGTTGACTGTGTGTAGGTAGCCGACCTACTCCATTTTGACTTTCAACTTCTTCTCAAGTCTGCAGCCTCCACTGTTCTCTCTGTGACCTCTAGCCTTATGCCATGGACTGTTGGAGACAAAACTGGAAAACAAAGGAACACGTGCTTTGGATTACAGAAGCAGCACCAGAAATCACTAGTGTGCATTCCTCTTCTGTTCTATAGTGTCCCCTTAATCTGTAAATTCTGGAGAATGACCTCTGACAGCATTTTAAATGAGTGGATTTATCAATTATATGGTAAGCAAAGGTAAAAATAAATAAATGAATGATTATCAACTTGCAGAAAGAAACAGCAGACAAACTGAGCAAAATGTCACCCAATCAGGTGCTCAAAACATGGCACAGAGATGACTGCAATAGCCCAATTAAGAGAGCGTCATAAAAACAGAGACACATAAACATCCAGAAGATGGACTGGGGAAGGCCTAGTTCCCAGTAGTTCCCAGTCCAGAGTGTCACCTTGGGTGAGGCTTCCAAGAAAAAGAACAAATAACAAAAGGAAGGTGACATCATCAATCAGGCACTATCAGTTGTCTGTCAGGAACTGGCTGCAGCTGCTGGAGTTCCCCACTGAGGACAGGGTCGGGGCAGAGGGTCCTCTGTCCTTTTCATGGATGATCTTCCTTCTTCTCTTACCCACTGTAGGCATGTTTATATTATGGGATTAAAAAAATACTAATCTCATTTCGAATAATTTACCTTTTAGTTGTTCTTCTGGGATGTTTTATTGTTCTTCCTTCTCCATGTTACAGATTTGGGGACAGCCCATCCAGATAAGACCTCATGTGAACATTAGAAATAAACATGGTGGAGTCTGGAACAAGAGAGCTTTCCACACTCTTCGGAGTCCACTCTAAACAAACTTCAACAGCACAGGACAGTTTACCAATGTAATGTATATTACATCCCCAAACCACATTCCCCTCCCAGCTAAATTAATGGTATAGAAACTGAACCACAGAATCAGGTGGGGTTTAATATTCGAAGGATGGTACATTGAGCCTCTGCAACTGTGTAGTACAACCCAATTACAGCAGAAATGTGTCACTTATATAAGGAATATATAATTTCCTTATATGCTGCAGAATAATCCTTTTGTACACTGTGAAGACCTCTTCTTGTTGTTAATAAAAAGCCGATTGCCGGCAGCTTAGGCTTGTCTCCAACCAGCTCTTACAACTTAAATTCACCCATTTCTATTAATCTATGTGCTGCCCAAGGCTCATTGACCTCATCTATGAACTTCCCATGTTGCTACTTCTGCACGTGGCTCACAACTCTTCAGACTCCACCCTTCTTCCCAGCATTTTCCCTGCCCCCCAAATCCTGCTTACCTATTGGCCAATCAGCTTTTTATTAACAATGACAGCAACAGATCTTCACAGTGTACAAAAGGATTATTGCACAGCATTTCTCCCTTTTTGTCTGATTAAAAAGTAAGGTTTTTAACTTTAACATAGTAAAATTATATACAACAAAAACAGTTATCCAGTAAGAATTACAGTTACAATATCTAGTCCATTTGTATTTGGCAAAATTAGAGAAAATATTCCATTATTTATCTTATCTTTGTGAGTCTAAGGTTTTTTTAATCTAATTTACCTTCTATCATATCTAAAGAAAACTTTAAGTCTAATTATTTAGTCTTTAATTCCCTCAAGGACCCCAGAAGGGTATAATGCTACCTAACGACAGGGACATCTGGATGGCTGGACAGTCAGCAAAATTCTTCTGCAACACTGGAATTATCCAACTATGATCTACAGGCCTAGCACATCTGACAGACAGTTTTGAGAAGCAGGGAATTTTGAAGGACTGACCAACCTTGTCTTGGCAAAGTTTGGCAGTCAATTTTCTTTACATTCTGCTGGTCCAGTTTGGACAGTATACTGTCAGCAATTGAAGCAAGGGTAGTTTCTTGCCCAAATGGCTAGCTTTTGCCATAAAGAAAACAAACTCCATATAGAATTTCTTCAATGAACATCATCCTTTTTTAAAAGTATATTGGTATTGTCAGGAGCAGCTGTGTCTCATTGTCATGAAAAGCCTTAGATTATTAAGCATATTAAATGCCATACTATGTAGATCTTTGAAGTGTTTGAAGACCATCTATCTATCTAAATATATCTTGTATGACTTTGAAAACATACCTAACATGACTATAAGTTTGATAATTATAGATAACTATTAATCTGTACTTCTTTTTTTTTTTTTTTTTTCCGTTTTTCGAGACAGGGTTTCTCTGTGTAGCTTTGCGCCTTTCCTGGGACTCGCTTGGTAGCCCAGGCTGGCCTCGAACTCACAGAGATCCACCTGGCTCTGCCTCCCGAGTGCTGGGATTAAAGGCATGCGCCACCACCGCCCGGCTAATCTGTACTTCTTAATTATACATTACATTTTAAAATGAGCTGCATAAACACAATGCCTTAAACAAGAGTAGAAACATACACACAGTATAACAAAATTAACTTTAAATTTGTATCAATAAGCCAAAATCCATACCAATCTAAAATATTTTGAGATTAATAGCTGTTTTTTGGATTAAAGTAGATTCAATAATCTGCCCTTTTATCCTATCATTTCTATATCATATCCCCCTTTTTGAAAAGGATCTTTGAGTTCAATTAATTTAACTCTTTTGGTTAGGTTTCTTTTTTTTAACTATAACTAATAACAATTTGTAACCAACCTTCCTTAAATGATAACAAACATTCATAACCAATTTTTTGGGAATGTGAGCACTGTTTTCTTTAGACTGCTTCCGGTTGTTTGCGGGGACTGGCATCTTTGAGAGACCCTGAGAAAATTTAGAATAATGGTTAAGTCTTGGCTAGAGTAGTTTGTGAGGCTAGACCATCTTAGCCAACAGCTTTGAAGCTGTTTTGGATGCAGAATTCTGAGGAGACTGTAACAGAGGCATTTGAGACGGTGGATCATCTGGGCTATCTGTTTTGTTGTTGTTGTTTTGTTTGGTTTTTGGTTTTGGTTTTGGTTTTGGTTTTTTTGGTATCTGGTCTCCTTGTTCTGAAAGTACATAAACTTTTTTTTTTTTTTTTTTTTTTTTTTTTTGGTTTTTCGAGACAGGGTTTCTCTGTGTAGCTTTGCGCCTTTCCTGGAACTCACTTGGTAGCCCAGGCTGGCCTCGAACTCACAGAGATCCTCCTGGCTCTGCCTCCCGAGTGCTGGGATTAAAGGCATGCGCCACCACCGCCCGGCCAAAAGTACATAAACTTTTAAAGGTAACATATATTACAAGTATGGAGTATGTGGCATGTACAAGTCAGTTAAAGATGATTTTTTGTTTTATGTTTGAGCAGATAAAATATACATTAAGTGTTTTGTGGTTTTTTTAGGTTTAGTTTTTTATGTCTGTAGTCAAGATTTTCAAGGGGTCTTCCTCAATCAAACCTGATCCATAACAACCTGGATCGAATCCACAGCCTCTCATTTCCTATGGAAATAAAAGCAAAACCTTTTCCCCAAAGTAACATTTTTTTTTACTTCTTTTTTAAAGTCAAGACATTTTAAAAATAAATAGGTTGGTTTAATACAGCATTTATAATTAACATTAAGTTTCTGTGTGGTCTTTTGGGAACTGACTGGCAGGGCAGAAGAACTCTACCTACAAAGGATCCTGTGGCTACCATCTTGAAATGCAAAATGACATCATCCACATTTGTTTTACATCCATACAATAAAAATCAATGCAGACTGAACAGCTCAAAACAAACATAGGACCCACATTGCATGGGCCAGAATTTCACAAGAGCTTAACTGATGCTTTTATTCAGTGACTCGGGGGAGGGGAACTAAGACCATATTCTCATCTGAAGAAGAAACTGCCTCCAACTGACTGGAGGTGTTGACTTAATCAGGTTGCTTGTCTCATGCTGCATTCCAATTTCCACTGCACCCCAACCCCAGCAACTAAAGGCCACTTGTATACCTGAGTCTTCAAATCATTGAGTCCTTACTGCTTCTGTCCCTGCCTTCACCTCCCATTGCCAGTGAGAACCTTGTCTCTCCTAAAGTCTCCTGTGCTTAGAGTAGACTACCTCCAACAGAAAAACTCTTGTTCTATAGTCCATATGCTCAATTACATCTACAAAGTCTCTATGCTCTATAGTATAACATCCTCAGAGGCCAGTCTGTCCATATTGTACAGCTCTATCCTCTGAGCTGAACATCTGCCGTCTTCAGGAGTTCAGCTGTACCTGCTTGCAAGAGATCATCCCAGCTGGGCTTGTTGGCTGTTGATGTTCCTTCATAGAAGAAGGGGTGGGGGTTATGTGACCCTCACCTGAGTATCCAGCCACACTCTTCTCAATCAATTGTATGCAACTTTGCACAATTGCATGTGATCTTGGGGGTCTTAGGGAGGGACTATCGTACCTAGAGTGGGAAGGAATGTAGGATGTGTGGTTATGGTAAAGCCATCATCTGTGCTGGGTAAAGGCTTTCCAGTACTGCTGTTTTGGAGTCACTAACACCCCTGTAAAGGATCCCTCACCCATGATCTATAAGTAAGCCCAATAAACTCATTCATTCATGGGGGAACTTTCATGGGATCAAATGTTTGTTTGTCCTTGGGACCTTAAAAGATGAATAGATGTTGTCTAGTCCCCTTATAGGGTAGCTGAAAATTAAACAAGTTACTTGGAAGGTGCTTAGAACGGAGTCTAGAAAGGACTGTGTAGGCGCCTGTGGAATGTATGCATGAATGAATGAATGAAATTCTGATCATACTTGACAGATTCATAACATAAATGATTTAGCTGTATCCTAACATTCCTTCCTTCCTTCTTTCATTCATTCATTAGTATCATGTATACTAGTCTGGTCTAAAAATCCTTATGCCAAGGATGACCTTGAACTTCTGATCTCCCTGCCTCTACCTCCTGAGTGTTAGGATAACAGGTGTGGACCACCACACCCAGTTTATGCAGTGCTGGGAATTGAACCCCCAGTTTCATGCATGCTAGTCAAGCACCCTACCAACTGAGCTACATCCCCAGGCTCCTACATTATGTTACTTATTGACAAATTGGCAGGTAGGACCTGCAGAATATCTATGGTAGCACGTTTGTTTAGTTATCACTTGTCATAGGCAATGGTATTGATACTTAGAGTATCCTAATCATTTGAAAGAATGCTAAGAAGATGGCTAGGTTCCCTTTAAGACCAATTTAAGTCAATCAATCTCCCATGTAGCGAGGGTGGAGCTATTACACTTAGCCCCTACTGCCCTTGCTCTTGCAACCCTAGAAAAGTGAATGCAGGCTGTTTTCAACACTTCCTGATGGTTTTTGATCTCCATACTTCCATCACAGCTCCTTTGCAGTCCTCAGGATAGAGGCAATGAATAGAGGACCATAAGCATTCAGGAATGTTCCAAGTTCAAAGGGCTTTCATCTCTGGAATAAGCAGCATGAAACAGTGGATTTGGGTCTTGCCTTTGCTAGTCACTGGCTACTTAGGGTTGGAAAATTCCCATCGCCCTGATGCAAAATCATCATTAGTAATAAATGCCTTTAGCTGCTGTTGGCATTATGATCAAACTAAGGGACCTGGTGGTGCCTGGTACAGGAAATGCACACACAGAAAATGGATGCCACTACAGCACATTATTCCTAGAGATGCCACATAAAATACAGAACATTGGTTAAATGTCAATTTCAGATAAACAACAGATGTTTTAGTATTAGTAGCTCCTAAATATTACATGGGACAGAATTTGTATTAAAACATGACTTTCATTTGCTAAATACTGCAGCTGTGGTCCTTTAATTGGATCTTTAATGAAGCCCTTAGAGAAGATGTACAGGTGAGCAAATGGATGCTCAGAGAAGGTGACATGCCCCAGTCTCACACACATTGCACTGTAAAACTTATTGTTACATTGTGTTTTGTGTGTTTAGTTAAGGACTCCATAGTCCCCCAAAAGGACATTCTTTAGTCTCATTACTCTCCTTTCTTTCCTGTCAATCATCCCAGACCTGAAGTGCTGCCCATCGTTACCTAAGCACAAACAGATGCTGACATACAGAAGAAGAGGTAGGATGGAATTTCTGTAGCTACTACAGAGCCTCTTCACCTAAACAAGAACAATGACTATACACATGTAGACCGAGGCACAGTGACTCCAAATAAAGATATAAAATGTTGATAGAGCATGTATTATCTTTCAGGTGATATTTATGAAGTTTGCCTCCTATGGATATGAAGGAGGAGGACAAGAGGAATTTATGTGAAATGTTTGGACTATCAAAGTCATAAGCGAGAACATTCTCTTATGTTCTACATGGCAACTATCTCCCTCCATGCCCACACACATATATTAGTTCTTTTGTTCCTTAAAGCTTCTTAGCATGTTCATCAGTGAGGAAAGAGAAGATAACACTTAGTCTAACCATTGCCTGCTAACAAATCATTAGAGGTGAGGATCAGATGGTCTTCAAGATTTCACTAACCCAGGCCAGTTACAATAACCATCAAAATGTCACTTTGCCAATAATGATATTAAGAACAAGGTGGGAGAACTCCAGAACCAACCCTGTGTTACCTCCTTGTGCAACAAGCTAACATAAAATAACCAGCCACAGACACAGAGTTCCAGAAGATAAACTCTGGCATTCCTATGGTGGGCAAATGCTGACTTTACAGGGGCTCCTACCTTGCATCCTTTTATGGTCTCTTCAGAGGAATTGCATGGGCTGGGGGTGTGGTTCAGCTGACAGAGTGCTTGCCTTCAGCCCTGTGTTTGATCCCCAGCATGGTATAAACCAGGTATGGTGGCACACATCTGTCATCCCAGGCCTAGGGAAGTAGAGGTACAGAGCTGTTGATGATCCTCAGCTTCAGAATGAGTGCATTTGGCTGACACTTCTAGAATTCCCAGAGCTGCTTCTTCCTAAGCAATGCTGCACTTTTTCCCGCACTGGTGGCCTTCCCTGCAATGCTGCACAATGGGTCACCTGCAGCCACCTTTCCCTGGATTCTCACACGAAAAGCAGACCCCTCTGTCTCACTCCAGGCCGACAGCTCAGCAGGAATTTGTAATTTTAAAAGGCATTTCCAAACCTTGTCTTGGAGCATGAACCTTTCTAAAAGGAAACGTTTTGAAATTATCATAGAGGTGCACACGGTAGAGATCCCGTGTAATCATAACCACTCCCCTCCTCCAGGTAACACCCTGAAAATGTATAGACCGATGTCATAACGTGAATATTCACTGCGACAGGCCGATACAGCACTGTTCTGTCCCATGAGATTTTTCATGCTGCTCTCACAGTTATACTCCCTTGTCCTCTGCCCTCTCCATTTCAAAACCCCAACATCACAATGTAAATCTCTGTAATTTTCTCACTTCAAGAGTGGGATGTAAATGGAATCACAGACTGTGCAAGCTTTTGGGATTAGCTTTTTCAACTCTACCAGAGTCTCACCCAGGTGGTATACATCATTTCACCTCTTCTCATTGGTAAGCACGTAGAGAGACTGCATCTCAAGCGCACTTGTAGTTGAACTGCTTTACCTAGTTCTGTAATGGATGAGCTAGTGTAGTAAACACCTTACTACACTACATTTTATTACCCAGGACTGAGGTAGAGACTAGCGCAGGGAGCCACATAGCACCTCATTCCAGAGAGAGCACCTGGGAGTCCAGGGTTGGAAGGACACATCAAGACGGATGACTCAATAATTTCCCTATAGTGGGATCAGTACCCTCAGGACTCTGCAGACTGAGATGTCCTCCATTTGACCTATGTTCGAGGAGGTGACAAGAATGTATAAAGAAGAGAGAGTTACATAAGGCAACTCACGTCCTTCAAGCATAAATGTATTTTCAATGTAATTTAAACACACACACAGGAGAGAGAGAGAGAGAGAGAGAGAGAGAGAGAGAGAGAGAGAGAGAGAGAGAGAGAGAGAGAGAGATTGAAACCACAAACTATATCCTGTGGATTTTTTTTTTCTATTAACTCTCAAGGCCTCCTTGATGAGAATTGATAAAACCATTAATCAGACATGATGAGAGAGATTCCGTGTTTTTCTAGGTCTACTCTTGATTTTTTTTCTTTGTCCAGCACCTTCATTGTGCCTGCTCCTCTATTCCAGACTGGTCTCCATGGGAACCCTCATCTCCTCATTCTCCTCTTGTTCAAAGTCTAGATCTCATACAATGAGGTCACATAGATCATTACATCATTGGGGCTTCTCTGCTCTATCTCATGCCCTAATCACACAGTAGTAATGTAGCTTGAGTCCCACACTCTGAAAAATGTCTGTCCCCAGAGAAAAATGCATAGTTTTCATGTGCCCTGGGCTGAGCCTCCTGCGGGTTATCTGTCACTGTCGCTGCAGGGGGCTACATGCTCATTTTAGTAGGTGAGAAGACACAGGTTGGGGGCTCTTCTCCTGGAAAAGTCCCCTTTCTACCCCAAAGCCTTTGCATTTCATATTTCCTGTTATCAAACACTTTCAAAGTCACCTGAGGTTTTCCCAACTGCATCGTATATGGTACACTCCTCCGACCTGCCTACTCCTCCCAACCTGTCTGCAGGCAGGAGAGTGAAGTCTCAAAGCAGGGCTCTCTGCTGGGCATCCAGGCAATGGCAGCTGCAAAGGAGCCAGGAAACCCAGACGTTCACAGGAAGTGTCTTTGTTTAGTGTGAGATGTGCCTATGCAGAGCAGCCCAGGAAGGAGGCACCGGTCCAGATATGTGGCCTGCACTGTATGCAGAGGCAGAGGCATTCATTGAGCATGTGCAAAGGTGCTGTAGCTCCCATTTGTTGCATGGGGGAGAAGGAAGGCAGAGGCCAGGGTCACCCACAGCAGAAGCCATGACATTGAAGTAGGTGCTTTTAGGTTACCTTGGGAATGGTTGTATTGTGTGCTCACCCAGGTTGGAATAAAGATAATATGGGTTGGAAGAACCAGAAATTTTAATCTAAACATTAAGCCATTGCTGAAATCAGACACTGGAAACAACATAATGAGTGGAAATATAGACTCATACCTGTTGCTTTGTGGGTACTGACAGATTCACAATAATGTCTTCCAAAGCAGGAGCTGAATGTGAAACTGCTTTTGGATTCTTTTCAAATTCAATTTTCAAAGAATAAATAAAGTGCTATAATTTTTAAAATCACTCTAGAAAATTACTCTTTCTAAAGAAAAAAAAATGTGTTCCTTAAGGAAAACAATCCATAATGACAGGCAATAAAGATCTATAATTGCATGAAATGAGAACTTCCTCCTCCATTCGGGCAGAGAACCAGATCAAGATGGAAATCTGTGCAGCAAATCTTTGCTTCTCCAGCTGAATAAAACACCAGCAGACCTGCTCCAAGTCCTTGTCTTCGCTTTTGACCAGAGTATTTTAGCAATGGATGCTACATGGGACTGATTTGTCAGTATGGACACATGGTTGAACAGCCTTTCTCAAGGGTGTATCCCTATGATTTGAGTTTTGTTGTTGTTTTAAAACAGGGCTGTACTTATGTAGCCCAGGCTACCCTTCAACTCACCATCATCCTGCCTCTTCCTCCTTAGTTCTGGGGTGACAGGCATGGCCCACTAGACTCAGTTATCTCTGTGATGCAATTTTTCTTCTTTTTTGAGACTACAAGCCATAGTCTAGGCTGGCTTCTAACTCAGAGATCCACCTGCCTCCACCTCCCGGGTGCTGTAATTAAAGGCATGTGCCATGATGACTAACATATCTATGATTTTTAAAATGGGCTTAGCTGAAGGAGCCCCAGGATCCTTCTTTATAAGGATATACAGGAAGTGTGACAACTGACTCACAAAGCTCATATATTTATTAAATAGGCATGTGTCTGTACCTAAAACTGGGATAGTTTTACACATTTAGGAACCATTTCTTTTCTTTAGTCTTTTGATTCCAAAGCCAATAATATATACAGAAACATTTCCCTCTCTCTCTTTTTTGAAACATTTCTAAAGACAAAGAAATGTTTGTAAAGCAAAATGTTTCCAGGGCTCGAGAGATGGCCCAGTGGTTAAAAGCGCTGGTTGTTGTTCTTCCAGAGGACCCAGGTTCAATTCCCAGCACCCACATGACAACTCACAACTGTCTGTAACTCCAGTTCCAGGGGACCTGACACCTTCACACCAATGCACATAAAATAAAAGTAAAATGTTTCCCCTCCAATCACACCTCTTGGAAGCTAATCACTCTTTATTAATCACTCTGTCAATTTCAAATTAATCTGATTATGCTTCTTCCTTAAATAATCATTTGTACATATATTTTCATCTTCTTTAATACTATATTTTAAATATACTATATATTATAACTTTGTTCACCTTATTAGGAATATTAAGGTATGTCTAAGACAACATATGAGATATACCTCTTTATTTTACTTAATCTTATGATAGCCCATGATCTAAAATTTCATAATTAAAAAGAATCAATCTTGGACTTATTGAGAAGTCTTCCTTTCCTCTAGTTTTTGTAACTAATAAAATTACCACAATAATTATTCTTCAATATATACATCTATATGTAAGTATATCCTGTTGGATAGATACTCAAAAATATAATTGCTTGATTAAAGACATATTCATTTATATTTTAATTTTTATTACATTTATTTATTTTTGTCTTTGAAGACCCCTTTCACCTCCCACCATGTGGGTCCCAGGGATGGAACTCAGTCTGTCTGTCAGGCTTAGCAGCAGGCCCTTTAACCCACAAAGCCATCTCACTGGCTCTCCACTCACAATTTTAATTCCAGATAAGGTCATTCATAAGCCCACCAACAATTCACGTGAGTTCCCAACACCCAGACCAGGACTTGATATTGTAGGAGGGGAGGTATCTAAGGTTGTCCGATCGGGACCCTGCAGCTCAAATAGGAAAGACAGAATAGTAAGAGTAAGGTGTGGTGCGCTGGTGTATATACATGGGAACTATCAGGAAGGGGGAACTTAGAGAGGCTTGCAGGGCATCTCAGCAAAAGAACAAGAACTGTTTTGAGAAGGGCGTGACAAGAGAAAAGGGCTGAGTTTCTAGGGCTAACGTTGGGGGAAGACAAATATTTACGACAAGCTAATGGCAGATAGAGCCAGTTAGTAAATTTTACTGCATTCTGATTCTTCTGATGCCCCAAGAAGGATCTTGGGTTGGGTTGTCCCCCATTCTGTCCTTCCTGGTAGAACACAAGAGACGAACACCTTGCCAAGTTTATGTCTTGCTTTTAGGCAAATAAGTGAAGGACAGACAATGTTCTTATAATTGCTTTTTCCTCAATTCTATTTAGCTCAAATAATCTTGAGGCCAAAATGGTGTGTTTGAGGTGCCGTATTGTGCTTCCCTTCCGTATTATTCCAAGTCTAATATTTAAATATAATACTTGTGGAAGATGATAAAGCATTTCCATTTTTATTTCCCAGACGACTAAAGGAGGTTCACTGGCCTTGCTGGGACTCAGAACGTGATATCCCAAGTTTAATGCCTCCTTGGCAGACAATTTTGAGCTAAGGGAGCTGGAACACTGTATCCCTATTTACTTACCCTGAAGTGGCTTGGAGAAGTCAGATTCCTCTTTCCCAGAAGCAGGCCACAGAAAACACAAGTCTTCTTTCCTGAACAAAGCTATACTACCTAGCAGGTCACTTTCCAGCTTCCTGTGTTCTCTCCAGAAAATCCTCATGGGACTAAGGATGGTGAGGCGGGATGCCCTACAGACTTTAGAAAGAACCTGAACGTTAAGGCCTATGTTTCTTTGTTTATGGCTGGCAGATCACACCCCTTTTTATCAGTAATATTTCTCCCAAACCCCCACTTCTTGTTTTTTTAAATGTTTGATTTTTTTTCCAACATAATATTTTCATTGATTATTTGGGAATTTCACCATTAGGCACCTCGATCACACTTACTTTCTTGTCCTCCCAGGCCCACCCCCAACTCTTGTGGCCCCCCAAAAAAGAAGAAGGAGGAGGAGGAGAAGAGGAAGAGGAAGAATAAAAAGCAAACAAATAACAAAAACAACACAAGGTCCAGCTGCAGCAGGACCATGGACCCCAACACCGACTCCAACATAGTCCTCAGCAGCAGTACAGGCCATTCACATCAACATGGCCTCCAACAGCAACCCAGACCATGGTCCAAAGTGTGTGTTATGGAAGTCCACCTGGCCTCAGAGGGTAGCAAAGGCCTTGGACATCCACATGGCCTCCAGTGGCAGCTCAGACTACAGACATGCATATGAACCTCGGGCTTCAACACAGCCTGGGGAATCAGACTACGGACACCAACATGGCTTCCAAAAACCCCCACTTGGTTCATCAGTTGTAATGATGTTTTGTTTGTGCTCTTACAAATAAAGCTTGCCCAGAGATCAGAGTGAGGAGCTAGCCATTAGAGGCCAGGCAGTGGTGGTACACACCTTTAATCCCAGCACTTGGGAGGAGGAAACAGGAAGTGATACAGCTGGGCGGAGAGAGGAAGTGATAAGGCAGGGTGGAGACAGGAGCTTGGCCCTTTCAGTGTAAGGATTCCTAGAGATAAGAAGTCTTTCTAGTGCCTGGCTCCTCTGCTTCTCTGATCTTTCAGCTTTCACCCTGATAATCTGACTCCAGGTTTTTATTGTTAATACCAATTAGGATTCATGCTACAATCAGTCTTTGCAGAAAAAATACGTTTTCCCCGGGGTCCTCGGGTCATCATTTTTTTAAACTCCCGTGCCACTCAAGGTTTTGCTTAGGTGAATTTGTTAGGCCTGGCCAGTGTTATGGGGACATAAGCCATAGGAACTCTGATGAACAAGGAGAGGACACTACTTTCTCTCCCCTTTCAAACATTTTCTCTTTTCTGTGGCCTGCCTATTGATGTCCTTAGCTCATTGTTCATGTGTCTAATTTGCCTGTCTGCACATGGAACAGAAGCTCTTTGAAATACAATCCTTTGTTATGTATACTACAGGCATTTCTCCCTGCCGCCTAGTTCCTTGTTTGTCTCCTGACTTTTTTTTCTTTTGTCATACTGAAGCTTTTAATTTCTGGATATATATATATACATATATAAACTCTGTGTAGAATCATATACAGCATCATTTTTCCTACTGAATAAGTTTAGTCCCTATAATCTCCACCCCAAAGACGCTACATTCTGTAGTTTTTATGAGTGTAGTTTCCTATAATGCCCGTCATGGCCAGTCTTCAACTACCTTTCCCAGAATCCTTTTCTGTACACTTCTGCACATTGGCTTCCTGTGATCCATCCACTAAATCACCCTGGATCTCTTAGGGGTGGTGGAGGTGTTTGTTATTGCTGTTGGTCTGGGTTTTTACTTTGTTTGGTTTTGCAGTTTTGATTTGTCCTGCCGAAAGGGAAACTACCCTGAGAATTATTAGCTAGGTCACCTTCACTTCTCAGAAAGTCTAGAGAGCAGAAAGTGCAGAAATCAGGGACAGCAAAGCCCCAGCACAAGAGCCTGTTACTTGTTACGTCCTGAACACACACCTACAGCTACTTGTTAAAATAATACAGCACAGGCTGGGGAGCTGAGTCCATGGGTAAAGTCCTTGCCAGGCAAGTATGAAGTCCTGAGTGTGAATCCCACAAACCACATGAAAAAGCAGGTGTTGTAGCCCAAACTTGTAGCCCAAGTGCTAGGAAAGAGGAGACAGACAAATCTCTGGGGCTCACTTGACCGCCAGCCTAGCCTGTCTGGTGAGCTCCCAAGCAAAGAGAGACACTGTCTCAAAATACAGGTGGACAGCCGGGCAGTGGTGGTGCATGCTTTAATCCCAGCACTCAGGAGGCAGAGGCAGGCAGATCTCTGTGAGTTCAAGGCCAGCCTGGTATACAAAGTGAGTTCCAGGACATCCAGGACTGTTACTCAGAGAAACCCTGTCTCAAAAAACCAAACCAAACCAAACAAAAACAAAACAAAAAACAGCAGGCAGACAGCTCCTGCGAAACAATGCCTGAGGTTGACCTCTGACCTTCATATGCATGAGCATACTCATGCTTGCATACATATATATATATATATATATATATATGCACATAAATGTGTACCCACATGACCATGCACCCACACGAAAATTAGAGCAATACCATACATCATGACCATGGCCTTGAAATACTTCCTTATAAAGTGGCTATCATAAACTGTATTCCTCAGAGATACTCACAGCCATATCTCCCATACAATGCATTTTCTAGAACCATGTGACTCTCTCAAGTGGAGCCTGCTTCCTCTTTTCCTGAGTCTAGGCAGATTTGTGACTCATTCATAAACAACTGGATGCTCCAGCTGTGCCTCCACTGGCTTCCAAAACTTAGGTTTGAAAACATATGGCACAGCTTCAACCTCATTGGCCATGTGGTCTTCCACTGCGAGGGAAGCAGTTGTGTTCCTCCAAGACCATCAAACTGTGAGAAAGGCTAACAGAACCGTACACACACACACACACACCACCGATGATAGATACATAGACAGATATGTAGATACATAGGTATTGCATATTTGTGTGCATATTTCAGTATAGGTCTAGGTATATAATACACGTATTTGTGTATATATGTGCATATATGTGTGTATATGTATATTACAGATGTATATATGTACATGTATGTTTATAAGTAAGGGCATATATTCTATTAGGGTGAATGTATATGCATGCATGTATATACAGACGTATATGTTTGTATTTATGTGCATATGCTATATAAGGGTAAAGAAAGAGAGACCCTCAGTCCCCAGCTACTCCAGGCTCTCCACTACCCCAAGCCTTTTCAGCTGTGGGAGATCTTGAACCAGAATTGCCCAAGTAAGCCCTTCCAGAATTTCTGGCCTACAGAAACCAAGAGTGACAATAATAGATAGATAGATAGATAGATAGATAGATAGATAGATAGATAGATAGATTATGATTTTATATATTATATGTGTGTATGTACTATTGTTTTAAGTCACTGATTTGGGGATGTGGTAAATGAACATCTAGGTGGCCCATGAGACAGTAACCACCAATGGAGTAGAGTTACCCATGTATACGGAATTACTCCCATTGTGCCACCTTGCTTAAGAGGTTTACTGTGAGGCCATCAGCACAACCTACTACAGATGAAAATTAAGCTTCTGTGAGAATGACACAAGGGGCTGGAGAGATGGCTCAGCGATTAAGAGCACTGCTGCTCCTGCTGCTCCTGCAGAGGACCTGAGTTCAGTCCCCAGCACCCACGTCAGCCAGTTCACAGCCACCTTTAACTCCAGCTCCCAGGGATCCACTACCCTCGTCTCAGCTCCACAGGCAACCACACACACATGGCACACATTCACATAGATGCACACACATGTACATATATGAAAAATAATAAACATTTTTAAGGAGCGTGCACTGTTTTTGCAGAGGACCCAAGTTCAGTCCCCAACACCCACAATAGGTGGCTCACAAACACATGTGACTCCAGCTCTAAGGGATCCTATACACCTGGCCTTCTCAAGTACTCACACTCAAGTGCATAGACTCACACACATGCAATTTAAAAATGACAAAAATAAATTTTTAATGATGATTAAAGAATGATTAAAACATCCTTTTAATCTCTACACTCAGGAGGCAACAGCATGTGAACCTCAATGAGCCTGAAGGCAGCCTGGTCTACGTAGCAAGTTCCAAGCCAGACAGAGCTACACAGTAAAACCCTGTCCAAGAAGAAAGAAACAGACAGACAGACAGAGGACTTCAATATTTTTTTCAAATCACTCAGTAGCCCTTTCTCTTAGGTATGATGCTGTCTTTGCTCCAGAAAATGATTCTATATACCACCATATTCTCCCTTCCATATCATCCCACTGAACCAAAGCACAGGAACCCTGTGGAGGAAAGATCTAGAAGTGAGGTTGATGACAGCAAGAATAACCTACTTATTGTCTTCTAGCCCTTTTCAGTCCCTCACTTGGCATGACCAGGTGAAACCCTCTGCAGCAAATGCCTGGGAATTGCCAGTGTGTTGTAAGTAAGTCCCTTGCAAGTGTGCAGGGAGTGTCAAAGTCATTTACATTTTTTTTGTAATCTTAGGGACACATGTAACTAACTGATCTAATTCTTTCCTGATTCCGCTCACCCTCTCCTGCCTTGTTTTCCCACATACACGCCATTGTTGAAGGCCTACTATTGCTAGTTATGGTTCCACCTCTCTATCAGGTTCTTCTAGGTAACATTCTTGGGTAAACTTCTCAGAGAATTCAGGCACCCCAGCAGGTCAAAGGCGGAACAGCTGGGCTTTTGTCCTTCCTCGTTGGGGAAACAGAACGCCACCCTAGAAGCTCACTGACCTCTCCTCTACTGATAAGCTTGCCATTGCTTCCATGTCAGCTACACATTAGAGAGCCAAGTCAGAAAAAAGCACTGTACGCTTTTCCGGTTACTATTGTCCCGCTGTGACGGCAACAAAAGATGTCATATGAAACCAGCTGCTTCGCTGTGAAAACACAGCAAATTGAAAAATGTTCTTGAGGACAATGCAGAGAACATAAGACTCAATTCCTGTAGACTCCCCGGTGGGTTTTATTACCAATATTAGTTTTGCTCTCAAATATACTTTATTTCAAGGCAATAGCATGAAATAAACTTAAAAATTGAAAGGATCCTCTATTGAATTTGTTCAACAGTGACTTGATTCAATCATA
This sequence comes from Peromyscus californicus insignis, assembly GCF_007827085.1. Taxonomy (NCBI): domain Eukaryota; kingdom Metazoa; phylum Chordata; class Mammalia; order Rodentia; family Cricetidae; genus Peromyscus; species Peromyscus californicus. The sequence goes on from NW_026294525.1 coordinate 32,616,914, forward strand.
GGGAGAATGTCTGGAAGAGACTTGAAAATAAAATAAAGGTTATAACCTCAGAAATCATACTGAAGAGAGAGAGAGAGAGAGAGAGAGAGAGAGAGAGAGAGAGAGAGAGAGAGAGAGAGAGATGCAATGAATATGGAATAAGATATATGCATGAAATTATATTTCTGGACCAAAATTAAGAATAAAAACTATATGTCTGGAATCTAGAACCATCTCATTAGCTAGCTAAGGTCTTGACTCATTGCAAATGAGATCATTCAAAATCTAAGTGGCTGTTAATAAACCCTTGAACAATATCCTAGAAGATACATAGACATCAGGATGAGATGATATGATGAGGCAGAAAAGGAAGACGTTAATTTCATCATCCCCAGCTTATGCTGACAACGTAGCTAAGAGACAGGAGACTGAGGGAGTATGTTTCTGTGAGTCACTTGGGAGCACCATTCAGTAAATAACCCATCAAGGTCACACAGGCTTGGAAGTGGATCTGATTAAAAATGTGTTAAATGGTCTTCACTGTTTTTACGTTTCCTGAGTGGAAAGTCAAATGCAAGGCAAACAAATATACATCCAGAAGCCCTGGGGATGAAAATAACTAGATGAGGTACATACACAACTGTAATCATATCTTCATGACTATGAATTAAAATTTAGAGACGTTACAAAGACAAGGGTGCCAACTTCTTTAGGGAGTTGTGGATATCTGCTGGATGTGGTGGCACATGCCTGTGGTTACAACACTAAGGAAGTGGAGGTAGGAACATCAGGAGTTCAAGACCATCCTCAGGTACACAGTGAGCCTGAGCTACCCTGAGCTACCCTGTCTCAGAAAAATCGAAGCTGGAAACATGGCTAAGTGGTTAAGAGCACTCGCTACTCTACCAGAGGGCCAGAGTTCAATTCCTGACACCCACATAATGAATCACAGCCACCTATAACTCCAGTTCTGGGGGGATCTGATGACCTCTTCTGGCCTCCTTAGGTAGCAGACATGCATACATATGATATATAGACATACATGCAGGCAAAACACCATGCACATAAAATAGTTTTAACCCCACCAAAAATTAATTGTTTTTAAAGCCATAATTATCAAGTTGAGTACTTGTATAGTCTATCAACCTATGTCTTTCATACTAAACATTATAATATCATGGTAAAATAGATGGAATTTTGCATAAGGAAGCCAGAAAAATCTGAAGACAAATGAGAATCAATAGATCTCAAGGAGAAGTATGAGTATGTTTCTGTTATATTATAAATCTGCCTAAGGAGACTTTCTGTCAATGTAGCATTTGGTTACAAAAGCCTGGATTCAGATCATGGTTCTACCTCACACACTATGTGAGATAGATAAAGTTTTGAACTATAAACCTTCGTTTCTGCATATAGAACTGTGTCATAATGGGGAGGGAAAAAATCTAATGACATCATATGAAAAGTACTTACTTTATCTCTTGAAATATGGAACTGTTATTATTATTATTATTATTTAGCAGTGCAATCTAACATAAAATTTTAACAGCCATTTTTTTATGCCTTAGAAGTATAAACTGATAATACACACTTTTAAAAGTTAACTTTACTAGAGTCTGGATTGAACTGCTGACCTCTCTCTCTCTCTCTCTCTCTCTCTCTCTCTCTCTCTCACACACACACACACACACACACACATATGCACACACACACCAATTGGTCTTCACACTTACATTAATAACAAAAATGGCCATAAATCTATATATTTCATTACCTGACATATCTGAATATTAGAAATTTCCATAGAAAAAAATGTTTAAATTTACAAAGAGTTTCCCTGAAGATTATGTAAGAACGTGAAAACTAACAGAAGAAAATAGCCCCAAAAGTAATGAGAAGACAGGAAATTAGAATAAACCCATGAGCTTAAAGTACTTATTCCCAGAATAAATATTTGCCTTACACTTGCAATATTGCACAAAATGATTATAAATGTCCATTTATTTGGAAACTAAGTTGCCTAGGATTTAGACCAACAAGTTAAATCATGAGTAAATACGCTCCTTCAGCAATTTGAAGTACGGAGTGAAGGGTAATTGGGAAATCGCAAAGAATTATAGAATTATGCTACGTTTGTTAAATCTAGTGGATCTGACAGATAGCTGTTTACCTCTGAAATTGCTTTCTGGGAAATGAAAAGAACACAGGGAACATGTACAAAAATCAAATCAGGTTTGGTTAAGAGCTTTTCCAAAGGCAATGAACTTCTATTCAGAAAGCCATGCATAGCCTGCACCCTGTTATTTCAAAACCACAACTTGCAATATCTGAAATAATGTGATTTGGAAACAAAGGGTCTCAGACCTTTGTATGGCTGAAGCTTTCTAAGGCTCCGTCTGTGTCCTGGGATTCAAAGCCTCCACTCAAATGAGCCCATACCTGATGTTTTCCTCTGTTTGTCTCCTCAGAGCTTAGTGGGTAGAAGAGGAAACAGAAAAAGACCTGGAGACGGCAGATCGCCTGCTCATGCTACCCAGGATCCTTCGCTGCCTTCACAGGACAATGTCCACAGGTTCCCCTTGCCTCATCCTCAAAGACGCTAACCAAGGCATTTCTGTCCTCAGCTCTACCCCTGCAATGGCAGAGGCACCATTGGCTTCCACTTTGGATACTACACATGTGTTCTCTGATGAAAAAGGCATCACGGTGCAAGCCAATCCTGAAATCAAGCAGTTGTCCAAATGTCTAAAACTAAAGAAAAGTCTAATATCTGTTCTAAAAGAAGACATTTTCAGAAACACATGAGGTGAGTCATCTCAATTTATAGATTTTTAGTATTATTTGTGGTAAGGGTGGGGATACCTGTGGAGGTTAGAAGAAGGTGTCCGACATCCTGGAGTTGTAGTTAGAGGCAGTTATGAGCTAAGAACCAGACTCAGGTCCTCTAGAAGAGCAGCAAGTACTGGTAACCACTGAACTACCTGTCCAGTTCCCACCTCAACTTTTACCGCTTCTCTCACAGAGGCAAATCCCACTCTAAGTTCATCAGAAGACAAAGAGATGTCTATTACAAGTTCTCCAATCAACAAATTCCTTCTATCTAACCCCATTCTGAGAAAACCTTCAGGAGTCTGTTAATCCCATCATCCCTCAGTCTCTCTTCCTGTTACTCCTCTGTTGTGCAACAGTTTCTTAGGAGATTGAAACATCCCATTCTGCAGGGAAGCTCCCTCAGCAGGAAGGTGGAACAACTCAAAATAGCTTCAGGAAGTCCCTGAAACTGACCGGATCCGCTAGGTCCCTCCCTGCCAGAGTAAGCAGTAAAAGCTGAGAGTTCCTCTCAGAGGAGCTAGAAGAAGGCTGAGCTGCAAAAAGACTGTCGGATCATTCAAGCAGCAGAGAAGAGTCGAGACCAGACCAGCTGCCTGGAAAAAGTAGAAGCCTGTTGAGCTGCCTGCAGGCTGTGCAGTGTGTGCTCCAGGTCCCCAGCTTTGTGAGCTGTCACCCATGCTGGGGTGTGTTTGGGTGATGCAGCTGACTCTGACTCCTTTCTGTTCCAGTAAGTCACCCCTCCCCCACATTCCTGTAAGGAACCCCAATAAAATCCACAGTTCCCCTAGTTGAACTTCAGTGGCATCCGTACTTTGATCTGTCGTAGGATCCCTATCTGGGGTGAGTGGAGGTGTGCGTGTTGCATCTCCCCAGGAAAAGTTCTGTCACACAACACTCTCCTTCAGTTGTACTTTTCCGACCACTGCTCCAGCACTCCCACCTCCCCGACCCCACCAGTTTAGGGTAATTCGGGGCTCCTGAAGCCTGTCTTATCTGAGGGTGTCCACAGGAAGAAAAGTATCCCAACTGGAATACTGGCTGCTCCTTGGGAGTGGAGAAGTGGTATACATGAGGCAGATTTCTATGAACACTGAGCTGGGTGGAAAGGATACTGAAGGGCCCTCCGACAAGCCCAAGCATCGCAGGCAGGTCTCGCCCTTTCTCCTTCCCTCTCCCTTGCTAACCGTTAGATTATATTCCTAAAGCTAGCCCCAAGGTCCCTTCCTGTATTTGGCCACTGCCTTATTCCTGAGACTGATCACCACAGTCCAACTATCAAAATCCATTATTTGGCTACACTGGCTAACCTGTCCAATCAGGACTTACCAACTCACCCCAGCACAGACTCCCCCCCCCCTTTCTCCTTAAAAAACCCACACCTGCAAAAAAGAAAAAAAATCTGCTGCCTACTGTCTGCCTTTGCTCAATCCAGAGGCACCTCCTCACACTTGCCCCTCCAGGGTAATAAATCTCCTTTGTGCTCAGAACTTGGTATCAGGGTGTATCCTGTACCAACTCTGAGGGTCCCCCCAACCCCTGCATATATCTCCTCAAGGAAAGCAGACTTCCTGGGGGAAGTCGTGGTTTTCATAGGAATTTGGGGGGCAGAAGACTTGCAATTAAGAGTTGTTAGGGAAAAGTACGAATTTAAAGTTCAGATCACGTTTGCTCACTGACCTCATGCTGTTCACCCCATTAAAAAACTGCGCTGGAATGCTCCCCAACTCCGAACATAGAAGGCAGAGACCTCAATCCTTCCAACTCTCTTTGCTATTTAAATCTTACTCTGATCTTGATTTTTAAACTTCTGACCAAACCTGCCGTCCTGTCTTAAAATATTTCAATTATAAAGAAATCTTTAATGTCTCACTTTTGCCTGAAGTCTGGAATTATTGCCAAACTGGGTATTCTGGGATTGATCTCCAAGAACACTTCCTGGAGGACACCCACATCTTGTGCCAAAGCCATCGGAGTCATTACAGTATGTCTTTGGTGGGCATCCAACCCTGGATGTTTGAGCACCCACTGAGGTTAAGGACTTTCACAACCCTTTGGCTGCTGTTCACCTTAGTGGTTTTCAAAATCTGTGACATGTTTAAGTACGGTGATATTTTATTTGTGCTGAAATTTTTTTTTATTTCTATGTTAATAAGTAAAGTTGCCTGGGGGTCAGAGCTAATAGCAAGCCATTTAGCTGAAGTCTGGCAGTGGCAGCACACGCCCTTAATCTGATCACATGGCTGGCAGAGTCTGTGTGTTCAAGGACATAGCCAGCTTGGAGACACAGGCCTTTAATCTCAATACCAACCATAGAGACCTGGAGGTCTGTATAGACAGGCAGTGACGAGGAGTTCATGTGGTTGGGTTTACAACCAACGAGAAGGCAGAACAGAAAGTCAATAAAAATACAGACACACAGGAAGTAGGTCTCTTTTCTAAGAGGAAGGACGACAGCAACAGAGAGCGGGTAAGAAGGCAGTCTTGGTCTTAGCCCTTGGCTGTTGCTCGATCTCTGGGCTTTTAACTCTGCATTTGGCTCTCTGTTTCTTATTTACTAACACCGTTCAGAATTACATCTATATTTAAGGATTAGAAAGTGCCTTTAGCAGAACTTCCATAAGCACACAAAAGAATACCATGCGGCTTGCAGAACTGCATCAAGAAGCTGTTTCCGATTCAAACACAAGTCTGTGTCCCTGTTGTCAGCAGGGAAGTTAGGGAAGGTGAAAGGTTAGGGGTGGTGAAAGGTTAGGGGCAGTAGAAGGTTAGCAGTGTTGAGAGCATGCTCTCTGGGCTCCTCAGTGACCATCACCACTTCCTTTTCCTCTTCCCTGCTCACTTCTTACCTTCTTCAAGAATTCTAGAGACAGACTAGTGTTACCCAAGTTATCTGGAATCCCATTTTTCTTGTCTCTGAATAGGTTTATTCATAATCATGAGTTCATATAAGCTCATTCTTATATTTCCCTCCCTTCTTGAGACCACTCCAAGTCTAAATGGGAAAGTGTGAGAAGGCAAAGACCAGTTGAGAATGCTTTTCGTATCATAGACTGTCTTTTGATGCAAGAAGGAAATACACTGGATGTACTTCTGGAGGCAGCAGATCATCCTTCCTGCATCTGTCCCTTCCTGTCCTGGCCCTGACTCTCTCCTCAGATCTTTAGGCCGGAAATGAATTTCCAGTTACTCAACTTTTTTTTTTTTTTTTTTTTTTTTTTTTTTCCGAGACAGGGTTTCTCTGTGTAGCTTTGCGCCTTTCCTGGGACTCACTTGGTAGCCCAGGCTGGCCTCGAACTCACAGAGATCTGCCTGGCTCTGCCTCCCAAGTGCTGGGATTAAAGGCGTGCGCCACCACCGCCCGGCCAGTTACTCAACTTTTGTCTGATATAACTTCTTAGATTTTAAAGTAAACTCAAAAGATTGATTTTAGTTGTAAAAACAATTGGTCATTCAAGGTTCAGTGTCTCCACAGTTATTTCCTCTGCAAACTGCTGTTGACCATGACAGTAGAGTTGCAGTTTTGAGTCATATTTTACTTATTTAATACAGCACGTACACTCTCTCTGTACGCTCTCTTGGTTTAACGTGGGCTATTTCACAAAATTGAATAAAGCTGGTTTGCTGTTTCTCCTTCAGGATAGATGGGATAGTGTGTGCAATACATTTATTGAAGCATCCCAGGAAACTGTCCTTTATTGTTAAAATTGTAGCAACGAGGAGAAGCAATTCTTTGTTGCTAGACAAAGAACCGTTATGTTATAGTCACAATTTTTGTTCCACAATGAAGTCTTTATTTGTAATAAATAAATAAAATAAAAGTTCATAAGGTAGCCGGGCAGTGGTGGTGCACACCTTTAATCCCAGCACTGGAGAGGCAGAGCCAGCTGTGAGTTCGAGGCCAGCCTGGTCTACAGAGTGAGTTCCAGGACAGGCACCAAAACTACACAGAGAAACCCTGTCTCAACAAAAAAACAAACAAACAAAAAGTTCATAAGGTACTTGATGCTTCTAAGACAGCCAGCAGCAGGGATATCATGGCAGTTATTTTTGTTTGACCTTAGGAAATTTAAATGCAAGTTTAAAGACCTTATATTTTGAGGCCTCAAAAAATGAATTAAATCTACATGAATAAGGTAAAGGAAACAGCAGAGCTACTTGTAGACTGAGTTTTCCTCTCCTGGCAGCACTCCCAAATAATTACTCAGAAACTTAATATTAATTGTAAATGTTCAGCCAATAGTTCAGGCTTGTTACTAACTAGCTCTTACAACTTAACCCATTTCTATTAATCTATGTGCTGCCCTGAGGCCCATGGCATTTACCGCTATCCCATTTTGTGTGTTGGACTTGTTCTCCGTCTGGATGGCAACTCCTCTGACTCCGCCCTTCTTCCTCATCCGAGCATTCTCTCTGTCTCAGGCTGTCTGGCTCAATCTCTTCCTGCCTGGCTATAAGCCAATCAGCTTTGTATTAGCAATGAAAGTAATACATATTTACAGTCTACAAAAGAATTATTCAACAGCAGCTCCTTAAAAAAATACACTTAATAAAAATCTCTCAAAATTCATCCATTTTTTTTTTCTATGTAGCAGAGAGTTGAACTCTGGATCCTCCTGCCTCCACTTCATGAGTTCTGATATCACGTATACCCATGTGCTGCCATACCCAGTTGTATGTGGTGCTAGAGACCACACCCAAGGCTTCGTGGTCCACAGACATTCTGCGAACTGAGCCATGTCTCTAGCCATCTTCTAATGCACTCATATGTGTTATTGGACATTGAGAAAAGGAATCACAGACCCGAGTCTTTTCTTACAGAAGGCAGAGAAACATTTTTGAAGAAATGCTTCCCTTCTCTTTGTCTCTAGAACACCATGGGCTTGGAGGTGGGAATCAATAACTTCCAGTGACAAAATTTAAAAGATCTTGACTACTTGAGCCAAGACTGAGGCATGCCAATGAGCAGGAGGCGGGATGAGGAGAGCCTTTTAGAGTGCTTATTATGAGCAGCAAAACAAAATGGCTTTGAATGGAACTCCATGGGGGCTGATGAGTAAGTTTCTCCAGAGCAGAAACCAAATGGAAATTAGTTGTGTGAAGCTCATGATTATCCGTTGAGTACGTCCCTTTCACTTCTTTTATTTAACGTTTTGTCCAATTACATTGTTTTTAATAAATTTACAGCATATTACAACAGTCCTCACAGCTTCTCTTGCAACCTTCAATCCCCCCAACTCTGTTTTCTCAAAAGGCCTTAGATTCCTCAGCTCTGGTTATTTTGCTGCAATAATTTCAAGAACACTCCTACCAGGAGGTTTGGCAAAGTCTCCTTTGTATTTCAGAGTCTTTACGACGGATTAGAGGCTTAGAATCTCTGTTTTCCAATTTCCATTATAAACATCAGTTGCAAGAAATAATCCTCCAAGAAGGTTGGCTAAAGGTTAAGCAGACTATTTACTCTAATTGTTCTTAACACTTTAACAAAAATAGACTGCTAAGAATCTAATTAGAGTTACGGACCTCCTCCCTGGAAGAGAAAGCACATGCGTTCACACATACTACATTTTGTCATCTATGTTGGTTACTGGGACACTAAAAATTCATCTATGGGTTGGCTGAATTTGTCTTAAGAGCTGCTGCTTTGGTATTGTTTGCTTAACCTTTTATTACAGAGAATTTCAAATGCACCTAAGAATACACAGAAGAGTCTAACAGACTTTCATATGCAAATCATCCAACCCCCACAGTCACTGGTCCCAGACCAGGTCTTTCTTCTTTCTAGCCTATTGAATCTGTGCTCAAACCAAGTTCAGTGAATAATCATGACTCTGATACACATGAGATGCGTGCATTTATATATGTATATATTTGTCAGATCTGTGTATACATAAATGTATGCACATATACAGGCATATGCATATATGATATTAAACAGCTTTCACCAAATGTTACGTAAGCATAATTATAACATTGCAGTCCCTTGGTAGATATTCAAAGTAGCCCCTAGAAAGGCCCTTTTATTTTCTTCCTCTTGTGTGTGTGTTGAGGATGTTGCACATTCCCAACCAAGTCACCCTTCCAAGGCTCATCACTAGGGCCACCTGCACTTCTAAACTGCTTCCTCGGGAGTATCCTATGAACCTCCTATTTGATCTTTATTCGTGCAGCTTCTTGTGGATAGTTTAAGCAACTGTTACAATTGTCTCATTTGTCAATCTACTTACATGCGTTTCTGACGCACGAGTTGATTTGGGGCATGATGATCTATATCCTGTCACTTTGCTAAACTTTTGATCTAATTCTTAGAATGCTCCTCTGTGTCCTTTGTATCACCTCTCTACAACGGTGCGTGATGAGGTATGATGAGATCATCTAGACATAATGTTGCATCTTCCTTTTGAATGTGTCTTTCCACAAGTCAATATCACCTCTAATATCATTGACTAGAAATTTCAGAATTTCAGAGTGCTATTAAAGGAAATACATGGTGGGAAGGTAGAACTGACTCCTGCACACTGTCCTCTGACCTCTGCATGTGCACACTGGCGTGTATACACACACACACACACACACACACACACACACACACACACACACACGCACGCACACACACACTAAAGAAATAAATATTTTTTAAAAACTTAAAAAAGTTCCTCTGTGTTTTGCTTCTGAATATTTATATTTATGTTTTAACATGGCTGTCCAGGTCTCGTGGGTCAGGCCTCCAGATTCAGCTAATCAAGAGGCTGAGGCCTGCGGATTACAAGTTCAAGCCCTGCCTAGACTACAGAATGAGTTCAAGGCAAGCCTGGGTAACACAGCAAGACCCTATATCAAAATGAAAATGAGTGGCAGCCATAGCCAGGAGAGAGCACTGGCCGGGCATGTGTGAGACTTCAAGTTCTGTCTCCTAGTGCTAGAATGGATGGATGGATGGATGGATGGATGGATGGATGGATGGTAAGAATTTTCAGGAATTTTCTCTCTCCTGTGTCTTTAACTTGTCTGGTCTGCCTCTTTTTCCTACTAAAAGCAAAAAGAAAGGAAGGAAAACCAACCAATTTCATTTCTGTCTTAGTATTAGTTGATAAGCAAAACACCATGAACATGGAGGTTTAGGCAGCAAACATTATTTCTCATGGTTCTGGAAATTCAGGGTGCCAGCAGGTTTGAGCTCTTGGTGAGGACCCTTGCTCCCATAAGATACTATGTATGGTGGTGCAGGAGGCTCAGGCAGGAGGATTGCTGTGAATTTGAGGTCAACCTGGACTCCATAGTGAGTTCCAGACTGGCTTGGGCTACAGAGAAAGACCCTGTCTCCAAACAGAGGTAGGGGGAGACTCTGGGATCCATTGCATGAGGAATGGGCTCCTGCTAGCACTACCATGATCCCCAAAGATCCTGCCACCTTTACAATCACACTGAGGCTAGGATTTCAGTGTATGAGTTTTGGAAGGACTCAGATATTCAGTCCATAACCCTTCCCCTGTTACCTGTACATCGCACCCCCACTTCCCTTTCCATAATCAACTTCCTCAAAATGGTACCAATTCTCACCACGTCTGTGACCTCATCTCCAGGATAATCTTCTACCCACTCCACCAAAGGGGCCTCAGCAATGCTGCTAAACCCCGCTAGTTCTCAGACTGCACCCTACGTGTCCTTTAGGCTGTGACGTCCCACGGTCTGACTCGTCCCCTCTCTGCATACACTGGCACTTTCAGCTTCCTCAATCCCTGAATTAGGTAATCCAGGCTCAGAAAGACAAATACTGCACAATCTCTTTCGTATGTGAGTCCTAGCTTCTAATTTTTAATATGTGTACATTTATGTGGCAGTGAGTGTTTAAGGGTCAGGAAATGGAAAACAGGCCCCTGGGGGAGAGAAGAAAGAGACTTGAAGAGAGAGGACTGGGGAAAGTAATGCATGTGATATGAACGTGGAAGACAGAATGCTGGGAACGGAAGAAGATAAATGGAGACGATATGCGGTGAGGTGGGGGAAAGAGTGGTCAACCAAAAGTGAAAACATAAAGCAGTGTCATAAGAAGCCTGCTAGTTAATCAAAAAAGTAAAAATAAAAAAGAATATAAACAAATTCTACATGCCATCGAATACACCGTACGTCTCAAACAATTGGGTCAACATTGACTGGACATGTCAACTGGATTACGACTGCGTGAATAGACACGGGCTGGCAGAATTGGAGCTGGAACGTGAACTGATCTAATGACTGAGTGATGGAGCGCTGGGACTTGATCCTGGCCCTGATCTCATATTTGCAGGCTGTCTGTTCTCCCGGCTGCTTCACCGCAGCTTCGCTTCAGCGTGGAAATGCAATTCGGAATGTAGAGCCTGCCAGGTGTCATCTATAAAGAGAAACTCAGACAAGAGGTCTAAATTTGGCTCCTCAGTACTATTTGCGGGAAATTTGTATCTCAAGATTTTGCCATTAAGCTCCACAGCACTGTTCTGTTTCCAGCGTCACACCTAGCCCGTTACGTGCCAGGAGGAAGGAGAGACAATGCTTATGGGTTCCAAAGACTTTAATAAGTCACCACACGAGTGGGTCACTGATCCATCAAGGCTGCAGAACAAGGACTCAGGAGCCTTGTTTCTCCTGACAGCCCTGAGCAGGGACAGAAGTGGGGTTTATAAGCACAAAAGTCACAGACATTTGTTGCCGAGTTACAGTTACACTTTACACCAATCAGGAGTTAGAGATTGGCGGTTTCCTTGAACGCTCCATCACTGTCAGTCTATATACAATGCAAACCTTTCGGTCCAACCAATCAGATGCATTTGTTCCTTCTGTTGTTGGGAATAGCCATAATGTTTCTAGAGAACTAAAGATGCATAACAACTATTTCTATGGTGCAGGGAGGAGGCTGATCAGCCATTGGAGAGTTCTCAGCTCCCCTAGGGCTTGAGAACCTGAACTTTATTTCATCCTGCAGGTAAATGGACTCTGAGCTGGGCGGTGGCGGCGCATACCTTTAATCCCAGCACTCGGGAGGCAGAGCCAGGAGGATCTCTGTGAGTTCGAGGCCAGCCTGGTCTACAGAGCGAGATCCAGGACAGGCACCAAAGCTACACAGAGAAACCCTGTCTTGAAAATAATAATAATAATAATAATAATAATAATAATAATAATAATAATAATAATAAACAATTGGAATCTGAAGTCAAAATGGCAATACTCAGGCCTAGGTGCTTTTGAGGGCTCTCTTCATCCAGGTCTCCAGGTCTCCAGGTCTCTCTGACTCTAGCTCTGCTTTCGCTTGCACTGTGGTCTCTCCAAATGACGTTGAACATAATACCACATTTTTCACTCCATCATTCCTCCACTCATTTGCTCACTCAGCAGTCCTCTTGTGAGGCTGTCCGCATTTGCAGGACACTGTGCAGGGCGCTGTGGAGGGTACTGTATTGGTGTTGTATTTGGCATTGTACAAATTAATCTAATCTTTGCCAAACGTATGAAACAAATGGGAAGGGGGAAGGCAATTTGGACTCTTTAGGATAAAACTCAGTGTGTCTTCCAAAGAGCTGCGGGAAATGGTGAATTCAGAAGAGAGGAGATCCTTTAAAAAAAAAAAAAAGGTGAAGGGGAAGTGACTTACTGTGTAGCTGGAAGTTTCTCTGGTCCTGCCCAGCCCATGGCCAGGATGAATCTCTCCCACCAGTGTCCCGCAGCTGCTTGGTCCCAAGCAAACACACAGAGGCTTAATATTACTTATCAATTGCATGGCCTACGGCAGGCTTCTTGCTAGCTAGCTCTTATAACCTAACTCAACCCATTTCTATTAATCTATAAGTTGCCATGAGGTCTCTGCAAATTTGCTCTGCATCTTTTATGCCAGTCACATAATCTCACATCCTCAGTTTCTTATGTGAAACATGGATAATGACAAAATACTGTACTTGCTGGGGGGGCGGGGGCTGTTGCAATGTATGTAGAAATCTTTAAATCTAACAAGGATAGAGAAACATTATTTTATAGCATGTGCCAATTTACTTCAGGGTATTAAGGTCAGATCCCAAAAGTGTCTTGCAATACTATATACATTGAGTATCAGGAAGTGTGTGCATCAGCTTTGAGGCATTATCTAGGAGGCCTTGTATAAGGCATTAGTCTATGAGTCTTTATTTCTCTATCTGTAAAATAAGGGTAATAGAAAGTTGGCATGGGAATCAGGAAGTAAGTCACATTCTTGAGATGTTTTATTTACAAGGTATACTATTCTTACTCACTAAGGAACGGAGAGAGATTTGTAGATTTGTCTGCTCGAACGACAAATGTTTTCCTTCCAGACCTACTTGTCCCCCATCCTTGGAATCTCAGCTACCCTGATGTAGCACCACTAACATTCTGGTGGCTGTTCCTTCATAGCTCTTTCTATACCTGTAAAGCTCATCGCACATACCTACACACTCACACATTATTTTGCATAAATGGATTTTAGCAATACGTGGGTTTTTAAAATTTATCATCACCTTCGCTTTGTATTTGACCCCTTCCCAATGCATCATTCCATGGTCAACTCAAGGTTCACTTGCTCTGTTGAGCCCCTGCTGAACGTGGTCTCACCCAGGCAAAATTTCTCAGCTCTGGGGCCTGACATTGATCTATCATAGTCCCTAAAACTTTGAAGCACTTCCTTCCAGGCTGTAAACCTTTCCAAAAGTGAGAACTGCTGGGGATGTCTTTCTGTTTGCTGTGAATATGCTGCTCTGATTGATTGATTGATAAATAAAATGCTGATTGGCCAGCAGCCAGGCAGGAAGTATAGTATAGGTGGGATAAGCAAAGAGGAGAATGCTGGGAAGTAGAAGGCTGAGTTAGGAGATGCTGCCAGCTGCCGCCACCATGAGAAGCAAGATGTAAAGTACCAGTAAGCCACAAGCCACATGGCAACTTATAGATTAATAGAACTGGGTTAATTTAAGATATAAGAACAGCTAGCAAGAAGCCTGCCACAGCCATACAGTTTATAAGTAATATAAGTCTCTGTGTGTTTACTTGGGTCTAAGCAGCTGCAGGCCTGAGCAGGACTGGAGAAAACTCCAACTACAGAGAACTGTGTCCATCTCCTCTTCACACCTCGCATTTGATGCAGCACCCAATCCATGGAAGGCACTTCGTAAAGGAATCACTAAGCAAAGAGACGAATAAGGAAAAGGCGAGGAGGATGAGTGAATCTAATATGCAAAATCTTTTAAATGGTTTGTACTAAATTAGAAGGCATATCATAAAATTATTTTCCTTCTCTATAGCCCAATTATATGTGCAATCTTCCTCAAATCATATATAATTTATATGCACATTTATAAGCTTATATTTGGTATTTGATATTAACTCCAAAATGTAAAGCTTGTAAAACCTCTAGAATATGTTCATTGAGAATAAGCTTTTTGCTTCTAGATCTTGTCGGGAAAATAGAGAAGCAGAATTATTGACAATTTAACATGTTCTGTTACAGAAAAAAGTCGTCCAGGTGAAGATATGACACTCGCAATGTTTCTGCTATTTCTTTCCTAGAACAGGATCTTCCAGGTCAAATCAGCTGGGGACTTGATGTGAAAAATCAACATGGAACTCTTCTAAATTAAAAAACCCATAAGAATCCCCCATGAATCATCTTAAAATACAGACAAGGTGAGGTTTGAGTTCTGTACTTCTAATAGGTGTGCCAGGGCTATCCATTTCTCTGGGCCATGGACAGCTATCTGGAAAGTAAGAGCACAGAGAATAAAATCAATATTATCAACTCCATTCCCAATAACTACATTTGGAGCACTGGGCTACCATGGATGTGACCATGATCCCTGTTTTTGGATATATTTTATAAAAAGCAAAAATGAATGTAAGTTCAATAGCAACCCCAAATGACTTGAAATAGCTTAGTTTGAATACTTACTACCCATTCACCCATCTCCTATGGGTCTTCAGTGGTTTCTAATAGAAGTTTGATTTGAAGCCAGAAAATCTTACAATATTTCATTTTAAAGAATCACCACCTTTTCTATTAAAGAAAATATTCCATCTAGATAAACATGCGTCCAAAATACTGAATTTAATGACAGAAGAAGTAAAAATGTCATGCCCTGCATGCAATATAAACTCAGGACCGTGATGTACTGAACCCATAAGTCATTTCAAGGAAAATTGATACCTAGACAACATTGACCCTTCTCTCATAACCTTGATTTCTCTCTCAATTTGGTTAGGGCTTCTTTAATTTCTTTCAGGAATATTTTATAATGATTACTCTGTAAATCTTACATGAATTTTACATCTTCTCTAAATTAACCATGTTCTGAGATGCCATTGCAAATAGTTTTTAAAGTTTTGATCCAATTGTCATTGATAAAACTTTAAAGAAACAGTATATTTTATACCCTGACCTTGTATCCTATGGCCTTGCTAAAAACTCTTACTGATTCTATAAGCTTTCTAACAGTCTATAGAAATTTCTATATATAAAATCATGTCACCCGTGAACAAAGCCCACTTGAATTACCTTTTCCACTAACATTCTTTTCAGTTTATATTTTTGCCATCGCACTGGCTACATCTCACCGTCTAATGCTGAATCGGCGGCATGTTCTCCACTCCTCTTTATTTTCTTCCATTTATTTAACCCCTTTTCTCCTGACATCCCTTTCCCTGCCTCCTTCCTTCATCCCATCCATTTACTATTTCCACACTCGCCCTAAATAATTTAAAAATTTATAGCGCATTCTATAGTAGTTTTCCACCTTAGTTTTATTATCGTTGGTGGTAATTAGTGGGAATTAATCAGTCTTAAGGGGATTTCTAGGCCTTGTAACACTGGGTGGTATTGTTGTTACAGCAATTTGTTGTTTCTTCTCTGGGTAGCACTGGACAGTGAGCCCTCAAGAGTAGGTTGATAATTAAGATTCCCCAAATAAAATCAGATAAATATCCAATGAGTTGTATGAATTTCATCATAGAAACACAAGAAACACAGAAAGGCAGCATGACTCCTCCATGGGATCATAATTCCTGAATGCAGATTGACGATAATGCTGACTTCAACTTACTGGTAAAAATGATCACAAACCTCAAAGGGCAAACAATCAGATGAATTCAGTGCAAGACCTGGAGAGGAAAGTCAGCCACACCCCCTAGAAAGATTCAGCAATACATGAGAAAAATCAGCCATATGGATGGAAAGGTCACCAATATGGAAGACAAATTCAATAAGAAAGTTAAGATTTTTCAAATACTAAAAGAAACAAAATCTATTCATTAAGATGATAACAGTCGAGTCCCCAAATCTAAGAATGAAAAAGACATCTAAACACAAGAGTCTTTTAGAACCACAATCAACATGGCAAAAAGAGAATCACTCCATGCATAGCATATTAGAGTCAAATGTCAGAAGTGCAAAGCAAATAGGCAATATTAAAGTCTGAGAAAATATCAACTTGCCTGAAACAGCAAACACACCAGAATAACCACCGATTTTTCATTAGCAACAAAATCCAAGCATGGACAGTATAGCTGCTTGGGCTGGCCTTGAACTCACTCTGTAACCTAGGAAGGACTTGAAAATGTGACTTTCCTTCCTCAGCTGCCCAAGTAGCTGGGATTACGGTCTTACATCACCAAACCCAGTTGGCTGGAAAACTGACAAGGTGGGTCTACAGGCAGGGTGTTTGGATGTTCCCAAGATAACATGTGCCTTGTTATTGAGGTGGGACCAATGCACCCCACTTCTGCGAGAAACGACGACCACAGAAATGCGATGCAACGCACAGGGAAGGCATTGTATTTTATTGATTGAACGTTTCGCTACCTTTGGGATGGAGCTCATTATACCATTCTTTCAGAAGAAAAGAAGGCCAGGCTCAAAGTAGTCACAGGCCCTCAGAAGTAGATCTTTATGGAGTTTCCTAGCAGAAAAAAAGGCGGGGGTGGGGGGGACAATAAGCTGAAGCTGAAAGGCAAAATTCTAGATGAGCCATGTCAGAAATCCCTGCTTTATAGATTAAGGTGATATAAGCTGACAAATGATTAACTTATTTTTACAGCAGACTAGAGCCCCATACTTACAGTTACAAATCCATATACATTGGGTTTTTTGCTCCATAAACAAGGGAAAATTGTATTTGTCCACACATATATTGAGCTTTTACTGGACAAAGAAAACCTGTCTCATCAGTGGCCTCTAAGACACTCCAGAGAAACAGGAGCATTAAAGGCATTAGGAGAATGTATTCAGGGTGTCATGAGAACACTGAGAAGAAGCACCTCTGTTATTGAGGTGGCCGTCAAATTTACACTCTTCAAGACACATCTTTCATTCTAACATTACCAGCTTCAAAAAGGGGGTTACTCAGCCAAAGAAGACTTAATTCTATTTGCCCACTGAGGCTCAGACTAGTTTTTCAGTCTTTAGTATTGTCTGTGAGCCCTCTTCTGCATGAAAGACCCCACAGGAAAGCATTTTGCGGTATGCTCAGCACAGCAGTGGTGACACACAGAGTTGAGTGCTCTGTCTCATCATCCCACTGCTCTTCTTCTGGAATACGAGTTCCTCATACTTCCAGGCATGAAGCTTTTATCACAAATAGAGAACATGGTCGACCTCAGAGGAAATGCAACAGAAAACTAAAACCGAAAGCAAAGCCATTTGTAATTCTAGTACATTTTAAAGAAAAAACTGCAGGAAGCCCAGAATTAAGCCCACTGGCAAACTTGATCCATTCAAATTGTCCGATATTAGTCCTTTGAATAAATCAAATAGGTTTTCACACAGCTATTATCTGAGCTGAGTGGCCCATCTTCCTCATCCCACAACACATCTGCTGCATCATGGAAGCAGGCCAGCGAAAAACACCAGCGATGCACTAGTTTGCAAATTGCTCCCTCGCCACCTCATCCAAAATTGCAAAGCACCATCCCCTACATAATGGTGTGTGTGTGTGTGTGTGTGTGTGTGTGTGTGTGTGTGTGTGTGTATGTGTGTATGTGTGGTGTGTGTGTGTGTATAAGGGAGGGAGAGCTGGAAATGGAAATTGCTCTTTTATTTACTCAGCAAGTATCGATCTGTCTGCTCAATATGCTTACCTTGATAGGCATTCCAAAGCACAAATTAATCCCTTCCCTAAATACTGGTTTCCAGTATGTGAAAGAGCAGAACTCAGCAGCAAAGCGAATGTGTTACTCAAAATGGAAACTAGAGGTAATCCCCAGGGCAGTGAGAAGTAAGCCATGCATCTTCTCATCTCATAGACATTTCCAGCTCAATTTTGTGGTGTCCACAACTGTGCTGTGGCACACAGCCTGTGCTGGATAACCATGTGACAGCCCAGAAGGCCAGCAGTTTTCCAGCAACGAGGGAATGTGCTGTGAGGATTACCTCACTGGTGATGGAATTACACTCAGTGCCCAGCTAACAAACAAATTTAATTATAAGCCAAATAATTATGCTTCCATATGCAGAGACAGGGAAAGACTACAGAGAGATAAGTTTTCTCCCATGATGTCTCTAGAGGACCTGAATCTGAACATGCCCAAAATAGAAAAGGCAAACTGGAATGCATATGCCCTAACTCAATGGAGCTTTTATTACATGAAGGTGCCTTATTGACTCCTCCATTTCTTATTAGATGCCTGGGATGTCTGCAGCCACTGGGTCTTTCCTGACCTCTTCCTTCAACCGTGTATTCAAAAAAGTAAAAATAATAAGGATGGATTTCATGTCTGTGTTAGACCAAGTGAAAGAACTCGGTTTCAAATAATTACCAACTGTATATTTCCATTTCTATGACATTTTGGAAAAGGAAAAAAAAAGATACAGGAATAGGGCATGGATAAGCAGTTTCCCTAGGGTTAAGAAGAAAGGAGGTTGTGAATGCAGGAATAGTTTGAAGGTATTAGGATGCTAACATTGCTGACGTTAACATTGTAACGCAGCATTGTTACAAGAATCTACGCAGGTGTGTAATAATCAGAATTTATACAGCCTCCAAAAGCTGGATTTTACTCTGAAGAAAAACCTTAAATTGACTTAAACATTTTGTACCTGTTTCTGTGCCAGTGCATCAGTAAGATTTCCCTTGTGATAAAGATGTTGATGCTGCGCATCTCACCTCCAGTCTCCATCAGCACCACTGTGGCATCATCATCTCAGCATCACTGGCGTGTTACTGCAGCCTTATTTCTGCCATGAATACAACAGTGTTACCTCTGGGGCAGATAAGCTCTCAGTGCCTCCTATCTAAGTAATAGAGCTCAAACTCAAGTAATCTGCCGTTGCCTCGAAGCTTTGGCTTTCCATCTTCTCAGCTTCTGCTTCACTTCTCTAGCTTTGGGGCCACTATTTTTTTAAATCTATAACTAAAATGACACATCTCGAGGCTTTGCTTAATTCTCAGCACGCACTTGTGGCATATGAACCTCATCCATCCTCTAGGTTCTCAGTTGCGCTTTCCAAAGGGAACATGTTCAATGACTGAGGGAGAGTAATCCTTCCAGAATGTTCTTTGCATGTAAATGCATTAGTCACACTTTGAAAATATTACTTGTGAATAGAAGCATTTTATTCAAATCGCCTTGTATGGTGCATCTTGTTTAACATTTTTTACCGAACTTTGTATTTCAAAATAACCATGTCCACCTTACGCCTTTGTTGCTGTTATTTTTTAGATTTATTTATTAATTGTGTAAGTGTATGAATGTTTTAGCTGTATGTATATATGTGTACCATATGAGTACCTAGTACCCTCAGAAGTCAGAAGGAGACATCAAATCCCCTAGAACTGAATTAATAGATGGTAGTGAGCCACCATGAGCACAGGTCCTCTGCAAGAGCAACAAGTGGTCTAAACTGCTGAGCCATATCTCCAGACCCTTGACTTGGATTTTTTTAAGACAGGGTCTCATGTAGTCCAAAATTACCTCAAATTAGTCATGTAGCTGAAGATGGCCTTGAACTCTTGGATTCCCTGCCTCCATCTGCCAAGGGATAAGATCACAGATATAAGCCACGATGCCTAATCATTTTATTTTCTTACGACTGATATTAACTTGCTAATGAAGCACTTGAGTTTTCCTAGTTTTGCCCATGTTGCTATCATAAACTATAGTGCAGTGAACACCTTTGTACTTATAATTTTGTAGATTTATACAAATATAATTATAGAACAAAGGTGAAGTGGAACTAATTTCAAGATTGATTCTACCCACTTATTATTCATCATCATAGATTTCACCAAATCGTGCCACCAAAATGTGGCATCAATTTATATTCCTACCCAAAGGATATGAGTGTTCTGGCTCATCTCACACCTGCCCCAAGCCCTCAACTCTCAAATCCTCTTCAGCAGGTTTTATGAGTTATTTCATTGTTGTTTTAACCGGTTTAACTTTCTAACATTGGTAAACCATGATCAACTACAGCTTCATTTATTATCAACCTACTCTCAAGGTTTCAGCTACCCACAGTAGCTCACACATTTGAAAATATTAAATGGGAGAATGACTCATAATGTTGAATAACTTGTTCCAGCACAGTTACTCTATTTTGTTAGGTATTGCATAATTTTTTTAAAAAAAATAAAATTTTTCCATAGGCTATATAGGAAAAATGTATATTCAAGATTGTATAGTAGCCATAGCTTTAAGGTTCCACTGAGGACCATGGAGCATAGGCCCCTAGAAAAGGGTGGAGTAGCTGTATTAGTGAGTGACTAATGAGTGATCTGAGAATAATTAGGATTGAATGAGATATTGGTGTTTGGGCCTCAGGGAATTCACCAAGCTCAAGAGCAGGGGCCCATGGATCCTCCTCTGCTTCTTCACATACTGGCATTGCCCCTGCCATTTTACACATGCAGCTGATCTCCAGGGCAACAGCACAGGCCCCCCTCCTCTAGAGTAGCCACACCTAACACTTAAACCAGAAATGAAGCAGAGACTTCTCAACTGTCATACTTACCAAACTTAAAGAACGAGAGGGTAGGGACTCTCCTAAGCAACGACCTCGGGGAAGCCCAGGGAAACACTGGACATGGCTGCCCACCCTGCTTGGCAGCCACAGCCGAAAACCCTAGTCAGCTCTCCACTCCTTTCTCTACCCTCCCTTCTGAGTGAGACTTTCTCTGCCCGGGGCAGAGATAGCAGGAGTCTCATTCAGTCAAGCCATCTTGCTGTGACCAGTTTGTTGAATAAACAGGACTTGAGATATTATCCAAATACAGCTTTGTTTTTGTTTCTCTGTCCCCTTATTCTTCATTCTGTGTTGGTAATCTGTGCCAGGAGGAAATGATTACAGTCCCTTAGATTTGGAGTTTCTCTTTTGAGTTATAGGTTCCTGCAGTTACGTTCTATACACATTTCCATCCTTAGGGTGCCTGGTCCTGCGATAGTTAAATACACGCTACCATATACCCAGTATTCCCGGCCCCACACTTGGGGTCCTGCAGCTGAGGGTATAGAGTGGAGAAGGAAGTCTGGCCTCTCAATCCTGTCGTCTCTGTACCTCCTCCACTCTTCACTCTCTTAGCCGGAAGAGACACAGAGGACTGTGGCTGGGCATGCTTTTAGATGCTGTACAGTCAAAATTGTGCAGAAGCAGAAGGGGGAGAGGGAGAGGGGGAGGAAGAAGAGAGAAGGGGGAGGAAAAGAAGAGGAAGGAGGAGAGGAGAAAGAGAAGGGGGAGAAGAAGAGGGAGGAGGAGGAAGAGGAGTGAAGGAGGAGGAAAAGAGAAGGAGAGGAAAGATGAAGAGGAGTAAGAGGACAATAATAACTAAGAAGGAAGAGGAGGAGAAGAGGAGGAGGAAGAGGAGGAGGAGGAGGAGGAGGAGGAAGAGGAGGAGGAGGATGAGGAGGAGGAGGAGGAGGAGGAGGAGGAGGAGGAGGAGGAGGAGGAGAAGAAGAAGAAGAAGAAGAAGAAGAAGAAGAAGAAGAAGAAGAAGAAGAAGAAGAAGAAGAAATTGAAGTTTTCCTTTAGCAGTGGGTTCCTGCAAGCCTCCCCCTTGACCCTGAAGAATGGAGCTCTGCTCTAAATAGTCCCCAAATATCCTCCCCACCTTTCCCACCTCTCTTTTGGCCATGGCAGCCCTTTGCATCCCACTGCCAGCCTAGATTAGCTTCCATCTCATAGGGAACAGCTGTGAACCTGGGGCTGCAGGCAGGTCCCTACCAACTCTACCCTCCAGGAGCTACTTTGAAGTTTCCCTTCCTCCAGGTCTCTTGGGTGACAGTTTGGTCCCCTCTGTGGTCAGTTCTGGCTATCTCTAAGGCCTCGGGCATCAGCTTCTGTGTCCCACTGTATCCTCACTACTGGAATTAGAGACCCAGGCTATCCCTGTGGTCCTCAGGAAGCTTCTACCAAGACAAGCTTGAGCTGAGGGGGCAGAAAGGATGAACAAAACTGGGTGTCAGTTAAAGCGAGAATAAACACGATGTGGGCCAAGACACACCACTATTTCAAAAAGCCACAAAAGCAGGAAGATCTCACGGTCTTCTGCCACTCTTGTCCCCTGAAGCAAGCCATGGATGAAGGTGTTGACCTTCTGTCAGATGGCGATCGTAAGGTTCTCATCTGACAGATGCCCTGCAATACACAGAGGAAGAGAACAATTGCAGTCTCTGAAGTCTTGGAGACCAGAGGAGAATCTAAATGGAGAGCCTAAGGTCCTCCAGGTGGGACCATTAGAAAGGCTGTTCCTTAGTCCAGTCAAGTGACCCTGCAGCTATCCCTGTCTTCAAACCTGGCATTAAAAGCATGCAAATTCCTCCGTTCCTCTGGTTCTTCATTACTGTTTGTGGAAACTGGATCCTTCCTCCTTCCTGAGGACCACATGGATAGCCTGGGTCTCTAATTCCAGTAGTGAGGATACAGTGGGACACAGAAGCTGATGCCTCAGGCCTTAGAGATAGCCAGGCTAGAACTTTCTGCTGGCACTTACTAAAAAGGGCTTACTTAAAACTGTGAGTCTATCTCTTGTAACCCAGAACTGTCCCTCAGGACCCTAAGAGCGATTCCTAAGAACATAAACATCCAAAGAATAAAGCCTCTGTATCCAGAATTCTGGGACTTTCATACTTCCCAGCCAGCAAACACAGCTGGCGTGGTCTCGTTTACAGTAACCAGCTCTGCACTCCTGATTTCTCTCACTCTGCTGAGCCCCTGTATCCTTCCCCTCTTTAGAATCCCCAAATCATCGTTGAGCTCCCCTTCCCCTCCGTGGTTAATGGTATTTTAAGGTTCCCAAAGTTCTAACTGTTACGTAAGGTGTCTTACAGAGCAGTTCCTGGTGCCTTCAACTTGACCTGAGAATGACCTAGAGCTGGGTGGGTTAAAAGTCCAAGACCAACAGAACCATAGATTAAGGCTGAAATGAAGAGTTCAGGGAGCTGACCTTGAATTCGCATTAACATAGCAAAACATAACTCTGCTCAATTGAGATCAAAACATCAGAAGCACTCACTTTCCTCAAAGACCTTGAGATTTTTCATTGGCCAATCAGAAAGGTTATTTAAGGTTGTTTTCAGTCTCCTTGTATATAGACCTTCATTAAGCCTGCTCCTTTGTGCAAACAGCCTTGACATCACATCCATTTCCATGTGTGATGGGCAGCAAGCCCTTGCACAGAATCAGTCACATGAAGCATATTAAACGAACCTGTGTACCTTTTTCTTGTCATGTCGGGTTGTATGAACTTGAACATAGCTGTATTGGGTATTTTCTTGTCATTGTGACCAGATATCCGACAGACACCAATTTAAAGATGAAATGCTTATTTTGGCTTATAGTTCAAGAGGGATACAATTTTCCAGCTGGCCAAGGTCAGTGGCTGCAGACCTGTGATCTCAGCTACTCAAGAGGTTGAAGTAAGAAGATCACAAATTTAAAGCCTGCCAAGGCTACAAAGGGAGTTCAAGGCTAGCCTGGGCAACTTTGTAAGAAACTGTCCACAAAAGTAAAAAGAAGGCTTGGGACATAGTCAAGTGACAGAACACTTAGCTAGCAGTCACACAATCCTAAAGTCAATCCCAGGACTGGCAAAAAAAAAAAATATTTAAGAAAGAGAATTTTCCAAAGAAAACACGTATACATGTATACATCCATAGGTGTCCCGCTGAAGGACACCTATGGATGTATATTCCTATTCTCCCAAAGAGAAAACAGATAAAAGTTCTACCTTTCTGATGATTATATTTCAAAGGAATGCTTCCAGATCTTTGGAGAAGACACTCTAGAGTTGTATGGATACACACACAAAGAGATAAAGAAGGAATTATCAGTATATGGTTTAATTAATATTTATTTTTAGTGAATGCTCCAATAAAAGAAGGCAATGGCCCATGGCCAGCTGTTGGATGACACAAACAGCCATTCCTTTAGCAGGTCTGTCCTGTCCCAGACAGGAACTCAAAGAGTGGCTACGTCATCAGAGGGACACAGCCTTAGGCTTCTAGAAGTCTATAGAAGAGTTTGGTCAAGTCACGTGATACAGAGGGTTTAGATGAATCCTTTTAAGGGTTTTTTGTAGTTCTCAGCAGGTCCTCCCTGCAGTATAGAAGACAAAGTATAAAGTACAGCTTGATCCACAGACCTCGTCCTCACAAAGTTCTGTTGCCCTTCTTGTGTTCTTGGGTTCCACTCCCTCTGCTTATGCAACTGTGGGCAAGGGACTGTCTCTCATACACACGGATATCCTGTACCCAGAGTCTGTACCACAGAGTAGCTGAAGCTTCTGTGGACACAGCAGCCGACAGCATCCCATTGCATTGCCCATGGACGGTACATACTAATAATTGGGGCACTGGGAGATCACATGTCAGATCTGTAAAAATCAGCCTTTTCATTTCTCATCGAATATTGTTTGTGGCCTCTCACTGAAGACAGGATGTTAGTCTAAATAAAATGAGTGATGGAGAAACAAAGGGATTACAGAGAAAGGAACAAAATACACCTCTACCAGTACTCACTGCCTCATCCCAACAGATGGCTCTTTTGCATACTAAGCATCCAGGCCAACACCTGACCCTAGAAAATGTTCAATAAATGCATGAGTGAATGAAAGAGCTGACCTTATATTCCAGAGTATGTAATCTTTACACAGTATACATTTATGTCTGAAATGAAATGACTTATCTAACATATGACTACATGCTTTCTATTTTAAAGAAGCATTTATTATTTGGTTTATAATAATATTTTGTTGTTGGAATCTTAGATAGTCTTTTAATAAAAAAACCCAGAGCCAGATATTGGGGTGAAAGCTGAAAGATCAGAGGAGCAGAGCAAGCACAGCCAACCTCACCTCACCAACTCCACGAATCCTCTGACTGAAATCCTGAGTCCTCACCTGAAAGGGTCTCAGTTGAACTGCTTTAGTTCCTGTTTCCTCATGCCTTAAATACCTTTCTCCACCCTGTTGTCACTTCCTGGGATTAAAGGCATGTGTGTTTCCCAGTATTGGGATTAAAGGTGTGCGCCACCACTGCCTGGCTCTGTTTCCAGTGTGGCCTTGAACTCACAGAGATCCAGATGGATCTCTGCCTCCTGAGTGATAGGATTGAGACACCACTGTCTGGCCTCTATGTCTAATCTAGTAGCTGGCTCTGTCCTCTGATCCTCAAGCAAGCTTTATTAGGGTACACAATATATAACCACAGTATTTTGTATTACATTGCAAAATATCTCCAATTACATAAACTAAGACATAAACACACCTTTAATACTATCACTGATAAACCATGGCTATTAATACTTTGTTTTTGCATGTTAAAATATATTACTTAAAATTTTTAAATGTCAAATTAAATTATATAATACTTCATTGACATAGCCAGTATGTTCTCACTGAATGTTAATTGCTTTGTTTGTTTGTTTTTTTGACAACAAAGAAACTTTACTATCTTCAGTAATAAATATACCCTAGACCAGTGGTTCTCAACCTGTGGGTCATGATCTCTTTGGGGGTAGAATTTCTATTTCACAGGGGTTGCTTATCAGATATTTACATTATGATTCATAACAGTAGCAAAATTACAGTTTTGAAGCAACGAAAATAATTTTATGGTTGGCAGGGGGTGGGGGTGGGGGTCACCACAACATGAGGAACTGTATTAAAGGGTCACACAGCATTAGGAAGGTTGGGAACCACTGCTCCAGAGACAGATCTTTTTTATTAACTCAGTTTTGTTTTGCTAATTTTATATATTCATAAATAATGCGTTCTGATAACTTTCACCCCGATACATGACAATTCCTCTCTTCCCTACAAATCCCTTTCCCATGGTTATATCTTTATGTTTTGTGACTGCTGAGTTTAGCCAGGGCTACCTGTGTGACAGGACTGACCCTCTCCCAGACTCTATACATAGCTCATGTGTCTGCAGGAGAGGTTGGTTCCCAGGTATGATCACCCCCTCCACCCGCCGGTCTTGTGCAGGGCTGATGCAGGAAACCACAGCTGCCTTGCTTCGCCTTTGCAAATGCCCAGAAGGCATTTCCAAGATCTCCTCAGTACCTTCTGCTTCTGACACGCCTTCCATTCCCTCTTCCATGATCTTCCCAGGGCTGAGTCCTCAGCCATCCCTCGTTCTTAGCACCTTGGGCAGCTGCAAGCCTCCGCCGTCCTTCACTGCAAAGACTCGTCTCTGGTTAAGGGTGAGAGCAGCATTTGTCTAGGAGTCCATGCATAGATATTTAGAAGGCCGTCTGTCTGACACTATGTTATCACAACAATAATAGCAAGTCCCTCCCTAGGGGCCTATGACCTCCACAGCCATGGGATTTTTTTCTTTAACCTTTTTAGATTTTTTTTATTTTTATGTATATGAGTGTTTTGCTTGCAAGTATGTCTGTGCAGCATGTGCATCCCTGGTACCCACAGAGGTCAAAAGAGGACACCAGATCCCCCAAAAACTGGAATTATGGATGGCTGTAAGTTGCCCCGTGGGGACTGAGAATCCAATCCTTGTCCTCTGCAAGAAGAAAATGTTCTGTACCACTGAGCCATCCATCTCTGCAGCCTTAGTCACGGCTTTTGGACACAGTTTAAAGTACCAGGCAAGGATTGCTCCTTGTGGCATAGGCTCTCAATCCAATCAGAAGGGACTTAGTTACTTCCAAATGGTCATGCCACACTGTGGGCTCCTTTTACTTCCAAAATAGTCATGCCACTGTGGGCTCCTTTTCAAAGGCATAAATGCTGTGGGATAATGCTTTTGTACACTGGTTTAATAAAACTTTGATTGGCCAGTAGCCAGGTAAGAAGTATAGGTGGGATAAGCAGACAAGGAGAATTGTGGGAAGGCTGGAAGGCTAAGTCAGGAGATGCCAGCCCGCCGTCCAGGGAGCAGCATGTAATGGCACACAGGCAAAGCCACGGAACACATGGTGACATATAGATTAACAGAAATGGGCTGAGTTTAAGTGTAAGAGCTAGTCAGTGGTAGGCCTGAGCTAATGGCAGAGCAGTTTTAATTAATATAAGCCTCTGTGTGTTTACTTGGGCCCAAGTGGCTGTGGACCAGTGGGTGAGAAAGATTTGTCACAACCATGGGCCAGGCAGGACACAGAAAAACTTCAGCTACACATAAGCTTGCTTTTGAGTTTCAGTTTGACTTACAGGTCCTGCACCAGCTAGTCTTTGCCAGAGTAATGCTGCATAGCAAATGAACTACTAATTCTTTTTTCAATCCTTATGCATTCAGGGGAAGGGCCACAAGCCACATCCTCATGCCATAGGCCTTCCCCAGGATATAGGTTTGGTTCAGTCTGTCTCATGTGTCTCCATAGTTTAAGCCTTGGCTTGTTCCTCATCTACTAACATCCCGTTGTTCAAGATAAGTCATATCAAGCTGTGAGTCAACAGGACAGAGGGATAAACTATGAAATTACATGGGAAAGGCCATCCATGGAAGTCACAAGAAAAAGAGCATTTGGAGAGATGGAGAACTGGGAACAGGGATCCAGGCTGTCACAAGGCCAGCATCCCTCTGCAAATTGTCTCCCTTTAGGTAGGTGTAAGATATTCACTGACTTCTTAAAATAATCCATTATGGTAAGAAACAACTTATACAGATTTTTATAAAGCATCGGTATGACATTCTGAATGCACTGAAAACTGCCTCTTTCTCTTTTAAAGCCTAAATCCCCCACAATCTATGCTCGAGGTGATGCACATGTACTCTTTGTTCTGTTCCTTCCTTGGATCTGAATGCTCCATCGAACTCTTCCAAGTGCCCACCACGACACAGCACTCTCCACTGACGTCACCTCTGCATCTCCACATGTCATTTCATCCAGGAGCTACACTTCAAGTTTAAGTAAAGCCTGTAGGAAAAGTTCTTTCTCATTTCTTTATCTACAATCTTTCTACTCTGCCACTCAGAGAAAATTAATATTTTTCTTATATTAAAATGCTCCTCTATTTCTTACACAGCTCTATCATTATTGGAGAATTAGACATTTTTTTCATTTGGCACATAATATATTTTTAGTGTTTTTATGAAGTTGAACAAGAAGTTAGCCCTGTTGTTGTAATAATACATTCAGCAGGCCACACAGTGTTAGAATTTGAAGATTGCCTTCTTCTCTCAGTGTCTAAGTCTGCTCTCCTCATCATGTAAACTAAGAAAATTTATGCAATGATGACTTCATAGGAATTATCGCAATTGATCTGTTCAAGCATTTTTAAGTTCAATAACGTAAGTGTTTTGGTCTTTGTCACACAAAATATGCAAGTGGCTTCATTTCCCATTTCTATTTAGGTATCTGATAATGTGTACAGAGTCGCAGTGAGCTTGTGCTCTTGGAGGCTGAATTACTTCTTGATAGGGTAGAAATAAAGAAAGTTGTCTCTTCTGCTGCTGGGGAAGCAATATTTAACAGTATGTTCTCAGCTGGGGCTTGGATGACCTTCGTGTGAGAGTACTTGGGAAATAAATGGGGCTATTTAATTGTCATAATGCCTGGAGCCTGCTGCTGGTATTTAGTGCCTACAGATCAGGAAAAGAGGCTTCCTATAACATATACACAATTCTTTTTTTTTTTTTTTTTTTTTTTTTTTTTTTTTGTCTTTGTGTAATTTTTATTGCATTTTGATATATGTAGAAAAATGACATCACAATAGGAAATTTTTATTTAAATACCAAAAAGAATATGAAAGATTTAGATGACAAATTGAAATGTTATACAAAGGGTATCATACATGTCTCACTCAATTAGGCAGCATGCATATTTAACTAATACACATGGCATATTTATAACCACGAAGTACATTCTAGGCCAAAAGAGTATTCCCAGGCATTGAAAAAATGTTTAAACATGTTATCTTTGCTTTTGAACATGTAAATTAATCTAGATGCTATTTTAAAAAATCTACTTGGAAAGTACAGTAGAAACATACTTGAAAATAATTCTTGGTTCTAAGAAGTAATCATAATATACATTCAAAGGTGGTTAGAAATAAAATTTGATTTAAAATATCCACTACAGTCTGAACTATAGGGGCACAGGTAATATATAGGGGCATAGATAATACATCATGTAAATCAATACATTATTTGTTTTTCAAATTTTCCTTTTATTAATTAACACTTTTTATTTATTTTATATACCAAAGATCCCCCTCTTCCCTCCTCCTACCCCTCCAGCCTCCCCCTCCCAACCCACTCTTCATTCCCTCCTACAAGAAGGTAAGGCCTGCCATGGGGAGGTACATTTAGTAGAGGCAGGTCCAAGCCCCTCCCCCTGCCTCAAGGCTGTGTGAGGTGTCCCATCATAGAAGTGGGCTCCAAAGGGCATGCTCATGCACCAGGAATGGATTCTGATCCTACTGCCAGGGGGCCGCTTAAGCACACAATTCTTATAATGCACAGAAGTACCAGGTTTCCACTAGACCCTGTGATGGACTGCTGCCTATGGAAAACTGTGTTGGTTTGGATAATTAATTGCAAATACTAAAACCAGCTTTAGCCAGTTTTCTTTTTTTTTTTAATTCATTTATTTCATGTGTATGAGTGTTTGGCCTGCATGCATGTATGTGCACCATATGTGCAGCTGGTGCCCACAGAGGCCAGAAGATTGGGTTGCATCCCCTGTGCCCCTGGAATTGGAGTTAGAGATGGTTGTGAGGCATCATGTGGGTTCTGGAAAACTGAAACCAGGTCCTCTGCATGAGCAACAAGTGCTCTTCTTACCTGCTGAGCCATCTCTCCAGCCCAACCATAGCCAGTTAAGAGTAGAACCAGAACTTAGTATCTGTAGACTAACCAAAAGACACAGAAAACCACGCTGGGAAGCCAAGAGAAATATCAATGCTCCATTTCATTGCCAGCTACTCTGAACGACCCTGTGCCACTATCCACTGTTAGTTCATCAGGCCTACCCAAGCTATGTATGTATGTGGGGGTGATGTGTATCCATGTTCTCATGTTCATATGCACATGCACATCCAGAGGAACGTGTATTTGTACGCATGTGCATGAGGATGTCTGTTGATGTCAGCTGTCTTCTTCAATAGCTCCCCACCTTAGGTTTTGAGAAAAGGTCCCACAGTGGACCTGGGATTCACGTTGATTGGCAAGAGTGGCTAGTCAGTGAACTGCAAAGATCTGCTTATCACTATAACCCACCCCCGCACTGGGGCTACAGAGGAATGCGCCCAGTGTTTATTGTGGGTACTAGAGATTTGAACTCAAGTCCTCATGCTTATATGGCAGGAATTTTACCAAACAAGCCCCCACTCTCAGCCCCACTGCTGCTTCTCTGAGCCGTTATTTTCACCAGAATGAGCTGGCTCGATTCAGGATCTCCCCCTTTCTTGGTGGAGCCCAGATCCCATATTGAATTTCAGTGCACCAATGAGATGTTCAATTCCAGGATTCTCCCTGTGGCCTCTTCCCTGGGGAAGCGGGCCTTACAGGTCAGACCTTAACAGACAGAGAAAAGGTTTTCCAAAGATGCTGAGTAGTCACTGTGTGTGACAAATGTCCACCAAGTCATCAAAAGTCCTCATTTCAAGCCTTTCCCTGAAGGCAGCAAGAACAGCTTCCAAATTTGTCCTCCAGGATCTCGAAGTATAAACTTAGTCTCTCCCACTGTTGCATATTCATGCTATTTTCTCTGCCTCAATTACCACATCAGATATTTGCATTGGTGCCTATGTGCCATTTTTAATTCTCTCAGCTCTGTAATTTCTGCCTAGCTGGAGGATTCTTGTTTCTTTGTCCTCTCACCTCCCACAACTTTTTCTATCTCACATAAGTACATATAAAAGTGTTTTTCTGAAGTTATAAGTAAGATGAAATATATGCTAGGGGAGAAGAATCAGTGAAGAAATGACAGCTTCCTTTGGTGCAAAGGCGACAAGGAGACGCCGTACCCGGGTGGGTTGGGGCAGGAACTGTAGGGAGACATTTGGACTGCTCTCCCAATCTACAATACAGTTATTACAGGGCAAGAACCGTGCAAGTCGTTTAATGACTTAAGTTGGCAGGAATCCCAAAAGGACTCTGCCACTTTTCCAACCTGAGTCAAAGAAAGTAACCGTAAGATGTGGGGTCCTACCACATGAGCGCAGCATTTCAAAAGAGGAATTCGGATCATTAGGGGGGAAGCATTTGATGTTTCCAGGGAACATCAAATGACTTTCTCCGTTCTGCTGCTCCGTCTCTAGTTTACTGTCCCTAGCTTTACTGCAACAGGAGAATTTCATGGTCCTCCAATGGTGACTAATAATGAGATTTATAGAGGACTCGCTAGTGCAGTTTCCATTTTAAAACCATCACCTGAGTTGATCAGTTGCATTTAAATAAATACAAATTAGTAGCTTAAAGTATAGTATGCTGGAGAAGGTAATACCGCCTGCCTTCAGAAGTTCTCAAATTGCCTTCTAAATGAGCCTCATTATCCCCAATACAGTGATCCAGGGAAGAGTGGCTGTGGATTATATCATAATTTTAAATTCACTAACTCCAAGATAATTGGTCTAATCCTCATTTTAACTGTGAATGGAACTATCTAGGGTTTTATCTTGTTAGTGTGTGCACAACTATCAAATGAATGTAGGGACTGGGAAATGTTTTGAAAGTATTCTGAGTTTGTTTTTTTGTTTTTTAGATTTTTTTGTATCTCTCTGGAAAAGCTGGAATTCATGGATGTATCTGCAAGATTTTTTTAAAGATAAAATTATTACAAGTGACGTTTGAGAGTTCTGAGAATAGATTCTAAATATTTGTCCTCATACTCACACACAGCTCTAGTCCTCACTCCTCATCAAAGAAACTTCTCTTTGCAATGGACAGAGACCATCAAAGAAAACCACAACCAATCAAAATGCAGGGTTATGAGCCCACCACAACCAATCAAAATGCAGGGTTGTGAGCCCACCACAACCAATCAAAATGCAGGGTTGTGAGCCCACCACAACCAATCAAAATGCAGGGTTGTGAGCCCAGTTCCATCTGACACATCTACAACACAACCCCTACATCTAAGGCTCAGGGATTATTGAAGAAGACAGAACAGAAATATTGTAAGCCAGAGAAACATGAAGTTTGCTGTGAGATTGTGTCTCCTATGAATGTCAGAAGCTATACCCATGAAATCTCACCAACATGGCCACCTAACCAAGGATGATACCAGCAGACATGCTAACCTGGGAAGGGGAAAGCTCAGGAGGCCTCAACCTTAGACAAAGAACTACAGGCAACTGAGGAACATTGAGAGCAGAAGAAACAGTCTTCCCCTAGGCAAGAGTGTTTCAACTAGTTATCCAATACTAAGTGGTCAGCCCTGAAAATGCATACACACAAGTAACATACAGACTAAACAGGTTACATTATGCATTTAGGAATATATACATATATGTGTGTGTGTGTGTGTGTGTGTGTATTTGATATGTTCTCACATATACATATCAATATATATGTAATAACAAAAAAGGGGCCATGAATTTGAAAGAGAATAAAGGAAGCAAGGTAATATGGGAAGATTTGGAAGGAAGAAAGGGATTAAAATGACATAATTAAAATATCAAAAATTTGGGCTGGAGAGATGGTTCAGCCACTTAAAAGGCTAGACTCATGACCAAAAACATCAAAAAAAAAGGAAAAAAAATTCTCAGAACAGTGACTGACAATAAGTTAGCTAGTCACCAATTTACACTTGAAGATGCTACATCTGTTTTGATTTTGACGAGGGTATGAAACTCTTAATTTGTTATACAAGTTGATGTCTAGTTTCTGCATCTGTGTACAGAAGAGCAAACATGTCTTATTGGTTGTATGCAGACTATGAAGTTAAACTGCTGTCCTTACCTCCTTATTAGAACATGAGATTTCTGGGAACTGACACATTCGTGGTTTTCCAGAGAGAATCATTTGAATTCTCACTATGTCCTAGATGTAAACCTAGTACAGACAGAACATTCTTAAGCCAAAAGTAGAAAAATATAAAGGTTCCAAAATTCAAAACGTTTTGAATGCTGACATGACATCAGAAGTAGAAAACCCTTCACCTGGCCTCATGGGATGAGCTGGAAATGCAGGCACACTCAAAATTACATAAACGACCTTGAGCCGATGCATAGGATGTATTGTATGAAACAGATGAAGTTCATGTTCAGACATGGGACCCATAGCAAAGACATCACAAATATTCCAAAATCTGAAAAAAAAATTCTAAAATCAGCTATACTTCTGATCCCAGAAAGTACACCAACCTGTGTGTCCAAAAGACAAAGGCCCTCCAGTTAATCTACACTGAGAAGAGGATTGGTAGAATCTAAGATTTCACAAGGGAGGCCAAGTTCAAAGCTTACAGAATATTGTTCTGTTTAAAGAATTACTTTCTAATATCTTTTATTCTCATGGGATCTTTTTTTTTCTAGTGACTGACTCTTAAAATGTTGGAATGTGGTTCTGAATGAGAATATTCCCCCCAAGGGTTCGCTTCATGAAACGGACAACCAATACATAAAATAGGAGGGGACATCCTCCAGAAGGTCACATCTAATGTCACAAGGCGGAATGATGTGACCCAGTGCAGCAGCCAGCAGATGGCAGCTTCAAGGTAAATCCCAAAGAAAACTGTCCTAGGCTCCTTGAAACCAGCTGGCCTGGAAGTGAGGCTCAGAAAGTGAACTACCTTGCTCAAGAACACCCATCAGTGTTAAGTCCAAGTCGAGAAGCAACAGTTGCTTCCTGGTCCGGTGTTTTTGTGAACAGGTTCACGTGGGGATTCCACTGACAAGGATTAGAATCATCAGGTATGTGTTTTCTATCATATTAGCTCACCACTCCCATATTTGTAGAAATTCAGGTGTGTGTGTGTGTGTGTGTGTGTGTGTGTGTGTGTGTGTGTGTGTGTGTATGTGTGTGTGTGTTTTTCAGGGACTTTATTACTCATCTTTAATTTCTGAAATGTTTTATTTGGTAAAGGGAGGAAATATCCCATTGTAGAAAGTGTCACCTTTGAAGTAGAACAGATTTGAGTTTAAATATAGCCCTATCTTTTGTTCACTTTACATCCTTGGGCCATTTCAGCATATAGGTCTCCAATTTTCCTAGTCTAGAAAGTACTAATTACTTCCTACTAGGACCACTTAAGGGAAGGAATTTAAGCATCCGCCCAAATCACCTGGCACATGGCCCTGGTCTTCATGGGTATTTAACAATGGAAATAGACGGGCAACTAAAGTTAACAGAAAGACATGGAATTGGGGTTGAAAACAATACTTTTCTTTCAAGCTACTCAGATCAGGAATAACTCCTTGAGGAGAAGATATAGACGATGCTAAGAAATATCAATCTGAAATTGTTCATGTGGATTACCAGATTTCACCAAAGGAGCTATGGAACACTGGGGCCACCGGGTTGTGGCTCAGGTCCAAATTCCTAACATCCTTGTGGCTTTGGCTAGGGAGCCCGACCTCTGGACGCTGTGTCCTCATTAGAAAAACAAGGAAAGGCCTAAGCATTTTTGCTTCCTTCCTTTGGGGTTACTCAAGGAAATCTGTAATGACCTTCCCAGCTAAGTGAGGGTTCCCAGTAGGCAGCTTACAAGGGAATTGTGGCTAGCCACAAAGAGGGGATTCATGGTCAGCCCCTCAGAAGGGGTTCATGGCCAACTGCAGGGGGGTGGTTCACAACCAGCTGCTGGGGGAGGGAGGTTCATGGCCTACTGATGGGGGGGTCATAACCAGCCATGGGGGGGGGGGTCATGGCCAGCTGCTCAGGGGGGTTCATGGCCAGCCCCTCTCACTGGAGGTTCATGGCTGGCTTCTTGGAGGGGGTTCACAGCTAGTAGCTAGCAGATCTGTATAGCTAGATGAACTTGCCCTCTTCATCATTGTGAGGAAGAGTCTAGTGACACGGGATTAGTTATTTTGAAGACATCACTCAGGTTGTCTTTGAATTTTGTTCTGCTGTTCCTTGTGTATGAAGTTGACTGATTTGAAATCAGGAAGCAGTCTAAAGTTGACAGTGATGTGACGGTGGACTTCCTTAGCACAAAGACAGAAAACAATGAAACTACAGAGACCCTGCTCATGACTTGGGGACACCAACAAGGACCCAGTGGTTTCCAGAAGAACGAAAAGGAAAAGCAACAGGGAAACAATACGTTTATTAAGAGGCATGAAAATGTAGGAACTCCTAAAGTATTACATTACAAATTAATGTTGTATCATTTATCCAGTGAAAAAAATAGGCAAAATCCATGAACAAACTGGATCATATAAGTGAGATGATTATACATATCTGATCTCTAATCATTTCCTTCCCCCACCATCTATTAGTAGCAGCAATTTAAAAATGACTATTGAAAAAGCTGTTACAAATAAACATCATTTAAATGGGGAGAAACATTTTAAGAATGACCTTTTAAAAATGAACCAGTACAAACTATTCAAATTGTGAAGAACACAGGGAGGCTTGGGGCTCGTCTTCGGAGAAGTAGGAAATAAAAACACTGGACATTTGTTCACTAAGAAATGAAAAAGCAAACTGCATTTTCATCAGTGAAAAATAATACACGTGGATATTATAAAACATTCTTAACCAGTGACTGCAATGATTACATTTACAAATGTTCATTCAAGTACTGATACTCAATAAGCATTCAAAATCTCATCAAAAGTAATGTGAGACTGGACAAGCCCGGACATTGTCTTTTGAAGTAAAAAGGGCCTTATCAACAGGAGGCAGGCGACCCTTAGAATACTGGTGTTGGTTTTACTTAGTTCTGTTGTTTTTGTCTACAAAGGATTTTTCATAGTCAACGTTCTGTTTTTTATCTGCAAGGACCCATGGAACATCTCACAACAGCTAATTAAGAAGTTATTTCTATAAAATGAGTCAACAACACCCAAATAAACATTCTAAAACTCAACTTCAGCTGATGATGATGATAAGGCAAAAATATGTTTTCTTTGGCAAGAAGTTGTTAATTCCTCACCAAATGTTGGTTCGTGGGCTTTGTAGAAACTGTAAGAACACTCTGGTTATTTACCAAAGGGCTGTGGACTGGGCTGAGAGTTCATAAACTTTACACCGTCCTAACAGCAATGGAGAGCTACAGCCAAGTCAGGCAGAAATCAGCATCTTTGTGTGATCACCGTCGCTAAGAACTCTTCCTTCAAAAAGCTCCTTCCTAATCATGGCCTGAGTCTCAGGCTTTAGCAAAAGTTCCTTTATCTGTTTCACTTTGGACTTCAGCTCCATCCTTTCTCGGTGCAAAGCTTCATTAATTAAGTCTTGACTCCCAACTGGTTTCTTGCCTAAGGGGAAAAAAATTATATAATACATTTAAAGTACAAATATCAATGAAATGCATTAAATATGGCACACTGACTTATCAAAATAAGGCTGAAAAAAACCTTTAAAATGTTACCCACATTCCATAGAAAAGACTGCATTTTGCCAAAAATATATAATTTCCGTGAAACTTAATTTACTGTAAATAAAGATCACTGCATGGTAACACCACACTGGGGACAAACACGAAACATTGCGGACTCACTACACTCATGATCATTTCAACAGTGACAGACAGAATTCAGTACTTGATAGCTGTGTGCAAGTTTTGGCCTCACATAAAGTAGCCAAACGCTCTAAGCAATGTAAACGGCAGTATTCCATCGGTGGCGAGTCCTCTCCCTCGGCCTGGCAGGCCTTCCGGAAGTGCCCCCCTCTCCCTCGCGCATGCTCGATGGTACATGAGCGTGGGATTGTCCTTCTGTGAATTGATTTCTTCTGCTGGCCCCAGCACCCCATTCTCTTCTGTTGTGCCGCAGCAGCAACACCAACGCCATCGATCATTAAACGTGTTAGGCGATCTCCGGGGCTTGAACAAGACACTTAAAGAGCACATTGCAAGTCAGTCTGCGACTTAGCGGAGGGGGGGCAGGGGTGCTTTTCACAGCGCAGCGGCAACAGGTTCCACTCTCACTTCCTGTTGTTATCACTGCCTTTGCCATTCTGATTGGCCTCTTCAGCTTTGGTGGAGTTCCCCTCCCCCGGCTGCTTTTTGTTCTGCGTTTCTTCCAAATACTGTTGGACAGCCTTGAGCACGGCGCTCTCCACCAGTCTCTTACTGAGCCTGACCAGTTCGGCATCCTCAGGCTCCCCTCGGTCCTTCTCACCTACATTCCACAAGAGAAGAGAGGTCACTGAGCTCATATTGCCATAGCAACGAGGCCACCAGGGCCCAGCTAGTTCAGCTAGTCAAAAGAGCAAGTGTCCTTCACTCTGGCAAATGGGATCTATAAATCCAACAGGAGTGGGTTGCCTTTTCCTATGACTTTTGTCCAAGCAGGAGCCTGTCTATTGCTCGAGACAGTCCATTAGACATGCCCTTGTTGGGAGCGCTGTGGCCTTCCCATTTCTACGGGGCTTTTGTGCTCCTTCTCTCTCGCCCAAGGCTAATGACTGCTGTTGGAGCTGTTTTCGCCCACCACCTGAGGTCTCAGGCACATGAATTCACCAAGGAGATCTGGATCTGCTGCTCCCTCTCCAGTGCTAATTATCAGGGCGCCAAGATTCCCCTGTCATCTCACGACTTGGGATCATTCATTTTTAAATGCTTGGCACAGAGACTGACTGTCGATAAACTCCCAGCACTCGCCCCAAGGCAAATGAGGTAACCAGTGCCAGTAGCAGTGGATTAAAATAGGCCTGCAAGACCAGCACTCTATGTTTAAAAATCTCACTGCTATCACTGTAACTCAAGAGACGGGAAATTCTCCCAAGAAGAGTTACGGTCGCTATGGTAACTTCCTAGCTGCCACTCTTTTCTGATCATTCTGCTATCCTGCTAGTGATGCTCCAGGTGTAAGTAAAGTACTCACTTTAGTG
Source organism: Peromyscus californicus insignis (assembly GCF_007827085.1). Taxonomy (NCBI): domain Eukaryota; kingdom Metazoa; phylum Chordata; class Mammalia; order Rodentia; family Cricetidae; genus Peromyscus; species Peromyscus californicus. Next base: position 32,655,080 of record NW_026294525.1, read on the forward strand.
TCTTGTAAAAGAGCTACTTCTCCCATGTTCTCATGCTAGACATCACCCTGCCACTCTCCAAACCCTCTCTTTATTCGGGAAAGGCAAAGGGGCTCCTTCACTAAGTCCCTCCCTCCACTGATGGAGGTGGGAAAGCAGCTGCGTCGTGTTGAAGAAGTCCTCACATTGCCCACAGTCAGATGAGCTCAGTGTGGGGCCATCACCCAAGGGCTCATGAAGACAAAGCCAGCGCTACCCTGGCATGTTCGGGTCTAGGCCAGGAGGATACGGTGAGCGTAAGCAGGAAGACAGATACTATTTTCTATCCTCATATATAACAGGGCGTGGAGAACAAAAGAAGATGTGCAAAGGTAATCCCTGGCCCCAAACTGCCTTCAGAGCCCTGTTACTTGTCTACACCACACATGCAGGACCAGTTCTGCTGACAGCCACTCCCCAACCTGCCTAGGGACAGACATCGAAAATGAAAGCAAGGATGGGTGAAGACCAACCTAGAGAGATGCCTTCGCAACTGCTTCCCCCTCAAATGTGGCAATATGGCACCAAAGACCAGAAGTCTCAGCACATGTGCAGTGCAAACTGTGTTCAGAATTGAGTAAGCTTTGGCTTGGTGATAATTACAGAGAATCTACTAACCAGATAACATCATATTGGGAAAAGAAGAAAAAATTCATTACTCACATAACTTTAGGCAAAAGTTCAGATTTTTTACTAGTAAGAATGCATGGAAATGGTGCCTAATATTTAAATTATTTGCTCTCAATTTTATAGCACAATATTTACCCTGTGCAGATGATATTTCCATATGCATTATAGGCAACTATCTGTCTAGTAGCTCTTCAAATTTAAAACAGGAAATCAGATGCAAATGAAGAGGAGCTATTTAAGTCCCTTTCAAAGCACTATAAATGACTGTCTAAACCTCTCACCTAGGCTCTACACCCAGGCCAGTGATTGGATGTTTGTGGACAGTTCCAGAACTCTAGTCAGCTTTCTCACTGGTAAGAGAACAAGATTGGATTTCATTAATAACTCATTCTCCAAAAATCCCTCTCAGGTCTAATATTATGGACCTTGTTATTTCTGTCAGTGAAGGGTCTCTGTGGCTTTAAATGTCAAGATCATTTTAAATACCCTGGGCTTGTGGTATAGACTTGTATTCCCATACTCAGGATGAAGTTCAAGGCTAGCCTGCATTACAGAGGAAGACCCTGCCACAATGCCTTTCCTAGAAAGAGGTTTGAAATACAAAAAAGCCTTCCCACAAAATGTTCATTTCCCTTCTGGCTGTCCAATTTTTGCTCATGCTTTTACTATTATCTAAGCCACTCAAAGTGAAAACCTGATTAGCCTTGACACGTCCGTGCCCTCCATCAGCACACTTAATTGCAGAACACTGTCAACATAAGCTTCACGATTTCTCCTGCCAACAAGGCACCCGACAAAATGCCTCTGGAATAACTTTTCTAAAACGTCCCTTTCAGACTGAGGGGTGGTGGTGTGTATTTTTAATCATGATGCTTAGGAGGCAGAGGCAGGAGGATCTTGGTGGATTGAGGCCAGCCTGATCTACTTACTGATCAAGCTCCAGGCCAGATGGGCAGGGCTATACAGGGAGACTGTCTCAAAAAGCCTATTTAATTTGTTAATGAAAGAATAAGACAAAATCTCCACTTACCAGAGAAACAAGCTTACATACCCTTCCAGACCATTCCCTATCACTAGGTGACCCCACCCTTTCCCTTCTAATCAATATTTTACTTACTCCATGAAATGTTCCTCGCCTCGCTCAGCTGGATGGGCGAGCTGCTCCAGTAACTCTGTATATAGCACACGGTCATTGGCTATTTGGCCATTTATTCAACGAGTGTGTCTAAGGATCTACCATGTGCCTATAGAAATGCAACCCATATTCTCTCAGCCTATAGAAACGCAGCCCACATTCTCTCAGCCTATAGAAATGCAGCAGAGAATAAAACAAAACAAGGTCCTATTGGCTTTTTTAAAAGTTCTTTTCTAAATTATGCACATTTTTTTATGAATCCACAAAGGCACAGTCTGGCGGCTGGGAAGATGGTTCAGTCAGGAACATCCCTGATGCAAGCATGGCACCCGAGTTGGGATCCCCCAGCACCCACCTAAAAAGCTGGGTGCAGTGGTTCCCATCTGTAATTCTGGCACTGGGGAAGCAGAGACAGGAGCAGCCCTGGAGCCCACTGGCCAACTAGTCTACCCTATCGGTAAACTCCAGATTCACTGAGAAAACATAAGGTGGGGTGTGATCAAGGAAACAGTGGACATCTATCTCTGGCTTCTAAGTGCATGCATTCACATGTACATGTACACATGCATCCACCTACATGTACATGTCCCCCCCACCCACATACACAGGCTTGAGGACAGAAACTATGATCAGTCTCTGCTACCTTCCTCTCTCCTAACATATGGCACAGTTTATTCATCACAATAAGAGCTCAATACATTTTTTTTTTTGGTTCTGCCTAGTGAATTTTTAATTGAAATCCTTGAAAGCAGTAGCAACAGTTTTGAATATTGTTATTGCCCTATATAAATAGCACACCATGGCCAGAAATTTAAATGTAAAATTAAATCTAAATAAGAGCAGAGAATTTCAGAATAATTCAAATATCTATGTGAAAAAATCTACACTAATTTTGCCTGACGAACCTGATCAATAAGACAAAATATTTCTCCCAATGATGATCAGAAATTAACAATCCACAATAACTAATATTTCATTAACCAATCAAAAACAAGCAAATAAGCAAATCTTCCAGATCAGACCTGGACTTGAGCTTCCTCACATACTTTCTGCAAATCCACTCAGGCCATTAATACGACCTCACAGCAAACCGGGCATGGTGGCACAGGACCGTAACCCCAGCACTCAGGGAGGATAGGGCAGGAGGATGAGAAATGAAAGCTTATCCTGGGCCACAAAGGGAGCTTAGGGCCAGCCTAGGACACATGGAACTCTCTAAACATTTCTATATATGTATGTATGCATACACATGTGTGTCCTGGGAAGGCTTATTTATCACAGAGCTCTGTAAGAATGCACTTGTCTAAGAAGCCAGAATCTTCACTCCAGGGAGAACTTGTCTTACAGTTTTCAGTATACTTAATTCAACACAGAGAGACATTTTCAGATTAAAGTTACGCTGTATTTCTCCTCTGCCTAATACTTGCATAAGGACAGTAGTCCCTCACACTGACCTCTAAGATAAAGGGCATTCCCTGATGCCTCGTTAACAGTGGTAGCTCATCACAGTATGGCAATATACACACTCTCTTTTGATTCCAGTAAGATACTAACAAAAATATTCCTAACAAAAGCATCAAACTCATGATCAAAAATATCCCTTCTTGGTTTATTTGGTTTACTGACTCTCATATCTACTTAAACAGCTTAACTTTTGCCTTGGATACTGCAGTTGAGAAATCTCCCTGACATATCTTTAGTGGTTGTGTTTGTGACTGAGTCTCACTCTGTAGCTTAGGATAACATGGAACTCATTACATAGCCTAGAATGGCTAGATCAGACATCAGACAATAATCCCCCTGTCTCAACCTTCCAAATGCAGGAATTATAGGCATAAACCACCACACCCAGCTTCATCATTTCCTATGAAAATCCTAAAAAATATATAAGTAATGATAAATCTTTTAAAACTACAAAACCCAGTCAAATGTGGTGGCATATGCCAACAATCCTAGCACTTGGGAGGCTGTGGCGGAGGGTCAGTGAAAGTCTAGCCTGTACTTTAGACTGAGTTTTAGACCACTCTGGGCTATAAAGTGAACTTATCCCCAAGTATCATTCACTAAATGAGAATAAGTCCACTCAACACAGTATGTCCTGAAAGGCACAAAATTAAGATATTTTTCAACAAACTTCACATGAGCAATTAGGAGTAAGTAACTCTCTACAAGTGTGGCACCATCATTCCACAGTCTGTACCCATTATTCTGTCTTTGTTTATATTTATCTGAGAGCTTTGGGACCAATACAAGCCAGTGATAAGGTTTATTTTTTGTGATCATAAAAAGAAAAGAACTCACCGGACGGTGGTGATGCACGTCTTTAATCCCAGCACTCAAGAGGCAGAGCCAGGAGGATCTCTGTGAGTTCGAGGCCAGCCTGGTCTACAGAGCAAGATCCAGGACAGGCTCCAAAACTACACAGAGAAACCCTGTCTCGAAAAACCAAAAAGAAAAAAGAAAAGAACTCCTGAGTGGTGGCAAGCAAATTTTAGAACTTCTAGGATAATGTAAGGTGAGTCTTAGTGTGGCTCCATTGGTCTTAACATACTAGCCGAGCTGACCCAACACAAGCTTGATTGATGTCACATGAAAGGCTCTAGAGATCGCCAGTACTTACTGACAACATCTAAGTGCCTGTCTGGACTGACAAGAATAAATCAATAGATAGTAATTTGATTTTTTTAAGAAGCAGAAAATATAGCATAAGAATGAAAGAGGGAAAGAGAGGGAGGATGAAGGGAAGGGGAAAGACACACACATGCACACACGCACGCACACACGCACGCACGCACGCACACACACACACGCACGCACGCACACACACGCACGCACACACACGCACGCACGCACATAGTGGGGAGACATCAAAATGAGAACATTCACACCTGAGAACATTAGCCGCTGTCACTACACACCAAGTGTCAGAAGCCTTCTTTGGGAAAGCAGGGCTCCTCCGACCCCCGAGGCTGCAGCAGCAGCAGCTCTGCGGCGGTCCCCATGCCACAAAAAGAACATATTGTGTTATGCCGGAAGGCCTCTGGATACTGTCTGCATTAGCATGAGAAAACACAGAAGAAGGAAAGCTGAGAGGTCTATGAATGTTCCAAGGCATACACACACAAAAGGAAAGCTGGTAGGAAGGTTTGGCTCTCTCACACTGCTGGAAAACTATAAAAAGGATGCCTGGAAAGACAAACAGCAAACAAAGAGGACAAGATTCCCTAGAAAACAGCACCTGACCTAAGGGGCTTCAAATATAAAGACAAAAAAAATCAAAGGTAAAGGATGGAAGATTCACCAGAGTGATGATTACCAAAAGAAGACCAGATAATCCATATCAGACAGTGAGACCTCAGAGAACAGAAATTATTAAGAGAGAAAAAAATCATATAACATACAGGAACCAATTCAAGAGGATATAAAATCCCCAATGAGGACTGTGCTGTCTGTCCACACTGCTATTATAGAATGTTGAATAACCCACAGGTAACAGAATTCCATTGCTCACAGCTCTGGAGGGAATTCCAAACTCAAGGCTCTGGAATTTGCACTTCTGAGGTCCTGACATGGTAAAGGGCAGGAAGGCATGCAGGCAGGAGGCCCTGGGTGTGGCCCCTTTATGAAGGCACCTCATCTGATGTCGCTGCTGAAAGCCTCACGTCCCCACTGACAACCCCTGAGGTGGAGGAGCCTCCTCAGACTACAGCACCTCTGTACCTGAGGCCAACCGACAGAATTAAAAAGTTCATGCAAACGCTTTATTGCAGTTGGAAATTTTAAGGTCACTCTCAAGAACTGATACCACATGGAGAAATTTCAGGAAAATACAGATTATTTGAATCACACTATAAACAAATCCACCTCAATAAAAATTATAGAAGACCCCACTCTGCAACCACAGAATAAAAATCATTTTTAATGCATAGAAAACTTTTTCCAAAGAGAGATCATTTTCTCAGCCATAAAACAAGCTGAAGAATGAGGAAGTATTGACTACACTCAATCCACAGTCTCAAGCCACAATGGAATCCAATTAAGAAATTCACAACAGGTATCTCGAGAATCCTTCAATAATATAGAAGTTAAACAACATCCCTTAAGATAACTAATGGACAGACGATACTCAAACTAACTCATATACTTCAAAGCTTTTAATGGGGTTGAGGACTTAACTCATGGGAGAGTGCTTGCCTAGCAAATGTAAGTAAGGTCTTGGGTTCAGTCCTCAGCATTATTTTAAGAATAGTTATGAGACAGACGGAGGATAGATATGAATAGACTATCTAAAGGGGAGAGTATATATGAAAAACAAAAATACCCCAATTTATAACAAAGATTATACTATTAAGAATTTTATTAGAAAATGAGAAAACTTAGAGATCCATTATGAAGGCTGCCACATTAAGAACAGAAAAAGAACTGTTTAACCCCAAGGCCAGCTAAAGGAAGGATGTAGAGCTAGGCTTGAGCCTATCCTCCAAGGGCCAGCCTTTTAGCTTGGAGATTCTACAAAAAAATCAGTAACACTAAATTCGGAGCTGATTTTGGGAGCAGAAATCAGTGGAACTGATAGAGCTCTATCTAGATCTTATTCAGGAACAAAATTTAGTAAGTATGCATTAATATCAGAAATGTGACGGAGAACATCACCATCAACTACTCAAACACTGAGATTAATATTTAAATACCATGAGCAATTTTGTCCCAATAACATCATGAACAAATGACACAAACAAGCATCTGTCCTTGAAGGACACAAACTACCCCACTGCATTTCAGAGGGGGAAACTGATGAATTGAACAACCTGGACCTGTTAAAGAAACCAATTATTGAAAATCAGGGAAAGAGCCCAGAAAGCTGGCTGTACTGCAGAAAGAGGAAAATTACCAAACATTTTAGAAAGAAACCTTAGCAATTCAGTCTTTCAATCAATCAATCAATCAATCAGAGAGGGAATCCTTCCTAATTAGCCAAACCAGACTGTGAGAAACAAAACCTCTACAGACCAATCAATGTTCCTTACTATAATTGGTTTGCTGAGGCGATCTTACAGATTTCTGTCTATCTCTGAAATGTCTGTTTGGTTTCATTGATGTATGTGTCTAACTTCATACCAATACCACACTGCCTTTGCTGCTGTAAGTTCAAAGTAAGTCTCAAAATAAAAACCAGATCCAAGGCCATTGTCAACGCAGGTACAGAGGCAATTAAATATGTTATGGCAATCTTAAGAAATGGTACTAGAATCACTAGATACTCATGCCAAGCAAACAAGCAAACACACCTCTCATCCTGTATTGCAGACCACACACGCAAATTAACTCAAGTAGGATCATAGTTGACTATAAGGGTTCAAAACACAAAGCATGTAGACGAGGTTACCCAAGAGCTTCTTAGTGGCCTTGAGTTTCTTAACTAGGACATCAAAAGTATTAACTACAAAAAAAAAAGGTATTTTTAAATGGAATAAGAAAACAATCAAATATAAGAGTGGCCCAAAAAGTTGAAGAGTTACTCCACAAAAGATGTATGCATGGAGCCTGGATGTGATGGCAGCACAAGCCTTTAATCCCCACACTCAGGATGCAGAGGCAGGCAGATCTCTGGTTTGAGGCCAGCCTGGTCTATATAGTGAGTTGTAGAATGGCCAGAGCTATGTAGAGTTACCCTGTCTCAAAAACAAAACAACAACAATGTATGGATGGCCAAGAAGTGTGGCAAAAGACAGTCAACATCATTAGTCATCAGGGAAAGGCAAATTACAGTCACAATGAGATGACACTACTCACCCACTCAAATGACTCAGTTAAAGGGACACACAACACACCAGGTTGCTGAGGACATGAAGCAAGCAAGTAGAACTACTATTACTGGTGGGAATGCAAAAATCCCAGTTTGGGGAATTTGGAGAAATTCTTATAAAATTTGAGTATATTCTTACTACACTACCCAGCAATCTCACCTCTAGCTTGACTTGAAAACAGACAAAAGGACATCATACGCTCACCAAATCACTTACACCAATGTCTGGAGTAGCTCTATTCAAAAGTGCCCTAAACTAGAATCTACCCAAACACCTTTCATCTGACGAATTGAACCGAAAGGCTGTGATACATCCACACAATGAAAGAATGTTACAGAGGAATGAAACCCTGGCACATGCTGCAACACAGATAATTCTAAAATATGTGATGTGAAAGAAGTCAAACCAAAGAGACCACATACTGTGTGATCTCTTATTTGATATTATGTAAAAGGCAAAGCTATATGGGAAACAGACCAACGGTTCTTGGGAGCTGAGAGATCAACAGGAAGGAATCTGGAACAGTTTTGGAGGGTGGTGGAGCTGTCTCTGACCTCGCTTGTGGTTATTATGATTCTTACATTCACCAAAACTCACAGAACTAGACATGAGCAAGAGCAGATTAACCATATGTAAAACAGACTTCACTTTAAAAAATGTGAATGGAGCCGGGCGGTGGTGGCGCACGCCTTTAATCCCAGCACTCGGGAGGCAGAGGCAGGCGGATCTCTGTGAGTTCGAGGCCAGCCTGGTCTACGGCGCGAGATCCAGGAAAGGCGCAAAGCTACACAGAGAAACCCTGTCTCGAAAAACCAAAAAAAAAAAAAAAAAAAAAAGTGAATGGAAACAGCTTCTTCCCGGTGATGAACAACCAGTGTTGTCTCTATGGGGGTGAAATGGGGCTCGCTGGCTAGTCTCCTGCTTGCCACTCTGCAGTTAGCCTGTGGCTGCCCATAGGGATGACTTCCCAACTCCGCACTATTTTAAGACACATCACAACGGCATCGTGTGTAATCTCACAGCTGCAGGCCTGCTTCTCACTTGCTTTCCCTGTGAATCATAGTTTTCTGTTGTGTTCAATATCAAAATATTTTCCATAAAATTGACTGGAGTGACTTGTGAGTGTAAATGGGAGCCAAGTAAATTGTTTTCCTTTTTCCCTTCTGTGTCTCCGACATATCATCTGCAGCAATCTGCTCAAGAGAACACACTAAACCGGCCCCCAGGGGGAGAGTGGCAGGTGATGGCTGTCTCTGCTGTGGAAATCTGCTTCATGGGGGTGCCGGACTCTGCGCGGTCTGTTTTCCTCAGGATTTGCTGTGTTATTTGTAGACTCCACCTATGAGTCCACATTACAAATTACCATCTTGTAGAAACTACGGAGTTTCCTCCCTGAATCGCAGTTCCTGTTCCTGCATTTGTTCCAGTTGAAATTCTGGAATTTTCGAGGTCCCTAACTGGTTCCTAAGGCCACTCTGGGTCACTCAGTGCAGGGCAGACTGAGATGGACGATTCTGAATCATAAAAAAGTGAGGCAGATATTATTAATGCAAATCTGGGTCCACAGGGGTATCAGAAGAAGAATGTGTGTCATTGAAAATATATTTTTAGGACAAAGAAACATGTCACAAGTATAAATGTTCAAGTAATTATCTCTTGACCAGCAGAAAACATGGAGCCTGAAAATGAAGCCATGCTTAGAATCTTAACTGCTGTATGCGTCGTGCATCTGATTAGCCATCTATTTCAAGAGAGCAGGACATAAACGTAATAGCCAACTTTTGATTTCTTGGTTATTTCACTAAAACACCTGCTCGTGATAACACACGCTTTTCTTTCTAAGCTTGTATTCTAAATTCTAAACTCGGGCTCAACTCAAGCAGAAAGGAAGTGGCTTTCCCATTCTGAATGCTGTGCTCACCAAGGTAGATCAGCTGAGTAAACGGTGCCAACCAATCTAATCAAATAACATAAATCATAAGTTACGGCTGCCACTTTGGCTCATTATAAGCAATATGGGCACACCCAGGTCAGGAGAAATGCCAGGCTGAGAACACTTCCAGAGGCCACAACGCCAGTATCAGGGACAGCTTCCTCCATCTGTTTTGAGGGAATCCTGCTTTGCAAAGCAGGGTCAGGAACATTATCCCACTTGGTTTTCATAGGCTTCTCGTGAGCTAAGAGGAGTGTTAAAGAATGACATCATGGGTTTACAAGACCTCTGTAGGATGCCACAGCCTCAGAAATGGGAATCTGGAGTTCTCTGAGCACAAAGCTTAGCCCGCCCAGGACACCTACCCCAGGTAGGTAGCTGCAGAACTCTCATTCTGGGGCAAAGCAGGCAAATGTGAGAAATGCCAAGGACCAGATGGTTGATAGAAGAGGAAAATTCAGGTTTCACTCACAGTACTTCATCCCCCACTGAAAATTCTCAGTCCTGGGTAACATATATTGATTGTCACAACACAGTTCCTCCTTCCGTTCCTTCTTTGCCCTTCCAATTCTTCTTTCTTCCTTCTTGTCCCTCCTCCCAAGGTTTTCTCTTTCCTCCCTCCTCCCTCCACCTTCTCTCTTTCATATTTCCACCTTTCCTTCCAGAAACATCCACTAAGCACCCTCTATCTGTGATAATCAGTTGCATTATGAATACAGAAATGAACCCAACGTGGCCCTACCTTCGGAAAACCTGCAGGTCAATAGAAATTCATGACAGTAAATAATAAAAGGTCACGAGTCCTCTGAAGAAAGGAGGAACAACACGGAGTGGATACACCAATAAAGACTAGCGGGCTGCAGAAGTGGTTCAGCAGGTAAGAACCCAAGCTGCTCATCCAAAGGACCAAGGTTTGATTCCCCCTGCCCACATGGCCGCTCACAACCATCTGTAACTCCAACCCCAGGGCAACTGACACCCTCTTCTACCTCTGTAGACACCAGGCATACACACGGGGCACAGACATACATGTTGTATGGTATCTTGTTTGGGTTCTGACAAATAAAGCTTACCTGGAGATCAGAGGGCAGAGCTAGCCACTAGTTAACCTTAGAGGCCAGGCAGTGGTGGCACACATCTTCAATCCCAGCACTTGGGAGGAGGAAGCAGGAAGATCAGGAGTTCAAGGCCACCCAGGGTTACAGAGATTGAACCAGTCTAAAAGAGAAACAGAGCTGGGTGGCGGTGGTGCATGCTTTTAATCCCAGCACTAGGGAGGGAGAGACAGGAATATAAGGTGGGTGGAGAAGGATCTCGGCCTCATTGGTCTGAAGATTCATAGAGGTAAGAACACTCTGGTAGCTGTTGCTCTGCTTCTCTGATCTTTCAAGCAAGCTTTATTTGTCAGAACACAAACAAAAAATCATACAACACATACACGTAGACAAAACGCCTGTACATGCTAAATAAATGAATATAACAATTTAAAAGACTGCAGACAAGGACTGGGGTGTGGCTCGGTTGGTAGAGTGCTTGCCTAAGGGGCCCAAAGCCCTGGTTCATAAACTGCAAGTCCTGGGACATTTGTCTGTCTTTAACTGTCCAAGTAATCAAGAAACCTTGTCCATGAATCAAGGTCATCCTTGGCTATATAGATATCCCAAATTCCATGCCAAGTATAGTATCTTTAAAACATAAATAAATAAATAAACAAACAAACAAACAAACAAACAAATAAGACTGGTCACATCAAAGACAAAATACTCAAAACCTCATGTCCTCACGGAGGAGGAGGAGGTTGATACTTGAGTCAGATTTTGTAAACTGAGTCAATCTTTCTCAGGTGGACCCAGTAGAAGAGCGTGGCATGACATGACACTACCTGGCATACCACTAGTGCTGCCTGTGTGGCTAATGGCATCTTGCTCTGGTGCATGGTGACTAACAAGGTGAGAAAAAGGAGAGCGACAAGGCTGGGAAGCTCCGAGGCCAGGCTGAGGAGCGTGCTCAGCGTGTGCTCCCTTGTAGGATCAAACTAAACTTCCATATTCTAAGATATGCACAACGTTTTAAGGCTTACCTGCAAAGAACGGTGATTTGTTTCAACTACTGAGGTATAATGACAATTCTCAGAACACTGCTACGTGAGTAAGTTCAGCTCACACATTCCTATTACTTAAGAAAACACTACATTTGCTATTGACTAAGTGATTTCTCTTCATTTGTCTTAATTTTGTTGTAAATAAGCAGTCACCTCTTTAGGAGGAAACTAAACTGTCAGAATAAGTACAGAGTAGCTGAGAACATCATGAATACTTCGTGTGTGTGTGTATGTATGTATGAGTGTGTGTTTCTGTTTTTTAAGCAGTCTCTAGCACATTAGCTAACCTCAAACTCCCTATGTATCTGCAGATAAGCTTGAATTGATCTTCTTATCTCACCTCAAGAGGACTGGGACAGCATGCATGTGCCAATCACAGTCAGCTTACACAACACTGGCTATCAAACTCAGAGCTTCATGCATTCTAGGCAAGCATTCTACCAAGTAAGCTACACCCTCAACCTGAAAACATATACTTCAACAAAAAGTGAAATATTTTTAAATTATCCAATTTTGTCTGTCTTTAACTCAGTCACCTAATCCTACACCAAACCTCCAGTGGGTGAAGAGAGTGGGATTCAGACTGCAAACTTTTCCAGTTTCTCAGCTATAAACACATGAAATAGGTTATATGTCCCGGTTTGGCTTTGATGGCTAGTAAATGCCTTTTAAAATCTGCACATGAAAACCAGGGTAAACAAACGTGTTTGGCAAGCACACTTGCTTGTGAACCCTGGCTAACTGTGGGCAAAGTCCACTGGACATTTAAAAAGCAATAACGATGAACGAAAATGGTAAGCATGAAAAGATGATCAGTCAGCAAAGCAAAATCAAGACAAACGCCGTCCTTGGCCACCTTTCCAGGGCACGGAGAGTAAAAATGAAGAAGGAAACACAGCACCACCTTCCCAGAAAAGCTGAAGCCTGGTGACCTCTTTAATTTATGTGTTTAACTTAACGAAAAGATGATTGAAGAAAGTAACTTAGGATGGATTTTTCTTTTCTCAGTGTCTTATGACTACCAACTTACTCGAAACTTCTACCAGAAACCTTCCTTAGAAAATTAAGCTGGCATGTGTGTTTGTTGAACACCGCACAGGCGGTGTGTAAGTGGACAGGCCTCAGCGAGTGTTCGCTGCTGGAATACTTGCTCTCCAAGTCTAGAACGGCTCCCAGTCAATTCAAATGTGAGTAAGGAACAAACACAGACGGCACCAGCTAGGCAAGGGACAGTCACCACTACGCTAGGCTTCCTCTGCAGGCCATGAGCTTGGTTCCCATAGGGAAAGGGGGTGCTGGAAACACGGGTAGAAGGAGGCCAGAAATGACCTGATTTTACTGCTCCCCCTTATGGAGCCAGAGTCTGACCCCGCTGCAGCTGCTTAGCAGTGGTTTTCAACCTTCCTAATGCTGCAACCCTCTAATACGGTTCCTCGTGGTGTGGTGACGCCCAACCATGAAATTTTTGTCATTGCTGCTTCACAACTGTAATTTTGCTACTGTTACGTATCGTAATGTAAGTATTTGATATGTGACCCTTCCATGGGGGTCACAACCCACAGGTTGAGAACTGCTGGCTTGGAAACTATTTCCCTGAGTGCTAAGTATGAGGAGCCAAGTTCATCACCACATGCCCTAGGACCTACTGTCCTACACACGGAGTCCTCTCTTCTGCTGCTTTTCAATCACTGCTCCTGGTAACCGTGTTCATGAAGTCTCCTAATAATAATACACCTGCCTCCCATTAAGCACCTGTACTGTGGACTTTCTCCCACAGACGTTGGTCCAAAGCTCAATTCAATTTCTACATGTGTCAAATTGAGGATGTGGAGACCAGGAGACTTTGCCTAGCTCTACCTGACTAAAACGGGCCAAAGCTGTACCTTAAGTACAGATCAGTGTGGCCCTAAAACATCACACTTTTGACATTGTACCACAATGCTAATCTCCATCTACAACCTTATACAATTATCCTTTCTGTAGTACTTTTTCATTCTACAATGAGACTTTCATAAAATATTTTAATGCCTCTTCTCAAGTTATAGGGTCAGAATGTCATACTGGTGTCCCCATGGAAGTCATCCAGCCTTTCTATGTCTCACTCTTTTTGTTTATAAACTACATATAACAGCATTTCTACAGTCCAAGGCTGTTGAAAAAAATTAAGACAATACGCCTTTAATCCCAGCACTCGGGAGGCAGAGCCAGGTGGATCTCTGTGAGTTCGAGGCCAGTCTGGTCTACAGAGTGAGTTCCAGGACAGGCACCAAAACTACACAGAGAAACCCTGTCTCAAAAAAGAAAAAAAAAAATTAAGACAATACAAAACACTGACTGAAGTGGTTGGCTTAACAGTAAGCACTTTCGTTTTCTTCTTTTTAAAGGATATTTATCTTTACTTGTGTGTATTTGTGAAGGGGCAGGGTACAGACGCGTGTGAGTACAGGTGCCTGCAGAGCCCAGCAGACAGTGTTGGATCCACAGGAGCTGGGGTACATAGGATGGTGAGCCCCCTAACCTCAGTGCTAGGAACTGAATGCTTGGGTCCTGCACAAGAGCAGCCCTCCCTCTTATCCAGGGCACTGAGCCATCTCTCCAGCACCACCACTGGTTCCCGAAACGGTGCAGAAATAACTGCAGACGAGAAGTTTATATCGCATGTGCAGGTGGTGTAGTAGTGAGTGCAGCTGCCTTCCAGCAGTGTTACGTACTATTCTGTATAGCTTAAACCACACTCTTTTAAAACATGTCCCATTCTGGTATAGAGAAGCACTACTGTAAATTAATTAATCTTGCAAAAGGTGTCCAGCAGACATATAAACAGACTGTACCAGGAATAGCACGATACAGATGGTTTGAGGTTTCTACATGCGCTCAACTCAAATGGGGAGCATTGTAAAAATAATCACGTCAAGTTCAATTTGTATGCAGCTCCTCCAAGAACACACCTACTACAGAACGTGTCACGCATTTGTGATAAATGTCACAGTCATTCACATCTCAGCTTGCTCTCTCGTCTTCCTGGTAATCATAACAAGCCTTCCATCACAGGGTGTCCTTCCGGCCATTCATTCCTTTTTGTTAAAGTCCCCAAAAAGCTGATACAGTCATTAGCATAAAAATACAGTAGCAGAGTTAAGCTAGAAGAAAAAAATTTAAAAAAAAACAGGACCAATAAAAAGAAATTTTAATAAGTAGAGACCACGGGTCACAGAGGGGTGGCTCATAGAACCACTGGACTCCCAATGTCCTCAAACTCAGAGAAGAGCAGCAGCATGGTGATTCTCAATGTCAGGAGCCCAGAGCCCGCTCTGGACCAGCCTGCTCCATTGCTGAACACGCCTTGCGCCCGCATCTACCCCACACCGCTTCCATACCTTCCTCCCACCTTTTCCCCAAGCAAACAAGATTATCAGACCACCCACTCACTTCTCCCTGAGGGTTACTGCTCCCCTACTTTCCAAGAGGTTTCTACAGAGCTGTAAAAACTTCACCAAGGTTACCCTGTGGACCAGGCAGTCCGGCTCCATAGCTCTCTGGGAGTCCTGTAGAAAGTGGGGTGAGCAGTGACACACGGGCTATCCAGATGCAGCTCCTGATTTTCGATGTGGGAAGGAGAGAAAAACTCATTGCTTCCCAGAGCTGAGGGAAGGCCTACCTCCATAACCAAGAGAGGCCAGCGAGGGTGAGAACACAGAAGCTACTGGAAGCCATGGTCCCCATCACCAAGCAGAAGCTGAGAAGGCTGGACCACAAAGCTGAAAGAGGGCTGGGAGGCGGCCATTCTGTAAGTGGTGGCCGTGCAAGCACAAGGAGCCGAGTTCGACCCCCCAGGATGACACAAAAATGCCAAGACAGTGGCAAGCTTACATGATCTCAGCACTGGGAAGGTAGAAACAGACAGGCAAGATCCCTGGGGCTAGCTGGACAGTCAGCCTCACCAAACTGAATAGGACCCAGGCCAGGAGTTCCATCTCAAAAAGAAAACCCTACACACACACACACACATACACACACACACACACACACACACACACACACACACACACACACACACACAGAGGCACACACAGGCACACGTGTGTGTACATGACTGAAATCAGGGGTGGAGAGGTTGAGGGCTGACAATGTGCAAGCAGGCTGTCTTGTTTGCACTCCCCAGCCAACGCATCCTCTCATGGATCCTCCATTTTCATTATGAATCTGTCTCGATGTATTGATTCCTGTGGCGGCCTCTATACATTTTATTGTCCCTTCTATATTCGCTCTGACCGATTCCCAGACACCTCTCAGAACTCCTCAGACCTCTCTGCTGCCTTGGGCCCTGACATGAGCCTTTGGTTCCCTGTGATGGGCAAAAGATCTATCATTCTCGGTGCTGATCCGCACTGGCTGCAGGCCTAACTCCTGAACTATTCACTCGTTTGTCTGTGAGTCTGGAAGTGAGTGTCTTCAAGACAGAATGACAGAACTAGTTTGAGGGATACCCACTATTCCCTCCAAACAGCAGAAGCAAGAATGTAGAGAATATATCTAACAAAAATAAGGCGCTTAAAAGTAATATTCACACACTGCTGACAAATCAGTTTTTAAATAACGTGTTCTCTTTCACAAACGTAGAAGGGGAAATACGTAGTAGAACAAAAGCCAGAGAGGGAGGGGTGGGGTGAGAGAGAGTAGTGGGGGTGAGTATGAGCAACGTACAGACACACGTATGCCAATGCCATAATTAAACCCAGAATGCAGTATACCAACTAAAAAGTAAATAACAACCTGTTCATCTTTAGTGTGTTAAATTTATGTACGAATTTTCCTCGTAAATATTAACTAATTTGAATCACCATATACCATGCCTATTTTGAAAGAGTCACATTTTATACTTAATTTTCTTGTTGTTGTTTAAACTATAAATTCTATAGTTTTTTTTTTTAAAGTGACATCCTTGTTTAATACGGTTGGTACTTTTGTCAACAAAGAAATAAGAACTACAAATTGGCATAAATGAAATGATTTTCTTGGAGCAATGAAAAACACAGATATTATTAAACATAGCCAACCACTCTGGGTCTGTTATTACTGTCTCTCAGCTCCGGCCCCACCCCTCCTCTCTAAGGCTGAGGGCCCAAGGGCTTAGACTGATAAACTGATCCCTGGCCGGATGGCTCTGTTAGGTTCTCCCAGGAGGATGGCTACAGGTTCAATGGGAAGAGCACTCAGGAGACAGAGCTAGCCCTGGGCCATTTGTTCAATGTCCCCAACCACCTGCTGCTCCTCACCTCTCCTCACCTCTCCTCATCTGTCCTCACCTCTCCTCACCCCTCCTCACCTCTCCTCACCGCTCCCCTCCAGAGGTGGCAATGGGTTCCAGAAGCAGCTGGCTCTGGCTTTCATGTCTTCTCTTTACTCCTGAAGTCAGCCTGTCCTTCTCTTGAAGGTGCCAGCAAAGTTGACTGATGTCCCATCCACAGGGCCAAAACCCCAGCTTCAGTGATGCCTTTTCCAAGTCCCAGAGGCCCCTCGCTGGAGTCAGCAACCCCTCCTTAAAGCTGTCAGTGACACAGGATCCTCCTTTCCATAAGCACCCAAGCCTCAAAGTCACTGTATGTTTAACTCGGTCTGGACTTTACACTCATTATGACTCCCAAATCCACTGAACTAAGTTTCTACATTAAATTCTCTCTGTTAAAATACCTGATATAGTCTCCCGTTTTCTTAGCTGTGCTGTAACTAATATCGGCTATTTTTTATCTCCTCTCACACCATTTTGTAGTCACAGATGATTCAAACATGTACGTAAACAAAGGGTACAAAGGTAAAGACAGATACAAAGTTAAG
Organism: Peromyscus californicus insignis; assembly: GCF_007827085.1. Lineage (NCBI taxonomy): Eukaryota > Metazoa > Chordata > Mammalia > Rodentia > Cricetidae > Peromyscus > Peromyscus californicus. The sequence goes on from NW_026294525.1 coordinate 32,672,539, forward strand.
CAGCTACAACTGCAGTATTTCATGACCAAATTTCCTCATAAAATAATCTATTATGACCTTTTAATTTAATATCAAACTTCATGTAGCTGTACATATATAATTTCAGGTTCTGTGAAAAAAAATTGCAGATCTAATTTTGCACTAGCAGTTAAGTAGATTGTGTATATACAATAGTGAATATATACTACCACTCAGTGAATTCGTGGCTTAGATTTAATGTGCCAATTTTAAAAGTATCTTGGAATAAATCTAAGGTTTCAAGAAAACTTCCATTATAAAGACAATCACACAGAGGCAACACACATTAGCTTGCTATCACCAGGACCTCCTGGTGATCAATGAGTTCAATAGCCAACATTTGTAACAGAACATAGGTCAGATAATGACGTGCCGAGATAATTGCCAAACTTGTGTGTTACCCTCTATTTTAAAGTGAGTTTGCTGATCTCAAAGGCATTCATTTGACTGCCATTCAGTAGTCACTAGAAATTACCTAATTTAAAAATAAACATAGGGGTTGGGGATTTAGCTCAGTGGCTAGCAAGTGCAAAGCCCTGGGTTCGGTCCTCAGCTCTGAAAAATAAAATAAATAAATAAAATAAACATAGTCATAAAAAATTCTGGTCTTCTACTTCTGCCTTTAAAATCTTCTACCACAAAATATATTTTAAGTTATTGATACAAACTCTACTTGGATGTCTCTATTAACAATCCATTTACATATTTTAATTGTTTAATACAAAACTTACTGTAAACAGAACTAGAATGTTTCTGGGTTTAATGTGCCATCACCATTTGACTTTTTCTCCCCCATTTTATTTGTGTGTGTGCATGCACACAAACCACAGCACACATGTGGAGGTCAGAGGACAACTTGTAGGAATTAGGTCTCACTTTCTACCACACAGGACCAAATGAAGTCATTAGACTCCGTAGTAAGCACCAGTAATAACTGAGCCATCTCACCAGCCAGTCGTCTCACTTCTAAGGCCATAAGCCTAAGGACTTGCTTAAACATCCACTGTTCCTAGATTTGTCTCAAAAGAACCATAAAGAACATTTCCACATTTCCAACTTTCTACATACTCTAAGACAACTCATACGGCCTTCATTCCAGCCCAGAGTTGGAATCTGCTAGGCTCCTGGGGTGTGTTTTCAGCCTCCTCCCCATCCTGCTTTCCCTTAGGACACATTCCAGTTTTACAGGACTTTAAGGAAGGTTTGACTACAATAAAGTCAGACATAAAGTATTAGATTAACAAATCACCCATTTGCCAGTTTGGACGCAAACATGAATTATAGCATTCGAAACTCTGAAAATGCTGACTTTTTAGCTAACTTTGGCTCTACATTTAAAATGCTTAGAAAGTGTGAGTTCTTATTTTTGCTCTGACATATGTTAGACATACAATTAAAGCTTGATGTCATTCACATGGCAAATGCCAACAACAGTTCTCTGACCACAAAATAACATGGGGGTGGAGGCTATGGGACAGGTAAGCAAACGTGGACCATTCTAGTTCCCTGGGGTCCTTCATCCCTCCCCAGCAGCAATACTGGTGAATTCCACCATTTTATATCTGGGGGAAATAAAACCTTATTTCCTTCTACCCCAAGCATCGTGTTTGTACATCACTTCTTCCCTGGATTTTCATACATATACCTTACGTTTATCAACATCCTTAGCTAAATTAAGAAGTTGAAGAAACACTATGGGGAAATAAGAAATTATGTTTCAAATATATTTTATTTGGCTTCTACTAAAACCAGCATTCACAGCCCAGTTAATACAGCATTTAAGTGCAAGTTACACTTTCAGGTTTTGTCTATGACTGTTTCCCAACTGAAAGATTTATTTTAGTAGTTCCAAGGTCTGTTAACTTCTAACTCTGACATTATGAATGTTCGTCACGGGGCAATTAATTTCCTCAAATGTGTTTTGCAGAAGCTGTGTTTGCTCATGTCGGGTTGTAAAAGTCACCTATGAGAACCAGCTTAAAGCAACTGCCACTCTCTGTGACAATTAACCTGCTCTGCCTGGCCTTGGCTGACTTGGTTCTGCAACCTTCCTGGCCTGGGAAGGGCGTGGCATCACTTGCTAGACAGAAAGATCCCTCATGTTGGCTTGTATTACTGAGAGGACAGGAAATTTTGGAATCCAACAGCTTTCTGCTTTAAAAAGTCATGTAAATTTAAAGAAACCTCCAACAATAACAACTATGCATGACTCATCCCCAGGTCCCCCATACACCTGGTCAGAGCTTTCCATATGGGGAGAGTTCAGCCATGTTAGCTGAAATAAAACAAAACATTCCACTGAGCATCTCTCACAAAGGCCAGGTCTCACTGCAACCAAATGCAGCATGAATGCTTATAAGTCAAGGAGTAGCCAGGTGGTGGTGGTGCACGCCATTATTCCCAGCACTCAGGAGGCAGGGGCAGACAGGTTCTGTGAGTTCAAGGCCAGCCTGGTCTACAGAGTGAGTTCCAGAACACCCAGAGCTGTTACACGAGAAATTCTGTCTCAGGGAAAAAAAAAGTCAAGGCGCTCACTTTTCACTGGGGTTAGTGATCTTTCTACCAGAATATACACCGCAGTTTAGCACACAATAAACTCAGCAAATATAACTTCTCTGTAACAATGCGAATGTGTTAATTGTATAACCACAGCTATATTTTTAGTCAGTTTGCCAGAACTAGGGAGCCATACCTACTATATACATGATAAGTCCACTAGAACATGTCCAAAGTCTACAGTTGCAGGTGATAAAAGTTTAACTGAAATATGTTTAAGCAAAGAATGGGCAACTACATACTGCTTTATGGAGTGACTGGAGATGGTCTCAGGTGTGGCCTTTCTTCCTCCCCTGGTTCTTCTATTATCTTTGAGAGATTCATCTTTAGAATGACCCTCCATTGAATCTTAAGGAGACTGGGTTGACAATGAGGGGACCACACCTTTCTCCCAGGGCAGGAAACAAGATACTGTGATAGACAGGACCCAAAGAACACAGGTAGGGAATTCTCCAAAGAAAGGACATCATGTGAAGGTGAAACTCTAAATCCTAATTCCCTATTTGGGGGAAAGTAAAACTAAAACCACCGTTGTGCCAAACTGAGCTGCAATTACCATAGTCTTTATTTATTGTAGAGAAACCACATTTCCCAAGTATATTAAAGAAGGGCAGCTAGCGGGCATGCATGCTATAAATATTAGCTAAATCTTGGTTATTTAATTTTCATGACAGGTATATACTACTTAACGTTGGGATACAAAGTGTAGAAGTAAAAACAGTAACTATCAGAACAAAAACTGCAAACTGGGTCAGTCTGTCTCTAAAAACCTCCATGGTCTCCCACATGACACCAAGCATTTAGAAGTTCTTCTGAGTCTTTACTATGGGTAAAGCAGCCAAAATTAAACAATCTATGGGCAACAGTTTCCCACATGTCTTCAAGGGTTTACGAGATTTAGGCTCACACCTGAAATTCCTCTGAGGATATGAAGTCACAGCACACTGCTGGAGACACATCTGCATGTGGCTCACAGCAGCTGATGGCTATCCCGAGGACTGGGAATAATCCTACAACCCAGGTACTCCCAAGGAAGATTATCCAGCATTCCCTGCAATGTTCAAAAGCCCTGAGAACAAGGGAATACAGTGACCACCACAGCCTGTAGAATTAACAGAACCAGACAGTAACTGCTAGCATTTGCTCTAATGTTTCCATACGCGATTTTAGAAACAAACCTCCTGGGTGTACATCATTTAGCAATTGGGACATCTAATCAGTATTGACGATGGCTAAATGTTTTACATTCTATAACATGATGGCTGCCACCACTACATTACCCGAAGAGATCTCATGCCCAGTGCAGTCTTGGATTACACAATACACCGGTCTCTCTGCTTCAGAAGGGGTAATAGATACTGAGCAGCCTGGGATCCAGGCTTCCTGCCAGCTTTAGCCCCAATATCCCAGAGGACTATAACTGAGAAATTCCCCACTTCTCTGCCTGCCAACAACTTTCCCTCGGAAACGGGGCAGTCGGGAAGCATATATCTAATAATTGTACTTCGTGAACATTTTGAAAATAATCCTGGCACGGTACCTGGCAGATGGTAGGCATCCAATAAATTAAGCCAAAATGGAGGCAGAGAAAGGGAAAGAGAAAGCGGTGGAGAAGGAAAAGAAAGAGAATTTAAAGTCATATCTGCATGATTCTTATCGTCCCTAGCCTTTTAGCTCTAAGAAGCAAGTGAGGGGTTGGGGATTTAGCTCAGTGGTAGAGCGCTTGCCTAGCAAGCGCAAGGCCCTGGGTTTGGTCCTCAGCTCCAAAAAAAAAAAAAAGCCACCGGGCAGTGGGGGCGCATGCCTTTAATCCCAGCACTCAGGAGGCAGAGGCAGGTCGATCTCTGTGAGTTCGAGGCCAGCCTGGTCTACAGAGTGAGATCCAGGACAGGCACCAAAACTACACAGAGAAACCCTGTGAAGAAGAAGAAGAAGAAGAAGAAGGAGGAGGAGGAGGAGGAGGAGGAGGAGGAGGAGGAGGAGGAGGAGGAGGAAGAAGAAGAAGAAGAAGAAGAAGAAGAAGAAGAAGAAGAAGAAGAAGAAAGTGAGAGGGAAATAAACTTCTAATAATACTTTTTAAAAAGATTTTTATATTTTTGTGTCTGCATGAATGTATACAACATGTGCATTTGTGTCCATAGAGGCCAAAAGAGGGCATTAAATTCCTTGGATTTGGGGTTACAGGCAGTTGTGATCTTGGGTACTAGGATTTGAACTCTCATCTTCTAGAAAAGCAGCTAGTGCTTTTAACTGCTGAGCCATCTCTCCAGCCCCATAGTAGTTTTTGATTATTTGTTTGCTTGATTGGTTGATTAAATAACAATTATCTCGTTATTTGTGTGTATTGGGGGTTTGGAGATATTGTGGTTTTTCTTGTTGTTTATAGATTTATTGTTAATTGCGTGTGAGAGGGCTGGGTATGTGCACATGAGTACAAGTGCCTTCAGAATATACAGCTACTAGATTCTCCTGGAGCGGAAGTCACATAAGCTGCCCAATGTGGGTACTGGAAACCAAACTGGAGTCCTCTGTAAGAACAGTATGTGCTTGCAGATGAACTCACAGAGACCAAGGCAGCATGCACAGGGCCTGTATGAGTCTGCACCAGATGGGGTTCTAGGGCTGAGAGGAGAAGTGGACACATGCTCCCCTCCCTAACCCCAAAGCTATCTCCAATTAATAACCACTTGCAAATGACAAATTAGTTTTCTCCAAGCGAGTCTCACTGGGGAAACAAACTACTCTTAAGGGCAGGCCCCATGCCCAGCAGTAGATGGCCAACACAGAATGAACTCAATGGCATCTTCGGATCTTTGTCTCATAATGTTGTGTCAGGGTTTTGTTTTGTTTTGTTTTGTTAACCTTACAGGCCCTTTGCGTACATATTGTGACTTCCAGTTCTGTGTTTTTATGGGATTCCTCGTGTGAGAACATGTGTGTCTCTGCATCTACATGTGTTCCTTGTGCTTTTTCTTTGGCTCTTTCTCTTTTGTATACTTTGGCCTATTCCAGATTGTTTGTTTGGGGCTTATCTCAATTTACTTTATTATTAGTCCTTAGATGCCTGTTTTCTAAAGCGAGACAGAAAGGGGGTGAATCTAGATGGGAGGGGAGGTGGGGAGGAACTGGGAGGAGTTGGGGGAGGGGAAACCATGATCAGAATATATTGTATGGAAAAAAATCGGTTTTCAATAAAAGTAAAATTTAAAAAGAACAGTATGTGTTCTTAACTATTAAGTCATCTCTGCAAGCACAACACTCATCCACAGCTCTTAATCACAGTCGTCTCAGATTCTCCCACACTCGCAGCCCAACAGGAAATCAGTACCATCCTCTTCATTGACAAGCACGCACAACACGGCTCCTGTGGGTTAGACATTTTTAGAGTCTGGTGCAACTACAAGAATACATAACATGCCCTGACTGTGAGGTGCTGGAAAGCCCTGTGCTAAGATGGAGCGGACATGTGAAGAATAAGCGTGAAGCCATGTAAAGTAGAAGACAGAAGAGCCACATCACAGAATCCCAGTGCTAGAAAGTGCCCAGCTGTCAACACAGCGCTTCACTGGCCCACTTGCCCTTGTCAAATCCCCAGGAAGGAGTGGTTTGCCCATCCTGTGCGTGCACACTTGAGGGAAAGAGACTACCGGCCTCAAGAGGCCGTTCACACCATCTATGGCCAGTCGCCTATTCATTCCACACCAAGGCAGAGTGCTTCGAAACAGGAAAACGTGCAGTTGCAGAAGAACAATGGAAACGTTAATTAGTCATAGAGGTGCTTGATTGCCACATTTCCATTGAGGTTTCCTTAATGGGGTATTAAGTGATGCCAGGGATATCTACCATGGCACTTTTCAGACTACTTTCAGTCTAGGAGAAAAAGTCCTAGAAAAAAATTCTCTGAAGTTTTTTTTGAATTATGAAGAAAAGCCATGTTGAAAAATAGCTACAATGTTTGTCAGTGCTACCACATCTGCTATGGCTTTAATGTCAGGGATATGCCTATATAGAATATACAAATTTAATTTTCTAAGGATCATCACCTAATTTTCAATATATTCTATTTACTGTGGTCCAAAATTTAAATATATATATATATATATATATATATATATATATATATATATATATATATATATATATATATATATATATATATATATATATATAAACTTTAGGGAAAAAAAGTGTTCAACTGCTGGAATTCAGACATAAATGGCTTTGCTGCTTTCGGTTGGTTAACTGATACACACAAACCATGATGAGTCCTGCTATTCACCAAGGGTTCCAGGTATGCATAGCTAACTCTCAGCATGAACTTGGGTCCTTGTACAACCGGTTGATTAGAGAATCATTCTGTTTGCTATTAATTGATTAAAACAGTAGCACTAATGACTCAATTAAATTAGAATTTCCTCCATCCACCAGCACCACCACCAAAGGGCCAAAGCAAGGTAAAATAGAAAGAGAGGAGAGGTACCACTTGACTCTTACCACTCGGCCCGTTGGGTCTATCCTTGCTGTATCTCTGTAGGGCGGCAGAGGATGGGCTTTCCAACTCACCTGTGTTTTGAGAATAATACCCACAAATTTAAGCTGTCATAAGAATCCCACTGACTTCTCTCTAACTGGAGCTACCCTCTGGAAGAATAGCCCAGGACCATGACCCTTTACGACAGAATGAGGAGAGTGAGGCATGGACATGAGCATGTTTGTGCTTGCCCCTAGTAGGTGCTCAAAGAGCAGGCGCCTTGGAGCAGGCTAACAAGGCTGTAAGTACCTGGGCACAAGAAGAAACTGCACCTGCATCGTCCGATGTTACTGTACGATCCAGTCACAAGAGCAAAATGACTCTGGGCCCTCTCAAATGGATTCTGTAGATTTTTTTTCCCCCACACATTACCAATACAACTTATGGACTGGATATGTCCAGTCAATGCTGATTTCTATTCTTCTTGAGACACACTGGACAATGAAATCTCTGCCATGTTTTAACACCCATCCCCAACTTGGTAAGTCCCATCAGGCTGGCATTTTTGACAGCATAGCCGTGCCCAACATGTTTTCTCTTCAGACCATCCTGTAGAAATTAAATACAGCTTCGGAAGCTGGTCTACAATACACATGCATTGTGCACGGGACATGTAAATGAGTGTGAGGGGGGAAAACAATGAAGTCATGACAAAATCAGAGACAGGAGAACGAATGATGTGGAAGGAATGTACAAGACCAGGAGTCAGCTGGGGTGAGTGAGAGGGAGCAGGGCGTGAATGCATTGGTTCTGTACTTCGGGGCTTGAAGTGTTCTTCAGACATAGTGTGCTATTTTCCTTTTCCTTTGGGAAGGTTGGAACTTGAGAAAGGGAACCGGAAAAGCATTAACGAGAACTTCCCGTAGACCAGTATGAGAAGCACTGTGTCTGAAAACACAAGTGCACTCTTCAGCAGTTCCGGATAAGAAAGGCAAGGGGCACACTCATCGCACCGAGACCAAGAAGACTTGCTCACAGACCGGAGCAAAAGCAGATCCACGCAGGCGGAAAGCCCACACAAAGGAACAGGAGGCACAGAGAGAGGGTCAGGCAGGAGCTCCTGTCCTTGCATCTGTCCACGCCAAGGCTTTTCAGACAAGGATGGCCTCCAGAAGGTGCATCTATGCATTCCGATCTCCCGATCTCAAGTCATCCTGACACACTGGAAAGCGCCCGAATGCCCGGTGAATGCTTACACTCACTCTGAGAAAGTGGCTTGTGGGTCTCAGGTTATAAAAGCAGATCTGTCACACTGCACAGCATCAGTTTCATAAGGGAAATTCAGAGGTGTTTATTGGCCCTTCTTAACAGCTGAATGTTCCAAAGTCTCCTTATTCCAAAGTCCTCCTAAAAGATTTCTTAGGAAAACTGAGTGGACTCCCAAGTGAGTAATGGGCAGAGAATATCTATTAACTTTATAAACCTGCCCTTGCTCAGTTTCCTAAGGAACCAATGGCAGGAAACACAAACCAGATGGGGAATCTTTGAGTATCTGAGTGAGACATGAAATTCTGTGAACCCACTTAAGTGAGAATCACACACTGGTGTGACAGATATACGGCTGCAAATTCAGAGGTATGACTGGAAAGATTTCGTTTGAAGGGAAGTAAAAATTCCCTCTTTCGGGGTAAGTAACAGAAGAGACAGCTCGTTCACACTAATGCTGAAGCCAGCAGCCTACACACAAGCAAAAACGTAAGTGAACGCATGCAAGCCTCTGAGGGGGGTCTTCAGATGCACACACCACCACCTGAACTCTTCGTGGGCCAGAAGCAGCGACAGAACCTCTCTGACACTTGCTAAAATGTATTATACAATATTTAGAGTATTTTCCACCCAGATTTTGGCGAGGGGCAAAACAGCACCACTCCTTTGATGTGGCTTTATGGTTACACCTGAACCCTCCCGCAAGAACAAAGCAGAGGGCAGGTGAGAGTATCTGCAAATGTCCAGTCCTCATCATTTTGGAACCAACAGCAGCACCTCTGCATGCTATGACTGAATGCTGCTCCCAAAAGCTCGTCAGTTTCAGCTCCGAGGGGAGAGGGTCTGACTTGTATAATATACGAACCGAATGCAGTGATTTCCAGAAACTCACAACTAAACTCTAGCTAGACAGTGCCATGGAACAGGGCTGTAAGAACATCAGCGGAGGACAATCAGAAATGAGTTTCCAGCGTCAGCCTATGGCTTTACTTTCACACCTGCATTAGATGCGGGGTAGAGAACCACAGCTCGTTTCCCTGCTGATTCCCAGGGGGAAAGCCCAAAGCTAACCCTAAGGCTACCTCCACATTATAGGCGAGCACCACGGCTTCCACGATGCCCGAGCCTTACTTACAGATTTTGCCCTCGTCTCTGGCGAAGGGGAAGCAGCAAAGCTGGCCCATGGCCCCGGCTTTCCTGGCGGGCACCCCACCGGGAGGCTGCGGCTAATCCGAGGTCGGCTTGGCCACCGCCTGCAGCTGGGAGCTCCGGAGTGCTGGGAGCGCGCGCAGCACCGCCGCCGCCTCGGAGAGAAAGGGAAGGGAACTCGCAGCCTTGCAAAAAGGCTCCTCCTCCCGGCCCTCCAGCCCCAGCGACTGCTCCGGGACGCACTGGCGAGAAGTGGCCATATGCTCGCCTAATTTTCCTAGCTCTCTGAGATGAGGCGTACATGTGGGAGCCAGGCTGTCAGCGTGTGTCTTTAAAAAGGTAAAGGAGAAAACCTGAGTCCCTATTCACATAGACCAATGCAGGAATTACACATGGAAATTCAAACCAGGATTTTTAAAAAGCCATCGTTTCTGTCTGCTATTTAAAGAGGAAGAGCTTTCTTTTATGCCCAAGAGACTTTTGTTTGTCGCCTTGTGTACAGAGAAACCCAACACAGCAGAACACTGGAAATTTCACTTGTCTCAAGTGCCATTAAACACCTAACAAACTGTATAAACAATAGAGACAGGGTGGGGGAGGCTGCAATAAACTGTTATCTGCACTTAACACACATCTTTAAAGTTCCATATCTGTTTGTGGAAACACTCCCTTACTCTCCTACTAAAGCATTAGTCAATATGATGAAACTTGAAATTGTAGCATCAAACATCTTAATAGTCCAGAAAATAACCACAAGTCTTGATGTACCGGCTGAGGAACAGATCAGGGAGGTAAGGGCATCCGTCTGAAAGAAACCACAAGGTGACCGCCAAATTCAAGGGCAGCAAAACTACTCACTTCAAAAGGCATGACATCATGTGAGATTTATGAGAGAATAATGGGCTTCCTGTAGTTATCTACACACTGTTGTTTCATTCAGGGTGGGGCCATGTGGTCTGACACGGTAGGAGTGAAAGACCGCTCTTAGTACCAGGGTCTCACGCAGCTTCTTCCTTTGCTCCTATATGGCTAGCTAGGCACACACATCAATCTGCCAGATGTGGCAGGGAGAGGGAAACAAGAGGAGCATTTCCAGTGGATCTGAACACAGCAAAACTGCCTTCAGGGCCACGCAAACCAGGAGAGTGTGCAGTGTGGAGGAATAAACCCATCAGTCTCACAAATTCTAGGTGTTGCACAGAAAGAAAAAGAAAGAAAGAAAAAGGAAGGAAGAAAGGCAAGCAGGCAGAAAGAGAGAGAGACAGAGACAGAGAAGGAAGGAAGGAAGGAAGGAAGAAGGAAGGAAGGAAGGAAGGAAGGAAGGAAGGAAGGAAGGAAGGAAGGAAGGCAAGCTGACCTGCCGTAGAATACAATTTCAATAGCCTTTTCACAAAGAATTTTGACGGTACTGGTGATTGGCTCGAGAGCCTTAGGTATGCTGGCTTATGTAGTTTATGAACCACTAAACTGCATCCCTAGTCTGCCCCACCCAACAAGGGAGAAACAGTCTCCCTATTAGACAGGCAAGCCTTGAACTCACTTTGCAGCCCAAGCAACTCTTAAACTTGTTATCCTCCTGCATCACCACTCCAGTAGCTGGGACTGAAGGTGTGAACCACTGTACTAGGCCAGAATTTTGATACTTAAGGGTTTCATAAGCATCTTGAGAACACTTTAAAGCGTATCAAGTGATGTAAGCTATTTCCGTGGCTCATGGGGTACATTAATATATACTTCAGTTTCTCAAGATTCTAAATACTGTGAGGGTCTATGTAATAAAAGCAAACATTGGACTAAGTGAAATTCCCACGTCTGTCTACATAATTAAAACTAATATTTAAAATATTATATATGCTTAAGTGGATTTCCCTTTTTGGAGTATTTTTAAATGTAAACAGAAGGCTTAGTTTGTCTACATTTTAAGGGAGTACTCTGTCGATTATATATAATGAACACAGCAATTGTTTGGGTAAAATTTCATTGTCAGAACAGTTTGATGCTTCCCACCTTATCAGCCTATTTAAACTATTCCACCCTTTCCTTCCAAATTCACCAATACTGAGGCTAAAACTTTACACTGCAACGTAAGATTTTGTGCATAATTGTAAAATACTCTTAAAAGTAACAGTATATATGAACCTCTTAAGACTAGTAAGCAAATAATGTGAGTTCTAGGGATCTGAACTCAGGCCTCACGTGGCGTGGCAAGCACTTTACCAACTGGGTCATCTCCCTAGATCTGACACGACCTTTAGAATTATAAAACTGTAAGTCTGGATCCAAGATCTGTCAGGTGTTCACAACCACGAAAGATTAACCTGTCCTAAGACACCACTGCAAAAAAGCGAGTACTTGGAATAAGGAAGAAGAAAACAGAATGGCTGTATCTAAACTCACCTCAGACATTTTAGCCCCAGCTAGCAATCCTGCCTACTCCTCTGACAGCTTTCTGCCCTGACAGTATGCCAGGCTGAGCCAGATCTCCAAATAAATGGCCCCCGACTCACAGTATCCAGTGGGGGACAGCCTTGTGACAGATGTTATCCACTCAACCGTTTTTAAGTACCCCCACTGCTGCTGCTTCTGAAAACACGAAATTATGAATAAAGTCTAAAACTGTGTCCATAGCTAAGTATAAGTATTCATAAGGATATTCTAAGAGGGCTATATGATGTTACAGACTTCTCCAAAAACACCCAGAGTAAACTAAGATAGCTGGCCACGGTGGCACAGGCCTATAATCCGGACCTTCAGAGGCTGAGGCAAGAACATCTTGGATTTAAAGCAAGCCTAAGCAACATGGGTGGACCCCATCCCAAACAAACAAACAAAAAGCTAAACTGCTAAAAGACGGATCAGCCACAATAAAAAGGCAGAAAACAATGGAGAAATTTAAGGCAGGAGTTTAAAAATCCAACACCACTGGTGCTACCTAACACGCCAGGCACTTGCAAAGTACTTTGTAGAATATTTTACTCATCCATTTAATCCTTACAAAAGCTCTAGGAAGCAAGAGCTAACACTGTCTCCAACTTAAGCTAAGAAAAGTAAGTCGGGGGGGGGGGGGGGATCCATGAGAGTATTTAGAGTTGGGGCACGATATCAATTTGGCTCTTAACCAAAATGTATGTGATTAGACTGTATAAAATTGAACCAATCTTCATGGGAGTACACTTAAAATCTTGACTTAGCTCCTTATGTTCTGCCACCAAATGCCTTTATTAACACTGCTAGCATGAGATTATCCCATTTCAAGACAGAGGACCTAACGACAGATCCCTTTGGAGATGAAGCTTAGAAATGCTGCCTCCCACTCGTGCAAAGATGATTCAGTCAAGAGCAAGTGGGTACCAGAACATCCCCAAAAGGAGCTCACCTGCAGGAGAAACAGCAACCTATGCCATTCTGAGCCACCTCACCTCACAGTGTTTCATGAAGGATGACTGACATACTCATGTTAGCAATATATGGAGATGCACTATGACCAGACGATTTTTAAAAGGTTAACCTCATACTGAAGAGGCTGAGGGCCAGCCTGGGCTACAAGGTGAAGACTACCTTAAAAAATAAAACTGGGCCGGGCGGTGGTGGCGCACGCCTTTAATCCCAGCACTCGGGAGGCAGAGCCAGGCGGATCTCTGTGAGTTCGAGGCCAGCCTGGGCTACCAAGTGAGTTCCAGGAAAGGCACAAAGCTACACCGAGAAACCCTGTCTCGAAAAACCAAAAAAAAAAAAAAATAAAATAAAAAATAAAAAAAAAAAAATAAAAATAAAATAAAACTGGAAAAGGTTGACCACAATGAGGAGGAATCTCTGGCACATACAGCAGGAGATGGCTGCAAAAACTCAAAGGCTTAACCTCTCCTGCTTGGTTTCTCAGGAGCCTGGCTGCAAGCAAATGGTAGTTAGGACACTTTCTATCTGCTGTGCTATTGTGGATTTTTTTTTATAACAGTTAAAATGGCAGGAAGAAAACCCAAACACATAGGAGGTGGTAGCTACCTTGTCTACATGTAATTTGAAGTGTTGGGTCCAGTTATTATTTCTAATAGAAAAAGATAATGCCTAACTATGAGGAAACTATTCTCTGCATCAATAGTTGGCCATCTTTGTCTATCTATAACTAATTATAGATAGATAGATAGATAGATAGATAGATAGATAGATAGATAGATAGATAGATATAGATATAGATATATGTAGTGGGTAGCCATTCCAGCTTTGATCTGGAAGTTCCAACCCCCACTGAGACTTCAGCAACTGTCACGCCTACAAGGCGGGGCCAAGGGAGGCGCCTGGAGACTGGAGAGCTGGATTGGCGGCTCGCGCTCGGTTCCGGGACCCTGGACTGGAGAGGTGGACCAAGCAGAGCTCCAGAGAACACCGCTGGACTGCGATACACCTTCCCCAGACCCCGCAACCTACCTATCCCTTAATTTGTAAGTTACACCATTAAATAAATCTCCTTTTAACTACGTGGAGTGGCCTTAATAATTTCACACACACACACACACACACATATATATATATATGCATGCACATACATATGTATATAGATGTAAAATTGGATTTCAGAGCAAGGAAACATTCTACTCAAAATAAAGAGGAAAACCTTTCTGCAAGACTCTGACCCTAAAGCCAGAGCCATCAGTGAGCACATGCACTGTCAGCACATAGGAGGATTAGGCTGAAGGGCTGAGAGTTCCAGGCCAGCCTGGGCTACCTAGAGAGACCCTGTTTCATAAAACCAAACCTTGATTAATTTATTAATTAATATGATTATAAGATTGAACAAATTGTTGTTATTGTTACTATTATTTTATTATGGCTTCTCAGCTTTTTGCAATTCATTGGTTAAAGGAAATGGGAGTTTAATAACTTATGGAAATGTGTAAGAAAGAAAATAAAAAGTGTCTTTTATTCAAAACAGTGGTGAGAAAAAAGACATTAGATCATAAGGCCTGCTTTATCCATCCAAATTCTGGAACAGAGCCTTAATAAACATGCATGCCTTTCAGACAAGGGATACTTCAGGAAGATTCCTTGATATGTCAGGCAGCACACATAAGGAAACTTGTGAGGAAAAAAAATGCCACAGTTTCAATGGAAATGTAAGCTAGGGGGCTCGAAGGGCTAGGGAGATGGCTCCGTCAGTAAAGGCCTTGCAACGCAAGCCTGAGGACCTGAGTTCCAATCCCCCGTGTCATGTAAAAGCTGGGCATGGTGCCATGTGCCTGTAATCCCAGTGCTGCAAGGCAGAGAAAGGAGTGTCCCTAGGGATCACTGCTGTTGGTCTGGCCGAACTGGTAAGCTCTAGATTCAGTAGGAGACCTTGCCTCAAAAAATGAAGATGATATTCTACCGTGACCTCTGTTCTACATACAGACACACACACACACACACACACACACACACACACACACACACACACAATCTTATGTGCCCATTTACCTACACACACATGAACACACGCATATATATAAACATGTACACACACATAAATGCTTAACAATTTATTGAAACATAAATCACAAACACTAAGATCTCAAAAGACAATTTATTGGGCCTGAAGGAGATTGGGTAACTATATCCACTATTATATTTTATTTCTTTATGTTTGTTTGTTTAGAGACAGGGTCACTAGGCCACGCTGACCTCCAACTAGCTACAGAGCTAACCATGATGTTGAGCTTTTGATCTTCCTGCCCCCACCTCCCTAGTGCTTTGGCCATGGGCACATGCCACCACTCCTGGCTTATGTGGTGCTGGGAATGAAGAAACCCCAGGCTCTGTGCATGCTAGGCAAGCACTCTATCAACTGAGCTCCATCCAAAGCTTGATTTCTCTCTGTTCATGTAACAAAAAGAATTCACAATAGACATCCGTCTGTTGCCCAGACTTAAAAGATGTTGCGTCTGCCTCTTTGTGGTCATTCCGTCACCAAAACAAAGGTTCTGAATCTACACCATTGAAGGCTGATACTCCAACACTGTCCTTACCTGGGTCTGTCTGTAAGGGAGGGGAAAGGCTGGCTGTACACACTTCCGGAGTTTCTTTCAGTCTCTCTGTTGAGGTCTGACTCTGAGGTCTGGAACTACTCACGGCTTCACCTCCTTCCTACTGTGTCCAATTCCAACACACTTTCTACCTCTCTTTGCAGTACTTTTACTCTTCTTTAAGTTAAAAGTTATAGAAATGTCTAGTTGTAATTACCATTCACTGTGTAATTTTAGCATGTGTTTGGAAAGAGATTTTTCTATAAGGCATATGGAAGAAAAATATAAGTATAAAAAATCCAAAGCATATATTATGGGAAGGGAGAGAAGTAGAAAACTATGCCTATAAAATAAACCCCTTTATTTGGTTTTTGGTTTGTGTTTTTGATACAAAGTCTCACTTTGTAGTGCAGGCTAGCCTCAAACTCACAGCAATTCTCCTGCCTTAGTCTACCAAGTGACTGGATCGTAGGCATGAGCCACCATGGCCAGCTCATTCTTTTTTTTTTTTTTTTTTTTTTTTTTGGTTTTTCGAGACAGGGTTTCTCTGTGTAGCTTTGCGCCTTTCCTGGAACTCGCTTTGGAGACCAGGCTGGCCTCGAACTCACAGAGATCCGCCTGGCTCTGCCTCCCGAGTGCTGGGATTAAAGGCGTGCGCCACCACCGCCCGGCTTGCCAGCTCATTCTTTACCAATCAATCCATAACAGGTTTCCAAATCTCAGCTAATGAAGTTCCACTTGGTGCCAATTTTCAAATGTGTCCTCCATGGTTACTAGCAGTCTGTTCTTTTCTGCAAGTGATGCCCAACTTTAAACAACACAGGTGGCCAAAGCCTCTTCCTTTGTTGAGAAATCAATGACTTGGGAAAACTTACTTCCCAGCTTGGAGGACAGACAGCATGGAGCAGTGGAGTGAGGAGGCAGAAGGCAGTCGACAATTCAACAGGTCTGCAATACTGAGCATTTTCAGCATGCCAGTCAACAGTCCAACACACTGAACACATTCTATGTGCTAACAGAAGGGCACAAAGGCTCTTGGGGTGAAATTAACTTTGAAACCCAGAAGCTCAACCAGAGAGAGTGAGAATGCCAGGGCCAGAGGCGGGTGAGCCCGACGCTTTCAGCCACAGACCTAGAAGAGCAAGGGGAAACCCAGAATGCCCAAGGGATGAATCCTGCCCAGCAGTGATAGAACAAAGAACAAGATCCGTCATCTGCCAATACTGTCCAGCCATGCTTTCCGTAGTCTGTCCTTTGTGGGTATTAAGAAAGAAATCGCAAAAGTTGACAAGTTACTTATTCAAGGGCAAGCTAAATGTCTGAGTGTTAAAACCCTCTTCAAAAAGAAAGAAAACGCATAAAGTATACTCAATCTGTAGGCTAGTATGTATATTCTTAGACAAGGCCCAAGAAGAGCTACCCTAGCTTAGTTCCCCTTAACTTCATTACAGCCATTACCGCTTTAAATTGTAACTGTCCTCCTGACTTACCACTAAGAAGGCAACTTGAGAGCACACTTCCTGTTGGCCCACCTCTGATATTCAATACCCAACACAATGCCTGGCACATGACAGGTTCAAAATTATCTGTTTAATAAGCTGAATGATAAATTAGAACAATTCAAACCAGACTGAAGATGTTCTAAAGCGAAGGAGGCGTCTTTATCTACACAATAGTTAGCAACGTTTCAGCTGCCTAGCGGGAGCTATGAATGAAGCATTAATGCAGCCAGAATCAATGAGTCCTGAACGCATTCTGCCAGTGTGACAACCGAAGCCATTTCCTCTCTACCAGCATGCCTCACCCCACTCCTGTTTTAAGGACAACAATACAAGCAAAGAGACTGGGAGCTGGATTTTCATACGGAGCTGGAGAATGAGAATCTTAGTTCCCTAGCATTTAATCAGACATGCAGTAATAACCCAAGTCTAGCTGTAACAGAAACTGCAGTTTTGCACCAAATAGTTAAAGTCTGGATCCTAATCACAGAAGGAACTTGATAGGGTTATCCAGAACTCAGCTTAAACACCAACGATGATACTCTCTCACATCGGAAAAGATGGTCAGTAAAGACATTTTACAAATCCCTCAGTACACTGTTTCAGTGCCCTGACCTTCCTCAGAATCTGAAGTCCTCCCTGCTGCCTGTCCTCCCACTAGGGATTAAGAAGAAACCAGTATTTCTTTTTCTATTACTAACCCTTCCCTGAGTCCTCTCCTGGGCTTAGGAAAGCCACACACACTGTCACAAAGCCGCGATCCTAGGCACCGGTCAGCGAGCACCGTGCGGCCAGGCCGGATGCTCACATACAGCGTCTGTATGACCTCACAGCAGGCTCAGGAGGTCACAACTACTGTCCTCATTTAGAGATGGTTTGCAGTCACTTAGCAGTGTGCACGACGCTGTGGAGCTGGGAAGTAGCAACAGCAACCAGAGCAAGGCCTGAGTTTTGGAACCCTCGATCACTGTGTTTTCCGCTCTGCACGTCACTGGCTCACCAGCTGCCTCTCTACTCTTCCGTAGTATCCTCTTCGGTTCTAGCACACCTCACTGAGGTGGAGGAGCAACTGGTTGAGCTTCACAACTGTGTTTCCTCTGATTTCATCTCATCATCAGGTAACTTTTGATAATATATAAATCTGTCAACTTTATTACAGTTAAAACAATTAAACTCTTCATCCATGTATGTGTGTATACTATGTACACACACATGCATCATGATGGTTACTCGACTTTGTCGACTTGACTGGACTTAGAATATCCTAGGAGATGTACTTCAGGGTATCTCTGATGGGTGTTTCCAGAGAGGATCGGCTGAGGAAGAAAGGTCCACCCTAAAATCCATCCCGTAGGCTAGGGGCCTTGGTGGAATAAAATGGGAAGAAAGGGGAGTTAGGGAAATGGTGAAAGGCCTGAATGTGATCCCCGGCATCCATGTAAAAAACCTGGTGTGGTGGCACACAACTATAATGCCAGCAGCGAGGAGACAGAATGAGAAGATTCTTGGGGCTCCTTGGCCACTTGATCTAGCTGAATCACAAGATCAGGGTTTAGCAAAAGACTCTACCTCAAAATATTGAGTGAGCAGCTGAGGATACCTCTAACATCAGCCTTTGGCCTCCATGTGCATGCACACACAATAAAATTAAAAGTTTGGATTTTTTAGAAGAAAAAGGAGAAAGCCAGGAAGCACGGACTTCCTGTTTCTTGGTTGCCAGGATGTGAACAAGCATCTCAGAATCTACCGCCACAGCCGCCATGCCTGCCACCATTCCTTCCCAGCCACATGGAATTACATCCTCAAACTGTGGTCCAAACTACATCCTTCCCCAAGTTGCTTCTCGCTAGGCATTTAGTGACAGCAATGAGAAAAGTAACATACATATACGCAACATCGAACGTTATACAGAAACCTGTGTGTGCATCTTTGCTTTTGAAGTGCAGTGTTGATCATGAACCAGTCTAAGAGAGCTCAAGAATAATGCAAGTCTGTAATAAGGTGCTCTGCTATTAGGAAAGTAAAAGTATGTTTGCAGTAAATACTCCACCATGACAATATCACCTATATACACTGTATGTCAGCAACTATACGCCAAGCATTTAGAAAACATTAATGAACAGTACTTAGGATAGTGAAAATTTTATTCATAGACACCATGGTGATATGATGGGTTAGCTGGCACTAACTGCTGGCAACAGGATGTCCTCATACTAATTTTCTATATTCTTTTTACTTTTTTTTTTTTTTTTACAATTTCACACACATATGCTTTGCATACACACTGCCCTTCCCTTCCACCTCTCCATAAATCTCTCTCTGGCACTCATGTCTATTTGTTTTATTTTCTGGCCCAAGTTTAACCAGGACCATCCATCTGCCTACGGGGTTGGAGCCACCCACTAGAGCCGTGTTGGCTCAGCATAGGGTATAGGACTGTAGACGGTGATTCTCCTGCTACAGGATCTATGGAGAGCCAAGAGTGCAGAGGCAAAGAGCAGAGTCCCATGAGCCCTTCTCTGCCTTCCTTGACTGACTGTTTCTAAGGCCCATCTTTTTTTTGTTTTGTTTTGTTTTGTTTTTTTGTTTTGTTTTGTTTTGTTTTTCCAGACAGGGTTTCTCTGTGTAGCTTTGCGCCTTTCCTGGAACTCACTTGGTAGTCCAGGCTGGCCTCGAACTCACAGAGATCCACCTGGCTCTGCCTCCCGAGTGAAGGCCTATCTTATACAGGCTCAGTACAGGTTACTACAATCGATGTGAGTTAATGATTACAGTATTTTGCCAAGTCTAAGGAATGCTGTTTTCTGGCCCCCTTGGCTTATCTCCTGGCACTTATAGAATTCCCTGAAGTGTTTTATTTTTTCATTAGTAGTTCTTTGAGAATTTCATACACTGTATTTTGATCCCATTTACTGACTTCTTCCACCCCTTTCCCTAGCCACCCAAATTGTGTCCTCAGTTTTGTGTTTGTTTTTAAGGCCACCAAGCACAGTTTGTGCTGCCTGTACACTCGTGTCCAGTGGAGAATGGACAGCCTACCAGTGCTCACACAAAGGACACTTACTCCCCTCAACCAGAATTCTACTCAATAGTTTAATTTTTTTTTAAATTGGGAGTTCAATATTTAACTATTTGAAAATACACTTAAAATCGAAGGCTCTACAAACAACTCACAAGGTAATTTATTACTGCATCATTCTGGTCACGGTGCTTACTTTGTCAGAACAGAATTCCCACTTAGCACTGCCTTGGAGTGATATTTTGTTTGTGCTCTAACAAATAAAGCTTGCCTGGAGATCAGAGTGTGGAGCTAGGCACTAGAGGCCAGGAGGTGGTGGTGTACATCTTTAATCTCAGCACTTGGGATCTTGTGCCTTTGATCCTAGTACTTGGGAGGCACATGCCTTTAATCCCAGCACTTGAGAGGAGGGAACAGGAAGTGATATGGCTGGGTGGAGAGAGGAAGTGATAAGGCAGGGTGGAGACAGAAGCTCTGCCCTTTCAGTCTGAGGGTTCCTAGAGGTAAGAAGTCTTTCCAGTGGCTGGCTACTCTGCTTCTCTGGATCCTTCAGCTTTCACTCTGATATCTGACTCTGGGTTTTTATTATTAAGACCAATTAGAATTCTCACTACACTGCCTCTTTAATACAGGCCTCCCAAGATACCTAATAAACCATAAGGTTTGACTCCAGATCAACAGATGAATGGATTTTCAGAATAGCCTGGACCACTATGGCCACTTTATGCCAGCATCCAGATTAACAACTGACACACTAGTTAAAATACCATGAGCTACATTAGGATTAATCTTCTCAGTGACTTATCTTGAAGCTTTGTCTGACTTGTACAAATATAAAGAAATGAACCAAGAGTTCCAACTTTCAGATGCTTTTCATCTGGATGAGGGGCATATAACAACAGAATCTCAAATTTTCTCTTCTTAGAAAACATGTTTCATCAATAAGTATATGAGGATAATTGGGTTATTAAAAAGGAATGGCTATCAATTAAAATAGTGTTTAACATCAAAAGTTTGACTTTTTCAACAACACTGTACTTGTTAATCAGGTGATGTGAGTCCCAGCCAAGCCAGGAGAGTCTTGGTTTTCTTCTTTCATCATAGCACAACAGTAAATAGATCCTTCTTTTACATTTATATAATATACCATGCAGATGGTCAATTATACGGCCAACCAATTTGTGTTACAAAGGAAATAGTTAAGTATCTTGTATTGTCATCATTAAACTATTTGATAATTTGAAACAAAAAATGTCCATTTAACTAAAGTTGTCAAACAAAAAATGGAATACAGTTCTTTAGATGACAAACTATTCTCCCTTCTAACATGCTTAAGATGGGTTCCTATTAATCAGTCTAAGACTGGAATGCCCTTAACCCCCTCGCTATCAGCCTCCCAAAAGGAAAGAAAAGAAACGCTTTTGAACTTAACCTCCATCACAAAACAAACATTCTTAGATTACAGAATACAAATCTCACAAAATAATTATTTCCTGGAGAGTGGTCCCTGAGAGTATGCTGTGGTTTTGCCGTTGTTACATTTTTACCTCAGAACTTTCAAATGGAAATTAAATGGGGAGGAGGAAAAAGTAAGACAGAAAACCAAAGTGGTTTATACTTGAATACAGAGTAGCAAGTAGTCATTAAAATTAGTTTATTTATGCTGGAAATATTGGCTAAAATTACAAAGCTTACAGTCTTCGTGGCTTTTAGCCCCGGGCATTGCTGCAGAGCCTTTAAAAGGTTTTGCCCTAAGGAGCTGGTGCGATTGAAAATTTTTGACAGCCCCTCCTTCCCAAGAGCTTTGATACAGGGTTCTATTTATAAATATTTACTGACTCCAGACAGTCGTGAAGAGCCTTTCATGCTGTACCCAAGCCTGACAAGTGACATCTTCAAGTTGTGTCACAAGGGACTTCTCCACTTTCCATTCTGACCCTTGTATCCATCTTGGTCCTCCAGGGGATCTTAGCTCCCTGTGCGCGATGCTAACGGGAGCTGGTCACTTAGAAATACTGATCGGCTGAGTTACGGACACCTTCCAGGTTTCAACCCAACCTCACCTATGACATCAGAACCCATCCCTATCTCACCAGAAAGGTTTGAAGTACGGGACAGGGGTAAAGTTTGGGATGCTCAAAAGATTCTGTATCTTGATGGTGACGACACTTTCACAGGGAATTTACAAGTAAGAGCTCCTCAGTCGCATTCCTAGACTATGTGTGGGCGTACATTACACATCATGAAACATAGTTTTCTAAATTTTAGACGATGTGATAGATAAAAAACAAACTGGGAAAACAGTTCATTATCATACTCTATCTATCTATCATCTGTGGTGGTATTTTACTTGTACTGAAATGTGATTTTAATTGTATGTTAATAAATAAAGTTGTCTGGGGGTCAGAGCTATTAGAGCCATAGCAAGTGCGTGGCGGCGGTGGCGCACGTCTTTAAGGACCTGGAGGGCGGTACATTCAGACAGTGACGAGGCAGTCACATGTTTGGGTTTACAACCAATGAGAAGGCAGAACAGGAAGACTTTAAAGACAGACACACAGGAAGTAGGCCTTTTCGGAGAGCTCTCTTGGCTGGAGAGGATCCCTGAATCAGGAAGGGTGAGGCTCTTAGCTCTGACCTCTTGGCTTTCTTCTCTGAATTGGCTCTGTGTTTCTTATTTTATAAGACCGTTGGTTACATCTACATTTGGCGCCCAATGTGACAAGAATCCATTAAAAACCGCTTAACTTGGCTTGGCGGCAGGTCCGGTTTCCCACCAGGGCGGCCAGCAGGTCCGGTCTCCCGCCAGGGCGGCCGGCAGGTCTGGTCTCCCGCCAGGGCAGCCGGCAGGTCTGGTCTCCCGCCAGGGCAGCCGGCAGGTCACGTTTCCCGCCAGGGCAGCCAGCTCCCTAGCCCGGGCCCAGGTCGGCTTGGCCTCAGGCCGGACTAACTTTGAGCTACTTGCTTAAAGCCGGTGCTACAGACAATTCAGGCCTGCCCTGCCGAACAGGGCCCCTGCCTGTAAAGCCAACACACGTGGTTGGAGCTTAAGGTAGCCAGAGCCAAGCCTTGACTAGGCTCAAGCGGGAACACGTGGCTGGATTCAAGTTCTTAGGCAGAACTTGTGGCTACGGTTCTTGCGTGTTCTCTCTCTCTCTCTCTCTCTCTCTGGATCCACACCTCGGACACTAGGAGGCTGTTTTGAAATTCCCTTGGATTGGTACTGTTCTACGAGGACTTGGTAAGTCACTTAACATATCGAATATTTTAAAGGAAACTATTTAAAAGAGAAATTTTTTCCACATTTAAAAAAAAAATGGGTTTTCTGTGTTCACTGGAAGAAAATTGGGCTTTGTTTGCAATTTTAGACAGTCTGACAATGGAACAGCTATATGAGAAGATTAATGTTGACCGAATTATGCTTTTTATTACTATGCTTATTCTCATTTTACTATTTAAAAAGATAGTCAATTTAAGTGCCAGGATGACAGCTTTAGAAAAACTTGATAAACCTGTAAAAACTCAGACAGAAGAAACTAACAGTGAAGTTGCTTCAAGATTGGATCATAGGGTTGCAGAAAGAAAGCCTGTTTTCACACAGTCACCCTTAGTTTGTCCAGTAACCGTACAGCAGTTGCCTGATCAAATGACTACACAAAATATTTGGGCTCCAATTGAAATGTTAGATTTACGAAGGTTTAAGGAGGCAATAGTATCTTATGGCATGCATTCCCCGTATGTAAAGCAAATGTTAAACTCTTGGTCAACATATAATAGGATTGTACCACAGGATTGGCGGGAGCTGGCACAAGCTGTTCTTGAACCCAGTCAAAGGCTTCAGTGGCTAACTTGGTTCAAGGATGAAGCTAAAAACATAGAAAAACAGTGGAGAGATAAAGGAATACAAGTCTGCCAGGATCAGCTTATTGGAGAAGGTCAATATGCTTCAGCACAAGCACAATGTTTATATGATGTCCAAACCCTAATTTTATGTCGAACAGCAGCCTTGAATGCATGGGACAGAGTTGAGGAACCAGGAAAAAAAACTGAGTCATTTACAAAGGTTGTACAAGGCCCAAAAGAATCTTTCACAGATTTTTTACAAAGACTGGCTTCAGCAGTAAAGAGAATGGTCCCGGATTCAGAAGCTAGTAAGATAATAATTGAGTCTTTGGCCTTTGAGAATGCGAATGCAGCATGCAAAACAATAATCAGGCCGTTAAAGGCAAGATCTGCACCTTTGGAAGATTGGATTAGAGACACGGTTAATGTTGAAGCTCATGAGCATGATGATACGTGGGTAGGAGAAGCAATTTCAAGAGGTTTGAGGAATGTTAGATGTTTTGGATGTGGAAAGCAAGGATATTTGAAAAGGGACTGTAAACAGGTCATTCCTAGAAACAATGTTTCTTCAAGGAACAATGGCAACAGACTGCCCCTTCCTTCTGGAGTATGCAGAAGGTGTGGTAAGGGAAAACACTGGACCAACGAGTGTAGATCAACAAGGGACAGACAGGGTAATCCTTTGCCTCAGTCTTCGGGAAACTCCCAGAGGGGCCTCATGCAGGCCCCAATAGCAAATCCAGTTCAAACCTTTCCTGCAGTCGTAGAGGAAACCCCAACTCAGAACAATTAAATAACCAAATGCCTATTGGAATAAGTCATGCTGGTCAGGATGATGAAACAGAGAGAATAGAAAATTCAGGAGAAAACATAAAGAAAATTTTTTGGCAAACTTCTATTAATGAACAAAGACCAAAATTATCCATAAAAATAAATGGTGTTTTGTTGTCTGGTCTGGTAGACACAGGTGCGGACGTTACCATAATTGCACCAGAATTTTGGCATCCAACTTGGCCTCTTCAGGAGGTAAACATTCAACTGTTAGGAATTGGGACATTATCTCAGGTGAAACAGAGTGCAAGATGGCTCGAATGTATAGGTCCAGAAGGACAGAGAGCAAAATTAAAACCATATGTGGCTAACATAGCTATGAACCTATGGGGTCGAGACTTGTTACAACAATGGAATACTCAGATTAACATCCCTCCAATCTCAGAAACAAATCATAAACTAGCACATGTTTCTGAGAGAAATATTAGAAGGCATTATTCTGAGTGGTCACCAGCCATCCATATTATACAAGAACAGGGCACAACAACTGATGATCTTCCAAAGACATCAACAGCTCTACCTTTAAAATGGTTAACAGACAAGCCTGTATGGGTCCAGCAATGGCCTTTAACAACAGAGAAACTCAAGGCTTTAGAAGAGCTGGTAGAAGAACAGTTAAATGCTCAGCATATTGAAGAATCAACCAGCCCTTGGAATTCTCCTGTATTTGTTATTAAGAAGAAATCTGGTAAATGGAGAATGGTAACAGACCTTAGAGCAATTAACAAAGTAATTCAGCCAATGGGCTCTCTACAATCTGGAATTCCTTTGCCTACTCTGTTACCAAAAGGATGGCCTCTCATAGTTATTGATTTAAAAGACTGTTTCTTTTCAATACCCTTACAAGAAAAAGACAGAGAAAGATTTGCTTTCACAGTGCCTACTTACAATAATTCTCAACCGGTTAAAAGATTTCAATGGAGAGTCCTCCCACAAGGAATGTTGAATAGCCCAACTCTGTGCCAATATTTTGTACAACAGCCATTGGAAGTGATACGTAAAAAATTTCCTAAATCTATAATTTATCATTATATGGATGATATTTTACTAGCTGACTCAAATGCAGATACTTTAGAAAGAATGTTTGAAGAAGTAAAGAAAATTTTGCCTTGCTGGGGATTACAAATTGCTCCTGAAAAGATACAAAGAGGAGATTCTATTAATTATTTAGGATATAAAATAGAGCTACAAAAAATTAGACCCCAAAAGGTGCAAATTAGGAGAGATAGACTACAGACTTTTAATGACTTTCAAAGATTATTTGGAGATATTTCTCATCTAAGAACTATTGTTGGGGTAAAAAATGATGAACTGCATAATTTGTTCAAAACCTTAGAAGGTGACAAGGACTTAAATAGTCCAAGAGAATTATCACCTGAAGCTGAGAAAGAATTGGCCTTGGTAGAAAAAAAAGTACATGAAGGACACGTGGATCGTATTGATCCAAAGCTGGATTGCATTTTGGTTATTTTACCTTCTAGGCATTCTCCAACAGGAATATTAATGCAGAGGGAAGATATTATATTAGAATGGATATTTTTACCAAATAAACCAAATAAAAAATTAAAAACTTATGTGGAAAAAATCTCTGACTTGATTTGGAAAGGAAATTTGAGACTTCGTCAATTAGCAGGAATAGACCCAGCAGAAATTGTCGTACCTTTAACTAAGGAGGATATTGAAAAATTATGGACAGAAAGTGAACCTTGGCAAAGAGCTTGCAGTAATTTTTTGGGAGAAATTAACAGCAAATATCCCAAAAGCGATAGACTTGATCTTATAAAGAGAGCTGATTGGATCTTGCCTCGAATTGTATGGGAAAAACCCATATCTGGAGTTCGTACATTTTATACAGATGCCAACAAACAAGGAAAGGCAGGTTACAAATCAGAAAATTTAAGTAAAGTGGTTCAAAGTCCTTATAATTCAGTTCAAAAATCAGAATTGTATGCTATTCTGTTGGTATTAATGGATTTTTCAGAACCTCTCAACATAGTAACCGACTCTCAGTATGCTGAAAGAGTAGTATTACATATTGAAACTGCAGAATTTATCCCTGATGCTTCAGAATTAACTTCACTATTTATTCAATTACAAGATACAATCAGGGAAAGAAGTCATCCTTTATATATAACTCACATTCGATCCCATACTGGTCTGCCAGGCCCTCTAGCACAAGGCAATGATGAGATTGATAAATTATTGATAGGAAATGTGCTGGAGGCCTCAGAATTTCATAAAAAACATCATGTCAATAGTAAAGGTTTAAAAAAGGATTTTTCCATAACCTGGCAACAAGCCAAAGAAATAGTAAAGCAATGTCCTCCTTGTTCCTTCTACAATCAAACGCCATTACCAGCTGGATGTAACCCAAAAGGTACTCAAAGGAATGAAATCTGGCAGATGGACGTGTTTCACTTTGCAGAATTTGGAAAACTGAAATATGTACACCACACTATCGATACTTATTCAGGATTTCAGTGGGCAACTGCTTTGAGTTCTGAAAAAGCTGATTCTGTAATCACTCATTTGCTCGAAGTTATGGCCATCATGGGTATACCTGCACAAATCAAAACTGATAATGCTCCATCATATGTCTCTGTTAAAATGAAACAGTTTTTTGCTTATTACAATATAAAGCATATTACAGGCATACCACATAATCCTACAGGTCAAGCAATTGTAGAAAGATCAAACAGAACTCTAAAGGATATGCTAAATAAACAGAAAGGGGTAACAAAAACCCCCAGAAACAGACTGCATAATGCTCTATTAACTTTGAATTTTCTTAATGCCAATGAGAAAGGAACAACAGCTGCAGAGAGACATTGGATAATAGAAAAAACTACAGAATTAAATCAGCCTATATACTTTAAGGATGTGCTGACCTCAGAATGGAAACCAGGGTATATGTTACGTTGGGGACGAGGTTTTGCTTTTGTTTCTGCAGGAGAAGATAAGTTGTGGGTACCATCAAAATTGATAAAGGTTCGATTTGAACAAGAGAAACCTCTTAATTAGAGGAGGTGATAGTTCTTCAACCAGCATGAACATCCAATTTAAACTAACTTATACCAGTAACACATGTCTTTTCATTTAATCAGATAATAACTTGCCAAAAAGGAACATCCCCAAAATTAGTCTTGGGGAAAGGTTTTTGTTTTTGTCTTTTAGGAGAATGAAGGTTAAGGAACCTGAAGAACACTGGACAAATGAGACAACTGAGAAAAGGGACAAATCATCTATCCCAGGAAACAGAGTGAAACGGCGTATGGGTATATATTATCTAAAAATTTTTTATGTCTTCCTAAATGTTTGTTTCTGCTTTTCTCTAAAAATTTAACACTATTGGTCTTCTAATAGTCCCAGTTCGATTAAAATTTAAAGCTGACTTTAGAGTTGGAGAATGGCTCTCTCCTTCTTTAAACTCAAGCATGTTGTTAAAAGGAAAATGTAAACCCCCTGTATCATGCCAGAATAAAAGAGCCATCTTCTGCTATGGGACAGGAGAAAAGCCAAATTAACTAAGGGACTATTCTATTACTAATCTCAACTCTTTGATTCTATTCTGATTCTTTAAAACTTTTCTTAAAGTATAAATTTTATATCAAAATTTACAAGATTAATATATAGATATATATACATTTTAACCTTTGTTAAGATATGAATGGTCATATAGAGTATTAATTAATTCTAGAAAAAAGGCTTCAATTAGCTGCATATATATGTCTTTGTGTTCGAGTCTCTTATCAGTTTTCTGCAGGAAATCACGGCCAGGCCTAACATCAACTGAAGTCTCCAGGAAGAAGTTGGGGCCCCATAACAACAACAATTCCACGTGGACAATAATAACATCATTAAGCTGACAAACATCATCTACAGATCAGCTTTGAACTACAAGGTGCTCATAGCAATTTTGAGATGACTAGCTAAGATGATCCAGTCTCAAAGACTACTTGAATAAAGACTTGAGATAAATCCTGAACTTTGGCATTATACACAGACTGGATAATGAAGGATATGGTTACCTTTCCTAGAATTTGACAATTAACCTAAAATTTTTCTTTCAGGATAAAGATAACTTCGCCCATACCCAGCAGGAAGCAATTTTAAGAATACGACGCCCACATTCCCAAAGAGGTGGTGTGGGGCGGGTAGTTTTTTGGTCTTTTTAATGGGTTTTAGGTCTGGGATAATTTTCATTGTTTAGGGGAGTTGGTTACAAGTTGTTGTCAAGGGTTAGGAAAAAGGCTAAGCAAAGGAGATTAGATTTAAGGTTCTTGTTTAAAAAAAAAAAAGAAAAGGAAAGAAGAAGAAAAAGACAATTATTAGTTTTAAATACTTTACATTGGATTGGATTGTTTTATATTGTATACAAATTATATATATACTGAAATTGATATTGTTAGAAAATGCTATATGTATATTTCTAATTGTACTTATACCGTTCATTTAACAATGCAATTTTCTGATCCTTGAATGTTATTATTACCAACTATTAGGATATAAAGAAATGAAAGTTAGTAGTTAGACATTACAATAGAACTTGTAGTCATATTAGATATGTTTTAAAAATTGAGCAGATATATTTTAGACAGGTCATCTTCAAACCCTTCAGAGATCTACAGAATATGGCATTTAAAATGTTTTAATAACTTAGAAAATTTTTCTTTTTTGTTATGATTATGAGACATGTCGGCTCCTGGCAGTACCAATCTACTTCAGGGAAAATATGGGCATTGAAGAAACTGTATGGAGTTAACTTTCATTGTGGCAAAAGTTAACCACTGGACAACAAAGTATCCTTGAATCAACTGCTGACAAAATGGACAGACAGGACATGAAACAAAGGACTACTGATTCTTGCCAAAACAAGTGTGGTTATGGCTTTATCAAAAGGCATCTTCTGAGGCCAGGACAATATGGCACCATCCCTGAAGTGGCCTTCGCAATTCGGAAAAGGTACAGTGCCCTTTTCTTCGAAGGCAGCTGAACAGGCAGTGGGCCGATGGCTTCTGATGTGCAATGGAACAGCAGCTGAAACAGTTATTCTTGAAGAGTAACTAAGCTCACGCCTCTTAATAGTAGACTGGCATTTGATAGAGGGATGTGGAGAAGAATGGGATGCTGAGATGAAGCCATATATACACAGCCAAGAAGAATGGACAGCTGAATTAAAAAAAACAACAACAATTTCCAGAATTTAAAATCCTGAATCATGACATGACACTAGTGGAATTCAGGTGTTTCTGGTACATGGACTGCTCTCACCCAATGTGAGGTTGAACTGTTGACCTTGTGTACATCCTACTTCCCAAATGAGTCTGTCAGAGATGCTAAGCCTATAGGCTGAAGATGATGCCCCAACACTGTGGAGAAACCTCAGGTGACTGTCCAGGCAGCTGGCTGTTTCTGTCAATTCACAAATTTTTTGGAAGTTGCTTGCATGCACTTTCTGTTTTTATTTTTGTTAGCTAATATTATTTCCTTCTTGGGTCTCTGAGGGAGTTGAAGATTAGGTAGTTATAGTTGAAGGTTAGTTAGTTATAGTTGAAGATTAATTAGGATAGAAAGTGAATTAGATACATTTTGGACTTAACAAAATAGGATAGATAATGAAATTATTTTCTCTGAATTTGTCAAATACAAATGGACTAGACATTGTTTAGACATTTATTACTTGTATATATTGTATATAGTCATTGTACTTTTGTATATAGTTTTTCTTTTGTTAGTTATAACCTTTTTCTTTTTTTCCTTTTTATTAAAATAGTATAGGGGAAATGTGGTGGTATTTTACTTGTACTGAAATGTGATTTTAATTGTATGTTAATAAATAAAGTTGTCTGGGGGTCAGAGCTATTAGAGTCATAGCAAGTGCATGGCGGCGGTGGCGCACGCCTTTAAGGACCTGGAGGGCGGTACATTCAGACAGTGACGAGGCAGTCACATGTTTGGGTTTACAACCAATGAGAAGGCAGAACAGGAAGACTTTAAAGACAGACACACAGGAAGTAGGCCTTTTCGGAGAGCTCTCTTGGCTGGAGAGGATCCCTGAATCAGGAAGGGTGAGGCTCTTAGCTCTGACCTCTTGGCTTTCTTCTCTGAATTGGCTCTGTGTTTCTTATTTTATAAGACCGTTGGTTACATCTACAATCATCTATCATACCTTGTACACATGATTTCCTGTAATAAAAATTGGGGGAATCTTTTAAGTTTGAAGATGCTGGCAAGCTCATGGTGATATAGTTGAGATTTCCATATTCTTCTTACTCTGTTTTGTTGCTGGAACATGAGTGTGCCACAGCGTGGCATCTGCAAAGTCACAAGATGAGTGGGTTCCAGGGACAGAACTCGGGACATCAGGCGTGGCAGCAAGCACCCTGACTCGCTGAGTCATCTCGCCAGAGCTGGTTTCCCAAATTTTGCTTCAAAGCCTGAGTTTTAGCAGCAGCAGCAGCAAATAATGCCAATTGTTGTACACACTGTGACAGTCCACTGCTTTATTTTCAAGAAAGCATCTGTCAATACCACAGTGTGTCAACTGTTCAAGGAAAAGCCATTGGAAGGGAAATGGGTGCTTCATATTGGAGCATCCACAATCACTCAAGAAATTCTCTTCAAGCCAATCTGCTTCAATACTCATCGGAAATGCTGCGTGTGAACTTGCGGGTTTTGTTACATGAAGTATTACAATGACAAAGATTGAGATGAAGTGAAATTAATTTTTAACTAGTCAGCAAGAGTATTCTTCTATGAACATGCCTTTTTTTAAAACAACTGGATTCGGGGAGGCTGGACAGATGTCTCAGTGGCTAAAAATACTTCCTCTGCAAGCATGAGACCCTGATTTCAAATGGCCAGCACTGATATGAAGAGTTGAGTCACTCATGTGTATAACGCCAGTGCTGTGGGCAGAGACGGGCAGATCCTGAAAGGCTTCAAGCCTAGCCAAAGCGGTGAGCTTGGAGTTCAGTGAGACCTGCCTCAAGGCAACATGGCAGAGGATAAGAGAGGTCACTGGCTGCCCGGCACTGGCCTCTGCATGCACGTGTATGCACTAGAACACTCATGTGCATGCACCACACACATGCATCTCACACACAGACATGGACATAGACACGCATTCCCACAGAGACACAGACACACACATACACACACATCTGTTTCTCTCTCGCATACATACATATACGCACGGACAATCAGTTTTTCAAATACTAATACATTTTTAAAGTGTTTTTACCTCCAGCTGTCCTTATTCCTCCTGGCCACTGCACTTTTACCCATCATTGCTTTCGCACAACCAGCAGGAAGGGCAAACGGTGTCTTATATTTTCATAAAAAATAACTTTGTCTTCAAGGACACCTTTAAAGTATCTAAGAGACCAACTGTGAGGAGCTGGTGAACCTACGATATTTTTTTTAAAGAATTTAAAACCCACAAAGGTATTTAGCCTGGCAAGTTATTAAAACAGTGACTCATCCATAAAATAAACACATTGAAGTATTTTTCTACTGCGAGAAGGAAATGAAGGGAGTCAGCTCAGGATGTATCTGTCACTGAACACGTCTCTCCACAAGTAGATCTCCAAGTGGGCATATGGATCTGAGTCACACAAATACTGTCAAGCTAAACGTTTGAAATGGGTTGTTTATCAAACAAAGGTCTAGCCTCAAGGGTTCTAGAAAGCTCTCAGAATTTTTGCCTATGTTTTCACCCAATGGGGCTAAACAAAATCGACTGATTCCTTTCCTCTGCTCCTTCCTGAAGTACAAGCCAGTGGAGACCCACACTGGCGGCACAACAGGCTTTCTTTCTCTTTTTTATTTGAAGATTTATTTTTATCTTTTTTGAAGATCATTTTGGGGGGGGGGTGTGCAGGCAGAAGGAGAGCGCAGACAGAAGAGGACATCAAATCCCCCGAAGGGGAATTGGAGTTACCCACAGTTGTGAGCACCCCCCACCACCACCACCACCATGGGTACTGGGAACCGAACTCGGGTCTGGGAGAACAGCCAGTGCTTTTAACTACTGAGCCATCTCTCCACTCCTGGCAGTACTCCTGTCTATAACGAATGCACACCCTCCCAACGCACTGTAACCAGGCACAAGCCCAACCGGGCAGCCCCTGTCTTCAGAGTTCTAGCCTGGCCCCCAAGTCAAACAGTGCTGAAGAATAGGACACTCAAGTCAGAGGGAAGGGTCCTCAGGCAGAGAGGTCCAACTCCACTGGCAAAACTCCACATGCTTCCCTTTAGCTAAACCATCACCTGGGTTAAGTACTAGAAAAGCTCACGTGGAACACAGCTAGCTAGCCAGTCAGTCTAACAGGATCAGGTTACTAACAGTGACTGTAGACTGTTACTAACAGTCAACGACCAGGTCTCCTGGAGGAGCTTCTCCACAGGCAGCAGCTCTGGGTTAATTCACTGACTCAGCTCACGTAGAATTCTCCTAGGCTTTCAACCCTACAGACGGGACCTAGTATTCTGTTGGTCCACTAGCACCAAGCAGACTCAACAAACTGTATACTGTCCTGATTTACAATGGTTCACCTCCAATTTTTTAACTTAACCATGGAGCAAAAGCAATACACACTCAGCAGGAAATACACTTTACATCTGAATTATGGTCCCTTCCTGGGCTAGCAATGTGCAGTATGGCTCTGTCTCCAGACACTAGGTGGCGCTGCAGCTGTCTGTGGGTCACATGATCATTAGCACAAATAATCAGCACTCAGCACACAAACTGGGTGGCCCAGTGCCTTCTGGATACACACATTTAATACATGACATGAGATACTCAAAATTTTATTAGGAGGTCTCAACACTCGGGAGGTGAAGGTAGGGGGATCATAAGTTCAGGGTCATCTTAGCTGTTTAGTGACTTCAGAGATTCGGTCTCAAAGCGGGTGGGGGTGGGAGGCTGTACTGATAGCTCAGCTGGTAAAGTGTGTCCTGAGCTGAGTAAGCCTGAGGACCTGAGTTCAGTCACCAGAGCCCACCTAAAAATCTGGTGAATAGTTAGAAAGGAAAAATTAGTCTTCTCTAATGAGTCTCGCTGGGTTTAACAGCCACACTTCAGGGTCTCGTATTGTTTTGTTTGGGCTTTTTTTTTCTATCTTATTGGTCTTTTGCTTATATATTTTGGTTTCTGATTGTATGTTTTGTGGTGTGTGTGGGGGAGAGTAAGAGAGGGAGGGAGGGAGGAAGAGAGAGAGAGGTGTTTCTTGGGGGTTTTGTTTGTCTGCTTGTTTTTAAAGAAAAGGGCATGGAGTTGGGTAGATAGGAAGGTGGGGAGGATCTGGGAGGAGTTGGGGAAGGGGAAAAGTGTGACGAAAATACATTGTATAAAAAAAAAAACTTTGAAAAAAATAAATTTTAAGGCTAAAAAATTAAAATGCAATAAAATGGGGGAGAAAAAATGGTGAATGAAGTGGCCTCTTCTTGTAATTGCAACTCTGGGGAGACAAGTCAGGCTGATCCTGGGTTTGCTGGCCAGCCAGCTCAGCCTCCTCAGTGAGTTCCAGGTCAGTGAAAAACCCTGTCTGAGAAGAAAAAGATGGACCACTCCTGAAATATGACACCCAAGGCTGGCCTGTGACCTTCACATAAACACACAAAGACACACACACACACACACACACACACACACACACACACACACACACACACACACACGGCTTTGTGTTGGATGATTTCACCCAATTATAGGTTAACCTGCATGCCAAGGTAGGCCAGCCTAAGCTACGATATTCATTAGATTATGTGTACAAATGCACTTTCTACTGGTAATATTTTCAACTTACCATGAGTTTATCAGACTACAACCCCATCACCAGATGAGAAGCATTTGTGTGACTGTGGGTACGAAACTCAATTTATCCTTCAACAATTTTCTCAGGTATCTTTACTATCCATCCATCCACGAACTAGCTCATCCATGGAAGCCCAGAATCCTCCAAGTCCACAGCTTCATCAACTACTGATACTGTTGGTTCACTCAAGGTGTCCCTGTAGTCATCAATGCCGCCCACCAAGGCTTCCCTCCCTCCTGCTCTACAGCGCCCCCTTATCTGCTAGCCATCTCTCCCACGCTCGGTGTCATCCCATTCATTTAAATTCTCCGAGACCTCTTTCCCACACTCTCCCAAAAGGGAAAACTGTAAACTTCTTCCACCATGTTGTTCGGGACAAGCTCTCTTCCTCTATCTACTCTTTTTCCTCTCTCTATTTCTCAGAAGCTTTCTTAGCTGCCAACAACACTGTATCATCTTCAGGGCTGCGTCGTATTCTTTCTGTCGTGATATCCAAGAGAAGAGTAGACACACTGCACTATTTCACCAAATTAGTGTTAAATTATTATTAGTAAGCAAAAAAAGTGGAGTCGTCCTAAAATTATTGTTTCTGTCTC
Source organism: Peromyscus californicus insignis (assembly GCF_007827085.1). Lineage (NCBI taxonomy): Eukaryota > Metazoa > Chordata > Mammalia > Rodentia > Cricetidae > Peromyscus > Peromyscus californicus. Next base: position 32,707,601 of record NW_026294525.1, read on the forward strand.
TGCTTAGAGAAGTCATAAATGCATACACTGGTCTAGAACTAAAACTTCTAGACCTTTCCAGTGTCACCACTGCTTCCTATAAAGTATCTCTGACATTGCAAGTAAACTCGTCTTTGAAAACCTTACACCGCTCATCAGTCTTACAAAGGGGTCAGTTACCTTCCCTAAGGAAATGTAAACTCAACACTCACACTTGCTGCCTGAGCACTATTAACACACCCGATTCAAGTTCAGTGCCCACATAGGCCTAGGGTTTCTGGGCTACACTTCATTCCCAGTTACATGAGGAAAACTGGGTTTCTTACTTCTTCTCGACTTAAATTTTAGCTGATACGTAAAGTTAGGTTTGCAAGGAGCTCCATGATAAGTGGGCATATTATCATGCAAGGTTTTATTTATGAGACAATTGAAATGTATCTTTGCTAGCATTTGAAAATATTGCCTGCACACCAGGGAGCCTGTGTAAGAAAGCTGTAAATCTACCATGAACTATGGATGGCAGATTGCAGCATGTTCTCCCACAAAGTGGCCCTCTAGAAAGAATTGCATAAACTATGATAAGTGAATACACTTAAAAACAAAGACATACAGGAAATGGCCCGACATGCCCGCACATTATCTCTGTAAAAGAAGACAAAGATCTAAATGTGTATGTGTGTGTGTGTGTGTGTGTGTGTGTGTGTGTGTGTGTGTGTGTGTGTGTGTTTGTGTATTTATTCTCGGCTCTTTTCAAATGACCAAAGATGCTAAGAGACAGCACCAGGTGCATTCCCTCACTGTACATGTATTTGCTGAGGTGAACTATAAGTGTCACCTCATGTCTTGCTTTAATAATAAAAATTAAAAGTGCTTTGTTTGCACTTAAGCGTCCCCTGGCTACCCTACACCGATCTTTGGCATTTCCTTCAATCCTCAGAGACTTAGCCTCACCGGCCTGGGCGGGACAACAGCACATTTTTTCAAACTCCTCCAACGTTTACTCCATGGGACGGTACAGAGGAGATGATGAAGAAATGGCCCGCAGTGGCAATGTTCAGTGGACAGGATGAAGATTCAGACACGCTCCAGAGCCACACAGGGAGTGGGTAACATAGGCAGATTTGTGGGAGGGGAGAGTGAGTCTGGTGATAAAGGCAGCTACATTCAAAGTCAGTGAGCCTGCTACTCCAAGCACGCTGAAGGACCCTGGAACAACGCAGCCACATTCTGAGAGCTCACAAGAAGACAGAAATCTAAAGTTTTTAACACAAAATCACCCTGACATTGGCAAGTGTTTCAGTTGCTTTTGTTATAACTATGATAAGAAGGACAGCAAAGAGGAGCAAAGGTTGCTCACATTCTTGCAAGTCGAAAACAGAGATCCTCAACTTCCACCCCTGGCAACCTATCTTCTCTACCTAGGCTCTGCCTCCTAAAGGTTGCATAGTCTCCCCAAAGAGTGCCACCAGCTGGGGATCCAGTGTTTACACACACGCACACCCCTATGAGAGATATTTTATATTCAAACCATAACAACAAGTGGTTCAAATTATGAAACAAATCAAAACTCTTAGCCCATCAAATACAGCATGTGGGGCTGCCAACGTGTGATTTCTAGTATATATCGTACCAAGCTGGAGGAATATTCAAAGATCTGTAAAGCAACAATATATTCCTAAAACCGACCCTGCTTCACAACTTTTAGTAACCAGATTTCCTTGTTAATTTTCTTTATCTGAATTATGATAATGACATGACAATGAACAGCTCAGATGTAGGCTGGGAAGATGGCTGACTGTGCTTAGCATGCAAGTGAGTTCCAATCCCCAGCACCCACAGAAAAGCCAGGCATGGCGGAGACTGTTTGCAACTCCAGTAGGGAAAGGTAGACACAAGAGGATCCTAGGAGCCCAACATCAGCCATTCTAGCCAATCAGTGAGCTCCAACTTCAGTGAGAAACCCTACCTCAAAAAAATAAGATGGAGAGTAACAGAGGAAGAAACCCAGATGTCAGGCCTCCATGCACGCACATACTCAAAGAAAAAGAAAAAAGATCCTCTAGTTTATATTAAACTTAATTATAATAAATTACATTAGAAGCGGGTATCATTTTAAAATTCATACTGGCATCACTAAAGGTGGTGGTTGGAAAAAATAAAGTATTTGTAATAAGCAAAAAGCACTTTAAAAAGTTCAACGGTATGAGATTTCAGAATTGGTTGGGACAGAATGAAATACAATTACTCTGCATTAGAAGAGGTGGGCTACGTAAGGAAGGCTGGATGAGCATTCCCTACCGCAGGGGAATTCAGTGACCAGTCTGCCAAAGAACAGGAACCTGCTGGAGCCAGCTGAAGTAGAGCTGGTAAAACAGCGCCCCCTAATGGATACTGGCTGATGCACACTATAAGTTTTATAAAGCAAATCTCACAGGATTTTCAGTAAAATCTCCATTTCTTCATTTTTCTTAATCGAGTGGGGAAGGGGATGAAGCACTGTTTTCCCGTTCAAGGCTGGTCTAACACAGTTACACAGGAGACCGGGAGCGCCAGCCAAAATCCACACTACACAGAGGAACTGCATTTCCCCTCTGTGTGAACGTTTGGACCTCAAGACAATGACGGAAGACAACCCTACCCACGTCCTGAAAGCATGAAACCCTCCTTAAAACAGGATTGAAGTGTTTCAGAAGACAAAACTCAAAATGATGTCTCAAGTCTGCTGTTCCAAATGATCTCCGGGAGGTAAACGATGACTTCCCTGAAGGTCTGTAATGAGGATTTCGAAATTAAATCACCTCTTGAACGTTTTTTAAACCCTTCAATAAATTTCAGTACATAACGATTCTTTCAGGACATAGGTAGGTCCAATACAGGTTTTTTTCCGAGCTGATGTGGAGAGAAATTACTTTGGCTGAAGAACTTGAAATATTTACAAACATTTATCTTCTCGCTTCCAGGCTATAAAAGCATATAAATCAGGTTGTCTTCAAGTTGAGTTATTTGCAACTGTGTCTCACTGGAAATAGCACATTTAAGTCAAGCAGAGCAGGCTCCTGTGAAATGTATCCCCCTTCCAGAAGGTAGGAGATGGCCTGTCTGGTTACGATGTTCCTTATGTGTGCACACTTTCCTCCTGGGAACTAACTGGAGTTGGTCTCATCACACACCACTGACTGCATTCATTCATGAGCACAGAGCCATCTGTGTGTGGATCTTGGCTTCCAATCCAAACATGTTTTCTTTACAGAAGAATCAAAGTCTTGAATGTCACAGGCCACCTACACTTCATCTTCCTAGAGCGAAACTTCAGGAGCTGGGTCACTACCCTTGATTATAGGCAGCTACCATGACAATGCCTGCTGGGAAGCACTATGGCCATGTGATCCTCCCTAAACAAAGTGCTTTCCTTATGCTCATAAAATAAAATTAAACTGAGCCGGGCGGTGGTGGCACACCCCTTTAATCCCAGCACTCGAGAGGCAGAGCCAGGTGGATATCTGTGAATTCGAGGCCAGTCTGGTCTACAGAGTGAGTTCCAGGACAGGCACCAAAATTACACAGAGAAACCCTGTCTCGAAAAAAGCCATAAATAAATAAATAAATAAAATTAAACTGACACACATTTTCAGTCAACATTTCAAGACCTCATTATGTATAAAGCATAGACGTATAGAATCTGAGAGATGAAAATTCTCTCCACATTTTCCACTGCACCACTACATAAAACAACAAAACAAAGAAAAAAACACACAGTATTTTGGAAAACAACTAACGTGAATTATTTACCTTAGAAAGTGATGTTAAGAAATCAAAAATGAATGATGTTTTCAATGGCACTCACCAATCACAATCGAAGACTCACAGTGGTAATAACCATGGCTTTGTTTTTTCTTCAGCATGGAGCAGAGGTCTATCCGGTCCAGTACTTCTTCTCCAAATCTGTGGTTGATAAACTGCTCATACAATTCAGGCTCTATTTTTTTCACTCCCTTGAAATGACAAAACAAAATCACATCAATCAACCATTTCACTGGGGCAGTCAGTTCATAGTTCTACCAGTCTCTCAGAACCTGAGATTACATTTTGGAGTCAGGACTGCCTCCTGGCACCTGAAAACAGAGGCCACAAAACTGCCGTCAAGTTGTGTTTAAAGTCTCCAGGCCTGGGATGGGCAGTATCTAAAGCCATCAGTTAAGAGTGCCGATTTGATGGGGTAGCACTTGGAACCTCACACTTCTTTAGGCTTCAGGACTAAGGAAGCATGTGACAATTCATTATCAAGGACAGAGTAACCATGTGCAACAACAGGCATGTGCGTGAACGATTTTAAAATGATGCATATCTTAGAATTTTATAGTGAGTTCTGATAACACTAACTCGAATTATTTAAGCCCTTACATAAAAGTCACCTGACGACAAAGTGGTTTGAACTGGGACAGTGAGACCAGTGGCCCCTCTGTATCTTTCTCCATCTGCCTCTCCTTGTTTTCAATACAGCAGAGGCAGCTGGCTGCTGAGACTGCAGTGAGGTGCTCTTGTACTACTGCAGTTTCCCAGCAGGAAATAACACCCTCCCCTTCCCCAACACTATGCAGTGTCCTAACATCTCAGCCTAAGTCCCAAGCCACAGTTTATGAGTTTCACTTTTTTACTAATTTTTACTTTTTAACTAATAAAAACTTCCCCTTTTGCTAATAAAAATTCATAGAAAATTTTAAATAAGGACAGGAAACCATGTGATTTTGTTCTGTTTCATTTTTTTCCTATGCAAATGAAAATGATTTTTTACTTTTTACCTGAATTTGGTTTTCTCCCCAGTACTTCTTGAAAACTGGTTCCCTTATTTCAGTAAGTATGCCAAGTCAATAATAATATACAGATTGGCAAAATGCTTTTGTCTCTATGTGCTGCACTGTATGAAGTATCATGTTATTTATTCAATAGGCCGCTGCCCTTAATATCTAATGGTATACATAGTAACAAATGCGTGTGTTCTATGTTTACACCAGCCTCCTGCTCTTAACTGCTCCCTCCCCCCCCCCATGCACACACTTACATCCTTCCTAACTCAGTTTGGTAATTCTATTCTATCTGCACAGGCTGGAAGCCTTGGGCATATCTTTGATAAAAATCCAATACCCCTTCATAATAAAAGTCCTAGAGAGATTAGGGATACAAGGGACATACCTCAAAATAATAGAGGCAATTTACAGCAAACCCACAGACAATATCAATGTAAATGGAGAGAAACTCAAAGCATTTCTACTAATCAGGAATAAGACAAGGTTGTCCACTCTCTCCATACCTACTCAATATAGTACTCCAAGTCTTAGCTAGAGCAATAAAACAACTGAAGGATATCAAGGAGATATATATATAGGAAGTCAAAGTATCTTTATTTGCAGATGATATGATAATATACATAAGTGACCCTAAAAATTCAACCAGGAAACTCCCTACAGCTGATAAACATTTTCAGCAAAATAGCAGGATACAAAACCAATACACAAAAATCAGTAGCTCTCCTATACACAAGTGACAAATAGACTGAGAAAGAACTCAGGGAAACAACTTTCATAATAATATCAAAAATAATAAAATATTTTGGGGTTAACTCTAACCCAGAAAGTGAAAGGCTTGATTAATTAAAAAAAATGAAGACAGTAAAGAAAGAAATCAAAGAAGATATCAGAAGATAGAAAGATCTTCGTAGGCCAGGAGGATTGATACAGTAAAAATGGCCGTTCCACCAAAAGCAATCTACAGATTCAATGCAATCTCCAACAAAATTCCAGCACTAGTCACAGAAATTGAAAGTATAATTTTCAGTTACATACAGAAACACAAAACCCCCAAGATAGCTAAAACAATCCTGAATAATAAAAGAACTGCTAGAGGTCTCACCATTCCCAATTTCAAATTGTACTACAGAACTATAGTAATAAAAACATAGTTTTTTTCTAGAAGCATAAATATTTATTTGTAACAAAGGAGTTTGTGTACAGTGTTGCAAAACATACTTTTTTATTACCTGGTATTGGCACAAAAAGATAACGTTGATCAGTGGAATTCAATTGAAGACCCAGAAATAAGTACACACACCCACGGACTCCTGATTTTTTTAAAGAAGCCAGAAGTACATAGTGGGGGAAAAAAAGACATCATCTTCAACAAATGATGCTGGTCAAACTGGATGGCTTCACGTAGAAGAATACAAATAGGTTTATACCGATCACCCTGCACAAAGTCCAATTTCAAATGGATCAAGGAACTCAACATAAGTTCAGACACATTGAATCTGATAGAAGAGAAAGTGGGGAGTGTCTTGAACACACTGGTGTGTACAGGAGACAACTTTCTGACAGAACACCAGTAACACCAGCACTAAAAACAATGATTAATAAATGGGACCTCATGACACTGAAAAACTTCTGTATGACAAAGGACACTGTCATTTGGACATAGCAGCAAGCTATAGAGTAGGAAAAGATTGTTTCCAACTCCACATCTGGTAGAGGACGTGTGTGTGTGTGTGTGTGTGTATGTGTGTGTGAGTGATGTATAAAAACCTCAAAAAACTAGACATAAGAAAACAAATAACCCATTTAAAAATTGGAGAACAGATCCAAACAGAGAATTTTATTTTACATTTTTTTTTTTTTTTTTTTTTTTTTTTTGGTTTTTCGAGACAGGGTTTCTCTGTGTAGCTTTACGCCTTTCGTGGAACTCGCTTTGGAGACCAGGCTGGCCTCGAACTCACAGAGATCCGCCTGGCTCTGCCTCCCGAGTGCTGGGATTAAAGGCGTGCGCCACCACCGCCCGGCTTATTTTACATTTTTATTTTTTTGTTTTTGTTTTGAGACAGGGTTTCTCTGTGTAGCCCCAGCTGTCCTGGAACTCACTGTGTAGACCAGGCTGGCCTCGAACTCACAGAGACCCGCCTGCCTCTGCCTCCCCGCCACTGTCCAGCTAAACAGAGAATTCCCAACAGAGGAATCTCAAATGGCTGAGAAACACTGAAAGACATGTTCAACATCCTTAGTCACCAGGGAAATGCAAATTAAAACTGCTTTGAGATTCCTTCTTACACCAGTCAGCTCCATAAAACAAATGACAGCTCATGCTGGTGAACGTGGGGTAAGGGGAACACTCCTCCATTGCTAGTGGGAGTGCAAATCTATATCTATGATGGACATCAGTGTGACATGCTTCCTCAGGAAGCTGGGTAGAGATCCACCTCAAGATCCAGCGAGACCACTCTTGGGCATATATACCCAAAGGACACTTCACCTACTACAGAGACACTTGCTCAACCATGTTTATTGCTGCTCTATTCATAATAGCCAAAATGGGAAACAGCCTAGATGTCCATCAACGGATGGATGGTTAAAGAAAATGTGATACATTTATACAATGGAATATTACTCAGCTGTTTTAAAAAAGGAAATCTGCAGGTAAACGGATGAAACTAGACAAAAACATCACAAGCAAGGTAACCCAGATCATACAAAGTAACATCTGGTCAGAGGCCCAGGTCTATGGGAGACAGATACAGTATGCATTTGCTTACATGTGGATTTTAGCTGGTTAGTCTTCAATGAGCCAGCTATAATCCATATAACCAAGTAGGTTAGGTATAGAGTAAAGGACTGGGGGTGTGGGGGCGGATCTCCCCTAGAATGGAGAAATAGACTACATAGTTATGGATGGATGTGGGTGGGGGCAACTGGAATGGAAGGACCAAATGGGGTGGGGGGAGAGAGGTTGAGGGAGGGAATACAGAAGGGACAGACAAAACTGAGAGCCATTTCGGGAGTCATATGGAAATCTAATGCAATAGATGCTCCTTAAAATATATGCATTCATGAAGGCTGTCTAAATGAAATAGCCTAAGAACGGAGGAGATGGAACCCCAACTGGATATCTCTCATCACCAAATGAAGTTTCCAGTACCGGAAATGGGTTGCATCTAATTGAGTTGTTGGCCATTGGGAACCCCCAAACAACCCAGGGTACTGCCAGAGCTATTGGTTGCTCTCCCAAAACTGACAGTGAGGCCCTATTGCTGAAGACAACACCTATATAACTCACTGAACACGGAGAAGTCAAGCTGGTGACTACACAGAGCCTTCAACCCTACTCACTAGTGTTTACGGTACTGGAAGGTACTCTGCACGCTACCAAAGGAGACCGGTAAACACCAACCCAGCTACAAACCCTTCAACATACTACGGTGACCTGCCTGCGAGGTGTGTTAGTGCAACAGTGATGCAAAGCTTGTGGGAGCAACCAACCAAGATCTGATCGGATTTAGGCCCACCCCATGAAATGGAACCTATCCCCAACACTGTCTGGATAGCCAAGGACATGAGACCAGATAGGCCAGGGACCTTGGGGAAAACCAAATACTACTGTTCTGCTAAAGGAACGTAGGAGTAAAATGAATCGTAATAACATCCTGCTAGACTCATAGACCAGTGCCTTCCTCAGCCATCATCAGTGAAGCTTCCTCCTGCAGTAGATGGGAACAAATACAGAGACGCACAGCCAGATAATGTGCAGAGAGTGAGAGACCGTGGGACACTCAGTCCTAACTGGGATGTCTCCATCAATTCCCTCCCCTCGGGGCTCAGGGAACCTTGCAGAACAGTTAGTGGAAAGGCTGTAAGAGCCAGAGGGGATACAGAGGACCAAGAAAACAAGGCCTTCTAAACCCAACAGGACCAAAGCACACAGGAACTCAAAGGAACTGTGACAGCATGCACAGGGTCTGCAGAAGTCTGCACCAGATGGGATCCCAGCGCTGAAAGAACTGGCCACAGGCCCCCAGAAGCCACATCCAATTGATATCCACTCACAAAGGAAAACTTAGTCTTCTACAAGAGAGTCTCACTGGGTGTACAAATCACTGTGAGGGGAAGGCCCCGTGCCCAGCAGTAGATGGCCAACACAAGAGTAACTCAGTGGCATCTCTGCAGGTTCTCTGTCTCATAATGTTGTGTCAGGGCTTTTTTTTAAAAAAAAAAAAAAAAAAACCTTACAGGTCCTTTGCATAGGTATTATGGCCTCTGGGTTTGTTTTTATGGGTTCCTGTGTATAAACGAGGGAGTCGTTGTGCTTTATCTTCAGCTCTTTTTCTTGTGTGTTTGTGTTGGGTCCTATTCTGGTTTGTTTTATTTTTCATTATTCTTTATATGCCTGTGTGTTTTCTAAAGAGAGACAGGAAGGGTGTGGACACAGATGGAAGGGGCAGGGGGTGGGGGAGGGTGGAGACGATCTCAAAGGAGCTAAGGGAGGGGACACCACAACCAGAACATATCAGATGAAAAAAATCTATTTTCAATAGAAGAAAAAAGAATACAGAACTATAAAAGATCCCAGAATACAGCATCTGATTTTAATTTCAATGAGACAATTGGGAGTAGAAATTGTGTGAGTTTCACAATGTAGCAGCCCTATGGCTAAGATTTAAACGGTATTCCTTAGTTTTGGGTGGATTACACCTGTTGAGGTGTATGAGGTTCATCTGGTTCGTGATGTGATTCAACTCCAGACTTTCTCGGCTTAGTTTTTTTCCAGTTGACCTATGCAGAGGTTAGAGTGGGGTCCTGAAGTTACTCACTATCACTGTGCTGGGGCTGATGTGTGCTTTTAGAGCTAATAGTGGTTTTGTTTGTTTGTTTGTTTGCTTTTAAAATTGGGTGCCCCAATTTTTAAAAAAGTTCTGAGTAAATAAAAATTTTATTTATCTTCTAAATGTTTTTTTTTCTGTGTGTATGCATTTATGTGTGTATATGTTTGTGGGTGCCTGTGCATGCACGTGTGCGCGCGCGTGTGTGTGTGCGCGCTTGCATGCACGCACGCGCTCACAAAGGTGGAAGAGGAGGGGCAACGATTCCTTTCTAGATGACAGCAGACAATGATAGATTAGCACAGGATCTTCAGTCCCAGGATCGCAATGCCAGCACTGAAAAGCTGTTAAGTTCTCCTTTTCATTTTTATACAATGCCATTTTATTATTTTGCTTACACTGATTAACTTCTTTGGAGGGGGCATGCCACAGTAAACATCTGGAGGTCAGAGGACAACTCTGAGGGAGCTGGTCTTCTGCTTCCCCCGTGTGGAATCTAGGAACTGAACTCAAGTTTTTAAAAGAACCTTTAGCCACTGAATCATTTCACTGGCCCAAAAGAAACAAGGGGAATATAAAAGTGCCTGTAAACTAATTTCTGCGGCTAATTAATTTTAGCAATTGAAAAGCACTAATTATTTTGCCAAAATTGTTCATAGCTGACTTCTGATGTGCATTCTAAGGTGTTGGGTTTTATTAGCAAGTAAAATGGAATTAACTCCATAACTCATAACTTATACAGAAAGTATAGTTCAAAAAGGCATGATGTCTTGGGAGAGTTTGAAGCTCTATCGCTATCAAAATAAAAATTTTAATAAAGACTCTAGAAAGAGATGAGAATATGCTTAATCTTATATATATTAGAACATTAGCATAATCTTGTTCTCTGGAGAATGTATTGGGTAGATTCTCTTTTCTAATAAACTTGGAATCTATCTCACCATCTAGCTCTAGCAAATGACGTTTTTCTTTTATGATAAATGGACTGGTCTGTGTTATATAAGAAGACCCTATCTAAAAAACTAAATAAAGAAGAAAAAGAAAGTAATCATTCTGAGGAAATTGGTACGATATCAAAATCAGACATCACTTGGGATAAGGCTAAGAAGGGTCCGGTTTTTGTAAGGAACCTATAGGGTTGCCAAAATAGTCTCAGAGGTATCACCATTCAAGGTTATAACTTCAAGTTAAAATGACTGGGTATGGTGGCATTCTATTCAGGCTCAGGACCTCCAATTTACTCAACTTCCACTTGTCACAGGCCAGCTCCACCCTCCCCAAGATGCCCTATTGTTTAAAGATAGAAGAAGGTATTAACATGTTAGGAAAGCTCAAAGAAAAGCCTCAAATCAGTAAATCCAGGAAAACACAGCCTATCCTAAAACCTAAGAGAGTGGAGATGGCTTCAAAGGTAGAGAAACTCTATGAGGGGCGTCTCTAACAATGCCATGCTAAGAATGCTGTAAACCTGGTGTTTTCAGTGTGCTGGATGATAGTCTAATACTTCATATACAGGTTATTCTCCCTGGAAATTAACAGGGACAGTGTATGCTGTAAGGACTTCAGATATGCTCCGTATTAGTACCACATTGGTTATGCACAATAACACTGAAAGAAAAAAAAAATGGAAGTCACATGCAGATGTCATGGGGTAGATATGATCAACATACATTGTTTACATGTATGAAGTTGTCAAAAATAAAAAAAAAATCTATTAACAGTAAATGCAGCATATTATACTTGCAGGCAATTACCTGGTGGAAACAGATATCCAAGTTTTCAAGGTCGTCTTAATTGTTAGAGATGACTCGAGGTTTGCTTCCCTCTTGCCGCCTTTCAGCCACAGTCAGGGACGACCGGGGATGATGGTCAAAGCCATTTGCTGGCCTTGGTGCAGGGTGCCGTGAAGCTGGGAGCCATTTCACTGGATTGTAACTTGGCACCCAAACAGCCAGCTCCTCAGCGGTGCCAAGAAAGCCTGGCAAGTATATTTAGAATTCTCTGATGACTGAATCTGATGATAAATAATGGAGATTATTTACTCTGGAAGCACTCGCTACATCATTTACAGCAACTCAATCATATGCATAATTTAAAATGTGCCAAAGGGTGTTCAGACTTAGATTCCTGAGCATCTAGAGCTATCTTTAATGCTGCTAGAGATGTGCAATGTCAAAACTCACACGAGCTCACAATCTGGGACAGTTACTGTGTTCAGAACAAGGAAACAGTAATTTTATTATGAAGGTTAAGAGGTTTTTTTTTTTTGTAACAGATGGCAACTTCTTATTGTTATTTGTTATAATAATCACAATTTACATAATCAGTCTGCAAATAAAACAGAGGAGCGGTTTGTCCTACTGACAATAAGCTTAACCTTCAGATCTCTGCCATGTTTTTCCAACAGTTTATTCCTGGATACAATTAGCTGTTAAAGAAATACGTGTGACAGTTAAAGAAATTCCTGTGACGATGACTAAAACCAAAGTTAAAATGTAAATTAAGAGCCAAACCAAGGCGGGGGTTAGGGGAGTGGTGGTGGCGGTGGTGATGGTGGTGGTGGCGGCGGTGGTGATGGTGATGGTGGTGGTGGTGGTGGTGGTGGTGGTGGTGGTGGTGCACACCTTTAATCCCAGCACTTGGGAGGCAGAGGCAGGCAGATATCTGTGAGTTCTGATCTACAGAGTGAGCTCCAGGATAGCCAGGGCTACATAGAGAAACCCTGTCTCAAAAAAAAAAAAAAAAAAAAAAAAAAAAAGAACCAAACCAAACTGGTCTAAACCTGTCAGGCACCAGCTGATTAAAAAGCAACCACAATATCTGTACTTCTCAGGAGTGGGAGAAGGCTGGATTGTTAAAAAATTTTTAATTATCTTTAGTGATCACTCTCCCTAATAAAAATCAACCTATTGGTACTCAAAATTACAAAGACATTGAAATTGGCGTAGGGATATGAAGACAACCTCAGTTTAAATTCCCCACCCCGTCCCTCTTACTACCGCTACAATTTCTGATGTTTACACACTTGGTTGCATCTGCACCTTGAGAGGAAACACGTAACGGCCCCTGGTGCCTCCTCAGCTTCTCTCAGTCAGAACAACTGAGCAAGCGCAGGTTCGCCCTCGATTGTGACCGCCATGGGACGGCACGTGTCTTCATGGCCCCAGTTACGGACTGAGGAACAGTGGGGGAGTCTGGACCCAACAAACAACCTCCTGGGCAAGAAGGGCCTTGCTGTCTTCTCTTCCTGTCGTTCTGGGCCAGGCAATGTGGCCAGTCCTCCACTGAACATACCCATTTCCTGCTTGGCCAAGGCCCTGATATCCTGCCTACTAGCATCTGTCAATAAATTTACAGATGGAAACATAAGAAGTGATAAAAAAAAGGGACAAAATGGTGCTGCTTTATTATTGTAGAACAATCTGCAAACCACGGTGTTTCCTATCACCTAGCAGTAGTAGAAAATAGTATCTTCTATGAACTCAAAAAGTAGCCTTTGACATGAGTCGGGGAGAACACTGCTCAACCCCCTCCCCCTCCCCCATCAACACCTGAGGCAGATGGGAGAGCTGTCCCTATTAACCATCTGTCATGTGGCAGCCTGGGCCGGGGGGAGAGATTCTCCCCTCATCAACACCTGAGAGTGCTGTCCCCATTATTCATCTGTCATGTAGTGGCTTGAGTTGGGGAGAGATCCCTCCCCCCTCAGACTGGAGAGCTGGCCCTGAGGTCCTAAGAGCTGGAGAGCTGTCCCTGCCCCTCATAAGCTGCAGCACTCGGGAGAGTGGCCTCTACACCTTGCCTGGGCAACACAGTAGAGCCGGCCCTGAAGGTGCAGGTGTGGGAGAACCGACCGATCCTGAGGACATGAAAGGGAGGAACTGGTCCCAGCCCTTGCCCATCCCTATAAGGGATGAACTAGCCAGGGCAATGCTGGAGAGCTCACCCTGATGGTGAAAACAGGGGAGAGCTGGTGGGTTGACCAACCCTGCAACTACCCAGGACCAGAACCAGGGTTAAGTGTTGGCCCACCCCAATATCCACCCCATCTGTGATCTGCTGGAGCACAGGTGTATGTGGTGGGGGGCAGTCCCTGTGGACCCAGGGCTGCAGGATCTCCCCAACACAGAGCAACAACAGGACATCCAGGGAGAGTCCCAGTGGGGCGCCAGTGTTGATAGTGTAGCAGAAACCAGGGGCCTCAAACCAGACCAATTATTCTTTGCAATGAACGCCTGCATGTAAAAATGTGTGGATAAAGGTGCTTAATGCATGCTTCACTGTGTCACACTGCAGCTTCCATGATGAGATTTTTTTTCCCTTTCTTCCCCTTTTTTTTTCTTTTTTTCCCTTTTTATCTTAAATTTTATTTTGTTGGGGGGGGGGAGGTTGCAGGGGCAAAGGGCAGATGCAGGGGGACAGGAGATGGGTGAGATCGGGATGTATGATGTGTGTGAATGACACAAAGAATAAATAAAAAAAGAAAATTTAAAAAATACATAATAAACAAAAAAAAATAGCCTTTGAGATCAGAACAATTATTATCCCCAGATAAGGAAGCTACATCACAGAGAACTAGTCGCTTAGGAGGGACACACAGAGCTGGCGGTCAGGACAAGTGAAGAACACAGACCAACTAAAAAGAACAGAGTGAAGCCTAAGCTCTATGCTATGTACTCAAGACATTAAAATTCTAAGTATGTGAATCATTCTTGAGAAATGATTGTATGCAATCAAGCCAATGTCAAAATTAGTTTGGGAACCTCTAGCATTCAAAAACGGCTGTCTTTAATACACTGCGTTGATATTAATAGATCAAGTGATAACTATATGCACGCAGTAAATGATTCTTATTCTCTATGAATAGGAAAGAGAGAATGAAAGAACTTCTAGGGGCTGGAGAGATGGAGTGGCAGTTAAGAGCACTTACTCCTCCTTCCAGAGGACCTGAGTTCTGTTTCCAGCACCCATGTTGATGGCTCACAACCTCTTGTAACTACCATTCCAAGGGATCTGGCCACCTCTTCTGGCTGCTGTGGACAACCACATACATGTGCATTCATTCACATAGACAGACGCGTATGTGTGCATGCGCACATACACACACACATGCGTGTGCGCACACACACACATACATACACACACACATACTCCTGCACACACAAATAAAAATAATAAAAATAAATATTTTTAAAAGAACTCAGATGTTGCTTAAACATAGAAAAGGTATGCAAATGATCCAGTCTATTAAAAGAACATTTCTTGCTGTAAATATCCAAATAAGTAAAATGCCAGCAGAGATTGCCAGAGTTCTGAGCAGTGGTTTCTTGAATACATATAGTTCTCAATTGCTTATTTTATTTTAAGCTAGAGTATTTACATAGTTCAGTGTGGGGTTTTTCAAGTATGCCTCTTCCACGATCCCTCCATTTATTAACTTGCTTCCCCCTCTCCTGCTTGTTAGACCTTGACTCTTTCAGGAAAGAAACACAGACCCTCCTCACCTATATTCTATACAATATTCCACATTCAGTTAGTAACAGCAGAAACAGCTGCTAGAGGTACAGGGTTTCCATCCACTCTAGACACCTCCCTCTCACTGTCCTAACACCCTGAGAGGAACCCAGGGCTCCTTGGCAGCATCAAGTAGCAAGGAAAATAGTCACTGAGGGAAAGTTATACAAACAAATTCTAATGGGACAAGCCACTACAAAATCCCCAGGAGAAAAGCACCATGGTTCCTGGTCCCAGCATTTCTTTCCAGGAACTGTTGGCATCGAGCAGAAGAAAGGTGCTTGGCTCTAGCTCACATTTATAATGAATGAGGCTCTTTTAGACCTGGCTGTGTTAATCGCAGGGTTAACAGGTCACTGGGGCACAAATTCTCACCATGGTAGGCACGATACAATCTGTGATGAAACATTGATGAACCCACATCTACTACACATTCTGTTCTCATATGCTCATGCTTCATCCACATAGCCAACCTCAATTTCCCCTTCAGAAAGCTTCTTACATCTACCAAGACAGCCCAGACGCTATTGGGCCAGACAACTGATGATTATGGTTTCACACGGCTTTGTAAACTAAGAAACAAAGCAGAGGTCCTATAACGTAGGCATCCAAGAGTGACTGCCATAGAATAGATGGAATCTCCACTCTCCAGGATCAACCCCCAGCTGTGTTCTTGGGTCGGAGTTGCCCTGTGGTCACTTGAATGGAAACACCACAGCCTCTTCCCTGCCTCCTATCTATCTTCCTAAGGCTTTGTTCTTTGATATATGTTCTCCTGAATGGAGCAACTTAACTATTCATTTCTAAAGATAATATCCCTATGCCAAAAGTTCTCAGCATGATCTGGAAACTTAAAATCCAATCTAATGTTTCCCTCTTCCACCGCAATAGCATTCCCTGCTAGTCAGTGCTTTCCAACATTTCCAACATTAATTAACTGGTTAATTTTTAAAAATGTCCAGGACCTAAACAGGTGAGTGATCTACAGAAGACTATTTAGAAATAGGCCATGTAAAAAAAAAAAAAAAAAAAAAAAAAACACATCATGTTTACCTGGTACTGTGACAATGGCCTACATATTGCAACACAGCTACACGGTGACAAAATGCATCTTGCATTGATAGGTCAGAAGTTCAGAGCACGGAACCAGCCATCCAAACTAGATTCCCTACAGGCAGAAGCCTGTATCACAGACAGTAGTGCACATTGACAAAGAATTTAAATGCATCTACAGACATCACCCTCAATACCGTGTAACTAAACAAGAAAGACCAGAAATATTTCGCAACACATCCTGTTCCGGTGTGCTCAGTGCTCTCTCTCTCCTCTCCCCTTCCTCAGTTTCCCAGACTCACACCCATCACCATTCTTCCCCTTCCTCTCCTCCTCCATCACTCCCTTCATCAACATCCCTCTCAAAAGAACATGTTACCTCAGCTAACACATCCTGTGCTAACTGTGCAGAACTCTCTCTGTGCGCTTCCATCCCGGTCTCACGGAGGAAGGGCCCCAACAGCCCAGCTCTCCAAGACCTGGAGGACAGAACCAGTGGCATGCAGGTGTACACTGCCTGTCCTAAGAGCCAGGAACAAAAGCACTTGATGCATTGGGGCTTTCTTACTCTATTTGGCTGAAAATATTCCATATCATATTATATAAAATGGAGAAAACAGGCGTTAAGTACGGAACAGCCATGAAACATATGACCTAGGAGTTGGGTGAAAGTCAACTTAAAAATGAGTGTTTCTCTCTAGGTCAAACAAGGAATGTCTCCAGAGACTTTCCTTTTAACATGACACAGACTGCTAGGGAAGATAAGTTTATTTTCAGCGTGCCTTTGTAGCCTTCCTTTTGTCCACATTCTAAATTTAAACATTTAATTGTTAACTGTCCCCTTCTCTACTCCAGATATAATTACCCAGATTACATATGTGTTCTACGGGTACTCGGTGTCAGTGTGTATCTTTAGAAATCAGACTACATATTGCTTTTTAAAAAGCGCAGTAAAAAAAAAAAAAAGTTATGAGGACCCATCAATAATTTCCACACTCACTTTTCTTTTAAAGATTGTAAAACTGAAGACTCGTTCCATTTTTATAGTACTCCTACAGGGTACTATAAAATGTACTTAGTAGGAAAAGAAAAACTTAAGTGGGAGGAATTCATATCATAGGATGTTAGAGTTGAAGAAATTACATAAACTGTCTATACCCAGTATGTGACATCATGTGAGTGTATGAGCATGGCCCCACAGAAAACGAGGCTAGCCACGCTTGGCCTACCCTGCCTATGTCCGCCTTAGCCTCACTTTGGACATGGCAGGCACCTGCCAGGAAGCTTGTATGTGGTGAAGGTATCAAGGATTTCCCCATCCATTCCGATTCTTCCGGGTGACCACTTCCCAGTCCTGACTTAATTTAGTTTACCGTTTCCTGACTGTCAGAGGAAGTTAGGAACCCAGAGGTGTGAGGTGTATGTAACTCAAGAGGACCGAGGGGTTTTAAACAGGGAGGACTGAAAGCTCAAAGTGTGAGACACTAGGGGGCGTCAAGAGAACAACCTCTTGGACAGGAGCTGGAGCCTCAACTGTTACCACAGTCAAGAGAAAAACTGCTCTAAATGAAGTTATGCAACCAATTATCACAATCAAAGTCAGCTGGGAAGAGAGAGGACCATTCATTTATGCTCTGGCCATCAGCCTGAGGACAGTGTGAAGTCATGGTAAAGCCTTCAAGACGGCGCCATAGACTTCACCAGCAGTTAAAGATGCCGTCGTCAGGTTGGTTTGAAGAACAAAGCTAGGACTCCTGTAGCTAAGAGTGGTTATCTAGTGCCGGGTTACAGCGGTGCCAAGCCAGGCTTTCTAACATGGGTGCTGGACCCAACTCAGGTTCTCATGTGTGCACAAGCGCATTACTCACGGAGCCATCTCCCCAGGACCTACTGTTCTGTTTTAAAAGTATTCTTTTTCATAAGAACAAGGTTCCAATGAACCGTGACAATAAATTGGCTCATATACTTAGGAGTGGGAATATAATTCCAATGTAAACTAATTCTTCTTCAGTGTTTCAACCTTCATGTCTGCTCATATCGGGAGGGGGCTCTCAAGAAAAAACACAGCATTTCTTTCATTGTGTGGATAATTACAATTAACAGCAGCTGGTTGGCCGATGAGCCTGCCCAATCACTCCGGTGATAAACTGACGACCAGGCAAATAACTTCAGCTGCTTTGCTAACATGTGACTTCTATTAGTTTTCTGGCCACAGACACTCTTTTGTCCCCACCTATCATTAACCCACTGTGGAGACATGCCAGTTCCCTACAAGATTATAACATTCCCTTTTGTCTTCTACCCTGGATTAGGAAAATGAAATTAACTGCCAGATGATGCACATTCCAAAATCCTTGAAAATGGCTTTTTATTAAAAAAAAAAAAGTTTCCTGTCACACACGGAAAAATTCGAGACAGAACATTTATATTTAATAAAGTTAAAGCAAACATAGGCAATTCTAATTAGCTCGAATACTTTGTTATTGTACCTTTTTAATATAAGTTCTAAAACTCCATTTTAAAAATTAAATTAAATGTTCAGAAACGCCGTGTTTTTAATCTCAGTTAAGCCTAACCTACCATCACTCTTTCCACCCTGAGTGAGCAGGTGACCTGCCTTAAATTTATATCATAAGGGGCTAGAAAGATGGCTCAGAGGTGAAGCACATTGACTGTTCTTCCAGAGGTCCTGAGTTCAATTCCCAGCAACCACATAGTGGCTCACAACCATCTGTAATGAGATCTGGTGCCCTCTTCTGGTAGGCATGCAAATATGCAGACAGAATACTGTATACGTAATAAATAAATCTAAAAATAATTTTACACCATGAGTGGCAGCACTCCTGGGGTGCTTGGGTTTGGCACATTCCTCCATTCTGTAACACACATGACAGAGATAGAGCATCCCTGCAACGCAGCACTAGCAATACGCAGAGAATCCTGCGTGCAATAGACTGGTAACACATGGCTGGAAAGATGACTCCAGAGGGAAGCCAGGGAAGGCACGGGAGCTCCAGGCACAGGAATTTCAAAGCACATTTAGGCCTTTGACCAAAAACATCATGGACACGATCAACAACCTGGCCTCAGGGGGATGCTGTGAGGGATGCTGTTAGTGAACATGCACTGGAGATGCCAGTGCAAACTTGAAGCCAGAGAAAGCTGGACCAGCTCATTACCCAGCACGTACGGACCCTGCTCACTGCCTTTACTTTCTCTTGCAGGGCCAGGCTAGCAAGTTTCTCTGGCATTTATCACTATGGGCATAAGGTAAGGCCCTCTGCTATTCTATGACGTGTGAGTTCAGAGACTTCCAGAAAAGCTCAGCCTATTCTGGGTTCAAGCTCAGACTATTGGGGAAAATTTAAACCTAAGCACTGGCAAAGGGTCGCTGGATCACAGCAAAATCTGGAAAAACAATACTTTTTGACCCTGATTTCTTCCCTCATGCTGTCCATGCCCTTTGCTGTGGTGAACCCACTCTTTATGGCTTGAAGTCTCCTCCCTTCAGGTCTCCATGGAAGCTATGCTGGACTCCAGAATTCATGGCAACTAATTTCTCCTAAAATTCAGATCTATACCAACTTCCATCCACAGTTACATTACTTCTGCTCTTGAATGTTTTTTTTTTCCCCAGTTGGGTTAGGCTCTCCCAGGGCTCAGTGGCCAGTTAGTCTAGCCTAATTGGTAAGTTCCAGACCAAAGAGAGACTCTGCCTCAAAGGAGATGGACGACATTTCTAAGGATAACACTCAAGCCTGTACTCTGACCTCCATATGCATGTAAACAAATGTGCATGTTCCCCATCTGCACAAACATACATGCACACAAGCTAGAGAGTGAGAATGGCCCCATTGGGCTCATATATTTAAATGCTTGGTCCCGAGTTAGTGTAACTATTTGGGAAAGAGTAGGAGGCGTGGCCTTATTAGAAGAGGTATGTCACTGGAGGGAGGGGAGTGTTGAGGTTTCAAAAGCTGGCACCATCCCCAGTTACCTCTTCTCTCTGCCTGGTGCTTGTAGATCAAGATGGAAGCTCTCAGCTACTACCTCAGCACCATGCTTCACCGTGCTTGCATGCCCGCTGCCATGTTTGCCCTGTGACAGTCATGGGCTCTAACTCTTTGGAACAGTATGCCAAATTAAACCATAAAAAAATTAAACACTTTATAAGTTGCCTTGGTTAATAGAAAAGTAACTAAAATACATGCACACATATCCATGCATACTTCTTAAATTCTTAAACTATATTCTACCAAACACTAGAGCTATAAAATGATCAGTGAAAACAGGACTTGATGGTCAAACACATTTGAGGGAAAAAATGACTATACAATTGCTCAAAATATTCCCTGCAAGGCGAGCCATCCATCTCTCTGAACTCACAAAAGATCAGAAGATTTCCTTGGGACAATGAAACATGACAAGGAATGATATTTGCACTTAGAAGTTTTGAGAATTGGCATGTGGTTCCACTCTCTTCTTTCTGCAGAAGACAACGAAGTCCCAGCTAAAGGAAGTTCAGCCAAGGTGCTAGGAAAGATGATGTGGAACAGAGTCTCCTTAACCCATGACATGTGCTAACGAACTTGTTCTAAACATGTGACATTCAATGATGGCTGAATGCCGAGCTCCTAAGAGTCAGATTAACTTTATTTAACATACCATTGTTGACATCTGCTCTATCACATAATTCTTGAAACCTGGAAGACATCCTGAGGGAAATTTTTCAGAAAAATACTAAAGGAAACACTTGCTTTGAATCTCCAGTCCACTCTGAAGGTTTAATATTAGGTTAATTGTGTCATTTCTCTCTAAGCCAATCAGGACCAAACAAGGAGTCACTCATAATCCTGGCATTAATTACTCAATTCTTAGAAACTTTCCTTAGAATAAGTTAGCTTTCCACCTAACCATTCCCCACATTTCCATGGTGATCAGGCTATGCCCTGCTTTAAGTTATTCCACATTGTGTGAAACACTGGTTTTCACGCTGCATCGTGCCCAGGGTAACTCCATTTTACAAGCAGCATTTTAGAGACACCAACGCCTCTCCAGTACCACCCAGGAGGCACTCACTGACAACAGAGTCCAAAAAGTAAAAAGTCATCATCTATAGCTCAGTAGATTGAGACCATATGAGCACATTAAAACCATCTCAGAAAAACAGGCCAGGAATTTATGAAACATCAGACCCTCACCTAGACCCCAGGAAAAGATCTAAGGAAGAGATAAAATGTGGCCACCTGAGGGTGTGTCAAGGGACTGACTGGCAAAGAACGTCTAACTGTCCTCTGGCTACAACTCAGCCCAACCCCACTGTGACACTGTTGCTCATCCCCCCATTCTCCCACCCAGACCAGTCCTGCCCTTCACCTCTGCAGCCTTCCCAGTCCTACATCTCACCTTTGCAGTTCAACTTGACCCTGACACCCAGCTCAAGCATGACTCTACACCCTGGCTGAGTTTCCAACAACAATCCAGTTGGGTTCGTCAACCTAATCACTAAGGTGACCCTCTGCCTCTGTATCAGCTCCCTGCTTCTGCCCTGTCAGGCCTCTCCTGGGACTCTGCTGATATGTCCTCTTTAACTCTTTTGGATCTACTACTTAACCTACATACATACATTTAGATACACTGTTGGTGGGGATTTTCTGTCCCTCCTGCCAGCTCCCAAATCATGATACAGAGGCCTGTTATTAATTATGAAAGCTTGGCCGGTAGCTTAGGCTTTTTACTAACTACCTCTTACAATTTAAATTACCCCATTTCTATTAATGTACTTTCTGCCTCTTGGCTTTATTACCTTTACTCTGTACTGCCCATGTTGCTTTTCTGCTTTCTCCATCTCTGGCTGGCAACTCTGCATCTCTGCCCTTCTTCTTCTCAGTGTCCTCTCTGCCCTGAAAATCCTGCCTAGCTATTGGCTGTTTGACTTTTTATTAGACCAATCACAGTGACAAATCTTCCCAGTGTACAAAAAGATTATTCCACAACAATACACAGCTATAATTTGAAATGTGTGACTTAAGTATTAATATCGGTAATTAAGATTGGATTAAAACCCATTTTCCAACAGCAGGCTGACAAGGGAAATCAAGATCCTGTGACAAAACTGCAACCAATGATACCTGCAAAGCCTGGGAATTTACTGTTATTTAATGATTTATGACACTGTAGAAAGACACAAGTTCTTCTGGCTGATCCTGGCATAGCAAATCCTCAACAGTTTCAGGACTCTTAAAGATGTTCAAAGTACAGAGTATCAAATTCCCCCCAGGGACCTGCCCCATGGAGATTTCTTCCCAGAGTCCAAAAGCGGCTGGGATCTAATCAGAGGGATATCGAATGAACCTACGCACACTGAGCTCTTTTAGGCCATTCACTTTATTCTTCTAAGTCAATTCTACCTACACAGCTTCTTTTCTGCACTCACACTTAGCTCCTCTCCTGTCTGAGTCTCTATCTTTTCCTGCTGTTCTCTCTTGGTTCTGCCTTAGTTCTACCTCGAGTCTCTGAAGTTTCCAGTTCTTATACACATATCATCAGCAATTCTCTGGCTAAAGCAAAGTCACAAGGCTTGAATTATTTCAGGGTCATAAAAGTGGAGAAGAGTTTACACCAGGCAGTGACTGTCAGGCTTTCTTTGTGACTCAAGAAGGGGGTGACTTGTAGAAGCCTCAGTGAACTCTTAAAGGGAAAGGGTCAACTGAGAGGGAAAGAGACCTTGAATCAATTAGGGAAATCTAAGAAGGGAAAAGGGGGATCTGTGTGTAGATAATAAGCTAATTAACAAACCAAGGTGAAAGTAAAAGGAGTTATGGATTTAAGGTTAGTGAGGGTAGCTTCTCTTATCTGTCGGCGAAGTGAGCTCAGGGTACACTAGTGCCCATCTATCTGCAGTCTGTCCTTGGATGTTTGAAAAGTGTCTCAGATGAAATACTTTTGTCTGGAGATGGCACTGGCCAGATGTCGGCTAGTGAAGATAATTACAGAAAAGCAGACTCTAAGTCTATGCTGGAGTAAAAGGAACAAAGGCCTGATTGTGGGAAAAGGGTCTTTGTTTGCGTGACTGTTTTCACACACAGTCAAAGCGATGTCATCCATATGCCCCAAATTTATAGGGGAAAGTGTGCTCAATAAACGATCAGTTACACTGTTAGACGTTCTTGGGAAAACAATCAAATGGGAAAGCTACAACAGCACACAAGAAATTCACTGCAGGAAACGGCAAATACATTCAAAAGCCAGTATCACCAAAACTGCTTGAGTTTTGGCTTTCCTCTGGCAGAGACGCTGGCTATGCCAGGTTCTAGCCTTGTCAGTACCAGCTGAATTCATTTTTCTGCGTCTCGCAGCAACAGAGGGGTACGAAGTTTGCATTCTGGTAGGTTTACCTTCTCAGATACCATTTCCAATCATTAGACATCCATATGGAAACAGACAACACCAGAGCCCATTGTCTAAGACTGCATCAGAAACACAACTGAAGCAAGAGAACACAGCAGTACCCTCGGTGCCGTCTGTGACGCTGATGAATGGCACGGGAGCATTTCAGAAGAAATTACGACTCTCAGTGAAGTCTAATGTCATATAATGTTTAGAGTTAAAAGGTCATCAAGATTTGTTTCTAGGCCAGGTGGTTGTGCATGCCTTTAATCCCAGCACTCGGGAGGCAGAGGCAGTCAGATCTCTGTGAGTTCAAGGCCAGCTTGGTCTACAGAGTGAGATCTAGGACAGTCAGGGCTGTTACACAGAGAAACCCTGTCTCGAAACTGCCCCCACCCCCACCCCAAAAAAAGATTTGTTTTTAATGTACTCAATGATGTAAAAACGGCTCAAAAATAACTAAGAACATTACATAATTAAGCCATTAGCATTGGCTTCAAGGATTCACAGTCTCGAGGAGTTTGTGCTGGAATGGATGCTTGCAGTAAACTTTGCTTAACAGAGTTAATCTGATCCTAGAATCTCAGGAGTAGGCTATTCCATCTTGTCATGGACAGTTGTAAGACAGCTTATGTCTGGTCTTTCAGGAATTGGGTAGAGCTGTGGTTGGGCTGTACCTAGGTTTTCTGATGGAGAACTTCTTTCTCCTGTGCTACAGATCTGTGACAGCTTGTGCATCCTGTCCCCCATATCAGAAAATCTACCCTCATCCATGAGCCCCCAACTGTAGCTGCAGGGGCTTCCTCCCTTTCTGAAGGTGATGCCTCTAGGCAGCATCTCCTTCTTGGCTCCTGCCACACTCTTCATGCCTTCTCCCCCTGCAGTGAGAATTCATAGTGACCCCCCATCTTCTACCTCTTGCTTCCCTACCCAAAGGAGACTTCTCACGCAGGTCCCACTAGTCCTCGTTACTTCTGATCAGACTTGCACATAATTTGGTATCTATAATAATTCTCCATCTCTTAGTTTCACTAAGGATGCAGTGTTTACAGTGGCCATGGTAGCACACACCTGTAACTCCAGCACTGGGGAGGCAGAGACAGGAGGTTCCTTGCAAGTTTGAAGCTGGCCTGGTCTGCACAGTGAGTTCCCAGCCAGCCAGGAATATCAATGAGATCCTGTGTCAAAACCACAAAAGGATGTTGTATGTGCTCTTCCCCATGGTCCCCATTGCGTGTGTGTTGTCAGGAAGTTTCTAAACCACCATCACCTTCCTAGAAGAACTTGAAGATGTTTCTCCTGTCTCTCTCCTTCTATACATATAAGAAAGCCAACTGGAGGTTCAAAGCAAAACAACAACAACAAAAACTCTCTCCATAAAATGAAATCAGACTATTTGCCAAAACGCTTACCAAGTAGATATTTCAGAACAGGAGCAAAGAGTCATTTACCCATGTTTGCCCCTATGACTAAACACAGAAGAGACTATGTGATTTTTCTGGGCTATATGACAGGGATAAAACAAGATAATTCACGGTTCCTTCAAATTTCTTACAGAGATTTCCCCTCAAAGAGTAGTAGCTTTGGTGTCTTATTTATAAATGGTTATAGACAGCCACCATTGGGGGGCTGGGGGGGGGGGCTGAAGCTTGGTTGGTAGAGTGCTTTCCTAGTATACACGAGGTCCTAGATTCTAATCTGACACCGTAATTGGGTGGCATAGGCCTAGAGTCCCAACACTCAGAGCCAGAAGCAAAATGCTCAGAAGTTCAAGATCATCCTCAGCTCTGTGAGAGGACAAGCTGGCTGTACAACCCTGTCACAAACATATACTGCACACACACACACACACACACACACACACACACACACACACACACACACTTTCTCTCTCTCTCACACATGTACAATGGCAATCAAATCACACCAGGCAAACTATCAAAATCCTGAGAAAATGTGCAGTTAGCTAGACTGATAATACAAAGATACAGAAATGTAATTCTGCAAAGATAGAGAGATGCGTACAGGAGGCAGTAACGGCGGAAGGAGAAGGGAGACAGTATCAGTGGGTTCCAGGGAGGGAAGCCTGTAGGGGAAGTGTCTGCTGCAGCCAGTGTGGTGTAAAACATTCTTATTACAATCTTGGTTCGGTATCGTGAATCACCAAGGACTCCAGGGACTGGACCCTCTCCATCCTGGCAGCTTCCAAACAGCATTTTCATTTTCATTCGTCTACCCTCTTCTGCGTCCCACTGACCCGGTCACTATGGCTGTCCTACGTCTTCTTCGCTGCTCGCCTCCTCATCATCACCCCCACAGGCCTCACCTCTTACTGTGTACGCAGCAACTCTGAGCAACCACAAGAAGGCTGTTTCTCTCATTTCTTATTCTAATGTCAGACACCCTCTGATTCTGTGGAAAGCTGCTACCAGAAGGTGCTGTAACTGGAGTTTGTAGGGCACAGCCCCTCTTGGCTGCTAATTAAATGACAAGTAAGACTGAAGACCTGAGAGCCTTCTTCAATATGGTCACATGAGGAAGAGGATCAAAGGCATCCAGGAATCCCAATGTCTTTCTTGGAGTGCTGACATGAGCTTTAGTTTTAAAAATTTATTTATTTATTATGTATACTGTGTTCTGTCTGCATGTATCCCTGCAGGCCAGAAGAGGATACCAGATCTCATTACAGATGGTTGTGAGCCACCATGTGGGTACTGGGAATTGAACCCAAGACCTCTAAAAGAGCAGCCAGTGCTCTTAACCTCTGAGCCATCTCTCCAGTCCTGAGCTTTAGTTTTAAATAAATGAAGAATTGGGGCAAGGAGGTGAGAGGTATGCATAATTAAGCAATCTTGGTCAAAGTGTGGACTTCCCAATCACTGTCCCAGCTCAAGTCCTACAAAGTGGTTCTTACTGCCTGAGGGAACAGGCAGTTGTCCTGAGATACTTACTTTTGCTGCTTGAGGGTGAGGGCCTGGCCATCGTGGATAAGTGACTTTGACCTCAGGCATGAAGGCTCTGCAGTCTTGGAATCCATGGTGACTCAAGAGAAAATTTTAAGGGAAGTAATTTCCCTCTGTGCCCTTAGTCAAAGCAAGGGAGACAGGCATACTCACAAGGCAGGTATAGATTTCAGGCCTTCTGCTTTAGATAGAGTGTGGGGCTAAAGAGAACTCTGTGGTTTTTAGCCAAACATTTGGTAGATGCCTGCTTTAGTACCAGTTAAATAAGCCAAACCTGTGTTAGTAAATGCTATATTAATAAATTTGAAAAATCATAAATCCGGGGACTTGGAAGCTCAGAAAAGAATTTGCATTTAAAAACAACGGATCCATGTTGTAGGAGATTATATTTATTTCTCGAAGAATCCAGAGGTGCCCTGAGGCCCTGCGTGATGGAAACTGGTCTTCTGCTGCCACCAAGTGTCAGCACACACTGCTATCCCTGCAGGTTTTTCAGGTTCAATCACAGAAACAGGAGATCATTCTATGGGGAAAAACAAATCTAACAGGATTCACTATGAAAAGCATGGAGGTGTGCTAACTATACACTAAGAATGTCAAACACCTTGGGGAAAACTCAAACACCCTCCCTGCATTTACTGTTTCACTGAGTAATTTACTCAGATTTTCTGAGGCCAAATTTATTTGTTGTTTTTTTTTTTTTAAATTACACAGCACAGTGATCATCAGAGTAGCTCATTTTAATAGTATCAATATACCTAGTACAATACCGTGAAATGAAGATAATGTAAAACTCACATGTGCACTGAATAAATTTCTCCTCTCATTAGAAAGTATGCAATTTCCAAGAAAAGCCTTCAACTTCCCAGATCTCTCCTTCACCTCACTCAGCTCTGTTGGTGCAGGGGAATCTCCACACCAGAAGAGTCAAGGGAGAGTTTTTGTATTTCCAAACTTCCAAACCTAATACACAGAACTCCCAGCTATCCCACTGGGCCTTGGTTACTTTTAGTGTGTACTGCTGCCTACAAACAGGCGTCCTTCCAGAGGACAGGACCCCAGAGCCCTAGGGCCTGCTATCCCCCACACTGAGCACTCTCGAGGAGCCCTCCTGGAGCACTCACAGCCAGCACCAGGCTCTGCCCACGATGTCAATGAGACAGTGTACCTTCCTAAACACATTATTACAGCTCCAACTTTTTCTTTTAGTTTAGCATGAATAATAGCTTTGCGGGTCACTAAAGGATGATGATGAAAGGAGAAAAGCTGACCTCTATGGCTGCATCTCCTCCAGGGAGCAGTAGGTGGACTACCTATTCATCCTGCGGTCCCAGAAGTTTGCCTCTGCTAATCTACAGCTCTTCTCTGCCTAGCAAACCTCTTTAAAAAAAAAAAAAACCAATAATCATCAGTCCCAAAAATAGCACCACCAGTACCTTGGGAGTGTTCCAATATCACACCCAAAATTATTTCCAGATGTCCTTCTAGCATGTCAAGCCAAAATATGAAAGCTAGGGGCTGGTGAGACGGCTCAAGGCCACTTGCTGCCAAGTTCGATGACCCGAGTTTGATACCTGGAACCCACGTGGGAGAAGGAGAGGATGGACTCCTCTAAGTTGTCCTCCGACACCCACATGTGTGTGCAGCACGACAACCAGGTACTTACATGAATACATACACACAAATAAATAAGTACGATAAAACGATTTGAAATAATGCCTTGTTAAGTTTCTCCTAGACATTAAATGAGCATCCTCTCAGGAAGGGAAAGCTTCGGAGCCTCTGAAGCCAGCGGCTTCCCCTCCCCCCTGACTTGCCATGGGCCCCTGACATGCTCATCACCACTTTTTTCTTAACTCAGCTCACCAAAGCTATCTTTCATTGGAACCCAGCCAAACCCTACCCAGTGGAGTAAGAATCCTTGATGTGCCAAGGAAAGTTCACTGCATCCTAGGGATGTTAAGGTCAGCTCTGTTCACAAGCCCATCAGAAAAATCACTGGCTAAAAGAACATTGGAAGCTCACTCTTTACCTCTGAAATGCATTAAAAGACACACTAAGTGTTGTGCAAGCCTCCCCATCTATGATACAGATCTCTAATTATGGCACACATTCTAAATCTCATTTGCTTTCTTATACTATTATAAAGTCCTTATAGTTACATACTTTAACATATGCTTAAATCATTGATATGCTTTACCATAACTGAGTAAAACATTCTTTTATTGTAGACTTTATTTCTTTCTTTCCTTTTTTATTTTTTGAGGTAGAAATGTTTATAGTATTAGTAATGTTTCCATAAACATCTTCGTGCACAAAGAACTTCCTTTTTAAGATTATTGTAACATTAGTCCTATTTTAAGATTATTTATGATAATAACAGCAACAAAGGCATCTTGGTTAAAGAATACACATTTAAATGTTTTTATTTCTGCATTTCATTTTATGTGTATGTGTGTTTGGTCTGCATGTATGTATGTGCACCATGTGTGTGCCTCGTGTCCATGGAGGTCAGAAGAGAACATCCGATCTCCTGGGACTGGGGTTACAGGTGGTTGTGAGCCATCATGTGGACTAGGAACTGAACCAGAGTCCTCTGCAAGAGCAACAAATGCTCTTAACGGCTGAGCTAGCTCTCCAGTCTCAAGAACAAACTTTTTAAACTGTTTTTCAGTGCTGGCTACATGGTTGACAACTTAAAGGGCTATTCCAAGTCTACAGGCCACTATTAATAACCTTTGCTGTCCTTACACCAAGAACTGACCTAACAAATGTTGCTCTCCCATGCGGCGATTGGCCGTAGAGACGGACTCCACTGTTCTACAAGGCAATCTAGGTGGTTCTGAGATCACCAGACCTGGGAATTCTACTTCAAAAACTTACCTCTCTAGGATGATGGCAACCTCCCCGAGAAACAAAAACCAACCAACTCACCAAGGGAGAGGGGTCTATGTTACCATAAACAGAACTAGGTGTGGTTACATATCTCAGGCCTGAAGCTCAGGGGACTCAGGCAAGAAGACAAGAAGAAGTATGAGGCCAGCATGGGCTACATAGTGAAGGCCTGCCTCAAAAATGAACAAAGTTTCATTACTTTCCTTCATGTAGGAATACACATGTCTAAATTACACAATTACTTTACAATTACAATAACTTTTAAAGTTAAAAAAATCAAGTACTTGAAGAGATCTGCGTCCCTTACATAAGTGCTTCTTCATCTTTCAGTTTCTCACCTGCCTAACTAACACTACAAGCTGGTGACTAAAGCCAAGGATAGTTCATTTTAGGTTCAACTTGATTGGACGACAGGAAATCTCGGAAGCTGCTGACATGTCATTTCATCGCTGTGTAGGAAGGAGTTTCCAGAGGAAAGTAACATGCAAGTGGGCCTGGAGTAGATGGGAAGTATAGATGGACACCAAACAGGCCATCAGAGGCCTCACCTTTTATCTGAATTTTCAGTTCTCTATGGTCAACCACAGTTTAAATGTATTAAATAGAAAATTTGACAAATAGCTTCCCTAGTGGTATAGATCTGTAATTCTAATGCCTGGGAGGTTAAAGGGCCATGAATTCGAGACCAGCCTCGACAACTTAGTTAGTCCCTACCCCAAAATAAAAAGGAAGGTGAGGGCTGGCGCTAGAGCTCAGTGGACCAATATTCCAGAGATACATAATGCACAAGTCTTAAATTGTGCACCCTTCTGAGCAGCGAGAGATCCTGTGCTACCCGGCCTCACCCAGGATGGGAATCATCCTTTGCCAGCATAGCCACACGGTATACAGGGCCCTCCTGTTAGCCACTCAGTAACCTTCTCAGCTATCAGACCTACTGTCTCAGCATCACAGTGCTCACATTTAAGTAAGTCTTACTTTTACATAATAATGGCCCCAAAGTGCACAGTAATGCTGGCATTTGCTATGCAAGCCATAGTACACTTACCTTTTCTTTAAGTGAGTGAACACACATATGGGGAAAACAACATATAGTGATTGGTATTATCTGTGGTTTCTGGCATTTCCTGGGGGCCTTGTTATGCCTCTTCCATGGAGAAGACAGAGGCTACTGTAATTTGTGTCTATAGATTGTCTTGTAATCTATACAGAATGCCTTTTGATTTCAAGTCTACACACCATCTGAGCAGGAACTTTCCATTTTGATTACCAATCTAGACCTAAGCAGCGAGTGCCTGGCATGCAATAGATACCAAATAAATATTTGATTTGTAACAGATGCTCCTCATATATAGAAATGAATTTGGGTGAACTGAAGTTGGCCAGTGGGAGAGAAGAACAGGAGACCGAGAATAAGACAGGTTCTTAGACGCAGAGTTGGGACTTTGAAACTCAAGGATGTGAGCCCCCTGAAGGCATTTAAACCTTCTGAGTCTCATGGCCCTTTCCTCTAGGGGAGGAAGTCAGTTCTGTGCAACTAAGTGCCAAGAAATCACATAAGAACAGTCTGAGAGGTTGAAATCGCGATTCTGGAACATTTAAGAATCCCTTTGGAAAACGTCACTGGGTGCTCCCACTTCAAGTTAATACTGTAAAGACAAGCAACATGTTGAAACAGGGGGATTACCTTGACCACTGATTTGTCACTCTGGGATTAAGTGGGAAGCCACTTGGAAGAAGGCAGTCCATTGGAGGCAAAAACAAGAAAGATAATTAGAGTGGAGAAGCAAACGGTCCGTCTACAGGCTCTGCGGGCTGTTATTCAAGGCTTCAAAAACTATCACCACAACAATCACTTTACCTAACTCATTTTGTAACCATGCCTATGTAGATATTGACGAATTTTTAACTATCAAAAATATGCAAGATATCTTTTTGAGGACATCTTTAATAGTAGTTTGTAGAAAGCTCAGCCAAACCCATGTTTTAAAAAACAAAAAAGGACACTGAGAACATGCTAAACCTGGGGGGTTGGGGTTATATATACTAATAAGCATGACCTTCATCGACAGAGCTACAATGAGTCTTAGCAGGAGCAGAGGGGAAGCCCTGAGAGCTGAAGGAGGCAGAAGCTCTAAGCAAGAAAGCAGCACAACTGAACTCTGGCGCCATCTAGAGGCTCCTCCTGGGAGGAATCGCAAAAGCAGCAACGGCCATCGGGACATCAGTGTGCACCCCACAGTCGTGGGGCAAATCACGCAGGGCTATAACAGCCTCCTAGGAACACTGCACAGTGTTTAGCACCCTTGAATTAGAACTGATTGACCTGGAGTCCCAGGAACAAGAAGGTTAGGGTGCCCAAAAATATAAAACGTCACAGTCCCAGCCATGCTGAAGCCTGGTGTGTCCTGGGAGAAAAAAGTCCAATGGTACAAAGTGCACTCACCTTCTTCCAGAGCATTGGTGCCTTTGACAGTTTCATAAAGGTCAAGTGAGGCTTAAAACTTCTGCTTTCTCCTGCCAGGATGCCTTTGTCTTGAAATGTTCTTTTTGCCGTCTCTGAAGAAAATAAAAAGAACACAGAATGCTACTGTAACACATAGTTATCTCTAGTTATTGACCAGCTGATTCAAGAGATGGCTATTGTAGTACAAAGAAGATCTTATTACGGTTTCCAAGTTTGTGTTCCTCTGGGTTCTGTGTGCGTGTGTCTACATGTGTATGTGTTTTCTTTTGCTTTTTTTCTTGGTTTTCATTTTTGTTTGTTTTATTTCTGTTTGTTTCCTAAAGAGAGGGAGAAAGAAAGCATGGAGTTGGAGGGGTCTGGAAGTGGGGAGGAGACAGAGGAGGAGAAACCATGGTCAGAATATATTGCATGTAAAAAATATTTTCAACTAAAAACACATGAAAAGAGAAGATAGCTATTTGGTGTTTCTTAGAGACAGAGAGAACGAAATACAATGAGTGTGACAATAAGTGCTATGGCAACGAACCTTCCAATAATCACAAACATGCAACATAATCCACAAAACACGGATGTGACAAGGGAGCACCTCACAGAAATAAAGCCCATGTTTTCCAGGATGACACTGCCTCTCACTGACCATCTCGGTGATTTCCTTCTGGTCTAGGAAAGGACTGACTGGTCTGCTGTCACCTTTCATAGCTAAAATTTCTGAGCAAGATGAAGCAAAGAATCTTCCCTCCCTAACAAAATAAGAAACAGGTCTTGGTCCAGTGGGTAAAATGACTTGTTCTGCAAGCATGGAGACCTGAGTTCAGTTCCCTATCACCCATGTAATAAGCTGGGATGCACATGCCTGGAAAACACACACACACACACACACACACACACACACACACACACACACACACCTCACCCCTGCAGTGTGGGCAGAAAAACACGGTTCCTGAAAACTTGCCAGCCAGCTACTCTAGCTGAAATACGCTTCAGTGGACAGACCCAGCTGCAAGGCAATAAAATGGAGAACAACAGAGAAAGACACCGGACATCCTGTGTACAGCCTCACCTGTGTACAGCCACATACTCAGGTAGACACACACACACACACACACACACACACACACGCAAATCCATCCTAAGATAAGGAACAAACACCGTGGACTAAGCCTTTTGATTGCTCCGGTTTAAAATCTTGGGTGTACAGGAGGAGAAGCCCAGATGGAGCCCAGCAACTTTCCAGGGTGAGCAGAGAGAGCCGCAGGGAGAGAACAAGACAGCTGGAGTTCAGAGAGCAGAGCACTTAGGCATGAGATCCACACCAAGGCCAGACTCTGGGGATCTGCAAAGCATTCCCCAGAATACTCAGTCTAGTGGACATTTATAGAAGGGAAATGCCTGGGACTGGGAAGCACGCATTCCTAAGGACCGGAGGTAGCAGCATCAGTGTTTACATGAGTCAGAAACGCTTCCTCTTCCATTAGCCAAATGGGCAGTTCTCAAGGAGGGGCTTATAAGACATGAAAGCAGAAAGGGGACTATGGGGGGGGGGGTGAACAAGACGGCAATGAAATGTATGTGTCTTGAAAGCAGAAGGAGGACTGTCAGAGGGAAGGGGTGAACTACTGAGAGAGGGGGATGCGGAGGGCAGAGGGGGGTACCAAACATGGACCTGGCCAGTAACTATGAAGACATGAACTACATAGCATCCTGAACTAGCGACTCCACTTTAGGAACACAAAGGAAAAAAAAAATACCGGTACATAAAATTCTACATAGAAAACACTGAAAAAGTATCTTGAATTAGCGCAGACTGGATATAATCTCCACCAATAAAGGTGTGGTTGATAAATTACCATACAGCCATACTGGAAAGACGAAGCTAACAAAAAGAATGAATTAGACCTTCCCTGACCTCTTGGCAGTTTAATATTGTTGTCAGTACACAAGCTACAAGCTAGAACATGCAAACAAGAAGCTGGAATTCCCTACCCTATATGTGAAAAACTCATACTCATGGACTGTTAATAAACACCCTTTCGATGCATCTTTATCCAAAAGTGGCTTGAGGGAGAGTCGATACAATTAAGTAAATTCAAAGGATAAAGTTGAACCACAAAAAGCAGTGCAAAGGAGATGGTTTAGCAGGTAAGAGCACTTGCTGCTCAAGGATGAAGACCCAAGTTCAGATCTCCTACCCCACAGAAGCCCAGCAAGGCTTCCACCCTCTGCTGGGGGGAGGCGGGCAGAGGCTAGAGGGTCACCCAGGAAAGCTAGGCAGCCAGACGAGCCTTAAAATAGTGAGCTCCAGGTTCAGTGAGAGTTCTTGTTTCAAGAGAATAAGGTAGAGAGTGATGGGGTAAATCACCCACCATCTCCCTCTGGACTCTTCATGTGGGCACACGGCTACATGCACTGGCATGCACACACACATGCACATCTCCCACATTGAATCCGTGCTCATGACAGCCTTCCTTTTCTTTGTAGTGGAGAAGGAAGTGGGGTTGAGCTGGCCCAACTTCTACTTTGCTTATGTTTCACCCCACAATCCTGACACTGAACTCCTGAAAAATGAAAGATGTTGGGCCAGCAAGATGTCACCAAGCTTGGAGAGAACTGACTGCTGCAAGTTTCTTCTGTTCTCCAAATATGTGCTGTGACAAGCACACACACACACACACACACATACACAAATGTAAAAAAAAAGAAGAGTTTTTCTATGCAATACTGGAGTCAACGGTATGCTTAAGTTGTAGACACCAATTTGGTTGGAGACCAGAAATTACGAATGATGCATATAATAAAAAAAAATTACTTGGATGGAAACATAGTCTAGCACAGCAACACCCTTTTGAACGTTTCTTAGTGTAAGAGTTGAGATTTTTGGCCAGAGAACTTAAAATAAAACAGATACATGAGGTCATATCATCTCTCCTAAGAAAATGAAGGACCTTGCTGTAATAATAGGCCCATGTGAAAATAATAAAAAGACTATGGCTATAATTCAGAGAGAATAGCAGAGTTCCAAAACAGCAACACCTGAATAATCCCCTTACTATAAAATCACACAGACACATTCACTAATGCAGCATTCTAAGTGCGGGGGGGGGGGGGGGGGGGGGGGGGGGGGGGCTACAGTCTTTGGATTTTGTTCTAAGCATAACGAGGAAGTTAGGGGTGGAGGCTCAGCAAGAACAATTTCTATGTGACAATAACTGTCTTTACTCATCTGTATTTTGTGTTGATATTATGATCCCACCCCTTGGGGCCGCCCTGCATCCTGATGTAGAAGCCTCTTCTTAAGGAAAACTCTGCCCCCTTCTCTCTCTCTCTCTCTCCTTCCACTCCCACAAGGTATGCACCCCTCAACCCCCCTCTCTCTTTCCCTCTCTCTTTTCTTTGTCTATTATAATAAACCACTTCCACATGGATATAGTGTCTGGGTTGTGAATGTCCACCCGCCGCCATGCCCGCATGGGGTGGGTTGCCTGCCAGCCCACTGCTGCATCTGCCCAGCATGCCAGCATGTTTCCCTGCAGGACACCCTCCGCATCCCCGCGTAATAATTTATAACATTTTGACTACAGTAGAGTAAGCATTCTGAAATTCCAGACCATTCTAAGAACTCTTTCTTCTTCCCTAGACTGTATTTTTGTTGAAAAGGGCCACTTGTGGACTGTGAGAGTATGCTGGGTAGGGGTTGGAGAGAAAGTATGTGGGTCTTCAGTCACCATGTGGCATCCACTGAAACCTGTACCATGCTTGATTTCTGAAGTGAGGTTGTAGCAGGCTTTCTTTTGGGCCACCAACCAGCTCCCAAGTTATGACACAGAAACTTATTAGTTATGAATGCTTGGCCTTATCTTATGCTTGTCCCATCAGCTCTTCTAACTTATTTTAACCTGTTTCTCTTCATCTATGATTTGCCTTGGAGCTTTTTACCTTTCTTTCATTCTGTATGTCCTACTCTATGTCTGCCTGGCTGGCCCTGAGCGTCTCCTTCTCTTTCTCCCTCATTCTCTCTTCTCTCATCTTGAGCCTAGATTCCTCCTCCTACTCGGCCTGCCAGCCCTGCCTATCCCTCTACTGCCTACCTATTGGCCATTCAGGTGCTTTAGGCAGGCGCTTTAGGCAGGCAAAGCAACACATCTTTACATTGTTAAACAAATGCAGCATAAACAAATGTAACACATCTTTACATAGTTAGTGATACTCCACAACACTAGGTCCTCCTTTATTCCCATACACAAAGACTTGGTATGGTGTCTGTCTCTTCTGGCCCAGCAGAGCAAGCAGCTACAGAACTGTCCCAAGCCCTTAACTGCCTTCCTACAACTCTTGAACACAGGGAAGAAGTAAAGTATTGTGGAATGAGTGGGGAGAAGCAGAACAGGATGGGGCCACCTGGAACAGGATATGATGTCATACTTTCATTTCCTCTCTACTGATAGCTGGGAGTGCAGGGCAATCTGGCTTTGCTGCCTTAGGACACCTCTCCAGGGATCAGAGGCTCCAGTCTCTGTGGTTTTCCGCTGTTTTAGTCACAAGGTGATGGCAGGGAGAAGTCACACCTTTGTTTGCCCTCTAACTACATCTACAACTGTATCTTCACCTAACACCGGGTGCAGAAAAAACTGATTACGGCAACACTGCTGTCAAAACCACAACGCCTTTCTCTATCTCTACTTTCACTGTTCTCATGCAGAACACTGGGGGAAGCGGGGTGGGGGGAGGGGGGACAAGCAACAGGAGACAGGAGAAGAAGCTTCAACACTACTGCATGTTGTCCAGCTGTGTGATGAAAGGCTTACTGCGGTCGTTTGCTTTTTAAATGCTTTCTAAATGCTGGTGTGTGCTGCGACACATATTCTGATCATGTTATGTGAATTTGGGACATGTATAAAAACCCTTCATTGCCATCACATGGCTTGTCTTACATCTTCTGCAGTAAGAAAGGGTATCCAACAAAACCCTAAAAGGCTGGGAAAACAGTGCCTGTTAGCTGCAGGCAGAGACTGCCACTTTGGCTGAATGAAGCAGGGACGGAGTTCACATAAGAGCTCTGGAGAGGCCAGGAATTGTGGAAGGCTACGAAGTCAAGAAGATGCTCTAAGATCTATGGAGCCCAAGACAGCAGAAGAGCTCTTCTCCTGACCATTGGGTGCCATAGCTGGCCTTCTAAAGACAGAGTGCATCTAACCAGACATGAGGTTTAGAGGAATCCATACAAGGGGCAGCCAAAGCAGAAAGCCCAGAATCCAGCAAGAGTATGTCATGAGGCAATCACAGTATATTCACAACAATTACTATCCTCCACTGTAATTCCACTTGGCCTCTTTCTATATTGACACATTCTTGGTGGTCAGAAGACTAGTCAGAGCTGAAATATTAGGCTGAATTACACACAAGTGTTATTTTCTTAAGTCACAACTACTTGAACATTGGCAAAGTCCTATGGCTTAACCATACTAGGGTGGACTAATGTATTCAATTTTTAAGGTCTGACCCAGGGGATTCAGGCATAATTTGAAGACTGGGTTCTCAGTCTTTACATCGTAAAGAATTATCACTTAGAAGAATTATCACCCAGCGAACAGATCCAGCAGAAAGATGTAGACACACAAAGCCACTTGCTGATTATGTACTGAGCACATACCCCAGGCACATAGGCGCAGTATCTCCTAAGGCACATGCCCAATACACAGGACTCCTGGTACTGTGAATTACCAGGAGCTGCAGTGGACAGAAAGGACTCTAGCTAACAGAATCCACACCGAGGCAGGAGGCATCTGAGTTACTCTTTGCTCGCTGCATTAGATCTTTACATATGACTTTATTTGACAGAATAATCAAGTACATCTAAAGAAACATTTTTAAATTTACTAGTTTTAGTTACATCTGATTTTGACATAACTTCCCTCATAACTCTCTAGGCCTAAAATCTTTGATGATATTTATTCATAGTACTCTTAAATATTTGTCACAGAGCATATTTAATTTTCATTAGTGTTTTCTCTGTACAGTATATTTTCTAGGTGTATAGAAAGAGGGCAAAGGAATGTCTTCTTTCTGAGGGGTATTGATTTTGTTCCTAGTAGCAGCATAATCTATTGCTTAGCCTGAGTACTCGGTAGTGATTATGCATATATCACTTTTAAGATAAAAGTTTCCACTATGTGAAAATTACATGTCATTTTCCATCTGTGTTAACTGTTATTCTGGAGGGGAACTCATGAATAATGAAAGAGGCTGTCAATTCTTCCTAAGTAACACAGAAATTCCTTCAAGCACTAAATTGAAAATCACACAACAAATACATCAGGCATCCTTCAGACATCAACTCTGTGTGCTTCCTAAATAATATAATTTATCTCGGAGATAAAGGTGAAAAGATAAAGGTGAAAAACAATAATTCATATGAAACCTGTTTTATGGGGCGGTAAGATGCCTCAGTGGACCTGAAGGCATTTGCACCCAGTGTTGACAACTGGAGTTCAAGTCCTGGGAGCCACATGGTGGAAGGTGCGAACAGACTCCTGCGGGTTTTCCTCTCTGTGCACACGCACACACATACACACACACACACACACACACACACACACACACACACACACACAGGCACACAAATGCAATCAAATGTTAAATACATTTTTAAAATACTAGAAGCCCTTGCTGAACACTAAAACAATTTAATAAACAACACTCTGATGAACCTAATAAAAACAGCTTTATCTTTTTTTTAGATTTTACATATTTATCTTTATATGCATTTTACTAAAATAAAGTGTTTAAAATTGTGGCAGTAATAAATTCATACTTCAAAATAAAGAAGTCACTAAACATTGTTTCCAAGGAAACTATTAAACTGATTTTAACAGGGTCCTATGTTTTTAATTGCATACTCTTTTTTTGCAAACCACATATTTCCCTTTCTTCTTTTTTAACATTTCCTAAGGCTGTTTATATGGCAATACTGTAACTGGGACCTAGGGAATTAGGGTCCCTGACAGAAATACTATGCTAAGAATGAAAGCAGCCCAGCCCCAAAGCCCAAGCATCAGGAAAACGACTCCCCTCCCAGGGGAAGCGTATCTTCCAGCAGTCCCCAGACTGGCACACTGGCACCAGCACACCCCTCCTGGCTTTCCTTTCACCTTTTCTATACTTTGGAACACTTCTATGAGGGGGCAGATCAGATGAGGAACTTTTCTCTCCACGATTTGGTGCAAGGTTGTAAATACACTCATTTTTTTACACGTGTGCTGATTAAGTATGTGCATATGTGTGGAGGTACACATACAGGAATGTGTATATATGCAGACATATATACATGTCTTTTCCTCTTAATCTAAGCTTGTTTGGGGGCCCAGAGCCAAGCTTTACAGCCAAGGGTCAGGAAAAAAAAAAAGCACATAGGACATTATCTGATGGTGTCTCCCAGTTGGGGAACAGCAGCTATTTGAGAGGAATAAAATTGACAGGGAATAAACGTTCTAATTTGTTTATGTCGGAATATGAAATAATGGCTTCATTGTGACATTTTCTTCGTCATACTTACACCATTGTACTCTGCTCTTATTTTCTACCATTTCCCTTCCCTGCCTTCCTCCTTCCCTCAGGCTGCTCCCCTTCACTCCCACGGCAGTCTCTCTGATTGCCTTCAAATCACCCAGATTCTATTCCTGTGGTGCTCTGAATGAGGATGTCCTCCGTAGGCTCACCCATTTCAACAGATGGTGGCACTGTGTGGGGAGGTTCAGCAGACAAGGTCTCCATGGAGAAAGCATGCTGCTAGAGATGGGCTTGGAGAGTTTAAAGACCTGGTCCTTCCCAGCTCCCTCTCTCTGCTACGTGTCTGCCACTGAAAACGAGAGCACTCTGTTTCCTGCTTCGGCCCCCATGGCACCTGCTGCCATTTCGCCTTGTCATGAGGGACTCTTATCCCTCCAGAACCCTAAGTTCAAATAAACTCTGTCTTCTATAACTACAATCGCTCTCCTCTGTTCCTCCCCCTGCCCTTGAAGTCTCTCCCTCTGCTGCTCATTTCCTTTGCTACACAAAAGCTTTTTAATTCCACTCAACCCCACTGGTGAGTTTTGGGGGTTGTTTTCTGTGCTGCTGGAGCCCTTTTCAGAACGTCATTACCCACGCGTAGATCCTGAAATGTTTTGACTTATTTTTCTCCAGCCCTTCAGAATTTCAGGTCATCTTTAGGGCCTTTGATCCATTTTGAGTTTGCACAGCACAGCAGGGATTCAGCTGTACTCTTTCACGTGTGCCTAGCTAGTTTTCCCATCACCAGGTATTTAAGAGGCACTCCTTTCCCCAAATATATGTCTTTGGCACCTTTTCAAAGATTAGGTGGTTCTAGCTACGTGCGTCTTGATTCCTTGATCCTCTATTCCATTCCACTGAGCTCCGAGTCTGTTTTATGCTCGGATCTGGCTGCTTTTGCTACCATGACTCTGTAGTGTATCTTAGGAACAGTATTGCGGTACCACCACCAATGTTGTTTCTGCTTAGGATTGCTTTGGCTATTGGGGATGTCTTTTGTGCTTTTGTGAATTTCAGGCTTTTTTTCCTAGTTCTGTGAAAAATGTCATTGGAATTTCACTGAGAATTGTGTTGAATCTATAGGTAAGTTTTGGTTTTTAAAAAGCCATTTTTGCAATATTAATTTTGCTGATCCATGAGCATAAGAAGTCTTTGAATCTTCTAATGTCTTCATTCCTTGGCTAGGTTTATTCCTAGGTTGGGGGTTGGAGTTTTTTTCATTGTTTTATTGTGTAAAGCTATTATGAATGTGGTGGTTTTTTTTCTGATTTCTTTCTCTGCAAATTCATCATTAGATTATTTCTAAAAAGTATCTAATCACCGGGTAGCGGTGGCACACGCCTTTAATCCCAGCACTCGGGAGGCAGAGCCAGGCAGATCTCTGTGAGTTCGAGGCCAGCCTGATCTACAAAGTAAGATCCAGGACAGGCACCAAAAACAA
Source organism: Peromyscus californicus insignis (assembly GCF_007827085.1). NCBI lineage: Eukaryota > Metazoa > Chordata > Mammalia > Rodentia > Cricetidae > Peromyscus > Peromyscus californicus. The sequence continues at coordinate 32,748,484 of NW_026294525.1, forward strand.
CACAGAGAAACCCTGTCTCAAGAAAAAAAAAGTTTCTGATCCTTTTTTATTTGGAGAAGGGAACTGTTGCTGCTGTTGAGACCAAGTATTATGTAGATCAGGCTGGCCTGGAACTCTTGCAGGAGGATCATGGAGTACTGTCATTACAGGAACATGCCACCATGCCTCAGGCACATGCCACCATGCTTCAGGTACATGCCACCAGGCCTTGCTAAAACCACCGATTTCTGTATGTTGATTTGGACCTTCAACATAGCTGAAAGTAGTTTTCCAATCTCTAAATTTCTTAGCGGCATCTGGATTCTTTGGGCTGTAGGTTCGTGTCATTTACAAGTAGAAATATTTTGATTTCCTCATTATTTCTTGCTTGTATCCTTTCTATTTTGCTGTCATGTTTCTTCAGGTAAGACCTCCAGACTATATCAAATAGATCAAAGTTGGCACCTCTGTCTCATTTCTGATGTTAGGGAAAATGCTTTCAGATTTCCTCCGTGTGGTATAATGCCTGCTGTAGTATAGGCCTGTTGTATACAGGCTTTATTATGTTGAAGCATATTTGTTCCATTTCAAGGCTTCTATCCTTCTGGGATGGCACCTTTTCTGAATCCATTAAGATGAACATGCAATCTCTGCCCTTAAGCCTACTAATGTACTATATTATATTTGTTTATTTGCTTCCATTGAACCATCCTGTATCCCCATAAAGAAACCAATTTGTTCATGGTATATGATCTTCTTAATGCACTCTTGAATTCAGTTTGCAAGTATTTGATAATTTCTATGTTTATGTCCATCAGAACAACTGGTCTATAAAGTTTCCCTTTTTGTTGTGTCTCTATCTGGGTTTGATACCAGATAATAATGCTGGCTTCAGAGAATGAGTTTAGTAGTGTTCCTTTGGAGGAAATAAACTATAAGCAATAAAGATTTAAGATGACTAAGGATATTATTTTTCATTCATTTAAAATACCCTGACGTTAGGGCCGGAGGGATGGCTCAGCGGGTAAGAGCACAGGCTGCTCTTCCAGAGGACCCAAGTCAAATTACTACCATCCACATAGCAGCCAACAACCACCTATCACTCCAGTTTGAGGGATCGGATGCCCCTTCTGGCCTCTGCAGGCACCAGGCACACACATGCTACACAGATATACATGCAGGTAAAACACCTATCTATACACATTAAAAAAATTTTTTTGTTTGGTTAGTTTTTTGTTTGTTTTTGTTTTCCATGACAGAATTTCTCTGTGTAATCCTGGCTGGTCTGGAACTCATTCTGTAGACAAGGCTAGCCTGGAACTCAAAGAGATCCATCTGCCTCTGCCTTCCGAGTGCTGGGTTTGAAAGTGTGCACCACCACCGCCCAGCTAAAATTAAATTTTTAATGTCACACTAAAAAACTAAGAGTTTGTAGTTTGCATAAAGGGACTGTACTTGTAAATGAGTTACAAAACAGCCATCACCTATTGTAGTGACAGTTTTATACGGACATCTCTGTTTCACTGCAAAGGACACTTCAACTCAAAGATCATTTCAGCTGGGCATAGTGGCATATGTAGTCCTATCGCTTAGCATGCTGAGGCAGAAGGATCTGAACGTCAAGTCAGTTAGAGCTACATGGCAAGACTCTCTCTAAAAAAGACTATTCCAAATAGAACTGACAACTACAGCTTTCTTAGCCTGTCAATCAGATCTGTTTGTGTGACTGATGCCAATGGTCTTAGCAAAGGCTACAGAGATTTGCCTGCTTTTCTGAAATAGGGGAGCTGCTGCTGGTTTCCTGTACAGTGCTTTTAGATTTTCTTCTTTCAAAGTACCGGGGACTGAACCAGGGCTCTGTGCATGCTGGGCAAGTGCTCTGTGACTGAGCTACATCCTGAGCCCTAGATTTTTTAAATTACCATCTTTAGTGTTTTTGCAGAAAACCTTTATAAGATGTGAAGATAAAGCCTCATGCTTTTCACACTGTTTCTCATGAACATGCGGGTCTCATATCTATAGAACCCATAATTTGTCTGGAGTAAAGATGTGAGTGCACATGACTACTGACTGGTCAACACTGAAGCCACTCTACTTAGGAGTAAGACATTATCAAAATGGCTTCCCTTTGGTTTTGGTGGTTTTGTTTTATTTTGCTGTTTCAGTTGGTGTGGTTATTAGGTTTTGAGAGAGGGTCTCACAGTTTAGACTAGCATCAAATTCACTATATAGTCAAGGATGGCTTTGAACTTCTGATCTTCCTGACGCTACCTCCCATATCCTAGGTCTACAGTGTGCACCACAGTAACTGGCCTTTAGAATTCTGTAATAGAGAAATCTAATTTTATCTTTCTTGTCCTGACCCCTAAAGTAAGTGGGAAAGTAACAAATGATTTATTTAAATGATGATAATAGCTGGGCGGTGGTGGCGCACACCTTTAATCCCAGCACTCGGGAGGCAGAGCCAGGCAGATCTCTGTGAGTTCGAGGCCAGCCTGGTCTACAGAGCGAGATCCAGGGAAGGTGCAAAGCTACACAGAAAAACCCTGTCTTGAAAAACCAAAAATAAATAAATAAATAAATAAATAATGACAATATCTATATTATTTCTGATTTGGGGGATAATATCATCTAAAACTCCAACAATTACACTCTGTGGTAATTAAAGATCAAAATGTGCTACGAAAGTTCTACCCCATTACATGAAGTTCATAAAAGAAAATAGTAAGAGACTCAGAATGTAATGATTGAGTTGCCTATCTAATAAGTCACTTATAGCAGTCTCTAAGTTCAAACTTCAGCACACATATATAAAGCCAGAAGCCAGTTTTTTTAATTACTTTATGTTTCTGTGTATGTGTGTGCATATGCACATGTGTGGGCAGGTGTCGGTAAACGCTGAAAGGGGACAGCAGAGCCCTTGGAGCTGGTGTCGTAAGTGGCTATGGACCAACCAATGTGCTGTGGGAACCAAACTCAGGTCCTTCGCAACCACTGAGCCATCTCTCCCGCTCAGACTAGTCTTTTATGTTTAAAAATACTGGCTGCTCTTAATCAATTTACAGAAGAACTCTATTTAAAGAACGAAGTCAAAGCTTACTTAGGCATCTGTCTCTGCATAAGGTCTTTTGAGTGAAGTGCAATTTATAACTCAGACTAAATAGCAATTATTTTTAGATTATATATTTTATTAATATAACTTTTATAAAATCTTTAAGATCGTAACATTCCTAAAATAACAGTGTCTAATTACTGTCATAATGTGCTCTAAAAATAACTAAAACTGGGTTGCTGAGTTACTAAACACTCTATATACACACATAATTATAATTTTAAAAAGCATGAGTCATGTCTCTGTAACTCAATAATCTTGCTTTATTCATTTCAAAATAAGTTTAAAATTATAATTTTAATATAAGATTTATAAGAATAACTATTTTAAAGAAAATTTCTCAACTATCATTTGTAAGCACTAAAAACTAACTTATATTGCAAAATATATTTAAAATGTGGTTTTTTAATATATTGTTGTACTTTTTGAAAGTTACATGTGTTTACACAATGTGTATGGATCGTATCTATCCACCACTTCCTCTCTCTAATTTTCCCTCATACCCTCCCATTTCCCTCCAAGCTTCATGTCTTTTCATTTTTTTGTTATATATGTGCTCTTAATGAATAAACAGTAATTCTTCTACTCTGTATTCGGAGTCTACGGCCCTGTGGCATGTGCCTAAGGAATTCTAAAAATGTCATCAGTATAAACACAACAAAGCGATTGAAGCTTAATTATTGAAATGTAATTCCTGATATTCTGTATGATTACATTCTAGGGAAAGACTAAACTTAGAACTTTTTAGATAATCCCTACTGTAATTCTCCTTGTTTTTACAATTTGTTCACTGTTAAATAGTGAGCCTTCTTTCTGTATGCTACTCCAACGGTGGCTCTTAGATGAGATCTGATAGAATATGTAGGTTTTACAGATAACCTGGCTTCAACATTGTCAGTATACACTGTCAAAATTGTGCGAAAGGACATCTGTTCCAAAATGCTTGCTGGTGGCACACACCATTAATTCCAACACTCAGAAGGCAGAGGCAGGCGGATCTCTGAGTTCCAGGCCAGCCTGGTCTACAGAGTGAGTTCCAGGACAGCCAGGGAGACAGAGAGAAACCCTGCCTGTTTCAAAAAAAAAAAAAAAAGTAGTAACATGACGATGCTAATGATCATTTTAATAATGGATAACGGACTACAAGCTACAGGTTAACTTAGTCTAAGAGCTACTCTTTCTGTGGCAAATTTTGAAAGAACATCCTTTGTTGCTCTAATTTGGCCAAAAAGAAATAAGGGAGCAGTGGAGGCTTTCTTCTGCCTGCCTTTTCCTCCTATGTAAGAACAGACGGCCCACAGGGACCACACCAAACCCTCACAAGGAACCCCATGATCAACGACTTCAAAGAACAAAGTTCATCCAGGGCTGGGGAGATGGCCCCGTGAGTAAAAACTCTTGCTCAGCTAATGTGAGAAGCAGGGTGTGAATGCCCATCGTCGTGCACAGGCCAAGCATGGCTGCCCGTGTCTGCAACCCCAGCACCAGCAGAGGGGAGAGGCAGACCCCAAGGCTCACTGGTCAGCCGCCTCGCTGGTCCAGTGAGACCATGTTTCAAAGTAGTAAGGCAGCGAGTGACAGATGAATGGCAATTACAAAAATAATTATAATTAGGTGTCCATGAAGAGTTCAGTAACTCAGGAACCAGTTTTACTTAACTGTAGAATGTGTGAAGGCAACAGGCACTATTAACCATCGCCAGGATCATAATTTTTACGAAAGTTGGGTCAATGAAACTTATATTCTAAAAATAATATCTTATTTAATCTGAGTTATAAATTGAACTTTACTGAAAAAGAACTTAAAAAGAGGCAGATGCTAAAGTAAGCTTTAATTTTCTTAAAATCTAATCACTGACAGTCTTCTCTAGCCTCTGCATGCCCCTGCACAGGCATGTGTACTCACACTCATGTGCAATGCACGCATGTGCGTGCGCACGCACACACGCGCGCGCGCGCACACACACACACACACACACACACACACACACACACACACATACACACACATCAGTTCATTCGGAGGCAGGAAGATTACCAAAACGGCCTACCAAAAGCAGTAACTAAAGCGGAGGGTCACAGAGGGGCAGTTCTTACCCATGTTACCCACCCTTCCACTAGAGACACTATCAGACAGCTTCCAACCTGAGCTCCAGTTTACACTCTCCTCAGAGGATCTTTCAGTCACAAGCATAAAATTACCTTTTTACTGTAACGCTTCAAGTGCTGGTGATAGGACCCACACCTTCATGAGGAACAGGCAGCCAGCCAGATGGCACAGGTCCTCAAATCCAGACTGAGGAATGGCCCCAAATAAGGAGAAATTAGAACAGGGGTGCTAAGCCTGAGGACCCATGGGAAGAGCATGCTGGAAGTAAAAATGGCATACCTCCAAGTCCCTGCTTCTCCCTCGGGACACTCGCCTCCCTCCCTGTTCTGGGAGTGGCAGGGATTTACACACACATAAAAGTCCTGCCTTTGTCTCTCCAGCTGTCACACAGCTGTGGGCAAGACAGAGGCAGATTAAAATTGGTCTCTCACCAGTTTGGGCCAAACTGTAAATAAATTTATTTTTTAATTTTGATAAATGTTAATGACTTTTTCTCTTAACCTGGTGACAACATTCAGACCCAGAATCAATAGCTACAAACATTATCTAAACCAAACTCACATGTTAAATGTGAGCTAGGTGGTCTATAGAATACTCTGTTTTACTGTGTGGTTATAATAAGAATGGTTATTAAGTGCTGTGGGATGTTCTGTATGGCAAATGTGTTGCTAATTAGTCAATAAATAAAACACTGATTGGCCATTGGCTAGGCAGGAAGTGTAGGCGGGACAAGGAGGAGAATAAAGCTGGGAAGTGGAAGGCTGAGTCAGAGAGACACTGCCAGCCGCCATGACGAGAAACAGCATGTGAAGATGCCGGTAAGCCATGAGCCACGTGGCAAGGTATAGATTAATGGAAATGGATTAATTTAAGCTGTAAGAACAGTTAGCAAGAAGCCTGCCACGGCCATACAGTTTGTAACCAATATAAGTCTCTGTGTTTACTTGGTCGGGTCTGAGCGGCTGTGGGACTGGCAGGTGACAGAGATTTGTCCTGACTGTGGGCCAGGCAGGAAAACTTTAGCTACAATTAAGGTTATCTTTTTAAAAAAAAAAATAACTGATCTGTGATGTAGTAATGTCTTACAATACCAAGCAATTTCTTTCCATGATTTTCAGTTAGGAGATTCTTTCTAACATCGGTGTAAGTTATTATACAACCATGTCACATATAATATGAAGAAAATGAATAAGATTTTAGAATCACTCTTCAGTCACCTAACACTTCAAAGAAATCAAAGCAGGAAATGCTTTTTGTCATTCCCAGTGTTACTATTTTAAGGAGACCTGTATCTACTGCCTAAATCCATTTCATTTTTAGATGGTTTTCATAAGGGATCTGAATTGTGTTTCAAAATAAATAAATTGGCCAGGAGGTGGTGGCGCACGCCTTTAATCCCAGCACTTGGGAGGCAGAGCCAGGCGGATCTCTGTGAGTTCGAGGCCAGCCTGGGCTACCAAGTGAGTTCCAGGAAAGGCACAAAGCTACACAGAGAAACCCTGTCTCGAAAAACAAAATAAATAAATAAATAAATTGTGTTTCAAAATAATGCTAAGACCAACTTTAATTTAAAAACTTTATTCTTCTCATTTAAAATAGATAGTTCCAATTTATTACTATGCAAAACCGTCAAACAAAATTTTAAAACATCTCATTCTTTCTTTTTTTTTTATTTTTGGTTTTTTGGGATTTTTTTGGGGGGGTTTTTTTTGTTTGTTTGTTTTTTTTTTTTTTTTTTTTTTTTTTTTTTTGAGACAAGCTTTCTCTGTGTAACAGTCCTGGCTGTCCTGGAACTCACTCTGCAGACCAGGCTGGCCTCGAACTCACAGAGATCCGCCTGCCTCTACCTCCCGAGTGCTGGGATTAAAGGCTTGAGCCACCACCACCCGGCTAACATTTCATTCTTAAAAGCAAGTCTTCAAAATGACAGCTTTGTGTAATGAATGTCATCCTGTCTACCACAGGCAAGCGCAAAGAAGCCGTCAGGTCACACACTCACACCAGCCCAGGTCTGCGTTTCAGCTTGAGTTCTTGAGCATACCCCACTCTGACCTTCTAGACGATTAGAAATTCTCTCAGTCCTGGTGCTGGTTACTTGTCCCATTGTCGCGCTCAAAGATCTGACAAAAACTATGAGAGCCAGAGGCTTTATCTTGGCTCCAAAGCTCGCTCTGAACCGGATGCTCTCACGGTTTGCCATTTTATTAGAGCAGTAAGCACGAGTCCCAGTATGGCTGAGAAACGAAAAGCTTCTCTAAGTGAGAGGACATGCCGGGGTGACAGCAGAAAGGGGAGGTGGGGCTAACAAAGCCAGACGCCATGAACGACCAATGAGGAAAGGCATCTGCGAGGTCAAGACAAGAACAAAATGATGAAGCGCTGTTGGGACGATCTTTTTGTACTCTGCGATGGTGTGTGTGTCTCTGTTTACCTTACCTGCCTAAGGCACCTTCTGATTGGTTTAATAACGAGGTGAGGGGCCAATAGCTAGGCAGGAGAGAATAGGCGGGACTTCCAGGAAGAGATAGGAACTCTGGGAAGAGAGAATCTGAGTTGGGAGATTCCAGCCAGATGCAGAGGAAGTCGGAAGGACCTACGGTACTGAGGAGCGGTAATGAGCCACGTGGCAGAACATAGATTACTATAAACAGGTTAATTTAAGTTTTAAGAGCTAGCTGGGAACAAGCCTAAGCTAAGGTCAAGCTTGCATAATTATTAAAAAGTCTCCATGTCATTATTCGGGTGCTCGCAGTTCAAAGAAAGAACCAGGAGCCTGGGGTGACGTCTCTGGGCCTTGGGTATGATGGATTGAAATGAGCAGCCTCCCCACCAACAGAAACTACCATTTCAGATTTTTAAAAAAGCTGGCTTTAGCCGGGCGGTGGTGGCGCACGCCTTTAATCCCAGCACTCGGGAGGCAGAGCCAGGCGGATCTCTGTGAGTTCGAGGCCAGCCTGGTCTACAAAGCGAGTTCCAGGAAAGGCGCAAAGCTACACAGAGAAACCCTGTCTCGAAAAAAAAAAAAAAAAAAAAAAAAAAAGCTGGCTTTCAGCTAAGCCAAGAAGGTAAAGAAGTATTCTCAGAAAATGTCTGGGGAGCCCAGCAGCTAATTTACAAACGGACAGATTACCATACAATTACCCAGTGCAGACTCTGCAAAGTGCCAGGATTTGTACATGGCAGCTCCGCCCCTTACCAACAAGTTCCTCTGCCTTATTTTCTCTATCAGGTAAGTGAGGGCGATGACGAGCCCTACCTCACATTTGTACTGCAACTAAATGAATTCATCTTTGTAAGCTGACTACAGGGGCTGGAGAAAAGGCGGGAGGTTAAGAGCTCTTTCTGCTCTTGCAGAGGACCCAGGTACAGTTCCCATCACCCACATCCAGAGCTTAACTCCAGATACAGTGCCCTCTTCTGGCCTCCACAGGCACTTGCACACATGGTTCTCTCTCTCTCTCTCTCTCTCTCTCTCTCTCTCTCTCTCTCTCTCTCTCTCTCTCTCTCTCTCTCTCTCTCTCTCTCTCTCTCACACACACACACACACACACACACACACACACACACACACACACACACACACCACAAAGTAAAATACAATGAATCTTTAAAAAATATTTTTAAAGCTGGGCAGCGGTGGCGCATTCCCAACACTTCTGGGAGGCAGAATCAGAAGGATCTCTGTGAGTTCGAGGCCAGCCTGGGCTATCAAGTAAGTTCCAGGAAAGGAACAAAGCTACACAGAGAAACCCTGTTTTGAAAAACGAGAGGGGGGGGGAGAGGGAGAGAGAGGGAGGGAGGGAGAGAGAGAGAGAGAGAGAGAGAGAGAGAGAGAGAGAGAGAGAGAGAGAGAGAGAGAGAGATGAGGACAGAGAGGAAGCACGGAGGGTGTCGCACGCAAACAGGCAGAAATAAAAGTGCCGGCTCAGGATGGCGCGCAGCAGCCTGCTCTCTGGTACATGAAGGAAGTGTGGCAAAGTTGTTCCAACGTGTCCAAAGAGAGCCTAACCCAGGCCATAGGGTGAGGAGGGGTCGGCAAGCTCCGGCGACAGCAGCAGACAGGAAGTCCAGACCTTCCTGCGGTAACACAGCAGCCTGGGCAGGTCCAGAAACGCTGGAACGGAATAAATTCCTTACAAGGAACCAGAAATCGTTTGTCCTCTCCATCTTGGGGGAAATGACAGTCAAAATAGGGGAAAGCATAATGCTCAAACGAGCATCCTAAAGCCTTTCATTTTCTCTTTTATGAGAAAAATGTACTTGGAATCATTTATCATACTAACCAGGGGCACTTTTCTCATTTTGAACAAAAGTATGCAAAGACCATTATAATTCCAACCGGCTAAAGTTTCAGCAATCTCTCAATCTAATAACCTTCTTAACAAATTGCATTTTGCTTAAGAAAATGAACAAAATTCTATATCCATTTCTATGCAAAAAGCTTTTCAGAGCAATTTCATCATTGGAAATGTAAAGAAAATGTCATATAAATTCAATTTTCTGTCTCTTCATAATCTCTAAGGCTACAGGATCATGCTAGGAAAGGAGCTGGTGCTTTTTTACTTTGGGAAACAAGACCAAGGTAAGAAGATGTGACCCAGAGCCCCTGAGGTCAAATACTGGCATGTGTCCAAGAGCCCCCCACAAACCCACAGGTACACGAAGGAACGCAAAGATGGACTTGGCCTCTTCATGACTCCAGCACAAAACAACCACTCAGATCAGAAGAACAAAAAGAATTAGTAACAGCATATCTGCTTATGTAATTCAAGGCTGATGGGGAAGGGGGTGGGGCGGGGGGGGGGCACAGACACAACACATGTTTACTTATGTCAATGGCTTAGAATTCTATAACAAAAGACAAAGTAACAAGAAAAGCACACAATTTTATTTAGTAGAAGTTTTATATGACTTGGGACACAAAAAAAAAACTGAGGACCACCCCCCCCCCCAAAGCAGGTAAACCCCTGTGGATTTTTTTTTCATGTATTTTATGTACACAGTGTTCTGCCTGCATGTATTCCTGCAGGCCAGAAGAGGGCATAAGATCACATTCTAGATTGTTGTGAGCCACCATGTGGTTTTTGGGAATTGAACTCAGGACCATGGAAGAACAGCCAGTGCTCTTAACCTCTGAGTCTTCGCTCCAGTCCCAAACTGTGTGCCTTTTAGGGTGGGTTTAATCAAGTGGGTAGTTAGAGAGAAGAACAATTAGATGCAAAGTGTGACTGATGGCTGGGAGAACTTAGCAAAGCCTCTCTGTGTCCCCATGCCTCCAGAGAAAAGGACATTCCCTTCCTCCAGATACAAGGAAGACAACTTCTCAAATTTAAGCCAGACAACCCGCTTCCATGGATGGTTAGAAAATTCTTCCTAAATTCTTAACCTTCTTCAGAGGAAGGGCAGGAGGTCAGAGAATGACTTGTCAACTTCTCAGATTCAGTCCTTAGTTTAAAATGCTTTTGGAGATGGAAGAGAGGGCTCAGTGGTTAAGAGCACTGGCTGCTCTTCCAGAGGACCCGGGTACAGTTTCCAGCACCCACATGGTGGCTCACAACCATATGTAACTCCAGTTCCAGGGGATATGTAATGCTTACTTCTGACCTCCATACATACCAGGCACACGCGTGGTGCAGAGACATACATGCATACAAAACACCTATGCACATAAAGTAAAAATAATCAGCCAGGTGGTGGTGGGACATGCCTTTAGTCCCAGCAATCGGGAGGCAGAGACAGGCAGATCTCTGTGAGTTCGAGGCCAGCCTGGTCTACACAGCAAGATCCAGGACAGGCACCAAAGCTACACAGAGAAACCCTGTCTTGGAAAATCAAAAAAAAAAAAAAAAATTTTAACTTAAGAACTAAAACTCTCAATTAAAATTAAAATTAGATAAATCACACTATTTACATCCTTTACAAATTCTCCTGCTCTCTATTAAGTCTGACTAGCTCTGCCTCCACTGTTCTGAACAAAATTTTAATATTCCCTATGTAGGCATAAACACAAACACACACACACACAGTTTATAACAAAGTTTTTTAATGATCTCCTGATAAAATACATTCTTCTGAAAGTTAGAATACACCATTTGAACAAATAGTTAGGTATGCTATAAAAACAAAATTATTACTAAATTATTGCACTGATACCATTAGGTAGCTAGTCAGCTACCTGCAGGCTTAGGGGGTGTCAGGGAGTAGATCCCGTCTCATAACCAACAGTCTGTATAAACAAGGACTAGAACTCCAGGACTCTGTTACTGTTGGAGGAATGAGACCTGAGTCATCTCTCTGGCCCTTGAGGGAATATGACATCTTGAACTGCCGCAAAGGTCATGGATCACTATCTAAAGCTGGTTTCATGAGCCTTAACCCTTATAAGGTTACTATCTGGAAGATCACCTGATAAAAAGCAAGGAGGTACCATCGACTCTACCTAACAGGGTCAATTACTAGACAGGAAAATCCACTAGGAAGCTGGCTGGTGCAGACCTTAGAAACCTGCCTAATGTGCAGATAGGACAGTGGTCCCTTGGCCACTGCCCACCCTCATCTTCAGAGGGCTTCACATTACTCTGTAACAAGCCTTACCTACCTGTGTGTCTTCCTTGGCTTCTTTCAAAAAGATCAGGGAACTGAGGGAGACCAGAGAGAGATCCTAGTAATGATGCTGTTGGACTTATATAACCTGATCCTGAAGAATTCCTTTAAAACTAAATCTAGAGACTAGGGGTGGAACTCAATGATAGAACATACACTATGAAGAGCCAAGGCCTCCATTCGATCCCCAATACCAAAAAACAATCCAATGACTATAAAGAAATAAAATACTGAAAAAATGTCTATACTCTTGACTACATGAGTACGTCCATAAATGGGGGTGCCAAGTAAACTCTGGTGCCAGGCAATCCCAGTGCACTGCCTAGTCCTTGACAACTGGCACTGTGGCACACATATATAATGTCAGCAGTTGGGAAGCTGAGACAGGAGGATTGCTTCAAGTTCAGAGTAGCCTGGGCTACATAGTGCCATGCCAGTAGGGGATACAGAACAAACAAACACTTTTCTCAAACCAACAACGTAAATAAACAAAATCTGTTGCTTCAATGGGTAGATAAATGAAAATCTCCCATGACTATTAAAATACCTAGATTTCTTACACGTATACATGAAAACAATAAACAAAAGCAACAGTACAATGCTCGCATAACAAGTTAAAAGTGAGTTTACCAAGAGGTAATGTTTTTCCTACGTTTTCTATCCTCTGTAATGTTTTGCTGAAAGTTTCAGACTATAAATACTTCTAAGCAGTAGTCCCTAATGCATCTGGAAGAAAGAAAGGAATTATAAGGGCAGAGGCCTTTGCTAAAATGACAAATGAACATCCATCCGTTCCTGTTCCCATTAAAGCTGGTGAGATTTCACATTCTTCACCACACAATGGAGCTTTCATCAATGCTGGAAAATACTTTTGTGAGAAGATTTGCAGAGAATGGATGGAATTCTTAATGTTGCAAGCACCCATTGAATTATTGAAAAGGACAATGACTGAATGGCTAATTAGAAATGTTTCAGTGATATTTATATTACAAAAGAAAAGATTTAAGTCTAGCATTTTCTCTTGAGTAGTCAGTCAGAAAAAATACATTAGGGTTGTTGACTGTGGGCATCGATTCTGGAATGCTCTGCCCTCAAAGCTCTTAGAGATGCCTTCCCTTTGGCCAGCTAATGCTTTTTACATCCTACTTGGCTTCTAAGTGTCACTGTTTGAATGGTTGCTTGTACATACTTCAGTCTACCCTACCCCAAAACAGGGCTTAAGATGACTCCAAAGAACTGGATAGCATGATAAATGATGAGAAAATAAGGGAAAAGAAACAAAGGCAGACTTGAACAAGAAAGACAGGTCAAGTGTCCTGCAGTCTAAATTAGAATAAGTTAAAGCCTAAGCCTTTCGACAGCAAAGCCTTTCTATCTCAGGAAGCAGGAGCTAACCATCCAATAGCATCATATCAAAAATGATTTGTTGGGATCAGAGAGATGGCTCAGTGGTTAAGAGCACAGGCTATTCTTCTGGAGGACCAGGGTTCAATTCCCAGCACCCACAAGGCAGCTCACAACGATATTTCAAGTTCCAGTTGAATCTGTCACCCTCATACAGACATACATGCAGGCTAAACACCAATGCACATGAAATAAGAATTTTTTTTAAAAAGTAAAAAACAAGAAGCCTGTTCTTTTTTTTAAAATGTTTTAAAAGGCCGGGCGGTGGTGGCGCACGCCTTTAATCCCAGCACTCGGGAGGCAGAGCCAGGCGGATCTCTGTGAGTTCGAGGCCAGCCTGGACTACCAAGTCAGTTCCAGGAAAGGCACAAAGCTACACAGAGAAACCCTGTCTCGAAAAACCAAAAAAAAAAAAAAAAAATGTTTTAAAAGAAACCAGTTTCGATACTGAAATTAAAAAATAAATTCTGGCCGGGCGGTGGTGGCGCACGCCTTTAATCCCAGCACTCGGGAGGCAGAGCCAGGTGGATCTCTGTGAGTTCGAGGCCAGCCTGGGCTACCAAGTGAGTTCCAGGAAAGGCACAAAGCTACACAGAGAAACCCTGTCTCAAAAAAAAAAAAAAAAAAAAATTCTGGTTGGGGTGGAGATATAGCTCAGTTAGTAGAGGATCTGACTAGCACACACAAAGCCCTGGGTTCAATCTGAGCACCCATAACCCAGGCATGGTGATGCATGTTCTCAACTACAAAGTGAGTATGAGGCCAGCCTGGGCTACATGAGACTCTGTCTTAAAACAAGAATATATTTAAAAAACAATTTTTCCAATCAGCCTTTTTGGTTATTTCACATTTACTTTTAAATACATAAGTAAACTTTCCATAAATCATGTACTTATAAAGTCTTAAAAAGAACACAAAACATTTGAAAGCAACTTTGCCTTATCACTTCTATAGAGACACGGTTTTATGTAAGTAAGCATGCAATTTGCTGATGGTCTGGTTTCGTCTAGAAACGTATTTCTCATGGAGTGTTAGAGATGTTCTTGCAACAAATGAAAATGGAAAGGAAAAAATGAAAAAACCATTTGACAAATGCATCTAGCAAAGATATAGTTAAAATATTCTCTCCACAAAAGGCTAGCATACATCCTAGGGTAGGTTGTTCGCATTCTTAAGATTTTGTTGCCATTATCAATGACGGCCCATTAGAAAATTCGGTAATTCAATGTATCTACTTTTATTTTTTACATTTATTTACATGTGTGCATGTGCACACACTCACACTTGAGCACAGTGACTATATGGAGGTCAAAGGCCAACTTGCAGGAGTCAGCTCTCTCCTACCATGTGAGCCAAGAGGATCCAACTCAGTCAGGCTTGGTGGAAAGCACCTTTACCCACCCGGCCATCTTACTGACCTCAATTATCTACCATATTTTTATACTGATACTTTATCTGGTAACCTTACTGAACTCTACAATGAGCTTTAATCATTTTTGTCTTTGAATTTCCAACACTTGCTCCTCTTTGTGAAAACAGAGGAAGAAGATTCCATTAGCCTCTGTTACGATCAATTCCCCTGAACTCTCAAAATTCAATATAGTGTTCTCTGGCCATCACTCACACTTACAGCTTTCTCACTGGTAGGCTTCTATTAACACTAATCTCCAGCCCTCTTGCCCCAGTCTTCCAATATCAACCTCCCCGACTTTATTTCTTTCTCTAATAGAAATTGGATAGCATAGCATCAGACACCGTCCAGCACTCATCCCAACACCATCCCACTTGATTTCACATTCGAATAGAAATTAGATAACACAGCATCGGACATTGTCCAGCACTCTCTGCCCAGTGTCCATGCTTTCTTTAATACCTCTGCATGTAAGGGTCAAGTATACATTCATTCAGCTTCCTCTCTCCATCCCATGCTCAGAATAGACCCAAGAAAATGAGAAATGATAAGTCTCTGGAATGTCGTCGTCCTAAACACACTTGCACTGATCTGCCATCCCACCATACACTGCTTCATAAAATTTTCCTCTCTACTCCCCTTAACCACTATTTGAAGCTTTCACCATTTTCCTAAAATGATTTTTTTCACTTTCTTTGTTCCCTTATTGTATGAATTTCCTTTTACCGATTCTCCTAGGTTTGCAATTGAAACTCCAATAAAACTGAACTCCAGGCTGGGAGGATGGCTTAGGCAGGAAGGCGCTTGCTGTGCAGGCCTGGTGGCCTGAGTTGAACTCCCAGAGCCCATGAAAAAGTGAGAGGAAAAAACCGACTCCACAAAGCTGTCCTTTGACCTCCACACACGCAGCGTGGCACGTGCAGTCCCACACTCAGACACAGACAGACAGACAGACACACAATGCCCCAAATAATAAAAATTGTAAGATAAAAACTGAACTATCTGAGAGTCCCTAAATATGTCTTGATTTCTTTGCACATATTCTTCCTGTCTGCCCTCTTCCATTTTTCTTAACCAGAATGCTTGTTAAGTACCTTCAAATCTCAGCTCAGTGCTCTATCTCTTGTGAAAACTCCCTCAATACATACATGTCTCCTTATTCCTTTAGTACTCTGCACCCACCTCTAGGTATTGAAATCACCATGTCCCGCTACACCCTCTGATCCATTTGTTCCTGTACAAGACGGCTCCTCAGAGGACCAAGAATTTCATTTCAGCTTACTATCCCAAGCACCTACCTGGTGCCAGCTAATTATATGTTAAAGTAATGAACAGTCCCACTAAAGTACAATTCCTTGAGCCTGACATTTTGTAAAAGAAATGAATTTAGAGAAAATAAATTTATCAAAACCTTAGTGAAGATGAATGTGGCTGTTTGACCCGTAACATCAATAGCAAATTTTATATTCATAACCCAGGTAAAATGCTCTTATGTAAAATATATTCCAAGTAAATAAAAAAAATCTTTTACTGAAAATTAAACAGCTCTTTGTGATTTGTTTGTTTGTTTGTTTGTGTTGCTTGTTTGGTTTCTTTGAGATAGGGTTTCTCTGTGTAGCTTTGGAGCCTGTCTTGGAACTCATTCTGTAGACCAGGCTGGCCTTGAACTCACAGGGATCCGCCTGGCTCTGCCTCCTGAGTGCTGGGATTAAAGGCGTGCGCCACTGCTGCTCAGCTACACCTGAATGGATAGCACCTGAATGGACCGAAGCTATACTCCAGACAGTACTAGTGGCACGCTGTTAATGCCCTTCTATGTTAACATATACCTGAATGAGGAGAAACCCTATGAAAACACTGCCATTCACAAAATACTAATCGCAAATACTATAAAACATAAAAGAAAAACCAACAGTGAAAACTGACTCCATTCCACCCGCCCTTCCACTACAGTGTGCTTTTGAATAAGCAATTATTAATGCACAGCGGTAATACAATATGAAGAACGAAAGCATATCCTAAAAGGTCACAGACAACTTGGTATTCTCTTTATTATGTTAAAACCAACTAAAACAGATATGCGCATATTGTGGGGGAAATACAAGGAAATCACAGACACCAACTTCAGGATGATCGCCAAATTAAATAGAGGCAGGCCAAGGGAGAGACCGTAAAGACAAGAGTTAGCTGAAACGTGAGCTTTCATTTTGGTACTAGATGTTCAGTTGCTAAATTATCTGTTAAATAGATGGTTAAAAGGAGAAGGAACAAAGTAAGTAGAGCAGTTAAGAGGGAGAGGAAAGAAAAGAGAGGAGAAGAAAAGGATAGAGATAGGGGAAAAAACCTCAAAAGATAAATGTAAACCAAGTATAGACCAAACACTGATAGTGGGTTTAGACCAAGGATGAGTGACCCTACAATATGATAGCACAAGATAACATTACAAGCACTGCTGTAGTTTGTAGGCTAACACCCAACCTATTATCTCGGAGTCAAACTCAAAATTCACCCACCCATTCAATCCCCACCGTACTGCAATTGAGTGTATCTGCTGTAAACGACCTCCAATAAATGCGAGGCCTTTGACACTAACGAACAGACATTCTCCTCAGCAAATAACAGTCAAAAAAGAAAGAGGGAGCTATATAAATGAAAATGTGGCTGATTCATTGACTGACTCTCTGTAATAAAGGTGACAATTCCCTCAAGCCTCTGAGTAGGAACATGGTGACTGTCATTCATTCATTCAATACTTATCAAGTGCCAATTTTAGTCAAATCTCATAAAAAACAAAGGGACCCTTTGGACTTACACTTCATACTTGAATCCAGTCTAGTATCTTCTGTGGAAAGCTCCAGAATTAACAGTGCCCTCAAGAGAACTTACCACACTTTTAGCCACTTACTTAAGCAACCAACACCGAAGCAGTTCCCATGCAGAGTGCGGTTATCCTGCCTCTGCAAACTCAGACACCAAATCTCTATGACAACCATGGGAAACTGCACACGAGACTGCATGAGTACAGTGCTGTCTGCCATACCTGCTATCTCCGTAAGAGTGTGGATGTGATCTCCATCCGCCAGCTTCACAAAGCCAACCTGACTTCGGAAAGTGTCAATCCCTTGGAAGGGCAAGGTCAAGTTCCTCCCTTGAAGGATTTCCTCAACAAACGGCTTCAACTCCAAAAGCGCATCAGTACCACTAGTGAGAGACAATATTTTTCAGCAATATGATAAGTAATAAAATGGGCAAAACCAAATAAGAAACAAAGAAATTCACTTTTAAAAGATAAATTTTATATATTTCAAAGTTCAAAATATCTTTTGAATCTAACCTGTGGTTAAAACCAATATTAATTTTTAAACAACTAGAGAAGAGGTAAATTAAATCTTTTCCTAATTATAATTACCATTAAAGACATAAAAGCAATACTGTGGTGGTTTGAATAGGAATGGTCCCCACAGACTCATGTGTTTGAATGCTTGGCCCATAGGGGATGGTACTATTAGGAGGTGTGGCCTTGTTGGAGGAAGTGTGTCACTGTGGAGGTGGGCTTTGAGGTCTCATATGCTCAAGCCACACCCAGTGTCTCAGGCCACTTCCTGTTGCCTGCTGATCAAGATGTAAAACTCTCAGCTCCTTCTCCAGCACCATTTCTGCTTGCATACTGCATGTTTCCTGCCATGACAATAATGGACTAAACCTCTGAACTGTAAGCCAGCCCCAATTAAATGCTTTCCTTTATAAGTGTTGCCGTGGTCATGGTGTCTCTTCACAGCAACAGAAACTCTAACTAAGATAATACTATTTCATTATTATCAGGGAACTTCTAAGTCAGATGTGGGTAGCACATGCCTGTAAACAAAACACTCTGGAGGCTGAGACAGGAGGACTGCAAATGTGAAGCCAACCTGGACCCCATAAGACCTAGAACACAGTAAGACCTTGACTCAAAAAATAAAAATAAAAAATTAAAACAAACAGAAAGAAATTACTAACCAAAAAAAAACTACCTGTGTTACTCAAAGTGCTGGGGTTACAGCTCTGTTGTAGAGCACTCACCTGCTGTGTGTGAGGTTCTAGATTCAACTCCACTACCTCAGGGAAAAAGAGATCTACAATTCAAAAACTCCTTATTTTCATAATGTTTTACTAATGATGCATCTCAAAACCACCTACTACCTAGGAGAGCTTTGTTAGGTTGTGGGAAGTATTTAAAACTTTGTTTTTATTTGTTTCTGGGGGTGACATTTTGAGGCAGGCTCTCAAAATGTGTAGAAGGATGACTCTGAACCTCTGGTCACCCTGCCATGACCTGTCAGGTGTTAGGGTGACAGGCACACACCCGGCCTGTGTTTGACAGGGTAAGTAGGCACTCTACCTGCTAAATCATGTCCCCAGCCCAAAACCTAGGTTTTTTAAAATCAAAGTACTAATGCTTACTCAAACAGGACTGACTGTTTACAATATATTCTACAAAAACTTAAACAGGCATTATCTCTTAAAATACAATGTCTTTATTAACATGATTTATTGTACCTGGACTCAAAGTGTAAGCTTAACTGTATTCCCCAATTAGAACTAAATGCTTGTTACAGCTGTTTAGCCTATGTTAACTTATGACTACCACTTTGTGTTTCAAATCTTTACTCCCCTTTAAAGTTAGACACTATCAAATATTGCGTGGTCTTAAATTTATGATCAATTACATCTTGAAAAGAATTCTGGTGGATGCACCTTTTTATGAAAATAAAATTAAGACTCACTAGAGGGCAGCAATTACTTAAAAAAAGAAATGAGCATGGGCAGTCTGGAGAGGGTTTTCAAACTTCCTTCTAACAAAACCATCGTTGAATTCTCCTGTTCGCCAAACACATAAGTGAGAAGAGAGATTTTTGTAGTGCTTTCATATTTCTAAACCAATCTTCACACCCAGCTTTGAACTGATTCCATTGCTGTGTTCCACAAGTCATGTTCTAATGACGATGAAAAACTGCAGAACTATATGTAGATGTCAACACGTCTCCACATCCACATCCTGAGTCCAGTGTCCCTAATTGCATTCAGGACCACAGGACATATGGTCCACACTTTGAATCAAATACTGCCCTTCACTGAGTTCTGTGAGGCAAAGCATTCGCTCACAGAGCACTCACATACCTACCCTAAACTGAGGGAATTCGAGACATCCAGGCTGCACAGAACTATCAACTAAAACAGGTCATGACGAAGATAAGACTTTTCCAGAAATAATGACTTCTGCAGACTCCGTGTGAAGGAAACACAAGTGACCTAAATAGTGCAGGTTTTCAACTGTCTGGCTGTCTACAGCAAAGTATTTACCTAATGAGATGCTATGGATCCAAAGGAGTCAGAGGGTCTCTTGGGGAACGTCATTATCAGATCCTTTTTAAAGCAGGGTATCTTCTCAAGAGTGCTTTGCAAAAGTCTTCTTTATATTTAAAGAAGAGGTTTATTAATTTTAAAAGAAAAAGCATATCCATGTACAAACAGACTTCTGAAACTGAGTTCAGGCCAAAGGTTATATTTAAACTGAGATAATTTCTTACCAGTCAGCAGCTACTTTTAGCCTAATACATTTCTACTTCTTCTCTGCTCTGAAGACACAAAAGGACCTTACATGATATCTACCCAAACCAACTCTTTTAAAAATGCCTCTGCAATGCCATCCACTCTACTGATGAATGCTTGACTAACTCCTAAAATGCTAGACTCTGAAGAATAAAAATGAATATGGCCTGGCAGCTGATAATCTAGATACCTAGCATACTATACAATATTGGATGAAGAACAAAAATGTTAGCTTAGAGGCTTTTTAAAAAAATTGTTCACATAAAAAAAAAAAGTCTCCCCAGAAAATTTCACCCATTTGATTCTATTGAGCTGCCCAACAGAGGCTGCACCGTGGATCACACTTAGAAGTTGACATCTCCACTCCTCCAGAATGTGGGCCGGCTTCATGAAACCAGATGAAGACCTCAGAGAAAAGACCAAGCGCAGAGGAATCCTCTCCTCAGGCTGCCCCAAGATTTGGCCCAGAGCAGAGACTCTTCCCTGGCTCCCTAGCCTGCCAGTCCTTCCCATAGATTTCAGACTTACCGACACCCACAACCCTGTGAGCCAATTCTGTAAATAAATCTCTCCATATACAAGGTCATCTACGTGGACAGAGAATGGATATCTGTGTAGACACACCCGACCTGCTCTGTTCTTAGAGAACCGTGACTCATCACCAGTCCAAACACACAGGCTAAGACTCTTCCTCCTCAACTACACCGCCCCTGTGCCACATCTTTGGTTTATCCTCTCCCTGAAAAGCATCAAAGCATTTGTTTTTTCTTATGATCAGTAGAGTGATAAGCTGAAATAAAACAAGTCAAATCTCTGCTTCTCTCTGCCCTTGAAGACTGCTGGCTTCCCACGGGAGGGTCTACTGTGTAAAGAACTCAACTACGGTCATCATAATGTGGCCAATTGCGAACGACCACTATATTTTGTTTTCCTCTCTTAGTCTATCTTTTCCTCACTCTCTTCCCAACCCAAGCCTTGCTTTTCCTTCCCTCAGGAGCCACATGGGCCAAGACAGAAACATAAATAATATATAGTTCCTTCTGGCTTTTATTTGCCAAAGAGCCCAAGCTTGAACTTAATACAGCAAACTCCATAGGAGATAGCAGGAATTCTCCACTCTAGTAATCAGTGACTTCCATTTGACCTTTAGGGGGTTGGGGGACGGGGGGCAGAATGTGGAGTACCATGGCACTAAGAATGACCAAAGCAAGCTGAGGTGAAAGTTGTCCACCCCACCCCAGGAAAATGACACCTCTGATGACAGAGAGCGAAGAGGAAGTGCCTGCTACATGCTGGGCCACGTGCTAAGGGCTCTTGCTTGTGTTAGCACTATTTACGGGGACAGCAAGTTTAAGTCAGGCTGCTAATAAAAGGCGGTTATGCCATCATTCCAGAATCTTCACCTAGAGTCTCAACCTAGACTCTAGAATTAGACTCCAGAATATTTTGCATAATTAACATAGGCAACATATTTGTGTAACCAAGGAATGCCACTGATAACAATGAAGTGAAAAAATCTGGAATAAGAATATTTAAACAAACAGGGTGGTATGGCACACACCTTAACCCCTAGCGCTAAGGGGGTAGAGAAAGGTGTTCAATCTCTAAGTGTTCAAGGCCAGCCTGGTCTATAGAGCTAGTACCAGGACAGCCAAGGCTACACAAAGAGAAACCCTGTCTGGATAAAACAAAAAAAAAAATTTTTTTTTAAGAGTGTAGTGGAATGTGTCTGTAACCTCAGCACTGAGGCAGCTACTTGACACATCAAGTTTAAGGATAGCCTGTACTACATTAAGGATAGCCTGTGCTACATCAAATAAAAAAATAAAAAACCCTCTGTGCAATGACCATCAATCAGGATCAAGAATATTTCTTTAGAACCTCAATGCCTCCTTGGGCTTGTCTATATTTACTCACAGTAGAGTAAGAATTTGGACAATAATATTCAAGAAAGACATGTTACTCACATGTTTACTTCATCTTCATTTAATAACTGCATCACTAGCAAGGTGATATGAAAGGAACCATCGCCAACCATGGCTTTGGCCAGCCGCTTATCCTGTTGTAGTATCGTGTTTTGCAAGACCTTAATTCCAGCTGTGATCTAATCACACATACAAAAAAAAAAAGATATAAGTAAGCAAAATTTTTATAAGGCAAAATTTTAAATCAATAAGAAAAAAAACCAAGCAACTACCAAAATTAAAGGGACGTCAAGATTTTGCAACCAAATACATTAACAGTCTACTTGTTCCCACACTTGCCAGAGTTGACTGGGACAGCTTGATATGCTATATAAACGTAGAGAATCACAAAAAATGTGTGTCCGTCTGCCAGGCAACAGATCTGAGCGCAACACTCTTATTTTGCAGACTGGGTGGGGAAACTCCTCATGGCCGCACA